>NC_080093.1:87500442-88197942 GCF_950005125.1 Chionomys nivalis
CTGAACATGACATCACCACTCCTTTCCAAGGTTTCTTTCCTTGATGCTTTCAATGTCATGGGCAGTCAGAATGGTTAGCTGGATGAGGGACTTGTCTTTCAGCCAGACAGGAAGATGCTTATAAGACTGAAACTCTCAGTGAACATTGTTAAGTGCTCACGTGGTTCTGCTTTTCTTTCTGAGGATAAGGGAAACACACGACAGCAGTTTGGGGCCCGGGGAAGCCAGGCAGCTATCGCTCTCTGATTCTAGGGCTTGCCCGTTACAGATATGGATGAGTGCCAGACCCGGAATGGAGGTTGTAATCATTTCTGCAAAAACACCGTGGGCAGTTTTGACTGCAGCTGCAGAAAAGGATTTAAATTATTACCAGATGAGAAGTCTTGCCAAGGTGCGTGTGTGTGAATCGGTAGCTGGGGTGTGCAGGGAACCCCGGGGGGGACAGAGACGGTGTGGGTGAGACCTGCTCCTGATGGCGTCGTGGACTCTAGTCTCCAATCCGGATGTCACTTGCTTCATCTTAGGCTGAGTGAAAGCATGGTGTAGCTCACATATGTTTGGAAACTAAGCTGTTGACATCAGAGACTGCCACAGAAAGGCCTTCCGGTGTGACTACAGCAGAAAGCCCTGCTAGAAAGGAAACAATGCATGATCAATCAAAGTTATGGCTGGATCTTGAGATTAGAGATCATTTTCCTCTTCTAAAATTTATTTTACTGCAATTGGATATTTGAGAAAAGTTGGCAAAAATCTGTGCATTTGGATAATACTTCTTCCTAGCAAAAAGCCGAGGTCAGTTCATCCAGAACCAGCTGGCCCCTTCTCCCAGCCCTTACAGTGGATGACTGCTCTGTGCACTTTGAGGTGGGTGCAAGGGGGTGATAGGAAAAATACTGCTTGGCTCATAGGAAGATTACGGACCCGACCCCTTTTCTTTTCTTTCTTTTACTTGAAGGCTTATGTTTTTAAAGTTATTTTTAAATATGTGTATGTGTGTATCTGTGTGGGGGCAGGTACATGTAAGGTGCCCACAGAAGCCAGAGGCATCAGATACCCTGGAGCTGGAGTTACAGGTAGTTCTGAACCACCTGGTGTGGGTCTGGGAGCTAAACCCCATCCAGTCTTCTGTAAGAATGGTTGGTATATGCTCTTAACACTGACCCATTTCTTTGGCCCCGATTGACTCCCTTTCAACTGTATCCTCCTCCCACATAAGGTGAGCAGCAGCTGTCAATGTTAACAACTGATTTAGGACAAGCTTCATTTTTATTTTTAGATAAACAGCTTTCATGCCTTATCAGTACATAAGAAGGAAGTCTCAGGATAGATACACTGTCATTCACCTTGTTCCATTTCTGGGAGTAAGGGCTGCCTTACTTATTTCATTAGACATCTGAGCATCGGGGACTCATTGATGGCTGGAAATGTAACTCAGGTGGCAGATGCTTGCCTAGCATGCACAAAGGCTTGGGTTGGACCTCCAGCACTGCATAAACCGTACATGGTGGCACACATCTGTAATCACCTGTTGTACTAGAAGCAGGAGGCCTAGAGATTCAAAGCTATCCTTGGCTACATATTAAGTTTGAACCCAGCTTGGCTAGAGACCCAGGCAAAACAGACAAACAAAATCACAAAAACCTCAAATTGAAGCCCAACACTGTATAAAAATCAGGATATAAAATGTAATATTGGGAGCTGGGGAGACCCACCTACATCCACCTACAAAGCTGTATGCGGCGGTGTGTACCTGTAATTCTAGTCATGGGAGGCAGAGACAGGAAAATCCCTAGAGCTAAATGACCAGTCAGTTTGGCGGAATCAGCAAGTTTCAGATTCAGTGAGAAACCCTGTCTCAAAAAATGAGGTGGGAAACAAGAGGAAGCCTCTGATTCTGAGCTTTCATACACACGTGCACACACATGAACACACATACACACACACGCAAGACAAACGATGGAACAATGAGCCTTCATACACATGTGCACACACGAGCACCTATACACACACACAGCAAATGGAACAATGAGCCTTCATACACATGTGCACACATGAGCACATACACAGCAAATGGAAGTGAGCCTTCATACACATGTGCACACACATGAACACACACATACATGCAAGACAAACGATAGAACAATGAGCCTTCATACACATGTGCACACACACATGAACACATACACACATACAAAGCAATCTGAACAATGGGCCTTCATACACATATGCACATACACACACATGAACACACACACAAGAAAAATGATGGAACAATTTTTAAGAAAGACGCTTTACAGAGTGCCTTCCCTTTGTTTTTAATATATAATTTGCCAGGCAGTTCAAATACATTCTCCTTTAAATTCAGTGAGTTAATTCTAGATAATTATTTTGTGGTTTTCTTTGGTTTGACTTGGAAAGCAAATTTGCTGTTCCATACAATGTTTCATAATGTATAGGGCAAGAAATATGTTTAAGCTGTGTAAACACATTAAAAAGGAATTAGGAAAGTGATCTCATTATTTTTGGCAAAGCAGAGGTCCACAGTGAGCAGCCAAAGTCAGCTACTGAATGAGGGCCCTTCGTCAGCAACTGGCTGGAGTTAACAGATCTCACGGAATGGCATTGAGTGCCAGGAAGGAACCGACTTTTTCTCATTTTCCACCATTGCTCTTGGTAGAACAAATATTTGCACAGAGTGAATTTGCTGAAGAAACTGTCAGGATTGCTGGGAAAATCCAGGGAAGAAGGGCTTTGCAAAAATTTCCCTTCTGTATTTTGCATTTTCATTTTTCTTGATCCACGAACCCCCATCCCTGCTCACTGTTGTTATTTTGAGTTGAATTGAATCCTGATTGGTCTGGAGACTGCTTAAACTAATGACCTTGAACTCTCGGTGATCCTACTGCCTTGGCCTCCCAAGTCTGGACACACACTACCACATCTGGCTAACATGTTTGCCTTTATTACTATAGCTTTTCAAGGCATGTTTGGTGTAGACAAAGTGGTCCAGTCCAATGCTGTGGCTGTCGGCCACTAAGTGTGACCCAGGTTTATCCATTTGGAGGCACTAATTAAGACAGTCCCAAGAGTTCCAGGAGTGAGACAGAAAAACCCATGATGAGGTCCACAGATGCAGCTTCCAGAGTCGGTGTGCATGGCTCTGCTTGCTGTTAGGGATATGTCCCCACTGAGCCAGGGACATAGAGGACACTGGGGAGAGTAACATGGTAATCCTCCACCACAGAGGAGTAACAGAACAAGAGATTTTCCAAGTAGATCCACTCTGTGCCTTAACCGACCCGATTTCAGCATCTTTCATAGAAAATCACACAGAGGGCATTAAGACACAGGATCAACAGGCTTTTGGGGGCCGGAAGAGTAATTCTGTAAGATGAGAACTAGGTAGTAGCCAGAATTGTCTCCAACCAAAGCGTTTTCTCTTTTTGTTTCACCATCTAGACATAAATAGATAAAATGATAATGAATGGCTAGTTTATAAATTATTATTTACAAACTAAGCTATAAACCTATTCTTTTTCTGTTTTTGTTTTTGTTTTTGTTTTTTTTTTTCAAGACAGGGTTTCTCTGTAGCTTTGGAACCTGTCTGGAACTTGCTCTTGTAGACCAGGCTGGCTTTGAACTCACAGAGATCCGCCTGCCTCTGCCTCCTGAGTGCTGGGATTAAAGGCGTGCGCCACCACTGCCCAACTGTGAACCTATTTTTAGGTATCTCATTTGCCTTCATGTATGTTAGTTTGCTTTCTATTGCTGTGATTAAACACTGTGATCAAAGCAACTTGGGAAGAAAAGGCTTTATTTGGCCTACATGTCATATCACAACCCATCATTGAAGGAAGTCAGGACAGGAACCTGGAATCAGGAACTGACTTATTGAATCCTCCTTATTGGATTACTCTTCATGGCTTGCTCAGCTAGCTTTCTTTCTTTTTCTTTTTAAATGCTATTCTTATTTTATGTGCTTTTGTGTTTTGTCTACATGTATGTATGAGGGTGCCAGATCCCCTGGAATTGGAGTTACAGTTGTGAGCTGCCATGTGGGTGCTAAGAATTGAACCCAGAACCTCTGGAAGACCAGCCAGTGCTCTTAACCACTGAGCCATCTCTCCAGCCCTTCAGCTAGCTTTCTTGTACCACTCAGGACCACCTGCCCAGGGATGACACTACCCAGAGTGGACTGGACCCTTCTGCATCAGCTGTTAAATGCTCCACAGACTTGTCTGCCAGCCAATCAGATAGAGATCCTTTCTCAGTTGTGAGATCCTCTTCTCAGGTGACCCCAGATTATGTAAAGTTGATAAACACTAAAACAACCACAATTTATATAACTTAAATTTCTCAGCCCTGCACATGAGTGAGTGAGAGAGATCACATGAACATCAAAGCAAGTATAGTTTGTGGTATAATTTACAACCAAGCGGCTGGAGAGATGACTGGGGTTAAGAGTACTGGCTGTCCTTCTAGAGGACCTGGTTTGGTTCCCAGCACCCACATGGTTCCAGGGGACCCGACACCCTCACACAGACATATACATGCAGGTAAGACACCAATGCACATAAAAATAAATCTTTAAAAAGAAAAGAATTCACAGTCAAGGAATGTGGGAACGGCTGTAATTATGACGGCTCCTCAACACAGTCTTTGATACAAATGAGCAAAGCAATGGGTTCATCCGTCTTCCTTACCTGTGTTGTTTTGAAGTTAGTCAGCAACTTGTGATTGCGACAAACGCCTCTACCCACACAGCTGAGTTGGCATCAGCTCCCCTCTCTCTTTGATAATTACAGATGTGGATGAATGCTCTTTGGAACGAACCTGTGACCACAGCTGCATCAACCACCCTGGTACATTTGTTTGTGCCTGCAACAGAGGGTTCACACTCTATGGCTTCACCCACTGTGGAGGTGAGTGGACCGGCCCTCTATGGGAGCCCGAGCCCGGGAGCAGGGCCACCACTGAGGTTTATCTTCCTATATGGGACAAAGACTACAGTCTTGCGCAGTGGCAACAGGGAAAGAAACATGTTAATATTTACCCCATTAGCACATTGGGTATGGGATGGGGCGCAGAGGACCTGAGCTCTGTCAGCTGTGGATTCATCAGTGGATTGACTTGTGCTCATATTTGGAGAACAGGGTTCTTGCAGGAGCTGAGACAATAACTCATTCTTTCCAGCAGAAGATAATGTTGCTGTCTTCAGAGGGGCTTGGCCGGGCACCAAGCAGACTCGTAGTTCTGTTCTGCCCGAGCACGGGCTGCAAAGCCTGGTTCAAGCCCTAGTGTTAGGCTTGGATCTGGAAGTGGCATTGACTCTATCCCTTCATTCTGTGCCCGTTTAACAGTCTATGATCATGGCTCACACCCTTACAGTCAAGTAGACTGTGGTATGGATAAGTCAGATTTTGTGCCAACTGACTCTCACTTTACTTCCCCGGCAATCAGCAGTCACTGAGAATAGATCTAGACCCCAGACCTACTAGTCTAAGGTCACCATGGTGATTCTAGGTATCTGTGGGATTGAGGACCACAGGCTGGAACACTTCCTGCCAGTTCTCACACCCTGTGTTTGAGAAGAACAGATAATGGTACTTTGCTGTAGATGATAGTGTCTCCCTTCTCTCTTTCCACACATTCTTGGCACATCTAAAAGCATCCCCGACTTTACCCCATCTATCATGAGATCCCAGTGAGACACCCCTTGAACACAGATGTCAACCTTCCAGCTTGAGTTCAATTCCAAGTTATTGGAGATGGGTAGGTTCACACAACTTCCCCTCTCTCTCAGCTATAGAAAGAGTCAAATAGGGAGTTTTAATTCTGTGTCTCTCTTGCTATGTAGCCCAGAGGATGATGGCGTTTTAATTTCAAAGCCCATGCAGGGTCTGAGTCTAGACATCTGAGAGTGGTGTTTCCTTTTGGGTGTTCCTGTCAGTGCCTCAAACCTCCCAACCCAGGCTCATGCCAGTGAGGAGTGCAGTCAGCAGATGCGCGTCCCTGAAAACGCCTGTCTGACGCGAGACTTGTCTAAGGGAGAGGCAGTCAGCCCTTGACGTGACTGTTGTGACAGGGGACCCTTTTGGTTCCACAGACACCAACGAGTGCAGTGTCAGCAATGGAGGCTGCCAGCAAGTTTGTGTCAACACAGTGGGTGGCTACGAGTGCCAGTGTCATCCAGGGTACAAGCTCCACTGGAATAAAAAAGACTGCGTGGGTAAGAGGTGCCATCCTTCCCTAGTTCCCACGTGGCTACAGGCTCACCCTGAGTCCAGGGTTTGAGACTCTGTATGCTCCACACTCCACCGGGCCCAAAGTGCACCTTTCCCATGGAGTCCCTCTCCCTGGAGCGTAAACAGCTGGTTTTTAACAAGTTCAAAAACCAGGAGGTACCTTGCAGGCTCCTTGACATACAGCTCTGTGCTTCTGCCTAGATTGGAGCTTGCTTCTGTTTTGTGGTTGCTTCTCTGCCTGAACAGCAGACAAGTGCCCCCTTGACCTCGGTGGGAGGCGAGGCTGGGGAGGGAGGTCAGCTCTGCCATCTTTCCGTGGGGCCTTTGGTGTCCTCAGCTCTCATTACATTTGCGTGCGTGCTTCTTTGTCCTGTCTAGAAGTGAAGGGCTTCTTGCCCACCAGCACGACGCCCAGTGTGTCCCTGCACTGTGGTAGGAGTGGTGGAGGAGATAGGTGTGTCCTAAGATGTCACTCTGGCGTCCACCTCTCTTCAGGTGAGTGAATCCCGGCACAGTCCTCATGGCACGGCCTGTAGGTGTTGGATATAATCAAAGGGCATCTGGGTCTGGACCAGATACTTCTTGAACCACCAGAGGCCCACACTTTGAGAGCCCATATCCTGGGTATTTTTCTAGCGGCCTATGTGGAGTGGGGTGGGGGTGACTTTAATTGCTACCAGGATAGCCTGTCATCTTGCTTACGCGTTTTGACAATTCCACATTCTATCTGTCAGGACTGCAAGAGGCCTACTCTGTCACCTGCGGCTCTTCCTCTTCTCTCAGAAGCAGACAGCAAAAATCAAATGACTCTGATTTTGGGGGTAATTACCAAACTGTGCTCTTGCAGGGGCTCATTGCATTCAATGGCTTCTTTCCTGGGGTGCTGCTCACGGGGGTGACTTTGTTGGCTCTTTTCTTATCTGGATGCTCTGAGCACATCACAGGATGTTCTTGTCCACAGCTGTGGTGTCTGATCTCTCACCTGCCTGTGGAAACCAGACTTACTGAGTGTCCCCTGTCTACCTGGAGGTCCCGTTCAACCTGGGTGGGTCACCGTACTGAAAGAGGGCCACAGAGAGAACAGTCTGAGGATCCCAAATTCGCTCTATCCTCGAGCACTTTAAAGGCCCAGTACAGGGACCATGCCTGGACGTGTGACACTGGAGGAGGTGGCATGGACAGGCTAGCGGAAGTGGGGTTCTGTCTCAGGAAAGAAACCCAGACCTATTCCAGTTCATTACTGGAGGCCTCATCTTCCCAGAGAAGGACACATTTGCCGTTTTGTTACAAAACTGTCCAAATAGAGAATTACATTATATCTTGATGTCTATATTGTAAAGATGTCGAAAGTTTGAAATTCCATGCCAGATGGTAGTTTAGAAGTTAAAATACTCCAGATCCTATACACTATATTCCTAGAGCTATTTAACCCACTCGAAACTTTATGTATTAAATATTGGAGGCAGGTCTCACTTTGTAACCCAGCCTAACCTGGAACATATTGTAGTTCAGGATGACCTCGAATTCATAACAGTCCCGCCTCAGCTGCCTAAGTGCTGGGATTATACGCGTGAGTTTGCCACACTTGGCGGCATCAGTTTTATTATTATCAGTGATTATAGGCATCAATTTTATTATTATCCTCATTAATCAAAGAAACCAAGGCCCAGAGGGATGGAAGAACTTACTCAAAGTGACTCAGTTTGAGTTCAGAGTCTTAAGTGCTGTTCTTTGCTGCCCATTCTGATGGATGTTAGGATCAAGGCAGAGGAGGAAACACGGTCTGGTTCATCTGGGATGCTCTAAGCATTGGTAAGAAAATAGCTAACAGTCCTTACTACGTAACAGGAAACCAGCTGAACATTTATTTTTGCCATTACCTCATCTAATCCTTAACAATATCCTGGTAAAACAGGTGCTTGCTTAACTGTGTGCATTTAACACCCGAGCAACCCGAGATAGGGAAGATTAAGGGATGCGCTGAAGTTTTCACAGATCAGAGGGCTTTCGATTAGAGGCATGGGCTCCAGCAAAACATATAGTTAAGATCTATTTTGGGAGAACAGAATTCTGTACTACTCCATCCCAGACCCAGAAGTGGTAGCCACATCTGGACTGGCAGCCCCGCCAGCCCTGTCCTCTCTGGGACACGGAAGAGACTTCCCCCAGCAGTCTTATTCAGATTCAAGCAGAAGGATTCTAGCCCTCCTTTTCTCAGGGAGACAGAAAAATGACCTCATCTTTTGTCTGGCTGTGGAGACTGTTTGGGGCCCTTTCTCTGTTACATTTAAACATTGGAGCCATCTCTCTCTTGAGATAAGTTTAACTCTGAGGAGGCTCCAGGTGAACCTGTGTGTGCCAATGGACATTTCATGATCCAAACCTTTATTGGGTCATCTTAAGAGGGGTTCATCAGCTACAACATGTAGTGAAGCCCAGCCAGCGGGAGCTTGCCACCACCCTCCGGGTGTTCCCTCCTTTGCCTGTGAAGGTAATTTCTTTTACTTATTTCTTTCTGAAGATGCCATCACCGTCAGGACAAGTGTAACCTTTAAGCTAAATGAAGGCACGTGTAGTCTGCAAAAGGTTAAGCCGTCTCCCGAGGGCCCACGACCAGCGCTACCAGGTATGGAATTGGATGGCTGATGCAGGGAGCTTGCCTGCATGTTGGGTAAGGGACCTGCGACCAGCTGAGCTGGAGATGGCTGTCCAGCTGATGCAAGGACATGTCAGATGTCACTGAGCCATTCAGAGTCTGCGGGGACACCCCTCCTCTCCAAGAGGAGTGGAGCCTGCACTAACTCCTGTGCGGTTCTGGGCTTATCCCAGAAAGTCCTTTGTGAGGTCATTGTTGAGGCTCTGGAGAAACACTGGAGCTCATCCGAGTCAGTGGGGCTTGAGAAGAATCAGCCACTTGGGACTGCTTTGGGTTAATGTTTCTGATCTTAGGGTTTGGTTGAAGTGCAAGCTATGATAAAAGGGCAACAACTTGGCAACAACACTGGTGAACAGACAGAATGTCCAGGGTTCTAGCTGCTCTGCTGTTTGGAAACTGTGGCCCCAGGGCTGGGAGGAAAACAAATGTCTTCCAAGGATGGCTACACTTACTGGAACAGGCGAACCGTGCTGCTTTCTTCCCTAGCTTTCCTTTCCATCAGAACCTCAGAGAATACTTGTGGAGTTTAAGATAAATCAAGACAAAGATTAGGAAGATTATTCCCCCAGTCTACCCTGAAACAAATGGACCTAGAGCTCATGCTTGCTATTGTGACTGCCTACTGGTGTACAATCAAGATGCATTTTGGTGCCTCCATTGATGGAACATGTGCACCTATTAATTATATGTTTTCAAAGAATGTTAATGGTGTGGGAAGGTGTCTTGTTATGTGGCTGAGATAGTAGTCAGGTGTGGTGGCACACACCTTTAGTTCCAGCACGCAGGGGCAGGAGGCAGAGGCAGGCAGATCTCTGCGTTTGAGGCTAGCCTGATCTACAGAGTAAGTTTCAGGACAGCCAAGGCTACACAGAGAGAACCTGTCTCCCAAAACAAAAACAATCAAAAAGGAGATATAGAAAGGGGGATAGTAGAATTCTATATGTCTAACTAATTGAAATTATATATAAATGGAGCTGAAGGAAAAAGCCCCAGAAAGCTGGATATATTATTAGTAGTGATGATGTCTGGGTAAGACACATATGGTGGGTGACTCTGATTTTCTTCTATATTTTTCATTTTCTCTTTTCATATTTATACTTTTCTAACTTTTATTAAATTTGCTCTTCTAAAATGTCATGCACACACACATTGCATCCTGATGACTGACGCCCCTCCACCCTCTCTTCCCTTCCTCCCATCCCTACCCCTGTCCCCTTCCTTATGAGTCGATCTCCCACATTCAAGCCTTTTTAATTTGCTTTGTGACAGAGTTCAACCAGGGCCATCCGTATGCCCATAGGGTTGGAGTAACCATAGGCTTGGAGTAACCATTGGAAGCTGAGGGCACGTTGGTAGGTACGCAGCTGAGGAGAATGACTGTCCTCCCTCAGAATCTGTCAGTACATAGTTCCGTAGGGAGGGATGGGGCCCCATGAGCCCCTCTGAGCTCCATGATTGACTGTTGGCCGGCCCATTGCAGGTCGCCGCAGCTGCAGTGAGATCATGGTCGCATTGGCTGTGTTGTGGCCAAAAGAAAGTATGTCAGAGCCTCCTCCCCGTCTTCCATGTGTCACAGCCTCCTCCCCGTCTTCCGGCTCTTACTTTTATTCTGTCCCCTCTCCCGAGATGCTACCTGGTCTTAATGGCTGATAGGAATGTCCTGTTTAGGGCTGAGTCAATTTTTTTTTAACTTTTAAATTAGGAAAGTATTTTTAGTTTTTAAATTTTATTTTATGTGTATGGGTGTTTTGACTTCATGTGTGTCTTTGTGCCACATATGTGCCTGGTGCCCAAGGAGGCCAGAAGAGGGTGTCTGATCTCTTGGAACTGGAATTACAAGCACTTCTGAGCCACCCTGCAGATGTTGGGAATCACACCTAGGTCCTCTAAAAGAACAGCCAGTGCTCTTAACCGCTGCGCCATCTCTCCAGCCCCAGTATGACTTATTTTTTATTTTCTTTCTTTCTTTTTTGTCGAGACAGGGTTTCTCTGTAGCTTTGGTTCCTGTCCTGGAACTAGCTCTTGTAGACCAGGCTGGCCTCAAATCACAGAGATCTGCCTGCCTCTGCCTCCCGAGTGCTGGGATTAAAGGCGTGCGCCACCACAGCCAGGCTGGATGACTTATTTTTAGAAAGTGATTTTTATTTGTGCATACATGTGTGTGGGGAGTGTGTGCATGTGAGTGTAGAGCCGGCAGAGCCCAGTCAGCTCTCTCCAGAGCTGGACTTCCTTGGGAGCTGTGAGCCATCCAGTGTGGGTGCTGAGAATCAAACTCTGGGCCTCTGCAGGAACCACTAAACAATCTCTCCCGCCCGGGAACGCACTATTTAAAACATAGATTCTGTCCGGAGCTTACTTCATAGATTGGACCAGTGCTGAAGATGTTAAATAGCAGAAGGAACTCAGAGGAGGGTGGGCAAGGAGGCTGTACTTTTCGTCAGCTTTTCTGTAAATCTAAACTTACTTCAAGATACAAAGTGTCGAACTAAACGTGGTGACTTACACCTGCAATCCCAGCACTTGGGAGGCTGGGGAAGGAGACTGTTATGAGTTCAAGGTTGGCTCTGAGTGCACAGTGAATTCCAGGTCAGCCTGGAATACAGAGCAACATTTGTGTAAAACAAAATAAATAGATAAAATAGTGTTAGGGCCAGTGAGATGGCTCAGCAGGTAAAGAAGCCTGCTGCCAAGCCAATAGCCCGGTTTGATCCCCAGGACCCACACATACGGTAGTAAGAACTGACCCCTGACTTCCCCATGGCACGTGTGAGCCATGACATGTGTGCAATCGCACAAAAATGTAACCACAGTATAAAAAAAGTAAGGTAAAAGTAGTTTTCATATAGATATGGGAAGTTGGACAGGGATGGTGCACACCTTTAATCCCAGCATTTAGGAGACAGAGGCAAGAGATTGATTCTCAGAGTTGGAGGCCAGCCTAGTCTACAAAGCAAGTTCCAGAACAGCCAGGGCTACAGAGAAAAACTCTGTTGGAAACACACACACACACACACACACACACACACACACACACGCATGCACGCGCGCGCGCGTGCACACACACACACACACACGCATGAAAATTGAAAGGAAAACAGGTTCAGATTTAACATCCATTAAGCTTTGAGGTCAGCTCACAGGACTGAGGAGATGGCTCAGGCTCAGAGCACTCTGGCCGCTCTTCTAGAGGACCCAAGTTCAGTTTCCAGCACCCATGCTGGGCAACTCACAACTGCCTGTTACTTGAGCTCAAGAGATCTGATGCCCTCTTCTGGCCTCCTTAGGCACCTGCACACATGTGGCACACACACACACACACACACAAATAAAAATACTTTTTAAAACTATAAAATACAAGTTTGGGGAAAAATATAGGTAGAAAATGAATTGGTCTCTTCCTCTGGCCACAATGGTCTATTGCTTTGTCATTAAAGACTATAGCACAGATAACTTTAGTTCAATGAAATCAGTTTTAGAAGAGATGCAAAAAGGTTTTGTGTATATGTGGTCCTGCTTTGTAGTTTGGTTTGGTTCAGTTTTGTCTCTTGAATCAACAGATTCATCAGAAGCACTGGGCAGAGGGGACACCATGAAAATTGAAAAATCAAGAATAGGGACGTGCAAAGTCCACCTCTTTTTTCTGTAGGCGGGGTTTTTCTGTGTAGCCCTGAATGTCCTAGAACTCACTCTGTAGACAAGGCTGGCCTTAAACTCTAGAGACCCGTCTGCCTCTGCCTCTCAAGTGCTGATATTAATAGCATGGGCCACCACCACCTGTAAAGCCTGTCTTAGAGCAAGCCTTCCACCATCACCCTACGAGGATACTGTTTGGTTCTGTTGAATCTTGGTGCCATTTACTTTGTCGTTGTTTAAAATGAGACATCACTGTTGATGTCTGTTCTGTCTCTCCCTTTGGAATGGAGTTGCACCAAGGTCATTCAGACAGGAAGGAGGGGTTGGTTTCGTTTCATTTCCTGTCTGAAGCTTCAGCATCAGGCCATCCCAGTCCAGCTTTGAGAACATCCAGTACCTTCGCCAACCATCATCAAAAATACAGAACAATTGCTGCCCCCTGGTTCTTGTTCTCCGCATATGTGGCTGGCCAGTGGGAGACACCCAGGCTGTACCCATGGAAAGACTGTTCCGGAACTAGACTGTAACGTTACACAGTAATGAAAATGTCTCAGGGCTGCAGGCTAGGGGCTGGCAATGGCTCGGCATGTGGAGTGAATCACGCGGTCCCCAGAGGGTTGTAATGAAATGTTTACTGAGCCCCAGCGAATGCTCAGCTCAGTGGTCTGCCAGGACTTGGCTCCCGATCATTTTGTTTCTTCATACAGAGAGGCACAGCTCAGTAAAAGAGAGCTTCCAGTACGCAAACCTTACATGCAGCTCTGGCAAGCAAGTCCCAGGAGCCCTTGGCCGACCGAGTGCCCCTAAGGAAATGTTTATCACGGTTGAGTTTGAACGGGAAACTTACAAAAAGGAGGTAACAGGTTGGTCTGAAAGCCGTCTGCCATGCCAGGCTTCATGGGGCTCATTTCTTCTCTCTTTCCCTTCCATTCCATCGTTCCTGGGGGGCAGAAACTAAACCCTCAAGTATCTCCTGTTTGATTCCACCCTCACAAATTACACTAACTTAGTCTAGAACCTGGTGGAGAGGTTTCCCCTCTACTTCATAAAACCCAAAGCTACCATTTGGCTCTCAGAATTTTGTGTTTGAATTGAATGCTGCCCAGCTTGCTAGGTTCCCAGCTCCAGGGGACTTGGGATGTCGGTAGGTCTAGCCTGGACATCCTCACTGCAGCCTGAGGACCTGTCCCCGTTTCCACAGCCTCCTGCAATCTGAGCTGCCTGGTAAAGCAGACTGAGAAGCGACTACGGAAAGCCATCCGCACGCTCAAGAAGGCTGCCCACAGGGAACAGTTTCACTTGCAGCTCTCGGGCATGGACCTCAACATGGCTAAAAAGTCCCTCCGAGCGTCCGAACAGCGGGAGGAGACCTGTGGAGTGGGGCAGAGTCAAGAGGAAAACCAGTGTGGTGAGTAGCCCAAGGTGATGACTGACAGGCCTGTCGGGAGTGCTAGGCCTGTGAGCAAGGGAGCCAGTGTGAGACCTTGGCCACCTTCCTTCTCTGGGCTCACTCCAGAGACACCAGGGATGCCTTTTCTCATCTGCTAAGCTGCTGTGTTTTCACCAGCCCTGGAGCTCCCAGGGAGCTAAGGTGGGACTTACCTGTCTTTCCCTCATACTTGGCATGTTTGCTGCCCTGTGGTAGGCAGTGTCTGTGGAACCAAAGGACGGAAAAGCAAATGCAGGCTTGGCAACACTGCCCGGCTAGTGTGCGCCTCTAGACCACTCTCTTGTGGTCTCTGTAGTTACTGCTTTTTGGATTGGCCCCTGGTGATAAGGAGTGAACTCATTTCTGTCCACAGTTTTGTGCAAAGGCAAAGCCAGATGTCACGCAAGTGCCTTACAGACACCCGGGCTTCAGGTTGGGGCTCAAAGCAGTCTCAGTTCCATGCATGGTGTGTTGTTGGTGTGTGTTTGCGTGTTTCAGAACAAATACCGGTTTCTAGATCCAGCAAGAGACTCCAGGGTGGTCAGATGTGAGATTTGCTCTGTGTAGTTACGAGACAGACTGCCTGAGAAGTCTTGCAGAGGGAAGTTGGGGGCTCCCTTTATAAGTATGATTGACTTGGTTCTGATCTGCTAGGAACACAACCTTGCCCCAGCTCCTTTGATGGAGTGATAGTCTTACGGGGCAGGGACCAGCATCTCCTAAAGGTAACAGAATGAATCCTGAGGTCTATGTTCTCTTGCTGAAAGTCTCATTGGTGGGAAATACCTTGGACCAGCAAACAGTTGCCATGCAAGCACAGGACCTGGATTTGATCCCCGGAACTCATGTAAAAAGCCAGGCTTGATGGTTTCTTCTTGTATTCTCAGTGCTGGAGAGGCAGAGCAGACAATCACTGGAGCTTGCTGGCTGGGCAGCCTGGCCTAACCAGGGAGCCCCAGGTCCTACTGAGAGACCCTGTCTCGAAAGGAAAGTCTGGATATTATCTGAGGAACAACACTCTAGGTTGTCTTCTGACCGCCAACATGTGTGTACACGCATGTGCAAGCACACATGCACATATACACCCCACACATACCCTGTGCATGCCCCCAAATGATAATAGCTTTTCTTTTTAAAGATTGAATTTGTAGTCTAATTCCAAAGCTCGTTTTCACTCCCTGTGTGAGGTAAAGTTCAGTAAGGAGATCCCCCCAGAAGCAGACATCTGTTCTGAAGGGTCAGGAGACGCTTGGGCCCGAGGGATGGCGCGTAGGTAAAGGGTAGGACACTGGTGTTTCTGCATGCGTATGGCTGAATAGCTTCATTCTGGAGAGCTCTCAGCCAGAGCCACTGCTCCAATCTTTTGCTTCGCCAAAGCTTAGAGAACACCGAATGTAACTGCCCCCAAGGGGCCGGTTCCCAGATCGTCTTGACTCTTATTCCAGCTGATTTTCTTAAAAAGAAAAGAGGGTAATAAACCCAGCTGGCTGGTTTCTCACTTGGACTCTTCAGAGTTCCAGTCTCCATACCAAATTAGTGACAAGAGCTGGCTGCTGTGGTTCTGCTTTCCAGGGTGAGCGGAATGAACTCTTGGGCAAGCAGCCAGGCAGGTCCTCTTTCTGGTCTCTGGGAGCTGAGTAGCAGCGCCCCCCTTTCCAGGCCTGTTGGGGTAAGGACTGTGGGGTGGTTTCGTCAGGAAGACTGTGGACAGTCGAGAATTCAGGAAGACTAGAGTCAAGGCCTGTGAGCCTCAGGGATCTTGTTTGCACAACTGGGTGTGCTTTAGGGGAGCAAAGACCCAAGAAGAGGATTAGGCCTTACTGACTCAGGCCTCTGGGCCACAAGCCTATGGCGGGGGCACCAAATAGAGTTAAGTTGTTATGGTATATGAATGTGTCCCTGGCATGCCTATCAGCTAAATTTGGTTGGCTTCTTTCTTTCTTTCTTTCTTTCTTTCTTTCTTTCTTTCTTTCTTTCTTCCTTCCTTCCTTCCTTCCTTCCTTCCTTCCTTCCTTCCTTCCTTCCTTCCTTCCTTTCTTTCTTTCTTTCTTCGGTTTTTTGAGACAGGGCTTCTCTGTGTAGCCCTGATTGTTTTGGAACTCGCTCTGTAGACCAGGCTGGCCTTGAACTCAGAGACCCATCTGCCTCTATCTCCTGAGTGCTGGGATTAACCTAGCATGGATTTGTTTCTTAAAGAGGAAGTGTGTTTCCTCAAAAGCTTCCTCTAACACTGAAAATGAATCCTGTACCCAACCAACATGGGACCAAGTCAGGCGACAATGTTGAAGACTTTCCTGTGGCGGAAACACAGCACAGAAGTGGTCAGAAAGGGAGGATCCGGGTACAAAGAAGGGTCAGGTATACTAATTAGAAAGGATTTGGGAGACTGTGAGACAGCTCAGCAGGTGAAGGCACTTGTAGCGAAGACCCGAGTCTGATCTCTGGGATCCACGTGGTAGAAGGAGAGACCCCTTAAATTTGCCAGGCTTATTGCTATGTATGAACTCTTGTTGGCACATGCAATGGAGACAAGCCTAGGAATGAATGTCCTTAGTTTTTTTTAGAAAATATTTTCAGCTTCTGTTTATTATTGTTCCTGTTACTATAATGAAGCACTGGAGGTTGGATATCTTTACAAAGAAAAGGGTTGATTTTGGCTTATGATTCTGCATATCAGATATGAAAGCCCACATCTGATGATGGCTTCTTCTGGCCGTAGTCCCAGGAGCCCAGGCCTCAGATGGCAGGAGATCTGGGCATACATGTAGCTCTTGAGTTTTCTCTCTTTTTCCTGTTTTGTTTTGTTTGTGTCTTGTGTAGTCCTGGCTCCTTGAACGTATGACTGTAACTGATCCTCTGGCCTCAGCCTCCTGTAGCTGACATTATTCTCCCCATTCTTGTTTAGCTAGCAGTGCTCAATCACATGGGCCCCATTCTCATGAATTTACATAATTCTAATCATTGCTCCCCAAAGCCCACCTCTAAAGATCTTAGCTTTTTTTAACCTTAATACTTAATTAATATTACATTTCAACACATGTGCCCTTTAAACCATACCCAGACCATAGCAGGGCCCAGCAAGGTGTCTTAGACGGCCTGACAGGGGAATGGAAGCCACCATGCTTGTGTGCCTCAAATGGTACAGCAATGAATAGCAGGAAGCATTCTTCCCACATCTCCCCAGCCCTGCTTCCCAGCACTGCTAAAATTGGCTATATGTTTTATGCATTCATAAAAATGAACCGTTCTTTTATTCATTGATAGCTATCTATTAAGTGTACTAGGTACCACTGGGATGCTGAGACTCCTCTGAGGGAGACAGACTAGCAAAATTCTCAGCCCTTGAAGCTTACAATTTTTGGAGAAAGAAGCAGGCGGGCTACCCCATAAGCAAGGACACAGATTATGGCCAAACAATGGCAAGGATATGGAGAACAGGTCACTTGGGATGGGAAACAGAAAGACCCCAGGCATGGTGAGGAGCAGGGAGGGATTGTGTTCCCCAGCGTGTAGATGTGGTCAGGGAAGGCCCCAGTGCAAAGCACAATGGTGCAGACACACAAAGGAAAGAGAAAGAAAACTTGGAGATGCTTGGAAGAAAAGCATTCCAGGCAAAAGAATAAGAAGTAAAATAAAAACCCCTACAGGTATAAGAAGGAAGCACAGGATGGTAAGGGCTGGGAGCTGAGGGAATGACCTCAGGGCAATAGCAGAGGCCCAGTTCATACTAGGACAGAAATCGGTGGGTTTTCCTACCCATAGTTCCCAGGCTCAGCCCAGGAGCCCACAGACTCTCCAGTCCCAGTCCGTATTTAAGAGAGCAGTATCTGTTAGCCTGGCCCATGGGTTGATGTTGACATGATTCCTAATTTTCCTTGCAAGCAGAGCTACTGTGGATAGCCAGCCTTCTTTGTGAAAATACCAATATTCTCAAACCTTAGAGTTTTGGAAGTGTAACTGCCTATGTCAACACTGGTAGATACTGCCAGCTCACCCTCTCAAATTCCCCTCAAGGCACACTGCTTCTAGCACTACACGAAAATGTTCAGTGCCCACATCCTCACTTTCGTGAACTATTTGTCATTGGTCCTTTTAATCTTTGTAAGCGCAATAAGCGAAAATAATAATAAAATCACTAACTTTTTTGATCAGTAAGAACACACAAATACATTGTCTTAAATTAATTGTATTTCTTCTCTTAAGAACATTTATAGGTTCTGTCTAGTTACATTAAATTGTTTTCCCCAGATCATTTAAAAAATTAGTCAGGCATGGCGGTGCGCAGCTTTAATCCCAGCACTCGGGAGGCAGAGGCAGGCTGTTCTCTGTGAGTGGAGGCCAACCTGGTCTATGGAGGTAGTTCTAGAATATCCAGGGATACATACTGAGACCCTATCTCAAAACAAAACAGTAAATAAAAAGTAAAATAGAGCTTAAGGCTGACAAGATGGTCCCATGGATATCTTAGGGTTTCTATTGCTGTGAAGAGACTCCATGAGCACGGCAACTCTTATAAAGGAAAACATTTAATTGAGGTGGCAGCTTACAATTCAGAGGTTTGGTCCATTATCTTCATGGCAGCATGCAGACAGATGTGGTGCTGGAGAAGGAGCCGAGAGTTCTACATCTGGATCTGCAGGCAACAAGAAGGAAAGTGGTCTTACACTGGGTGTAACTTGAGCATATGAGACCTCAAAGCCCTCCTCCACGGTGACACACTGGCCTCCAACAAGGCCACACCTTCTAATAGTGTTACTTCCTATGGTCAAGCATTCAAACCCATGAGTCTAGTAGAGGCCATTCCTAGTCAAACCACCACAGTGGGTAGAGGTATTTGCCACTGGAAATGCTGATCTGAGTTCCGTCCCCAGGTTCCACACGGTGGAAGGATAGCACCAGCTCCCTAGGTTGTCCTCTGTTTTCCACACATGCTGTGTGTGGCGTGTGCCTGCACACGCATAAATAATTAAAAATTTTTTAAAAATAAATTTTAAAGTCACAAGTTGCAACAAAGAAAAGATTCACTTTTGGTCAAATAGAAAGACTTTCTTATTGTCATTTGTACATCCGGCATTGTAATGAATTTGTGAATTTAGGAATTTGGCACTGGGGACAGCCTGTTCTTCAAGTAACCTTTAGACCATCTGTGATCAATTTTAGCAAGATGTCAGAAAAGAAAAGCAATTCTGGGACTGGAGACATGACTTAGTAAAGTGTGCAAGAATGAGGATCTGTGTTTGCGTCCCCTGCACCCATATAAAAAGCTAGGCAGATGGCGTGCACGTGTAATCTCTGTTCTGGGGAAGCAGAATCAGGAGGGTCATTGGAGCTCACAGTCAGTCAGTCTAACTTAATTAGTAAGCTCCCAGTCTCAGTGGGAAATCCCTTCTCAAAAAATAAGGTATAGAGCAATTGACAGATACATACTTACACCCATATGCTCCATATAATAACATACATATACACACACCAACATGCACACATAGAAATAAATACAAATAAATGAATAAGAAAAGAATTCTATTTTACAAACTACAGATTCCTGGGTTTGAAGCTGTAGCTCATAGTAGAGTCTTTTGTTGAGCATATGTGAGGCCCTGGGATGGCTCTTGAGGGACTGGAGCGGTGGCTCAGTAGTTATGAGCACTGCCTGACTCTCCAGAGGACCTGGACTTGATTCCAACACTCACAGAGTGGCTCATGACTGTCTATAACCCCAGTTCCAGGGCATCTAAGGCCACCAGGCATATACATGGTTTACAGACACACATGTAGTCAAAATACCCATACACAGTAAATGAATGAATAATAAACAAATATTTAAAAAAAAGAAATGTGCTTGATAAGCTAGGCATGGTGGTACATGATTTTAACCCCAGAATTCAGGAGGCTGAGGCAGGAAGATTAAAAAGTTTGAGGCCAGCGAGATCTATATAGAGAGACTTTGTCTCAACAATAACAAGAACAGAATTTAGTAAACTGCTGACATTTATCAAAGACTTACAATGTGTTCCATATTATGTTAAGTGCTCTGTATATATTTTTGCATTTAATCCCTCCAAGTTCATGTTATGTCCTTTTTATAGATGAGTAGAAGGCATAGAAACCAAGCTTTCCCCTGCTAATTTCAACCAGCAAGTGAATGTCAGAGGCAAGACTAAATCCAAGTCTGAATCAAAAACCTAGGCTTCTGACTCTCCAGTCTGAGTATCCTCCTGAACAGGGCTGAGCCCTGGGCCATCCCTTCATACTGTACCCAGAAAGTTAAGTGTCCACGCTGTGGAGGATAGAAAGGAGCTCTGGATAAATAAGAAGCCTTCGTGTGAGCGGCACACAGTCTTTCCAGTGCAGGGTCAGACAGAGATGTATTCCCCAAAGAGGGATGCCTAAGCCCAGTCTGGAGGAGGCGCTGTTGATGGGGGGTGGGGGAGCATTCAGACAGTGGCACAGCCTGGAGAATCACAAGAGAGAGGTTGTGCACGGAGCTAGGCCTGCATATCAGCCTTAGGAGCCTGGAGATCCAGGTAGGGTAATAGGCTCAGGGGAGGCATGAGCAACCTCAGAAGACCTGAAACATTCTGCTAAGGACTGTTATTTTCACCTTTCCACACCATGGTGTTAGTCTTAGCTAAGGTTTCTAGTGCTGTGATAAACACCATCACCAAAAGGGAGCAAAGGGGCTTCTTTCTGCTTATGTGTCCCAGTCACACTGGGGCATCACTGAAGAGAAGTCAGGGCAAGAACTCAAAGCAGAACCCAGAGGCAGGAACTGAAGAGACCACAGGGGAATATAGCGTACTGGCTTGCTCTTCATGGCTTGCTCTGTTTGCTTTCTTGGTGTTCTTCTTTCTTTGGTTATTGAGCTAACCTTTAATGTCTGAGTCATCTCCCCTACCCTCAGTTTGCTTTTTCATACACCCTTGGGTCTCCTACATAGGAATGGCACCATCCATAGCGGGTTGGGCTCTTCCATATCAATCACTAATCAAGAAGATGCCATTAATTACCAGTTAATCCGATAGGGGCATTTTTCCAGCTGATGTTCCCTCTTCCCAGATATGTCTAGGTTTGTGTGAACTGAGATTTAACCAAGACGTGTCCGAGTGATATGTGTATTTGAGAAAAATCTTTCTGCCTGCATGGGAAGAGGTGGGACTGTGGGCAGAAAGGCTGGCTGGGGAGTTTCAGTGTATCACACAAGAGGTGCTGATGTCACTGAGGTACTACTGATGGAGGGAGAACACAGCGGATCAGAGGCACATTAGGAGGAGGGGCGGCCTTTGTTAAGACAGTGAACAAGGATCCACCAAGAGAAAGTGCTGAGGGAAGCTCAGCCATTTCCGATGCAGCTCTGATCCTGCCACTCACTCCTCATGTGTCCCTTACCCCTTCCATCCCTGCTCTACATGCAGTGGGTGCTGAGCTAAAGCCAGCAGGTTGGTCGAATGGCTGAATGAATGTGGTCACTGGACAAGACGAGATTTGTAGAAGCAGAAAAAAAAAAAGCTCTTGAGGAAGCTTGAAACTGAGATGCCAAGGAGACTCAACGCCCAATATGGAGTCAAAGGGAGTGAGGCAGAGAGGGATCCGTTAGAGACAGAGATGGCCTAGCTGGTATGAATATTTGCTGCTCTTCCAGGAGACAGGAGTTCAGTTCTTGGCACTCACATTGGGCAGCTCACAATCGCCTGTAATTCCAGCTCCAGGCCTCTGAATGCACTTGCAGATAAGTGCGTGCACACTCACAAACACACAGAGAGAGGCACACACAGATAGATAATAAATTAAAAGGATAAAGATGAATTTAGGGGTATAATGAAAAGGAGAACTAGGGGGAAATTTCTTGAAATCTATATAAGAGATGATGATGAGCTAAGGGATATGGGTGCTGTGGAGATGGGGACCAGGATGGGTGAGAGGCAGTGGAGGAGGATGCAGCTGAGTGATGGGGTAGAGAGCAGATGAGTGGGGGGACAGCTGTGGTCTGGAGCATTAATAGCAGGGGGAAGAGATGCCACTTACTAAAAGAGCAAAGCCAGAGCCTCGGAGAGGAAACGGTGCCCCCGAACAGGACCAGCTGAGTTTCCAGGCAGAGGTGTTGCATTGTTTGTTCCTCCTGCTGCCGTGACAAAACACTTGACAAAAGCAGTTTTTAAAGGAAGAGCTTATTGTGGCTCACAGTTTGGGGCCGTAGTCCATCGTGGCAGCAGGACCATAAGGCAGCAGGTCACATCGTATCTACAGCTGGGAGCAGGAAGAGGTAAACACCGATACTCAGCTCCCTTTCTTCTGTTTATTCTGGGACCCCAGTGCAGAGGATGGCGCCACCCATAGTTAAAATAGGCCTTCCCTTTTGGTTAAACATCTCAACAGATATAGTCAAAGGTGCATCTCTAGGTGATGCCACACTCTTGTCAAGCTGACAGTTGAGATTAACTCGGGCAGGTGTCCACAGATATCTGTGCAAGCAGGAAGATTTCCATCTCCCTGTCGAACCCTCCTGTCATGCCCTACACACGTGCCCCAGCTGTTGTGCCTGAGGCCTGCTCTTCCACACCAGTACTGAGCCTACACCCTCCGTTCCTAACCCGCGTGGTTCTGCTGTTGTGTGCCATCTCCCCTCCCCCCCCACCGAGTCCTCTTTCTCCGTGAGATCACTGCTGGCCTCATATAACGTCCTCTCAGGAAACATCCCACCCTCCACTGATTTCTTGCTTGTCCTTCCCTCTTTGTCCCAAGGAACAGAACCTTTTGAAAGGACTGTACCATCTTCCTTGCCTTCCATCTTCCCCTCAGTCTGGGTTCTTTCCCCAACCTCACCCTGGGGAAGCTTTCCCAGGATTCCTAAGGACTGCCACATAGCTACCTCTTACTGCACATGCGGACTTGCTCTGCGATCCTGCAGACCGCCCCTCCCGCTGCAAACACGCTGTTTCTGTGGGCTGCGGACTTCTGATCCCTTTACCTGGATGGCAGCTCCCCTTCCGTTTTCAGTACTGGTTCTTCCCCAGCTTCCTAGTACCTAGCGACAGGGGTCCAGGGCTCAGTCCTGTCTCCTTCCTCTATCTTCTTGCTTTTTTAGTTGACCTCTGTTTTAAATACCACTGGAGAGACTGGGCGGATGGCAGTAGGTAAGAGGACTTGAGTTCAAATCCCTAGCACACTGTAGAAACTGGGCATGGCTACGTTGGAAAGCAGAGCCGAGCAGAGCCCAGGCTCATTGGCCAGCCAGGCTGGCTGAAACAGTGAGCTTCAGATTCAGCGAAAGACCCTGCCTCAAAAAACAGGGCGATAGTGCTAAGGAAGACACCTGATGTCCCTCTCTGACTTCCGCATGTATGGACACAGGTGTTTATATGTACAGAATGAGCAAATCATGCTCACAATAAATAAATAGATAAGTAAATGCCACCATATAGTGACAACCCCCTAACTGCCCTATTCAGCTATACGTCTGTCTGTCTGTCTGTCTGTCTCTCTCATTCTCCCCACTCTTCTCTTTCTATGGTTTAAATGTGTAATTTTAATATACATCTGAATTTATGACTGTTTTCTGGTACTACTAGCTAATATAAACAATAAATGGCAACAGATAGGACAAGGCAGAGATTAAATACATATAATTTGAACTGGCTTTCCTCTTTAGGTAGACTCTTTCCAACTTGGCGAGGTTCACCGTTGATTACACTGGTGTAAATCCATTTCTGAGGCAGACTTTTGCTGCTAATGCGTTATGTGACTCCTGTCAGATCTGATTGGTTCGTGACTGTTTGTCTGGTGATACGGCTTGACCAAGAGCTAGTAGTAGCGGTGGAAGATGGCCTCCGAGGAGGCACCCACAGCTGCTTCCCGTCATTTTATGGCAGTTAATCACTTGGTTTGAAACTAGATATTATAATCAATTAAATCTATTTGACCAGTCACAGTCAAACCGTAATTCCTCAGAGTGCATGGCAAGAAGTGAATTTATCAGTCCGTCTACATAGCCAGAGTCGTGGGATGCCCACGGTCTACATAGCCAGAGTCGTGGGATGCCCACGGTCTACATAGCCAGAGTCGTGGGATGCCCACAGTGCTCTTTGCTGAGACATGAACCATCATCCCCGCCACTGTCTCGTGACTCTTGGACAGGTGGATTGACTGAGGGCTGGTCTTACACCATATACATAATCAGTGGAGGCTTGTTTCTTATTTAATACAGAGAAATGAATACAGAGAGATCCAAGAATGTTTTCCTTACACTTCTGAGTCATCTAGTAAACCCTCAAAGTGCACTGTGTCCCCCCAAGAGTGCAGAGAGCTAGCTGGTGTCCTAACAATCAACACTGGATGGATACCAGACTCCCTGTTTCCTCCTCCTCCTCCCCAACCACACCTGCCTTTCGTCCTCAGGAAACGGCCCTCCTCTTCATACAGTGGCTTCTGTCCAAAGCTGGAGCTTTCCTGGCATCTTCCCTGCCGCACCTCTCACTCCTCCACTGGTAAATCCTGTCAACCCTGCCTGCAGGTAGGCCCCTGAGCCCAGTTAGTATCCCCTCCTCCACTGTCACTGCTGGCTGGCTTCCAAACCACCCTCCTTTCCCCTGTCTGTCCTCACAGGCTCTGAGTGTTCTCCTTTCCCTTCCTGCCCTCAATCTGTTCTCATACACCAGCCAAAAGATGGCTTAGAGACAGGACTTCTGTCACACCGTCTGCGCATTCAGGACCTCTGTAAGCCTTCTTTCCTTACCGTGGCCTTCGAGATCCCACACAACCTGCCTTGCTTGTTTTATATTGTTTGGTTGGTTTGGGTTTTGTTTATGTTTTTTGTTTTTGATTATTTGCCTGCCTGCTTTTCAGTGTCTTACTATGTAACCCAGGCTAGCCTTGAGCTCACAGCGCTCTTCCTGACTCAGCCTCCCAAGGGTTAGGATTATAGGTGTGTGCTCTTTATTTATCCGAGATAGGGTCTCACTGAGCATAGGCTGTCTTCAACCCTGTAATTCTCCCGTTTCAGCCCCTTAAAATACATCTCCACTCACCCCACCCCTTCCCCCCATTCCTGTGATAGAGGTCTTCTGTACTAGACACTCTCATGGCGAGACTCTTTCCCAGCCACCTTACTGAAACACACACGCAGACACTGGGTCCCAGGGCTCTGTTTACTTTGCATTACCGTGCCCCTGCTTGGCACTTCACTGTGTGATCCTTTGCCTGTTTACTGTCCATACTCTCCATGAGAACAAGGGCGCTATTAGGATAGGGCTATATCTGTCCCCTTCTCTGCTGCATCTCCAGATCCCAGAGTAACACTAGACACATAGCTCTTGTTTGGTATCATTGTTAAATGAAGACGCTAATGTTTCTTCATGAGCACCACCGAAGGACAGGGCCAGCAAGATGACTTAGTGGGTGAAGGTGCCTGCCAGCAAGGTTGATGACTTGAGTTCAGTCCCTGGAAACCACGAATGAGAACTGACTGTCCCTAGTAGTCTTCTGGCCTGTTCCCCTCTTCACACACAAAGTAAATAAAACGTAAAAGAAATTTAAGAAGAAAGAATGAAATTCCAAGGACAAGTGACAATATGCAGAGAGGGCCCAGCACAGCTTTCCAGTGGGTGGGAGGATTTAAACCGAGGACCAAAAAGTCACTTTAAAGGAAGTGAAATTTTGGCCCCACTTAACTAGACATGAAGAAAATGTAACACACACTTGGGTTCCCCGCAAGGGAGGTACCCAGCTGGGCTCATTTCTAGACCTAAACCATGGGGATGTTTGCAGACAGCAACCCTGAATGCACCCCAATATCCTGCAAAGACAATGAAAAGGCTGTTCTTCAGTCTAAGGAGTTGCTTGTCCTATAATCCTGGGGTATTCTTTTAAAGCAGGCTCTAGCCAGGATCCTAGCCACTGCACTGCCTTGGGAGCCTTGAGACTTGCCTGGGAGCTGGGACAAAGCAGCCACCCCGGGGTGCCTTGGGAATCTGCGTGGGCTGCTTGTGGCTCTCCATCAGAAGTCAAGACTCAATCCTTAAGACAACGGTGAGGCGCTGGAGAGTGGCCTCTTTTATTAGGTTCATGCTCTTAGCTGCAGAGAGACCATAGTGTTTGCCCATAGCCTGAAACACTCAAAGCCCTCGGATCTGAAAAGAGGGCAAGCCTTTAGGCCTCTTTGTCACCATTAATCCTGGTCCCTGCTGCTTTCTACCCTTTTGCATCAGAAAGGCTTTCTTGTATTTCCCCCCCTTTTTTTAAGAGGAGGAGAAACAGCTGTGCGGGATTTGAGACTAGGATTTTAATGGTCACTGACAGCACACAAAAGCTTTACTGTGTCAGTGAAGTGTTCTGGGGGCAATTGCCTCCTTTGTCCCAGGGTAGCAGCACAAGCAGGTCACTCAAGGGGAAGAGAGAAGCAACTGGGCATGGGATCGAGGCCCCATCCAGCGCACACGCACTGTGCCGTTCCCAGGCGTGCATCCTGGTAGTCAGGGTTCCGCCGTGCGTTCCTTGTGGAGGAAGCCAATGTATCTGGAAGGTGTGTGGCATGGATTCTGTCCCTGGGTCTTTCTGTATGGAAACCGTGACTGACAAGATGGGGTTGTTTGCAGGTCTTTCACCGTGGGGAGGAAGAAACAGGGTCTTCTTGACCACAGGGCAGCCCTTTGATCAGTTAAGAAATCCCAACTGATGTGGGAGGATGTGAGGCCTCTTCAAGTGGAACCTTGACAAGGGTTGGGGGTTGGGTAAGTAGCTTCAAGGTAGAGCCATATGTAGATAGTCCTGTGACCATCCTGGTACCCTGTGCAGCGAGACACAGGTCTAGGCCTGAACATGGGCACGGTGTTTTCCTCCAGAGGAGCCGCTGGTGCCAATCATGTTGATCTGCCTCCACGTAAGGATTGACTTTGCCACTAGGATGGCAGTTATAACTTAGGTCTCTGTCACCAGCTCTTCCTCCGGTGGAAATGGTGCAGGTTGGAGGCACTCTGGTCAGGCTAGCATTGATTTGCTTTCCACCAGCCTCCATGACATCTCGGTTGGAGAAATCTATAAAAGTTATTCTCTTATTTACTAGCCCACTATAGACACTGGGATGGATGGGTGAGATCCAGCATGACGCGTGAATGCCTTGTCTGTAACTCAGCCCAGCTTTTCATGAGACATGGGCTAGAAGCAGCGTGGTGGTAGAAACCAGATGAGGCAGTGGTGTAGAGCGTAAGTCCTAAGTGTAGACTCTGCCATGGACACATGTACCCTGCTCATTATAATATTGAATGCCGAGGAAGCAAGGTGGGTTCACAGCTAAGAGTTCAGTTATAACAAAATTACAAACTCTTTGAGAGCTGGAGAGAGGGCTCAGTGCTCTTCCAGAGGACTTAGGTTTGATTAATAGCACCCATATGATGGTAACAACCATTTGTAACTCTGGTTTCAGGGGACCTGACACCTCCTTGTGGCTCCTATAAGCACCAGGGACATACATAGTACACAAATATACATAAAGGCAAAACACCCATACAAATAAAATAAACCTTTTTGAAAAGTCACAAACTCGTATAAAAATAACCCACAAATATTATAAGAGAAAAATATGAACAATATCAAAAGTGTTAAGATTTAAATATAAGTGTAGATTTTATTGGTTGCGTACATCTAACTGTAGAAATAATACCTGAAATATTGCATAGCCTCATTCTGATAAAAATAAAACCTTATTTTAATAATATTTTTGAGAGAATAATGAAAAGTGTGAAATAAATGACTTTCATTTGTTTATGAGACTGGGTTTTACTATGTAGGCCTTGAACTTGCTGTGTAGACCAGACTGGCCTTGAACTCACAGAGATCTGTCTGTCTCTGCCTCCTGAGAGTTGGGATCCCTAGCACTGAACGTTTTGATGAGAGATCATTTACCTTGTTTAGCCCTAAGATTCCCCTGCTCAAGCCCTAACAGAGGATAAGCACTCCCTCAGACAGCTGAGATATGCAATAGTCAGCATTGTCTGTGCCTCCTCTCTTCTACTTCCTGGAAGATTTAAGTTCTAAAAAGAACATGTTCTCGTCAGCCCCTTAGCTGCTTAACAAAGGCCTGCGTTTCTGTCTCCTCTTGTGTGAAGTCACCTTTTCCTCTCCTCAGTCAGAGTTCAGGATGCTAACCATTAAACCAGGGAGACCCCCCCTCTCTTAGATTCAAAGCTCTAAACCTCACCAAAGATGTATTCCACACAGAGGCTGTGAGACTTCGGACCAAGTTTTGTAGCCCTTCTTCCTAGGCTCTCTTTCTGCAAACCGGAGCTAGTGATGCCGCCTGCTCTCCAGGGCTATGCTAAGGGATACATGGCATAAACAGGTGAAGCGCCTGCCATGGTGTTGTGTACACAGTAGGTACTTAATGTCAGCTACACAGAAAGGCTGTTTAGGGGCGACCACAAGGGTGATGTTTGACTGCTGAAATAGGAAGCCAAATTGGGTATATTTACTTCATTTTCATGCCGTAGAACAGGGCATAAATCGTTATTTAACTAGCACCATCAGAATCTCAAATTAACTAGCCATCAGAAGCACAGTCATGAATTTTCTTATTGCTTATTCTTTCTGGAACATTTACAAGGGTTTATGCTTTGGAATGCATTTTATTGAGCATCTGAAGTATGCTGTTTTATAAGACCCTCAAGACCTTACCCATGCAGTGGCTGAAGGAAAACACAGCTTCTGATGGGACTGCTCCTTCCAGTGACTACCCCCATCCCACCCCACCCCCACGAATAAAATCCCAGTGTCTGGAATTCAGGAACTCCATTGACCTATTCCCAGCTCCCCTTCCTTTTCTTCCAATATGGCCATGCAAGAACCTCTGGGACAGCCGTTTCTGCTGGAGATCCTAGCCATCCTTTAAGACCTGACTCAAATATGACTTCCTTTAGGAAGCCTTTCAGGATGCTTCCAGGTGGAATTCAGAACACCTCCCTCAGAGCTGGACCTGTATGAACTCAGCAGTAGAGTGTTTGACTAGCATGTGTAAGGCTGTAGGCCCAATCCCTAATTTTTTTTAGGTGAAATACACACACACACACAGACAGAGAGAGAATGAATAATTTTTACCTTTATTCTCCTTTGAGAGCCCTGTAAACTAGGGCAACCCTGAAGTTAAACAAACAAGCAAAAACCAAACCAAACCAAAACAATCAATGTGATATTTCAATATTTCATCATCAAGAGCTATGGCCCTAGACAGCCAGCTGGACTAGGGAAGTACCGACCTATTAGACAGGGGTGATATGAGTGTGAACCCAGAGACAGTGCACACACTGTCTTTAAGGGGTTTTCATGGGGAATGTGGTCCATCTTCACCCAAACCCCCTCATCTCTAGCACTCACCTCAGCTTCCTCAGCCTCTGTCCCACACTGAGCAGGCCGTTCCCCTTTGGTTAGTCAGGTGCAGGCCTGGGACGTATTATGATGAATTACAAGAAAGCTGCATTTTATGTCCAAATGGAACCTTTCAAAATGAGGAAGGACAAGTCACTTGTGAACCATACCCAAGACCAGAAAATCTTGGGGCCCTAAAAATCCCAGAAGCCTGGAAAGTGTCTGAATGTGGCGGTAAGGAGTCTGTCTGCCCCTTCCTTCTTCTCCAACCCCAGTGCCATTGTTTAGACCAAGGCCGGGAGGCACCCCGAAGTCTCTGGATCATGCGCACTGGACCTTGATCATCCAGAGACCATGTTCATTATCAGTCCTCTAGTGCTTGCGTTGACACACGACGCCCTAGCTGATGCCCACAGGAACAAATGAATGAAGATGCCCACAGCTCCATTGGTAGAGTTTGAGTTTCAGTCCTGCGTCGGCAGGGCATGGTAGTGGACACCTATAATCCCAATACTTGGGAGGTGGGAGCAGGAAGATCAAGAGTTCAAGGTTTTCTTTGACTACTTGGTATGTTTGAGGTCAGCCTGGGCTACGTGAGACCCTGTCTCAAAAATAAAGACAACAATATGGGGAAGACATGGGCAAAACGATATAAATGCTATGCTTACATGCTTTCTTCACCCAGTAAATATGCGCACTGCAGACCTCAGCCATCGCTTGCTCTAAAGGGCCCTGGTTAGATGAAATGGGTCACAAAACAATACCAAAACACATAAATCTAGAATAGGGACAAGTAGTCATGAGGGGGCATTAATAGGGGTGAGAGGGAGAGAAATGTGGGGGAGAGAGTAATCGGAATACATTGGATCCATCCTGATACAAGATTAGTAAAAAATTAACTGGAAAAATCCCCAAATAAATCAAATAAATAAAAATAAAAATAAATCAAATCCCCAAATAAACCAAAAATCCCACAAATAAACAGAAGATGGATGTAGGTGAGGCTGCAGGAGACACAGACTCTCTAGAGCATCTTGTTAACGACAAGCTGCTTCCTAGCGACCACGAGCTTCTGGGGGGTCCTTCATTAATGTCTGCCTCTTTTCGCCATCTGGAGAGGGGAAAAAGTAACCACGCTTAAAGCCAGTGTCACTGGGTCCCTCTGTCCATGTGGGGTGAGTTAGTTAGGTTTGGTCGACTGACTGAGGTCGGCCAGGACACACCTTTATGCAAGAGAAGCAACTGAGTAACCGGTGCAATGGGAGGCCCTTTAAGTCAGGCCCGGCAGTTTCTAAGTGAGGGTGGGCTTCTGTGCCTCATAGCCAGCTTGACTCCATAGCAGAGGGTGCTTAATCCCCCCTCACTCCATTCCCACCCCAATCCCACCCCATTACAAGTGATCCCTGGGTAGGGTGCAGGCCAAGGCTCCAGACGTTAGGCCTTTCTCATACTAGAAGCAGATAGCATGACTTCTTGGTGCCCATCTTTGTGCTGGCTCTGTGGGCCTGTGTGCACTTGCCGGCCTCCTCCTGAGGATCCCGGTGAAGCTGGCTGGGTGCTTCTCAATGAAGTGTGAACTGAAGTCAGCACGGGGTACTGGACCTCACAAAGGCCTATCACCTCTGCAGAGGGGTGGGGAATGGCCTCCCTGAGGAGCCTCCCTCACCCAGGGCCATTACTCCCTCCAGCTCTATGCCAACCAGGTGAATATTCAGCAGATGGATTTGCCCCTTGCCAACTCTGTGCCCTGGGCACCTTTCAGCCTGATGTGGGCCGCACATCGTGCCTCCCATGTGGAGGAGGTCTTGCCACTAAACATCTGGGAGCCACTTCCTTCCAGGATTGTGAAACCAGAGGTGAGTACTTGCTTGCCCCTTTCTGGACTCCACTTTTCTCCTGAGTTCCCAAGGGTCCCATGAAGATGTGACTCAGTCTGGGCCGCCCCAGCCACCTAAGCTGCTCACACAGGACTGATGACCGGGCAGCAAGGAGCAGGTTTTACAAACAGACCTCCTAAGCTCCACCTTCTAATCCTCCTCTAGCTCAATGTCCCGGCCTAGCTGCTCACTCAGCACCCCCATTCAGGCCTACCAGCCCCCTCCAGGTTCCCACTTCCCTGCCTCTCCCAAGGGAAACCCAAGTCACCTTCAGTCTGTGCCCTCATTGTTCCCACCCTGAAGATTTAAGAGGTGACCTCCGCTGCCTGGCCCATGCATTCGGGTGCTTTTTGACTGTTAGGAATCCTGCTCACTCCGGCTGTTGAGGGAATCGAGTGTTAATTAATCCCAGCTTGCCAGGAAAGCAGTATTTCAGTTAGGCGTAATAATTTATTTCATACGCCTTGAAGTGTTTGATTAAAAATAGTCTTTTTCTTCACAGTTCAATGTTCGCCTGGGCATTTCTACAACACCACCACACACCGATGTATCCGCTGCCCACTGGGGACATACCAGCCTGAATTCGGAAAAAATAACTGCGTTTCCTGCCCGGGGAATACTACCACGGACTTTGATGGCTCTACCAACATAACGCAGTGTAAAAGTAGGCTTTCCTCTAAGGAGTTTCGCAGGCTGCATTAGAGGGCAAGGGCCTGGATCAGATTTGGGCAGTGGGTGTGAGGAGGTGGCGGCTGGGGTTCCGGGTTCATTCGGGATTATGTGTATGATGTTGGACCGGTGCTATGGGAGAGAGGGATGCAGTCCTGGCTGTTAAAGTGGAAGCTAGGGCTAGGACCCAGAAGAACTCACCTTTTTTATGTGTGTGGGGCGGGGGATTGAAGCAAGTGCTGAAAACAGTGCACCCTGTGTCCCAAGCTACTCCAGCTTCCTCTCTACACTTCTGGCTGGATTTGCCCCTGGAAGATAATTTTAGTTCAGCCTAGTCCAACATGCATTGTCTGAGGGCCTGCCCTGTTCCCAGCATCCTGCTAAGTCAGCCTGGCCAAGCTGCCAGGAGCCAGGCTGGAGGAATGCAGAAGGAGCAAGGGACTGGTCTCTGGAGGAAAGGTCTTTGGAGAGCATGGAAGGAGGATGGGGCAGATAGGAGAGAGCTCCATGTTCCAGACAGCCCTCAGGGAAGCCGAGGCTTAGGCAAGTGGAAAGCCTCTGGGAGCAGACTTCCGAACCTGAGCACAGACGAGCTGGCAGGCCAGGAAAAGGAGGCCTGGATGTCATGCTAGAGTGTGCTCTGTAGTTTCAGTGTTGGTAAACTGGGCCATTTAAGGGCCTGCTAACGCGGGCATTTCCTGCATTGCCTGTCTATGTGAAATTCTGTAGCGAAGGCCAAAAGTAGAGTTTACCTAATAATGACCGCCATCCAGGCTAGTGAGGAAGCCCTTCGACCCCCAGACTGGAGACGCTTGGGGTTGAGAGGAGCATGGAATCAGGTGTCACTTTATGGTTAGAGGTTAGCTGGCTTTCTATCCTGGGTTGGTTGGTTTGTGTCTTGTTTTCATTTCAGTAGAGGAGATTGAACCCCTAGGGCCGCGTGCACACGAGGCAGGAAAGTGAGGCAGCAAGGTTACCGCTGAGCTACAGCCCTAGCGCCAAACGCCCTCTCTGTCTGTGGAGTTGTAGCTGTAGACACTGCTATTGAATATATATTCGACAGCAATCTCACTACCGTCCACGGGGCCTCATCTGTTGGTAGAGTAGATTTTGGGAAGACTCATTTTTTAGGGAGTTCTTCCTTATACCAGGATGACTCCGTTCCTAGTCTTCCCACTCTCTAGGCCTTGGCTGTCCATCGGGAGGCACAGTTTCCCAGGCCGTGCTGAATTCTATGACTCTCTCTTCCCCTTTTCCTCTCAGAAGAAAAGTCTAGTTATTAATATTATTTTTGTATTACTGTTAACTCCAAGTCACAGTCTCTAGTACAGGTTTACCCAACAGTATTAAATAGTAAGTTCCCCGAGGAACTCCTGACTGGGTCTGTATCTGAGCCCCAGAACTTTGGGCGACATGTAGGGGACCCAGCGCCTGGCAATAGTGCTGAGGTCTCTTTTCTTTTGATGCCAGCTATAAAAATATTCCATGTCCAAGTGCATCCAACAGCTGATTGAAACTTCCTTCTCCATTGAAAAATAAGATGTGGCTTTAAACAGAAAGAAAAGTGAAAAAAATGTTTTATCTGCATCAAAAAAGGTCTTGTTCAGATATTCTCTGCTGAGCTGTGAGCTGTGTTCTGAGTTCACTGTTTAAGTTCTCCTGACACACAGAATTGTAAACAAAATAGAAAAATTAAATGTATCGACCTTGGTGTCTTCAGGGTTACAAGGTAGGCTGCTTTGGGGAGTCCTGGCTGCTTTGGGGAGTCAGGGCTGCTTGGCACCCACAGAGGCCATGAGCACTGAAGGACAGGCATTTTCTAGGTGGCATCATTTCCTTGCTATAGGGAGTCTGCGACTCTCCACTACCCTTGGGGTGTCTAGAAAGCAATGACAGTGTTTTGCCCTCCTAACTCATGGCACTTCCTTTCTAGACAGGAAGTGTGGAGGGGAGCTGGGGGATTTCACAGGGTATATTGAGTCCCCAAACTACCCTGGGAACTACCCCGCCAACTCGGAGTGCACCTGGACCATCAACCCACCACCTAAACGCCGTATCCTGATCGTGGTCCCCGAGATCTTCCTGCCCATAGAAGATGACTGCGGTGACTACCTGGTGATGCGGAAAACCTGTGCGTCTCTCCCTGGGCTCCCCCCCCCCCCCCCCCCCCCCCCCCGCCAAGGCAGCCTGGGAAACCTGATGACTTGCCCCTCCCCCAGCTTTAAAAGTGAGGATGAGGTCTAATAGATTCTTTCCTTCATAGTAGAACAGGGATGGGACATGAGTTTATAGCTAAGTAGGGCCGACTTGATGTTGTTCACTCTAGGTAGCCACGTCCAAGGCCAAAGACATGGTCCAGCCAGGAAGGACGGCCCCTCCCATTATCCCTAGTCAGCCTCTGGTGTCTATAAAGAGATACTGCCATCAATGCAGCTTGATGACAGAGCTGAGAGTTTGCTCAATCCCAGGTTCAAGGGTCTGTGACCTTGGGTGGATGTCTAAGCTTCTCACTGCAGTCTTCTCGGGAGGGTCAGGTTGGAGAAATCCTGTCACTGCCTGGTAGGGTTATTAGGACTAGAAGAGTTCAAGCTGTAGAGTGCTTGGAAGGAACCATGTGGTTTTTTTTTTTCTTCCTTCCTTTCTTTTTTAAAAATTTACTGGTATATATTACTTTATAAAATAATGAGTTTTGCTGGGCGGTGGTGGTGCACACCATTAATTCCAGCACTTGGGAGGCAGAGGCAGGTGGAGCTCTGTGAGTTCGAGGCCAGCCTGGTCTACAGAGTGAGTTCCAGGACAGGCTCCAAAGCTACACAGAGAAACTCTGTTTCAAAAAAACAAAACAAAAAATGGGTTTCATTATGACATTTTCATGCATGTGTATGATATGTTTTGATTATATTCTCCCACCATTGTGCTCTTGTGTCTCCTCCAAGTAACCCCCTCTCCTTCCCAGTTAGTCTCTCTTCTATGTTTGTCTTTGGGGAAGAAATTGTTTTGGTTTTTTTGACCTAGGAGCATGGGCAAGATGTTATTTACAGAACACGGGCACCTTCCCAAGGACCACACAACTAAAGAAAATGTCTCTCTTCCACGCAACCATGAATTGTACAGATCACGGAGCAGAGGCCCTGGGGTGGTGCAGCCATGAGCTCTTGCCCTCTCCATGATGGAATGTTGATAAGCTCAGCCGTACACATTCTGAGTTCAAGAGTGCCGTGACTGTTATTAGTGGTTCAAATACCTGAAGTCAGACGAGGGTTTGGATCCTGTCCTTACCACAAGCCCTCATTGTAACAGAGGTAGTAATTGGTCAGCCTCTATGGTTTTCAGAGGAATCAATGAGATCAAGCTCATAGAATGTGTAGTGTACTCCCAGACAGCTACAATAAGGGGGTGATGCTTGCCGGGAATCAGCACTGGGTCTGGATACTGGGGCCATCTTTCTATTCCTACTGTGGACGGGATAGGCTGGGTTGTGGCTGTTTGTCTGCTGAGGGCAGGTGGGGCTTACTTAGCCTTTCCTTGGGGTAAAGTATAATCCTCAGTCAAATCTTATGTATTTCCAGAGAGAGAGAGAGAGAGAGAAAGAGAGAGAGAGAGAGCACATGTGTGCACATGCGGGTTCTTGTGGAGGCTTGAGGGCAAGCTCAGTTGTCACTCCTCAGATGCCATCAGTCTTCTTTTTGAGACAGGTTCTTTCATTGGCCTGGTATTTATCAAGTAGACTGTCTGGGCATCAAACCTCAGGTCTATGTGTCTCAGCTATCCCATGACTACTCTAACTGGCCTAAAAAAACATAAACAAAAAACAAAACAAAACAAACCATGGGTTCTGCATATCAAACTCGGGTCCTCATGTTTGCAAGGCAAGCACTCTACCAAGGGAGCTATTGCCCCAGTCCAAGAGCTTTTGAGATTAACTGACTGTGTGGGTTACATGTTTTCAAAGTTTTCCTGCCTGTTGGCTCCATGACGCCTCTTGAACCCCACACCCTCCAACTTCCCTTGGCAGCTTCAGCAAATTCTGTGACCACATATGAAACCTGCCAGACCTACGAACGCCCCATCGCCTTCACCTCCAGGTCAAAGAAGCTGTGGATTCAGTTCAAGTCCAATGAAGGGAACAGTGCCCGAGGGTTCCAGGTCCCCTATGTGACGTACGACGGTAAGCAGGAGCTGGGAAGCTCAGGTTGCGGCCATGGCAGGGATGGTGTGGCTGGGCTCTGAACGGAAGAAACTGGCTCCTGAGCTGGCTGGCAGATGCTAACAAGCACACCCGCTCAGCCAGCCAGGCACGGTGAGGCAAAAGGACATGGCTAACTCACTGGGGCCACATTTTAAACAGACATTTGGGGACACTTACGGTAGGAATGGAAAAGGACAGCTTAGGAAATACAGGGAAGCGCGTGGAGTCAGGTGTGAGGACATGGCTGGTGGGGTCAGGTGACCAGCTGTCTCTTTCAGGCCTTGTTTAAATGTTTTACCATCTCTAAGTCTTCTTTCCTTGATTTCCGGTGGTGACTGAACTCAGGGCTTCTAACTCTGAGCTATACCTCTAGTCAAGCCATCCTGGAACTTGCTCTGTAGACCAGGCTGGCCTTGAACTCATAGAGATCCTCCTCCCTTTGCCTCCCAAATGCTGGGGTTAAAGCTGTGCACACCATGCCTGCAAGCCGTATTTTCTTAACGAATGATGAAGAAAATCACTGACTGAACATTAAGAGTTTAAACTGGGACACTTCCTGGGGCAGATAGTAATTGCTCAAAAGTATATTAACTTTGTAAAGTTGTGACATTTATTAGCTCTCGAGAAGGGGAAGAGGTTTAACTCCAGGTCTGGGCCCTGCTGTCGACTCTGTGATCTTGGACAAGTCAAATGATGTTTCTGCATCCTTCTAACCCCTGGGAACCTACTTAGATTCTGAGACTTGGACAACAAATATTTATAGTGGCCAGAACATAGACGTGTGTATTTTGCTGTAGGTGATTTACAGGGTGGGTACAAACGCTGCCAGTGCAGGGGCAGCTGTAGGAGGGAGGCCTCCCACACCGGGCAGAAGACAGCAATTATTCTGAGTCGGCTTCGAGAGAACAAGTCAGTCTCAAGAGGTTTGGGTCTTGAAAGAATATGTAAATTGGACTGGGATATAAACAGAGAGGAAGAACATTCAGGAAAAGGGCAAAGGATAGAGCACCTGGCACAGCTGGGGTCCGATCTGGCCAGTGGGTAGGGAGCGTGGGAAGATAAATGAGGGTGGGGCTAGGCAGTGATTAGCCTTGAATGCCGAGCTCAGGAGAGTAGGCTAATTTTATAGGGAGTCCTTAAAGGTTTCTAGGCCAAGAGACCCCATCCTCGGCTTTCCTAGCTCATTTTATGTAGTTTGTTTCTAAAGAACGGCAAGGACAAGGCTCTTGCTTTGCCTTGCAATTGCCTCGGTAACGTGTCCTACCCAGGACAAGGGCTCTCAGGGCCTGACTGCTGGGACTCTGCTGACGGAGACACTGAGCCCAGGTCTGCCTGGAAGCAGATGTCCAGCAAGCTCTCCTGTGTGTGTGAGGACAGGGAGGAAATCAAGTAGACTCTAAGCTTGGGCAAATGTTATCAAGACATTGAGACATTTTCATATGTCACACTATTCTGCCTCTGTGATATATTAAATGTCCCCTTATTTATTTGTATTTCGTGTGCATTGGTGTTTTGCCTGCATGTATGTCTGTGTGAGGGTGTCGGATCCTCTGGAACTGGAGTAACAGACAGCAGTGAACTGCCATGTGCTAGGATTTGAACCTGGGTTCCCTGGAAGAGCAGAAATTGCTCTTAACCTTTGAGTCATCTCTCCAGCCCCCTAAGTGTCCCTTTTTAAAAAAATAATTTAATTTTATGTACATCAGTATCAGGATGTCAGATCCCCTGGAACTGGAGTTACAGACTCTGGGAGAGCAGCCATTGCTCTTAATGGCTGCGCCATCTCTCCAACCCCCAAAATGTTCGCCCCCCCCTTTATTGAATCTTTGGGGGTTTCATATCATGTACCCCAATTTTGTTTTCCTTCTGGTCTGCCTGTATCCCCCCCTCATCCCTGATGCATCCCCCTCCATGAAAAAAACAAAACAAAACAAAATAAGCAAACAAGCAAACAAAAAAACCCATCAAACAAAAACAGAACAGAAAACCACTCCTAAAACAGCAAAATCTGTTTCTCCTTCTCTCCTGCCTCTCCATCACCTCTGCATCCATCCTGGTGGCACTGGAGGCTTCGGTGTGTCATATAGTGTACCCCTTTGTCCCATCAGCTTGACTGGCAACTGTGTCATTGCAGTGAGTCCTTGGTCTGGCTCAAGGCCTCTGGTTTTTGTCCACCATCCTCACTGGATCCTCACCGGAGCTCTTCTGGGGAATCCTGGGTCTTGGAGGTCTTGCGGGTATTGTTCTGCAGGACAAGTCCCTTCATGAGCTCCAGCAGAACCTAGATGGGGTGGGTGCTAGGGTGGGCCAACCCAAGGCCCAGTTGTGAGCCTGGGTGTTAGCTAGTCAGGTCAGATAGAACCACTGGGGCTATCTGCCTCAGTGGTGGTGGAGTCAGCTTCCCTACAGGCATGCCCTCCGGTTAGATTCATCCTGGCCTGTGGTGAAGGGTGGGAGCCCTTTCTTCTGAGTGCAGGGGGCAGCTCTCTCGCTGTAGTGAGCAGCTAGATGTTAGGTCAGCTTGCCCAGGGCAGTGAAGGGCAGGATTGGCTCAGTATAGCCCTCTGATTTCATCTCACATAGTTCCTAAGCCCTCCTGCAGTGCCACTGGCTACAGACTTCAACACAGACACCAGCAGAAATGTCCCCTTTTTTAATTGAAAAAATATGAAAGCAAGGGCTGGAGATGTAGCTCAGCTGGCAGATTGTTTGCACGTGTATGAAGCCCATGCCCAGTCTCCTGGCATATATGCCGGGGGCACTTGAGATACTAGCAGGAGCTGGCGGGGGTGGGGATGATCACAGCACATGAGTCTGTTCTGGAGAAGGGCAAACAAGGGTCATGGTGACAGGCACTGGGCATTCCTGATCACCAGCTGGGCACCAGGTATGCACCACAGTGGCTTTTATGGGGCACATTCCTCATGGTCATCCCATGAATCAGGCCCGGTCACTTTCTGATGTTACAGATGAGGCCACTCAGGTTTAGAGATTTAAATTATTGACCTGAGATCCAGACATGGCAAAGTTGCAGAACTGGGATGACCCAGGTCTAGGGACTTCAGAGCCTGAGTTTTTAATCTCTGAACTTCTCTGTGTTATGAAAGGCAGAAGGGAGCCAGGAAACACAGAACTTAGAAACTATGTGTGTTTGTGTGTGTTAAAGACAACATTCTGGAGCATTTGGTATAACGGCAAAGCCCAGTCTCATTTTCTGTTACACCAGAGTGCATGACAACCTCTATTCCTAATAGTCGATCCCTTATGGAAAGAAGCCAGTCCTCTGACGTCCAGACACTGAACAAGGGTGCAAAACTAAAATTAAAATGGGGCATGGGGGCACATACCTGTAATCCAGCACTCGATGGGTAGAGGCAGAAGCATCAGGAATTCGAAGCTAGTTTTGGTTACTAGCAATTTTAAGGCCAGCCTGGACTACATTAGACCCTATTTATTTTTTTAGAGAAAGATAATAAAACTTATTCTCTTGATTTGTTTTATTGATTTGGGCTTTGCTGTTGGTATGCTTGTTTTGAGACAGGGTCCTATATCCCACAGAGTCACCCTGCAGGCCAAGCTGGACTAGAATTTGTGCTCTTACGATATGTATTCATTAGAACAAAGCAGTGAGGGCAAAGGGGCTACAGCAGCAGCAATGATACCGTGTGTGCAATGATGATACTGTGTGTGCAATGATGATACCGTGTGTGCAATGATACTGAGTGTGCAAGGATACCGTGTGTGCAAGGATACCGTGTGTGCATCAAGTGCTAACTGTGCAGTGGTGGTATCCCATCACCATCTCTGGATTGAAGAAACTTCTTGGGAACGCTCCCAATACCCTCCGCGGATGCTCTTCTAATTCCTGTGGCTTCTCAGCACATGGTATGCGTACAGAGAGGCAGTTTCTGATGTGTCTTGGCTTTGGAGAGCACTGTTCTCTGCATATGCTTGCTTGAGGCTTGAGTTATGACTATGGGAAGCAGGCTAGACTTCAGAGTGGGGTGAGGTTACATTTGGAGCAGGAATACCGTGTGCACTGCATTTAATGTGTGCGCCAGGACCAAAGAAATGATTAATGAGAAGGCCCCAAAGACGTTCTTCTTTCTCGGATAGTCAGTTCTCCATCCCCAGCCCTATTCCAACTAAAGAGAAGAGTCATTCTGGGTTCTCAGATGCTTGGTCACCTTATCCAATGCAAGGACAAGGAGACAGTGGGGGTGGCAGGTGCTAGAGAGAGAAGAAAAGCCCACATGAGCTCACAGTGGAGGGAGCATAGGTAGGAGCAGATCACCAAGCACCGAGTCCCAAGAGCCTCCTACAGGAAAAGGCCAGGGACAGAGGAGAGCAAAGACTCCCCAGGGAGCTGCCAGTGAAATAGCGGGGAAACCCAAAGTGCAGTGTTCTGAAGATGAGAGAGGAACTGGATGAAGGAGGAAGGTGACCAGCCAGGTCAAAAGCTACTGATGCATGAGGAAAGGGAGGACCAACATTTGACATCAGGACACACAACATGAAGCTCACTACGGACCTCAGTAGGCAGTCTTGGAGGGGTGCCTGGGACAGGACCAAGCACCATGGGTTCAGGAGAGGAAAAGTCCACTTGTAGACTGTGAGGGTTGACCCTGCTCTGGAAACAAGAGGGAAGAGAGACATGAGATGGAGGACTGGCAGGAGAGATGGAGTTAAATGAGGTATCCTTAAGGTTAGTTTTCGCGCTGATGGGAATGAGCAGAAAGATTTTGTGCAGGAAAATGTGTAACATTACTGGCATAAATGTCCTTGACTTGGGAAGGGAAGGTGCATCTGGTGTGGGAGGTAGAGGATGGGTCTTGGCTGGAGGCACAGAAGGCTCCTTGGAGGGGAGGGGAGGGCAGGGGAGGGAGGCAGGGCAGACGCCAGCTGAGTGGAGCTGCTGGACCTCTTTGTCCTCTCTCTGTCAGAATGGAAAGGTTCTCTGAGAGCAGTCAATGAAGGCGGCTTCTCGGGGTTTATAGGAGACACAAGAGCAGGTTTGGAAAGAATTAAACAGTGAGAAGCAAAATGTGTCCTTTATTTCACCAGAAGACTACCAGGAACTCATTGAAGACATAGTTCGAGATGGCAGGCTCTACGCGTCTGAGAACCACCAGGAAATACTGAAGGTGAGTACCTGCCTCAGCAGACAGGAAGGGAGCCATGAGCTCCCCACATACAGCTCCTCCTTCCAGACACTGAGCCCAGGGAGACCAAGATCAGCTCCCTCCTTTCCTGTGATTTAACTTTGTTAAATGTCAAGTTTCTGTCTTTAGTGATATATATATATATATATATATATATATAGTGTTTTATGTATATAACATGTATTTGAGAATTATATATAATACATTATATATATATAAAATATATATATAAAATGTATTACACACAAACAAACACACACACAAAATGTAGTTTCATCTTATCTGTCCTTCCCCTAACTCCTGCCAGACCCTGCTCAAGGTATTCCCTTCCTAGTTTCATGGTCTCTCTCTCTTTTTAAAATAACCACTGAGTTCAATTAGTCCAATTGTAATTCATATAACTAGTGTATGTACATGGCTGTAGGGCCAGTCTCTGGAGTGGGCGCAGCCTGCCAAGGATCATACCTCTGAAGAATACTGAGTGTCTCTCCTCCAGCAGCCAACAACTGCTGGTAGCTCCTCAGTTAAGGGCGGGGCTTTGTGAGCTCTTCACCCGCCCATCCTGGGACTCTGGCTTGATCTTGTTCTAGCCTTGAGTCAGCAAACACAGCATGCAGGAGTTCACGAGTGCAATGGCTCTGTTTACACTGGGCGTCTGTGGAGGGCGCTTGCTTACAAATTCAGGTCAGGGCCATATAGTGTTTTTATGTTCAGCCTGAACAGTGAAAGGCCATTGGCTTCTAGTTTGTGAACTCAAAGCCCACCAAATTTTAGATGCTTGTAAGTAATTAATACCAAATTCTCACCTATCACTAACCCTAAACTGTTTTCCAAATTTCTATGTTGGATCTCATACAGTTGAGAAAAAAACAATTGTCATATGTCAAAATTTCTTTCATCAAGTAATGTATATTATTAACAATTAAGGAAAATTAAACCTGGAGCGAAGATAAAAATTAGGGGAGGCAGTTTTCACCAAGTGTTTTCTAGCTGGTGACCTTCCCGTCAACAGTGAGTCATTGTGATTTCAATGGCAAAGTGCCAGGAGGTTTGAGTGCTTTGGCCTGGTAACAAACATTCTGTTCTCTTCAGGATAAGAAACTGATCAAGGCTCTGTTTGATGTCCTGGCACACCCCCAGAACTATTTCAAGTACACAGCCCAGGAGTCCCGAGAGATGTTTCCAAGATCTTTCATCCGATTGCTACGTTCCAAAGTGTCAAGGTTTCTGAGGCCTTACAAATGACTCTTCCCACGTGCCACCCAGAAGAGTGTCCACCGCGGGCAGTGGGCTGAAGCCGTCTACCCTCCACAGGCCGGAGTGTCACCGGGTTGACAGCATGCCCAGTTCAGCGACTCCTTACAGCTCAGTTTTTATAGATAATACAGATATCTTGGGAAGCTGAACTTGGGTTTCTCTCTCAGCTTCTGATGTGGGCGGCAGATGGCTTCAAGCAGTACCAGCTTCTCAGTGTGTGGGCATGTGTCCTGGAGGTGTCAAGGGCTGGCTGAAATGGCCTCCTCTGATGGTCTGTAGTGCAAAGGAAGCCACAGAAGGGCCACTCTGGCTGCAGTTCCACTTCCTCCAAGGCCAGTCCTCTCTCAGGGAGCATCTGCACTTGTGCAGAGGTGACCAGGCCAGGTACCCAGGTCATCTCAGTCATGGGAGGCTTCCGATCCCCTCAGCCTCTGTGATGCTTGGTTAATTCTAAATACATGAGTTCTAAGCAGTGACGATTTAAAAAAAGACTAGAAAGAATCAGAAATGAGAAGGCAAGAGCAGCACTCTGGAGCATCAGTAGCGCGCACAGCAAGCGCAGAGGGCTGGGTGCAGCAGCCTTCCCCATGCCTTCAGTCACACTGAGCACTGTGCTCAGGGTTGGAGAATTCTAGGATGTGGTCTCGATGCCTGACAGTTATCCATCGTCATCGAAGGGAGATTTCACCAGTCCAAGGCCAGTACCGCAAGACTCCCTGTGCTAGGAGCGACTGGCCCCGGTGCCGTTTTCCTTTTCATTCCCCCCGAGTGAGAGAGTCTGAGAGAAGTGACATCATGCAGGCCCCTGTCATCCTTTGATGGTGGGCCACACACCTGTTCACAGGCCACAGTCTGCGCAGTGGGACTGCATAGTGATCCCCTCCCAAATAAACTTTTCAAGATTATTGAGCTTTTAAACGTTTTAATCCCCCACCCCCACCTCCCAGCAGGCAAAAGTCTCACTACAGTGGCTAAAGAAGAGAGCCTACTGGGCTAGAGAGGTAGCTCAGCAGTAGAGCACTTGCCAAAGACGTGCAAGGCCCTGGACTTGGCCCTCAATACAACGTCCCCCCCATAAAAGAGACCTGTCAATCAAGCTTCCCTCTCCCTAATGGATGGACTGACTACACACAGCCATAGGGTTTTGTTCTTTCTGTGGCAATTATAGCGCATAATTCTGTTTACCAAAGTACTAAAAAAAAATAAGCATTTTAAAAGAAAACAGAATATTTCATTATTATTGAACTTGATTTTCCACCTCAATGTTGTTTTTAATCTATTAATAACATTTTTTTATAACTTTTTTTTTTTTTTTGAGACAGTGTCTCACTATGTAGCCCCGGCTAACCTGGAATCTATATATAGGCCATGCTAGTCTCAAACTCACAGAGCTCCACCTGCCTCTGCCTCCCAAGTACTGAGATTGAAGGTGTGTGCCACCATGTCAGGAGACATTGACATTTTTGAAGCCTTAATGAACTTTTAATTTTTCCTTGGATGAAATTTCTTCTCAGGAATTTGTGCTCCTTGCTAGGCACAGTGATGCCTGTAATCCCAGCACTCAGGAAGTGTGAGCAGGAGGATTAGGAGTTCAAGGACACCCTCAGTGACATAGAAAGTTTGAGACCAGTCTGGGTTATAAGAAACTTTTTTTCAAAAAAAGTTTTTAAACATATTCAGTTAAAAAAAAATCATTAAGGGACTAGAGAGATGACTCAGCGGTTAGGAGCACTTGATGCTCTTCCAGAGGACGGGGGTTCAGCTCACTCTAGGCAACTCACCACTGCCTGTAACTCCATTTCCAGGTGATCTGTCACCCTCTTCTGGGGCCCTGCAGGCATGCGGTGCACATAATACCCACACACATACCTATGCAATGTAAAAATAATAAATCTTTGACTTTAATGTTTAAAATTTATTTTATGTGTATGGGTGTTCCGTTTGCATGTATGTCTGCACCACATGCGTGCCTGGCCCAAAGACGCCAGAGAGGGTGTTGGGTTCCCTGGGACTGGAGTTACAGACGACGGACTTGAAGCCAATAGATGGGTGCTAGGAATCAAACCCTGGTTCTCTGGAAGAGCAGTCGGTGCTTCCAACTGTTTGCTAGCTCTCCAGTCTCTCAGCATTTTCACTTGTATTGTTTTGAGAAAGGGTCTCATTATGTATCTCTGACTGGCCTGGAACTGGCTATGTGGGTTTGGTTGGCCTTGAACTCACTTACCTGCTCCTGCCTCCTGAGTGCTGGGACTGAAAGTGTGCACCACCATACCTGGCTATAAAATAAATCATTTTTTTTAAAATTAAAGTGCACTTGATATGCTACAGTTTGACCATAAAGTGGAAATTCAGATTTTGCCTGAGTTAGTGACCCAGCTGATAAGGACAAGAGGGTTGAGTCTGGTAACTTTGTGTTCATGAGAGCAGATTGGATTGTCTTTCCAGAAGGTTGGGGTGGGTATAACTGGGGGTTGGCAGGAGGCCGCATGGAACCAGTGGCTTTGAAGTGTCTTCCAGGAGCTGACCACATACCAGACCTATGCTTCTGGTACAAGTGTGAGCCCCTGAGGTCTTCAAGTCTCTACTCTAGGCATACCAGCTACCCTGCAAGAGTCTGAGGCCCGGCTAGGAAGTGGGCTGGCCAGCCAGGGAGTTGTCTACCTGCTAAGTTGACCCACATTGCATATCCAATCTGCACCAGGTACTACTTTAGGCTGTAGAGATTAACCAAAGAGGACTGGAGAGATGGCTCAGTGGTTAAGAACACTGGCTGCTCTTCCAGAGGTCATGAGTTCAATTCCCAGCAACCACATGGTGGCTCACAACCATCTGTAATGAGATTAACCAAAGACCTCAGTAATAAGGTAGATAGGGTCTTAGCCCCTCATAGAGCTTGTATTTTGGAAGGCAGAGACAATGAACTTTAATTGACTAGTGGTAACTGCTATGTTCTAAACTAAAACTGATGTAATAATGGCTCTGTCACTACTTTAGGTTTGGGGACTGTAGCGCCTATATGGGGATGTGACCTCTTAACTCAAAACTACATGATAAGGCACTGGTCTGGGGAAACCAGGGAGAAGAGCATTCCAGAGAGTGGCACCCTGTTTATTTTTACTTTTTGAGATAGGTTTTCTGTATATCTTTGTTCTGGAATAACTCTGTAGACCAGGCTGTCCTTGAACTCTCAGAGATCCTTCTGTCTCTGCCTCCCAGGCATTGGGATTAAAGGCGTGTGCTACCACACCTTGAAGTCACAGAGGTCAATCTCCCTCTGCCTACCAAGTGTTGGGGATTAAAGGTGTGTACTACCACACCCAACTACTCTCTTTCTTCCTTATTTTACTTTTAAGAACTTTAACTTTTAGCCTGCATATATTTTTAACACACTGTAAATCATTTAAAGGTTTTCTTTGTCTTTGAATCTCTCTTTACTGTATCTCTCTCTTTTTCTGACCACACGAGCCTTTAAATTACTGAGCAATATGGGTAGGATTAAAGCCGTGGCTTTGCCAGCTAGATTCAGCCCATTCCTTAGCTTTCCAGCCTCATGGCGGAGGTACCGGCTATAGCCATGTTTATCACCACAACTCTGTGGTGTTTCAAGGTCCTTGCCAGCAAACAAGCTACAACACTCAAATGCTCTCTCTGTAGCTGACCTCCTGCCTCAAAGAGTCAGAGTTTGCCCTGGCAGGATGGCCCAGAATGCCAGCATTTTAAAACAACACAACTTTTTTTTTTTTTTTTTTGCTACGGCTGAAAACCGAAAAGCATGCCTTCAGCTTTTCACCAACACCGTTTTAAGTATTTCGTGGCAGGACCTCTTAAAAGAGCTGAGGGTTTTGCAGCTAAAGCAGAGTCAGGAAGCCTCTCTTAGATGAGAGCACTTGCTTGCCTCTAGCAAGCAGAGCAGACCGCAGAAACTGCTGCTACCAAGAAAACATGCACAACACTATCATTTTGTTCTAGAATACTTCCCAAGCTTTCTCAGGCTTTCTGTGGATGCAGTTATCCACGTGGGCGCCATCCTGTAGAGGGAGCTGCTGGCTGCGTTTCTGCCGCCCCAGCTCCTGGTCCTGGCTAGCTTATGCCCCAAAATAACAACACACAAACTCTATTCATTTAAACACTGCTTGGCCCATTTCTGTTCATGTGTGTAGCACCTTGAGGTGCGCTTACCAGGAAGATTCTAGCCTACGTCCATCCTGGGTCAGAGCTTCATCGCGTCTGCTCTGGAGAGGAGAGCATGGCGTCTGTCTCTCAGAGGAGCTGCCCTGCCTCTGAGCTCACTTCCTCTTCCTCCCAGCATTCTGTTCTGTTTACTCCACCCACCTATGTTCTAACCTATGAGGGCCAAGCAGTTTCTTTATTTTTAACCAATGACCTTCCTCCATCAGCACCCCTAGGGTGGAGGTATAGGCAGGAACATGACTGTGTGCATGGAAGTCTAGGACGAAGGCAAAAGGCATCTGACTAGGCTGGAGAACCACAGATGGACCAGAGTCCATCAGCTGTGAAATCAGGAGGGGTTGGGTTTAATTCCAAACACCCTTCGGAGTCTGTGATGGACTTAAGCAGAGAAATGGGGTGATCTATATTTGAGTGTGAGAGTGCGTGTGTGTATGTGTGTGTGAGCACGCACCTCCATGCACACAGTTTTACACACATGTATGTGGAGGTCAGAGGGCAATTTGATGTCACTCTTAGGTACCGTCCAACTTTTTTGTTATGACCAAGACTCTCACCAGCCTGAAGCTCACCAAGTATGCTAGGGTGATCTGTGAACCTAGGGATCTACCTGTGTCTGCCTGCAGGGTAACGGGATTACAAGCACACCCCATCTCATCCATCTGGGGATGGAACTCAGGTCCTCATGTTCACACAGCAAGTACTTCATCCTCTGACCCCCCCCCCCAGGCTTATGTTTTTAAAAGGTACCATGGACTCTGTGGTTGACTTTGAGGATGCAGGCACAGAAATGGTATATAGGAGGCTGGTGCCACAGACCAAGCACTCATCTGGGTGTGTGTGGGGGCGGGTAGAGCTCCACAGCTGAGTGACCACCTTCCTGTCATTAGAGCTGTTTCTGTGGGTGAGTTCTGAGCAGGCACGGGAGTCTGTGAGTCCCACCTTCCAGCTGTGGATATTGTTCTGAAGTCACACACTGCGGCAACGCGTCTGTGGATCCAGCAGCGTTCTCCTCCAGCTCCGATGCTAATGAGAGCCTGCCTTTTCACACCAACAGATGATTACCTTCCTCTGGGGAAATTGCTTCCTCTGAATCATCCTCTGAACTGTTAAGTGCAATGCCTGGAGGCATTTGCTGGATTTAAGTTTGCAGATGATTCTCACACGGCCATGCAGGAACTTGGGAAAGTCAAAGGCTGAAATCAAGCAGGAAGGATTCACTTGCCCTTGGGTAGAACTTTGCAGGAAGATGGACTAGGGCTGTGACCTGCTGCAGACTGCCTCGGCTGGTCAGCCTGTGCGCCTGGGGATATTCCTCCAGGCCCAGCTACAATCTTCTCCATCCATCTCTTTCCTACTCCAGCCTGAGGTGGGTCCTGAGAGCTTTCCCCATGTCTACACGACTTCTCAGGAGCATCTGAGAGGCAAATGAATCAACAGAGGCTAAATGGTTCCTCATTAAGGAGATGGAGCCTTCTTACCCGTAGCTACCTAATAGGCAAGCCATGAGCTGTCCCCAAAGAAGATCCTGGAAGAGGCCAGATGGACTCTAGAAAATTAGAGGCCATCACAAGTCCTTCCTTTTGTGACCGACTCCTATTCTAGGGGTATGTGAGCTCCTAGTATCCCATCTCCTTTCTCTAGGTATTCATAGCAGCCTGCCGGAGAATGACTGGTGGCCCGGCAGGGCTACTCCAATGATTAAAGGCAGAGAATAGAGCCCCATAGACACAATTAAGCTGAATATGGTAGCTCTCACATGTAATCACAGCACTTGGGAAGGCAGCTGTGTGGCTGCCTTTTTAAGGCCTGCCTGCGCACATAGCAACCATAAGACCAGCCAAGGCTACAGAACAGGACTCTGAAAATAATAAAAGACACAAGTATCTTTCGAGGGTCTCCCCAAACAGCAGGAGCAAAATAGATTTAGAAAACGAAACCACTTTAATTTACAGGCAAGTTGTTCTAGTTGAATTAAACAATACAAATTAAGCCCATCTACCACAATGACGGCAGCTCAGTATTGCTTGGTTTTCCGTTTCCCGGGGCAATGCAACTACAGTCCTTAGTTACTAATACTTCTTTGTTGCAAGTTTGCTTATTCTTTGATTTGTACAATGCATATTTACTGAGGGCACGTGAAATACTAGGCATTGTAGGAGCTCGGGGTACAGCAGTTTAGAGAAGAAATCTCTGTCCTTGTGAACTGAGAGTCTAGTGGAGAAAGGAAAAACAAACACGAAGGTGGTAAGTGTTGGCGCTGGGCAATGCGTTTGCAATGTCTGTCCTCATTAGGATAAGCTAATCATCGGAGTTGTGAGTCCAGGCCCATCAAGGGCACTGGCTCCCCAAACTAAGCCTGGCAGCAGTGCCCTGGCAAGCTCCTTGACTCACCCAGCAAGAACTTGGCATTGCCATACTAAGCATAGCATCAGCGAACAAGCAAATCCTGGAACCAGTGCCACCTAGTGGTTGGAAAGCAGAGTTGACCTTTGCTATTTGCCCATGCTTTTTGCCTGGGAACTTAAATGCCTACAATTCAAAATAACATGCTACCAGTTAGGGTTCTGAAGGTCAGGGCTGATCTTTGATAAGTGATTGACTACGTGCTGAATTGATATAAACAACAGAGAATTTTGGTTTAGAACCTCACTCGGCCTGGCCTAATTAGTCATTGGTTTAGGTGATTTCGAGCTATCAACAATACTGCCCACATCATTGCTACTCATTCTTTTTTATAGTATGGCATTAGGGTAGGCTGGATGTATATTACTGAGTTGGTGAGGAAGAGGAATTGAAAAAGGAGGCTACAGAGATGGCTCCGCGGTTAAGAGCACTTGCTGCTCTTGTGTAGGACCAGAATTCAATTCTCATTGAATGTCTGTCTGCTCACTCCAGGGATCCAATATCCTCTTCCAGTCTCCAAAGGTACCCACACACAGGTTTATGTACACACACATCTGTGCATAGTTTAAATCATTTTTACAAAGTGAATGAGGAGTGTCTTAGTTTGGGTTTTTATTGCTGTGAAGAGACACCATGACCATGGCAACTCTTAAAAGGAAAACCTTTAGTCGAGGTGATAGCTTACAGTTTCAGAGGTTCAGTCCATTATCACCAGGGTGGGGAGCATGGCAGCATGGTGCTGGCCACATCCTGACCAGAAGACAGCAGGAAACTGACTGACTGTTTCACTGAATGAAGCCTGAGAAGAGGGACCTCAAAGCAAGCGAGCCCAGTGACACACCTCCTCCAACAAGACCACACCTCCTAATAATGCCATTTCCTTTCGGCGCCATTTTCTTTTAAATAAGCAAAAGGAGGCAGTCACCCTCAATTTGTAATCTGTCAGATGTGAAGCATCTGTGGCTCTAGGAGCTACAACATCCTCAACTTGGATTGTTCTCTTATCCCAAAATATTTTCCAAGACTGAAGGGCAATTCTGAGGTACAGTCTGGTGTTTTCTATCTCTTCCCTGGTCAGATTTAAAACATCCTCCCAGGTCCAGGTGTGGAGTGTTTGGCTCCCAACTGGTGACACCGTTTTAGCAGGAAATGGGTCCTCCAACGAGTGTGCCCTTGGAGGTTTCTCCCATCCTTTCCTGCTGATTCCTGTCTGTCCCTTGGTGAACAGCCTCCTCCTGCCCCTACACTCCCATCACCATGTTCTGCTTCACGATGGGTCCAGAGGCACAGAACCAAGTATTGACTGAAGTTTTCTGTCCCACCAGGTCCCACAGCTGTTTAGTCCCCAATAAACACACAGAGGCCTACATTAATTATAAACGGATTGGCTAATAGCTCAGGCTTCCTATTAACTCTTATAACTTATATTAGCTCATAATTCTTGTCTGTGTTAACCACGTGGCTTGGTACCTTTTTCAGCGAGGCAGTCACATCATGCTTTCTCTGTGTCTGGATGACAACTGCAGACTGACTCTTTCCTTCTCCCAGAATTCTCCTGTTCTCCTTGCCTCACCTCTACTTCCTGCCTGACTACTAGCCAATCAGCATTTTATTAAACAAGTACAAGAAACAAACCTTTACAGGGTAAAACCATTGTCCCACAGCAACCAAGTAACTATGGGTGCAATCCTCTAAAAGCCAGGAACAAAATGCTTCCTGCCTTTGAATTGCTGTGATGACTGTTCTTGACTGTCAACTGGACTACATCTGGAATTAACTAAAACCCAGTGTTGTAGGAATTTAACAGAGTCACTGTATCTGGGTAGACATTAGAACGAGTAATTGTTTTCTAGAAGTACTTGGCCTTGAAGAATCATTGTGGCAAACAGTAAAGAATCTTTGTGGAAAACAGTGATGATCCTCCCTGATTTGTAGAACTGTTTTTCTGAAGGGGTGTTGCAGGCTTCGACACCTCTTGCACATCTGAGGCTCTTGGATTATTGTGTATTGCAAATGATACACAATAAAGGGCTAAAGTCATGAGTGCATGTGATGCTCTCCTGTAGAGACAGGTAGATTAGATAGGACCTGGTATGAGAAATACTTTAAATCCTCCCCCCCCAAAAAAACCCTTTGTGTAACAATCAATAAATAAGCTTTTGTACGGCTGTTTGCGGTTCAGTTCAGTTCACGAAGCTGGACTTCCTGCTGTCACAGGCCTTAACATTTCATCTTGGAGTGAGCTTTCTTTAACTGACCCATGCAACACAGAGCACCCCGACACCCAAGCAGCTGGACACATCTGTGAGAAACTTTTTCTTAATTAAATTAAGTGGGAAGATCCATTTTTAGACTGGGTTTTTGAGATGGGAAGATCCGCCTTTAATCTAGATCTTTCGAGGTGGAAGATCCGCCTTTAATCTGGGCCATGTCTTTTGCTGGCAGCATACATAAGGACACGGCAGAAGGAAGCTTGCTCTCTGCCTGCTCACCTTGTTCTTGCTGGCAAGTCCATTCCTTCCCTGGCATTGGAGTCTACTTCTCCAGTATTCCAGCATGTTCTGAAGGCCAGCAGAGACAACTGAACTACTGGGTTCTTAGTAGACAGCCGTTGTTAAGCCACAGACTGCAAACCTCTCTAATAAACCCTGTCTGTCTGTCTGTCTGCACACACACACGCGCGCACACACACACACACGGTAAGTTCTGTTCCTCTAGAGAACTCTGGCTGATATAGTTGCCTTCCTTGGGAAATCGGTCCCAGCAGTTGAAAGTCCGACTAATACTCCCTACAACATTCCTGAAGCAGAAACACAAACCTACGTCAAGTCTGAGCTTCGGTCCTGACTTTGCCTTGTAACCTGAGTGGAGGTTGAAAAGCTCAGTAGTTACTGAGCAGGAACTGGAACCGAAGCCACAGGAAAGACAGCCACGTGTGACAGACCACACATGGCAGAAGAGCATGGTGATATAAGAAGAGCCTTGGTGATCCTAGCCAGGCCTGCTGCCTCCGTGGCCTTCTATGTGGTGACCAACTCATCCCAGGCACAGGGGCTAATGCAGCTGGCGTGTTTGATGCTTGAGCAGGGTACAAAATTGAGGACAATGTAGCAAGATGCTGATGGAGGCAGAGAGCCAACCAGAAGGGTTCCAGGTGACAGCTTGAGGAAGGCGGCTCTGAGCAGCTGCGTCACACACGTGGGTGTGAGAGTGCAAAGCCATAAGCCCTCAGTCGGGACATCCTAAGAGCAACCAGGGTGACTCAAGGAGCACCTGCCACCCGGCAGCAGCCCTCCGACCGTCTTTCTCCAAGGCTTCAGTTTCATCACGCCCACCCTCCACTCCCATTACATCCTGCCACCTGGATTGCTGGCCCAGTATACGCAGCAGCTGTGTGTCCTTATGCAAGTTATGACGTAGGTCAGCAAGATGGAGACCTGAGGGTGGATTCCCAGCCCCCACATAAAAAACTCGGCATGGAGCCAGGCGGTGGTGCTGCACACCTTTAATCCCAGCACTCGGGAGGCAGAGGCAGGTGGATCTCTGTGAGTTCGAGGCCAGCCTGGTCTAGAAGAGCTAGTTCCAGGACAGGAACCAAAAAGCTACAGAGAAACCCTATCTCGAAAAAAATAAAAAAAAAAAACTCGGCATGGGAGCTGGGAAAAGATGTCTATAATCCCATAGCTGGGAGGCAGAGACAGGAGGATCCCTGGGGCTTGCTGGTCAGTCAGTCCAGCCAATCAATGAGCTGCAGGTTCAGAGAGAAAGAGAGAGAGAAAGACACCCAGTATCAATTTCTGGCCTCCACACGTCTACTCAGTTGGTCAGATGTGTGTGTGTGCACGCGCGTGTGAGCACACATACACACACACAGGGTGGGGTAGAGGCAGAGACAGAGATAAACACAGAAAGATTACACACGAAAGGTAGAAACAACTCAAATGTTCATCAGAGATGAACAGCGAAACCAAACGAGACATGACTACAAAATGGATTATAATTTGACCACAAAAAAGCACTGGTGTGTTACAAAACAGATGAACTATGGAAACATTATGCCAATTAAAAGAGGCTAGTCGCAAAAGACCAATCATTGTGTGGTTCCAGGCATGTCCTGGACATTGGAATGTCCTGAGTAGGTAAATTCATGAAGACAGAAAGTAGATTACAGGTTATCTAAGGCTGGTAATTTGGAGCAAATGTGGAATGATCAATAACGGTTATGGATTTCTTTGGGGGTGATGGTGATACAGCTCTGTTAGTATACTAGACGCCCCTCTGTGCATCTGTGAGGATGTTTCCAGACAGGTTTAACCAAGGAGTTAAACATTCACCTACCTGAATGCGGGTGGCACCATCTCATTGGCTGGGGTTCTGGACTGAATAAAAAGGAAAACACGAGGAAGCAAGCTGAGCACCAGCTTTCATCTGCCGGCTTCCTGGGCTTCCAGATGTGAGAAGGCCTGACTGCGTGCTCAGCGGCCCCTTGCATGCTCGGAGACCCCCCGCTGCGTGCTCAGCAGCCCTCTGACTGCTCTGAGACCCCCTGCGTGCTCGGAGGCCCCCTGCGTGCTTCGAGGCCCTGCTCCGAGGCCCCCTGTGTGTTCCGAGGTCCCCCTGTGTCCCGCTGTGTACTTGGAGGCCTCCTGCATGCTCCGAGGCCCCCCCTGCATGCTCAGCGGGGGGGGGTGTGTGCATGCTCGGAGGCCCCCTGCGAGCTCTGAGGTCCCCTGTGCGCTCATGCTCAGAGGCCCTGCTGCACGCTCTCACCACCGCAAACTCTGCGATGTTTCCCCTGCCGAGGTGACTGTACCCTCATAAACCATGAGCCAAAATAAACCTTTCTTCCTTAAGTGCCATTCACTACGGATTCAGTCACAGCATGTAGGACAGAATGGACACAGGGGATTGGGTTCTTTGTGTCCGTGGCATGAAGGATAGAGAAAGCTGTGGAAACACCCTGGATTAAAGAGGCTGAAGAGACATGACCCCGGGTGGCTTCTGTACTATAGGAAAATGCTGTAAAGAATTTCACAACAACTGACAAAACTGGAACATGAATAATTTAGATAAAAATATGATATCAATGTAAATTTATGAAGTCTATGCCTGTAGTGTGGTTACATGAGAGGAAAGTCCCTTTCCCTCCTTTTAGTTTTAGAGATTCAACCTCACTACTCTCGAACTTTCTGTGTAGCCCAGGTTGACCCCTAACTAACTCTCTGTGTGTCTCTCTGTCCCGTGTCCCCGTCCCCGACCCGTCCCCCGTGTCCTCGTCCCTGTCCCGTCCCCCGTGTCCCCCCCCCCTCCCCGCCTCTCGGGCCTCACTCACTATATATCTCTACCTGTCCTGGAAACCACTACATAGACCAGGCTGACCTTGAACTCCCAGAGATCCAGCTGCCTCTGCCTCCCAAGTACTGGGATAAGTATGTGTGCCACTGTGCCATGGTTGACCTCAATTCTCCTGTTTTAGCCTCCTGAGTAGGCACTAGACTACAGCTACACAATGTCAAGTTAGTGGTAAAAGGTCAAATATTATGTAATTTGTCCTTAAATGTTTCAAGAAAAACGGTGCGTGTTTGATAAAATTTTAGTGACAGGTAATCTGGGGGAAGCGAGTTCAGGTATTCTTTGTAGCATTTTATGCTTGTGACTTGAAAATTTGGAATTGTTTATAAAAAAAAATTTTTTTTAGTAGCCAGGAGCAGTTCTAGAAATGTTACCTGCCTAGCGTGCGCAAGGCCCTGGGATCAGACCCGAGAATAAGATTGGGAAAGATTAGCTAGGAATGACTTTTTCTCGCTGGGCAATGCAGAACCGAGCATGAAAGTAGGTCAGAGTGAGTTCTCCCTCTGTGTACGCAAGTGCGTGCATGTGTGCATGCGTGTGTGCGTGCATGTGTGTGCGTGTATGCGCACGTGCATGTATACACATCAACACTGCTGAGAGTCTACCTGTGATGCAGAGTGCTTCATTTTCCTGCTGCTTGCTCCAGGCTCTGTGACCTGCCACCATCTTTCCCTGATGGCATGCGGACATGATTGCAGGGTGAGCTGCGCACTCTGGCTGCCCACCCGTGAGTAGGCAGGTCATGCCTAGGAGTCACTGGATTCTGAGAGGTCTGTGGTTCTGTGTATTGAAGATGGGAAAGAAAAATTATAGGGCTTATATTTATTGATGGTCCACTCTGGCCAGACCTCTACAGGATGGGTCAGCTGAGGCTCAAAATCTTCTGTAGCACATACAGGGATCCACAGCAAGCAGACAGCAGAACTTAAAGCCAAGCCTAGACACCTCCCCTCCTGACCTTCAAAATGGACCACTGCTTCTGAGGCAGATCTCTCTCTCTCTCTTTCTCTCTTTCTCTCTCTCTCTCTCTCTCTCTCTCTCTCTCTCTCTCTCTCTCTCTCTCTCTCTCTCTCTCTCTCTCTCTCTCTTCCTGGCCTTCAAAATGGACCATTGCTTCTGATGCAGAGGTCTCTTTCTCTCTGTCTCTCTCTCTATCTGTCTGTCTCTGTCTCTGTCTCTCTCCTCTTGCTGTCTGTCTGATGTGAGGTCAACATCTGCCCCCATTCCAAAAAAATAAAACAAAATCAATGCTGACAGGAACAGATCCAAACAGGCTCAGCCAACTTTGGAAAGCAGCCGCAAGGGCTGCCATCAGCTCTGTTTTGAATCTGGGGTGATGTTCAGAATGTCTCTGAAGGGGGAAAAAAACTTACTTCTGCTTTAATCTGCCAAAACAGAAAAGTCTCCAAGGCTAGAGTCAAGCCTTTGGTGCTGTGTAGCCAGACATCGCGGTACACACCTGGTACCTACGGAGGTCAAATGTTTGAGGACTCTGCCTGCCACAGGGAGCCACCTAGGAGGAAGCTTGCTCTATGGATGGGTCTGGTGAGATAAGAGTGCTCCAGGGGGTGGGAAAGGGGCTTCCTGGCTTCTCAGCCTCAGTTCTCATCCTGTATGCCATTCTCAAAGCCTTGTTTGTCAGCTGGAGAGTCAAAGAGGATTTCTGGAAGAAGAGATGGTAAGCCAGGAACTGCTGACAACAAGGACAGGAGCCACCTGCGTGGTCAGATAGCAGCTCAGGAGAAAGTGGGCTGAAATGCATTAATCCCCTGTAGGCTCCTAGAACCAGCCATGCCCCAGGTCCCTGCATCTTTTAATGAAAGTAACAAAGAAATCTGAGTTTTTATTTAAGAAAGTTACATTTTTTTTTAACTATAAGAATAACATAAAAGGGGGGCTGGAGAAATGGCTCAGTGGTTAAGAGCACTGGTTGCTCTTCTAAAGGACCTGGGTCCAATTCCTGGCATAGGCATGACAGCTCACAATCATCTGGGATGCCAGTTCCAGAAGATCTGACACCATTTTCTGGCCTCCTCAGGCACTTCATGCATGTTGTAGAAAGACGTACATGCAGGCACAACATCCATACACATAAAATAAAAATATTTTAAAGAGGAAGAACATAAAAAAACATCTTAACCAAAACAGTACTGGCCTGTTTGCAACAAGTTTGAAGTACAGACCCTCTGCAACAGCCAAGGTGGGGTGCAGAGAACTTCAGATGGGAGCTCCCTCACGTGGTGTCTTGGTTGGGGTTACTATTGCTATGATGAAACACTGTGACCAAGGGTGGAAAGGGTTTATTTGGCTCACACTTCCACATCATAGTTTATCTCTGAAGGAAGTCAGGACAGGATCAAAACTCAAGCAGGGCTGGAACCAGAAGACAGGACTTGATGGAGAGGCCATGGAGGGTGCTGCTTACTAACCTGTTCCCCATGGCTCGCTCAGCCTGCAGCCTGCTTTTTTTTCTTTTTTTAAATTGATATTTACTGAGCTCTACATTTTTCTCTGCTCCCCTCCCTGCCTCTCCCCTCCCTCCTTCAACCCTCCCCCAAGGTCCCCATGCTCCCAATTTACTCAGGAGATCTTGTCTTTTTCTAGTTTCTACTTCCCATGTAGATTAGATCTATGTAAGTCTCTCTTAGTGTCCTTATTGTTGTCTAAGTTCTCTGGGATTGTGGTTTGTAGGCTGGTTTTCTTTGCTTTGTGTTTAAAAACCACCTATGAGTGTGTACATGTGATAACTGTCTTTCTGTGTCTGGGTTACCTCACTCAAAATAATGTTTTCTAGCTCCATCCATTTTCCTGCAAAATTCAAGCTGTCGTTATTTTTTTCTGCTGTGTAGTACTCCATTGTGTAAATGTGCCACATTTACCTTATCCATTCTTCGGTCGAGGGGCATTTAGGTTGTTTCCAGTTTCTGGCTATGACAAACAAAGCTGCTATGAACATAGTTGAGCACATGTCCTTGTTCAGCCTGCTTTCTTATAGAACTCAGGACCACCACCAGCAGGTGAAACCAGCCACAATGGGCTGTGCCCTCTCCCACCAATCAGTAATTAAGAAAATGCCTTAAAGCAGCATTTTGGAGGCATTTTCTCAATTGAGGTTCCCTCCTTTCCAGTAACTCTGGCTTGTGTCAAATTGACATAAAACTAGCCTGCACACATGGGAAATCCAGAATCTGGAGGTCCTGGGAGAAGAAGAGAGCTGGCCAGTCCCTGCCCCAGGAGGTCTCAGACAGGAAGATCAAGGGAGATTTTCAGGTCTGATTTATGTGCCTGGTGTTTCACAAGGAGCATTAGTTAGACCTACGTATATCATAGCAGCTTATTGGTTTTCTCGGGGTTGCCCCAATTAGCATAGTAGATTCCTTCTGCTGGGCTCTTGGTACAAGCCAGTGTGTTATTTGGATAATTTCACATAACCCTCACAGCAGTCCTAATAGGTGGGACAGTACCAGCACCATTTTCTAGGAATAATTCCAGATAGTCCAGAGAATGATGTCGTTCTGAATGAGTGAGTTTACTAAGCTTAAAGCAAGTCAAAATAAAAGAACAAATAGCAGACAGACAGAAAAACATCATCAAATTGTACACTCAAAACAACACCCACATGGTGACTCACAACTGTCTGTAGCTCTAGTTTCGGAGGACCTGGCACTCTCCCACAGACATACATGCAGGCAAAACACCAAGGCGCATAAGATAAAAATAAATAAATTTAAAGAACCACCCAGCAGAAATGGACTTTGGGAAGGGTGTTGAGTCAGTCAGCTGGAGATACAGATAGAGTCCAGGATGAACACGTTTGAATGAGGTTTCCAGGAAAAGTAAGTCCAGCCAACTGAGGGCTCACAGCATCTAGCAGAAACTGACTGCAATGTTGAGGCAGTCGGCTGGAGTTCCCAACTCCGCTGTCAACGAGCCAGCCTTCTGTGGATTAACTTCTGCCTTCTCTTTCCCACTCCGGGGTAAGCAATAGGAGCATCTTCAGGAAGTCATTTCCCTTCCAGCTCTTCTCAAGGACACAGTGTCTTTACTCTTGGGCTGTTCTCCCCCAGCCTTTGTCGCAGAGTTGGGGTAGGCAGATCATGTCCAGATGAGAGGCCTTCAAGGGCACTTTGAGACAAATATACTTGTTCTGAAAGAGTGGTGTTGGGGGGGCACCCTGCTTCAAGACCAACTTCTGAAGAAACCAAATTCTCATAGTCAGGAAGTCACACTGCTCCGCAGTGACAGAGCAATGTTTTAAACTCAGCACATCATACCCCCAAACCCGTGCCTTTAACCACGATGTGTTAGCCACGGTGTAGAGTTGCAGAAGGCTTCGGCTAGATGAACTAATATCAATCTTTCCTGTTGGTGCAGTCCTCAGAGTTTATAATGCAAAATCAAATATGCAATATCACTAAATCATTTTTGTAGACATGGAAACAGCCCCAGAAGTAGAAAAATTACTTGCTCAGTCACTTGGGAACTGAGTACCCCGCCCAAAGGATGAACCTTCTCAACCTGAGGTGTAGTGTGAAGAAACTCAGCGTGTGTGCTGAGATAGGGGGAGCAAGCCTCATCACATCAACCGTGCGGAAGAACAGTGATGGACTCCGTCTGGCAAGCAGGGTCTTTAAGAGGTAAGGGACCAATGGGTACCACAGATCCAATTGCAGAACACAAGCCCCGCTACAGTACTGAGCTCTGTTTGCACACAAAGGTTCCCAGCTCCAGCCAGGCCCACTGATTTTTCAGCAACACTTGATATGGCCAAATTCCAGTTTAGCCAGACAGAATATGCTTCCGGGTGTTCCCAGGGGGAGTCCGGCTATGACAAGAGCCCTTTTCTTCTCAGAACATCCTTAGAATCAAAAGCTGCAAGACTGAGCTCAACTGTCTCAGGAATTCCAACTCCTTCCCCAGAGCATCTACCTGTCTGGCTTCTCTTCTGAGGAAAGATATTCCAATCCAAGCCACATGGACCCTCTGTGTTAGGCTGTTCGGCCAAGCTGCCAGCCTTGGAGGCACCGTCCCAGAGAGACAAGGCAGGGCTGTCTTTCCCAGTTCCCTAGCTGACCCACTGGAGGAGCAAGCAGGCAGGGGACCAAACAACAGGACAAAGGAACCAGGACAGCAGCTGTGGAAGTGTGCCAGAGGACTGAAACATGAGCTGTCCCACCTGCTCTCTGCATTGGAAAAGCCCCCTGCCCTGGCCTTCCTTGAAGCTAGGTAAGCTTTCTGGATTGGTTTTCCTGCAAGCGGTCTGTGCTCCAAAATCTAGGGCAGGTGTTGACAGGAGGGCAGAGGGAAATGAGCAGCTCCATGAGGTCAAGGCCAGCCAGTCCAGGTCTGGAAAGGTCAGCGTGGGTTCGAAGGAGAGACCCTGCAGCTCATTTCTTGTTTTCCACACACACAACCTTAACATTTTGCCATGCCCGTACTGTGTTCATTGATAGCCTTCCAGGTATTGGGGATTGGATGCTAAGAGATTAGAACGCACCAAAGTCAAAGATGTCCTCTGAAAGAAGCAAAAATTGAGCTGAGGTCTAGAAGCACATATCACCGTATCACCGAAGAGGGTGAGAGGGGAAAGCCCACTCAGAGGGCACTCCAAAGGCAAGCCACTTAACCACAGGGAGAGACTTCTCCACAGCACTGGAAGAAAACTCAGGGGGCTGAAGTGCAGAATGCAACTACAAAAGAGAGTGTATAGGTCTTTTCATTAAGAAGAGTCACCTTTTGGGATGCTCCTAACAAGACTGTAAGATGGTGGTACCTAGGAAATACTTTAGCAGTGTGAGGAGCAATGGGAAGGAAGGGATCAGGGACAATCCAGAGGCAGAGTGGATGGTTTGGGTGTTTGCCTGTATAAAAAGAATAGTGATGCTATCTCATAGCTGCTGTCCTTCACTACGATGCTCCTTGTAAGTGTTCATTCTAGCATCCAGCTCGCAACCCTAAGAGCTCAGTAAGTGTCGTTAATTGGGACTTATAGTGCTCGCAGGCTGCAGATCTTTCTGAATCATGCCTGCTTCTTTGAGGTGAAGAGAGGCGTGGTGATTCCCAGACGTAGGAACGTGATTTGTATTAAGTCATATGTCAAGACTCCAACCCGGGAGGAACAGAACACTCCTTTTAGAATGGCTAGGAAGTATGAATGAGTCTCAAAGAAAAACAGCTTTCCATTTTCCCACAAGGATACATTCCCCTTCCATCCCCAAAGGTAAAACCGAGCGTTTGCAGAGAAACCCAGGCGCTTTCTTGGTGTAGTCCCGGCCGGGTGGAAGTTTCAGACCAGACCTGCCTCCCCACCTCGTGCTGGTGCCAAGGGGAGGAGGGTCCCCCGGAAGGCCCCATCCAACCCGTCCTCCTGTCCCCTTTCCTCAGTCACGTGGCCCTGTGGGTGGGGACCGACCTGAAGTTGACGGAATCCGGAGCTCTCCCAACTTCGGAGCACCGAGGCACGACTCTGAGAAGCCGAGCATGGCTCAGCTGTCAGTGATTCCCGGATCGGCCGCGGCGTGGACAGGTGAGCTGGGAGTCCGGAGTGGAAGAGGCTCCAGGAGCACAGGGCCATACAGCCTATCCGGTGCAGGTGCATTCAGGGCAACCCACGCGGGAGAGGGGACAATTGTGCGAAGTGGCTGGACACTTAGCGCCCCAGGGGTTGGTCGGTCCACCGCAGGCTGCTCCTGGCTGGCTTTTTCCTCAGGGTGGATGATGGAGCGGAGATAGGTGATTGACGCTGGACACCCCGCCTCCTTTCACCCCCACCTCCACAACAGTGAGAGAGAGAGAGGGCGGGGCGATGTGCCGGCCACGCCCTTTCCCGCGCGCACTGGCTGCTCCCCGTGACGTCACGCTCGGCTATAAAAGGCGCGGGAGCCCGGCTCCCGCGGCGCTGTCAAAGGAGCTCGAGGCTGAGCGTGCTCGGGGCGGGGAGACCCGGCCGCCGGGCCGCGGGCGCATCAGCGATGTTTTACTCAGGACTCCTCACCGAGGGCGGCCGCAAGGAGACCGACATGCGGGAAGCGGCGTCCCTGCGGCAGCAGCGCCGGATGAAGCAGGCGGTGCAGTTCATCCACAAGGACTCCGCCGACCTGCTGCCCCTGGACGGCCTCAAAAAGCTCGGCTCGTCCAAGGACACGGTGAGCTCCCCACCCCCGGCCACGCCTGCCTCCGGCCTCCGGGCCGCCGCTGTCGCCCAGGCCCTCGCTGCCGCTTTCACTGAGTCACCGGCCAGGCCTGTCGCTGCCCTCTCCCTGGCGGGTGCTCGGCAGAGACCCTTCCCTTTCTCACATCCCTGGGGACCTCGGCTGTTCTCCCTCAACACAGCCTCCTCCCGGGAGCCTGGCTTTCTTCTCCCAAATGCAAGGAAGAAAGAGACCCTGCCCTGCCCCATTGCCCTCCCATCTCCTTTCCTCCCGCTTATTTGGAATCTCGAATTTGGCTCCCGGGGCTGGAGCCTCGCAGCGAAGTCTCGCAGGCTGCGTGGCTAGTCCTGTGTCCCAGAGGTGACTCGCAGTGGAGAGCGAGGTTTAGTGACAGTTTCTGAATCTAGATGACTTTGATTGTTTCTACTGCGCCCCCTTCCCGCCGCCCCAAGTCTTAGATTTGTCCTTAATCCATCTTTGATTTTGTATCCTGAGTGGAGGTGGGGTGGGGCGGGGCGGGCGGGGGAGGGGGGAGGGAGTCGAGCTTGAATTTTTCCAGAACCTAAACATCTTATCTCTCTGATTTCTCTTCTTCAGTCCTCCCTTCAGTCGGGAGGAAGCCCCGACTGCTCTGTCTCACAGATCAACTAATTCATGTACACAGTTGGAGCTGGGGTTGGTGTAGGCTTTTTATTTCTGGTCGGATTATTCTTGATATTAAGTAGAAGTCCAGGGCTTGGGTCAGAATCCAAAACCATATTGCCTTCCATCTATTGAATAAGGGTGAATGGCTGAGGGATCTGACCTATATTTAATTCTCATCCCTCAGTTGGATGATTGTTGAGAGTATGTAGGCATGCATCACCACTACCAGCTTTGATTGTTTTCTTGTATCTATAGTTTCCTTATTATCCGATGAGAAATTTATGAAACATTAATTAAATGTCTTTGCAACAGAAATATATGCTCTAGATAATCTTTCTAATATTTTTATGTTTTGAGCTTCTGAAATACTTGATTTTGAATGTGGTTGTTAGTCCTGGTTCACTGAAATTGCTATTTCTGATTCCAGTATGGCAATAGAGGCTAGTGCTTCTGCTTTTTAAAAAATCATTCTAATGATTCATCACTACTAAAGATTTTCCCTTCATTAGATGCTCTCATGAAGGGACAGAGCCACTCCAGTTATCTTACTCTGTTTTTTAAAAAGCTGTTTTTCGGCTTGAGCCTGGGTGTAGTTGATCCAGTCGTGCTAACCCAGAGTGCTGAGGGATTAAGATGTACCCTACCAAAGAGGTAACTCTCTCTTGCCTTCTTTCACTTTGAAGGATCCAGGATTCATTTGGCAAACTCAGTCCGAATCTTCTCTCCTTCAGACCAAAGTAATCTTGTTCAGTAAGATGGGAGGTATTATGAGAAGAGTTAAAAAAGTGTGGGCTTGAAAGGTGCTGAATTTAAGGCATGGATGTTTGGCTTCTCTGGGGGTCTAAGGCGTTCCCTGATTAGAATTACCACAGAATCCTTCTTCCTAACATTCTTTATACTACTTGGAACTATGTAAGGCTAATTCCGTTCTGACTCCCTGTCACAGCTAAGCCACAAGGAGTGGACAGCATAGAGCTTAGCTGATGGCTACAAAGAGGTGGCTTTCTGAGGATAGCCATGGGTATGGCGCCCAGCAGTTGACTGTGAAACCCTGAACCACGATTCACGCTTTCTGTACCCCATTTTCATAATCTCCTTCTCTCACTGTTCTCACCCCCTTAATGTGAAAGTTATTGGAAGGGAGGGACCAGAACGCATCCCAGAAACCAAGGCTGACTGAAGGAGGGCTGGGAGAGCTGCCCGTGCTGGGGTGGAGCAGCCTCCTGACAAACAGCCTCAGCATGATCTCAGAAACACATTCTTATCAACTTACTCTACAGACAAGGTAGATCATGCTGACTCCACTTCTTCCCATGAGGGCATTAGAATTAACTGCAGTTTTTATTCGAAGTAGCTACCAAACAGCCCCGATAGGAAGGGACAAAAAGGGGGCTTGAGAGGAGGATACAAATCCAGCTTTTATTGACTCTGGGGCTTGAGCAATATTAAGACCGTCGATTATTTTTTATCATACAAGTATCCCATGTTTGAATGATGCTGCTAACTTTTTTGAATTATCTACATTGTACTACGCTGTTTCTGTAATACTTATGGTTTGATATTAGCATTTTTGGTTTGGCAGATGGCACCTGTAAGGTAATCAAAGATGGTCATGCTCTCTTGGCCCCAGGATAGTGCCTTTACCCAATTGCTTTGTGTGTGGAGTTGGCTGCTACAAAGTCTACTATGGAAATTAATCATATTTCTTATGTCTGGCTCACTTATTTTTATCATTTCATTATATTGGGATTTCTTTTATTTAATTAAGAACTAAAATTAGATTTATGAGACATAGTACATTTGACTTTTAAAAAAGCTGATAGAGCCAGGCATTGGTGGTGCATGCCTTTAATCCCAGTACTTGGGAGGCAGAGTCAGGTGAGTGCGAGGCCAGCCTGGTCTACAGAGTGAGTTCCAGCACAGCTAGGGCTCAAACGAGAGTCCCTGTCTGGAAAAGCCAACCAACCAACCAAAGAAAATCAAAACAAAGCAGAAAACAGACAGTGCTAGATAAAAACATCCTTATTTTTGGAGTTTTGCCTATTGTAATTTTTCTTGTTTTGACTATCAGGCTAATAAAAGTTCTTGTTGTACTAAAGACTTTATTTTTTGAAAGTAGTTACGTCATGTAATGATATGCTGTTTCTCATATGTTGTTATTACTGACCTGTCTGGCTAAATGTATCATTCCTTGTCTAGTAGCAGAGGAAGAGATTTTCTCTCCTTCCTATGTTTGCATCTGCATAGAGCCAAAAACTTGAGTCAAACTAACTAGGGTTAAGGCCAGGGGAAGGATAGTATAACTCAGTGCAGGACATTGACTGTTAAATACCTGAGAACAGGTTTCTGTCAGGTAGAGCATGCTGCTCAGCCTTAATGCCACAGGTCTAGGACTAGAGAACTTTGTAGCCTTAGAAAAGGAGTTAAATGCCAGTATAATACCAGCCTCTGGAGGGAGCTGGGATGGAATGGAGAGAGTGGGGGAGGGAGAGGGGTGGGTATGGTCAAGAGGCATTGTATACATGTATGTAATTGTTAATAAATAAAGTGCTGCTTATTATGGAGATATAAAAGGAAATGAGGCAGTAAAATATGTCAGGAAAGAATTTCTGGACAAAAGATACAGCAGGTGTAAAGTCTGGCCATCAGGATACTTCACATACATAACTGAGAATTGAGAGAGGGCCAGTGTGGCTAGAGGAAAATGACAAACAAGGAAGGCTAGATCTGTTTCTGTCACGTTGGGGATTGACTAGCCTTGTATATGTTAGGTAAGGATCCTGCCACTAACTACACCTCCAATCTCTGACATGACATGCATTAAAAAAATTACTGTGCTCACTGCATAAAGGGTGAATTGAAACATAAAAATCAGAATGACAAGTTAGGAGGCTGTTGCATTATGGGTAGGAAAGATGGTAGCTTGGTTAGATTGGAGTTGGTAAAGATGAGAAAAGGATGTGGGTTAGAAGGAGGAGCAGCAGCACTTGGAAGGGAAGAATAGGAAAGGAATAAGAATGTGTGCGATGCCGGAGAGACGACTCGGTGCTAAAGAGCATTTGTGACTGACTGGGGTTCAATTCCCAGCACCCACATGGTGGCTCATAACCTTCTGTAATTCCATTTTCAGGGGATCCAACTCCTCCCTTCTTTTGACATTTCTGCGTGCATATTCATGCAGGCACAATACCTATATACATAATATAAAATGGAAAAAAAAGAATGTGTATGAGTTGGGTATACTGCCTGTAGTTCCAAGCTACTTAAGAATAGTCTGGACAACATAGTGAGACTCATCTCAAAACTTAGTCAAATAAAACCCATCCAAGTGGATGGTGGTACCTTTTGCTAAGGTTGGAAGGGAGAAGTAACTGACCAAATGGGGAGCTCAGATTTCCTCTGTTACTGTTAAAGAAAGCAAAATTTGGGGCTGGATAGATGGGTCAGCAGTTAAAAGCACTGGTTGCTCTTCCAGAGGACCCGGGGTTCAATTCCCAGCACCCACATGGCAGTTCACAACTCTGTCTCCAGTTTTAGGGAATCTGACATCCTCACACAGACAGGTAAAAACCAATGCACATAAAATAAAAATAAATAAATCTTTTTTTTAAAAAAAAAAAGAAAGAAAGACTTAGTGAGATTAGTGAGTGATTTGCCCAAGGTAATATTTGACAAGTGGCAATTTGCTAAAAGTAGAAAGCCCTCCCGCAGGGGTAATTAAATAGATGATCTGGGAGGGAGGATGGCTGTAGGGTAGATCTTGATGGCCAAATTGAGAATTTTTGTTTAACCCAGCCGGCAAGGGGACTGTTGTTAGGGAAGAGATCATGAAGGTAATGTTTTAGGGTTACAGATGCTTAGATTTAGCAGTAGAAATACATAGTAATGTATTTCATTCGCCAAGATAGGGGATAGAGAGGAAATAAACCTTTTGGTAAATATGGGTAGGACAAGTTCAGTCTGAAGTGCCTGTGAAATGTCCAAGTAGGGGGCACATTTGACTCTGGGCCTGAAACCCAAGAGTGAGAGTCGTGTTTGAGCTAGAGTCCTTATGAAGGTAGTAATTTATGCAATGAAAACAGATAAAATTGCCCAAGCAAATACATAGAGCGAGAAAAAGGCCGAATATAGAGCCCTGAAGAACACGGACATTTTAAAAAGGAGCAGAGGCAAAGGAACCAGTAGACAAGGCAAAGAATAAACAGAACGATGACTTTAGAAGCTAGTTGGAAGAGATGTTCAAGAAAACAGTGAGTTTACTGAGGAATTTCTGGTGACAAAAATATGGAAGAAATCCATTAGTGATTAAGTGGTTAAGTGAACATATGTTTGTGTAATAAACTCAAGTGTCCGCAGATGATGGCTTCAAGTGTGGGTTGGGGGGAAGGCCCAGAGTTATGGACACACACTGCTCGTCCAGCAGACCTGAGTTTGTTTAGCAGTACCTCCATGGGATGGTTACAACCGCCTGCCACTCCAGATCCAGGGGAGCCAGTGCTCGCTTCTGTTCTCCAAGAGCACTTACACTCACGTGCATGCACTTTCTGCCCTGACACATTAGGACATCTGTGAGGGAAAGGATAGTTAGCAGGTGTATTGGTTATTTTTCTTGTTACTGTGACAAAATGCCGGACTAAGGAAACTTTAGGAAATAATGATTTATTTTAGCTCATGGTAGGTAAGGCATGGTAGTAAGAACTTGAGGTCCTTGACCTTGTGTTGCAGTCAAGAAACAGACACACATACATGCACACACACGCACAAATTCATGATACACAATTAACTTAACAATTAAATAAATCTTGAAAAAATTACAGTGTGCTGTATATGCATATAAACACATAGTTTTTGCATGCTTGAGCAGATGCTATAGTTATCGAGTTGGTTTTCCATTTTCAGTCCTTTTCTATTTGACTTTCTATAGAGATTAGAAAAGCTAAATTCTGTTCCAAGGTATCTTGGAGTGAGGATAGCTGTTGAATTTCATCAATAAGATATAGGGGGAAAACTGCTAAGGGAACTTCTAGAAAAATACTTGCTGTCCTGGCAAAAGGGATGGATGGTATCAGTACGGTTTCCATCCCCTCCTCTCTTCCTTTGAATGTGGACGTAATGCCTAGGTCTAGAGCACCTTGCTATGACTGTGCAGGCATGCGCAAGAGAACCGAAATTGTTAACATGCTGAGTTAATCTACACAGTGTCCACCTTCAGGTCTCTTGTTTTAGAAAAGTAACACTCCACTTAAACCTCTGTAAGATGGCCTTTCCCGTGGCTTCACTATTTCCTATGATATGGGATCACCATATTTTCTTCTTCATTTTCAACCCCTTTGCCCATATAGCTTTACTTGCAAGTGAAGTCTGATTCCAAGCCTCTGGTTTCTACTACACTATCAATGCTGGGCCCTTACTGGGACTCTTCTTGTATATCCTGTTATTGCCCTGTGCTGTGGAGATCCTGCAGCTTTGGGTTCCAGGTCATTCCCCTTCATGTGCTCTAGCAGATCATAGACAGGGTGGATGTTGGGGTGGGCCAAGTCATAACCCCGGTTCTGGGCCTGGGCAGCTGCAGGGTTGGTCAGCCTGCCAGTTCTTTCCGTTCTTACCACCAGGATGAGCTCCTGCCCCCAGCAGCTAATTCACCCCTTGCAGCGAGGGGCAGAGCAGTTCTCCTGCCTTCCTGCCTTCAAGGTAGGCTCTCCCACACCTACACCATCAGGGCCAACTCCACTGTGTTGCCCAGGCTGGATACAAGGGCCACTCTCCCAAGTGCTGTGGCTGGTGAGAAGCAGGGACAGCCCTCCTGCTCTCATGGCCCCAGAGCCAGCTCCTCCACCTGTCACTCATATTTCTAAATAAATGATGATGTGCTAACTTTTTTCTTCAGAAAAGGTCTCATATTGTCTAGGCTAACCATAAACATGTGCTCCTTCTTCCCCAGCCTCCTGATTTTCTGGGATCATAGGCATGTACCACCATGCTCAACTTCCAGTTTATTTTGATTTTACTAGTACACACTACTAAATTGGTTTTGTTAAAATGGATTAATATGGACCAGCAATGTAGTTCAGCAGGTAAAAACGCTTCCAATTGAATCTGATGACCTGAGTTCTCTCCTTGGAAGCTAGATAGTGGAAGGAGAGAATACACTCGTGAAGTTTGTCCCTGGCCCCAGTATACATGGTGAAACACATGGGCACACACATGCAGTAAACTTTAAAATGTTTTGGACAGGTGGGCAGTGTGGTGCACACACCTTTAATCCCAGCACTCAAGAGGCAGAGGCAGGCAGAACTCTGAATTCAAGGCCAGCCTGGTCCACAGGACAGCCAGGGCTACAAAGAGAAACCTTGTCTTGAAAAAGAAAACAGTTTTTTTTTTAAATGGGTAAAATTTTCATTCTCTTATACCTTCCCACCATATCCTCTCTCCTATTATATTAATATTTTGATGAATTATTATTTTGGAACAAATCAGTATTTACTCTTATTTTATGACTTTTGTTCATATTGTTCACAGTTGAGACAAATGTACTATGATTTTTCCTTATTATGTATTTTTCCAAAATTCTTTTAAGTTTTTTCTTTACTTAATTTTCAATGTAAAAAATGCTTTAAAACTATACATTATTATAAGTTCATTAAAATTTGTTTTTATTATTATTTTATTTTATTACTTAAAAAAATACCAATCCAAATTCCCACTTCCTCCCCTCATCTCACTCCCCTCCCACTTCCTCCATACACCCTCCTACCCCACCCCCATCCAATCCTAAGAGAGGGCAATACACCCTACCCTGTGGAAAGTCCAATGCCCTCCCTACTACATCTAGGTTGAGCAAAGTATACATCCAAAGAGAATAGGATCCCAAGAAGTCAGTACATGCAGTGCTATTGTCATTGGCCCCTCAGTCTGCCCCAACTGTCACCCACATTCAGAGGGACTAGTTTGATCCCATGCTCGTTCACTCCCAATCCAGTTGGAGTTGGTGAGCTCCTATTAGCTCAGGCAAACTGTCTCGGTGGTGAACCCCTCATGGTCTTGACTTCCTTGCTCATACTCTCCCTCCCTCCACTCCTCAACTGGACCTTGGGAGCTCCGTCCAGTACTCCGATGTGGGTCTCTGCCTCTGTTTCCATCCGTTGTTGGATGAAGGTTCTCTGATGATATTTAAGATAATTACCAGTCTGACTACAGGGCAAGGCCAGTTCAGGCACCCTCTCCTCTATTGCTTAGGGTCTTTGCTGGGGTCATCCTTGTGGATTCCTGGAAATTTTTCTAGAGCCAGGTTTCTTGCTAACCCCCAAATGGATCCCTCAATCAAGATATCTCTTTCCCTGCTCTTACGTGTCCTTCCTCCATCTCAACTATTCCATTCCCTCAAACTCTCCCCAATCCTCCCCTTCTCACTTCTTCTTCCCCTTCTCCCCTTCCTTCTATCCCCCACCCCCATGCTCCCAAATTTTGGCAGGTGATCTTGTCTGCTTCCAATTTCCAGGTGGATCTATATATGTTTTTCTTTGGGTTCACCTTATTACTTAGCTTCTCTAGGATCATGAACTATAGGCTCAATGTCCTTTGTTTATAGCTAGTATCCACTAATGAGTGAGTACATACCATATTCATATTTTTGGGTCTGGGTTATCTCACTCAGGATAGTGTTTTCGAATTCCATTCATTTGCATGCAGAATTCAAGATGTCTTTGTTTTTTACTGCTGAGCAGTACCCTAATGTGTAGATGTGTCACACTTTCTTTTTTTATTGATTTTTATTGAGCTCTACATTTTTCTCTATTCCCCTCTCTGCCTTTCCCTTCCCTCTTTTAACCCTCCCCCAAGATCCCCATGTTCCCAATTTACTCAAGAGATCTTGTCTTTTTCTACTCCCCGTATAGATTAGATCTATGTAAGTCTCTCTCAGTGTCCTCATTGTTGTCTAAGTTATCTGGGATTGTGGTTTGTAGGCTGGTTTTCTTTGCTTTATGTTTAAAAACCACCTATGAGTGAGTACATGTGATAATTGTCTTTCTGTGTCTGGGTTACCTCACTCAAAATGATGTTTTCTAGCTCCATCCATTTTCCTGCAAAATTCAAGCTGTCATTATTTTTCCTGCTGTGTAGTATTCCATAGTGTAAATGTACCACATTTTCCTTATCCATTCTTCGGTCGAGGGGCATTTAGGTTGTTTCCAGTTTCTAGCTATGACAAACAAAGCTGCTATGAACATAGCTGAGCACATGTCCCTGTGGCACGATTGAGCATCCTTTGGATATATACCCAAAAGTGGTATTACCGGGTCTTGAGAAAGATTGTTTCCTAATTTTCTGAGAAATCACCACACTGACATCCAAAGGGGCTGTACCAGCTTGCATTCCCACCAGCAATGCAGAAGTGTTCCTTTTCCCCCCACATCCTCTCCAGCATAAGTTGTCATCAGTGTTTTTGATCTTAGCCATTCTTACAGGTGTAAGATGAAATCTCAGAGTTATTTTGATTTGCATTTCTCTGATGACTAAGGATGTTGAACATTTCCTTAAGTGTCTTTCAGCCATTTTAGATTTCTCTGTTGAGAGTTCTCTGTTTAGGTGTGTACTCCATTTTTTTTATTGGATTATGTGATCTTTTGGTGTCTAATTTCTTGAGTTCTTTGTATATTTTGGAGCTCAGACATCTGTCTGATGTGGGATTAGTGAAGATCTTTTCCCATTCTGTAAGCTGTCATAATGTCTTGTTGACCATATCCTTTGCTTTACAGAAGCTTTTCAGTTTCAGGAGGTCCCATTTATTGTTTCTTTCAGTGTCTATGCTGCTGGGGTTATATTTAGGAAGTGGTCTCCTGTGCCAATTTGTTCAGTCATACTTTCTTTATTCATTCTTCCATTGAGGGGCATCTAAGTTGTTTCCAGGTTCTGGCTATTACAAATAGTGCTGCTATGAGCAGAGTTGAACAAATACTTTTGTAGTATGATTGAGCATCTTTTGGGTATAATCCCAACAGTGGTATTGCTGGATCCTGAGGTAGGTTGACTCCCAATTTTCTGAGAAACCGCCACACTGATTTCCAAAGTGGTTGCACAAGTTTGCATTTCCACCAGCAATGGATGAGTGTTATCCTTTTTCAACATCCTCTCCAGCATAAGCTATCATTAGTGTTTTTGATTTTAGCCATTCTGGCAGGTGTAAGATGGTATCTCAAAGTTGTTTTGATTTGCATTTCCCTGATAGATAAGGAAGTTGAACATGTCCTTAAGTATCTTTTGGCCATTTGAAATTCTTCTGTTGAGAAATCTCTGTTTAGTTCAGTACACCATTTTAAAATTGGGTTATTTAGAATTTTAATGTCTAATTTTTTGAGTTGTTCATATATTTTGAAGATCAGTCTTTTGTCTGATGTGGAGTTGAAGATCTTCTCCCATTCAGTAGGCTGCCTTTTTGCCTTATTGTCGGTGTCATTTGCTTTACAGAAGCTTCTCAGTTTTATGAGGTCCCATTTATTTATTGTTGCTCTTATTGTCTGTGCTACTGGGGTTATACTTAGGAAGTGGTCTCCTGTGCCCCATGCATTGAAAGCTACTTCCCACTTTTTCCTCTATCATGTTCAGTGTGGTTGGATTTATTTTGAGGTCTTTAATCCATTTGGAGTCGAGTTTTGTGCATGGTGATAGATATGGATCTATATCTATACATTATATAAGTTCATTAATAATTTTTTTGAAACTAAAACATAATTATATCATTTCTCCCTTCCCTTTCTTCCTTGGAACTCCTCCATGTACTCCCGTTTTTGCTTTCAAATTCATGTCTTCTTTTTCTTTAATAGATATATAGATATTATATATTCTCAGTCATATCTAAAGGATTTCAGGGCTGACTGCTTGGTATTGGATTTGGGGGGCTCTTCCTAGGAGGACTATTTCTCCTGCTCGCAGCTTTCCTTACTTGCCTATAGTTTTCTGTCTAGGTTGGGGCTCCACAAGACTTCCCCTCCATGTTAGTGCATCTATTGGTGTTGTCCTTGTTCAGGTCTTGCTTAGGCAGCCATGTTGAGATTTAATAGTTATAGCTTCCCTGACACCTCAAGAAGATGCAGTCTCACAGCAGATTTCCTGCTCCTCTGGGTCTCACATTCTTTCCACCACCTCTGCCTTTGTGTTCTTTGACCCTTGGTGCAGGACCTGTGTTATGGATGCAGCAGTTAGAGCTGAGCACCACTTGGTCTTTGCATTTTGATGGGTTGTGGTTTCTGTAGAGCTCTCTGTCTCTTGCAAAAAGAAGAAGGTTCTTTGATGAGGGTGAGCTATCTGACTGGACTCTGGCACAGGATGTACACATTTTTATTTTTGAGGCAGTCTCATGACCCAGCCTTATCCTATACTCACTATGTCGTAGCTAAGGCTGGCCTTGAACACTTGATCTTCCTGTCTTTTCCTCTCAAGTGTTTGGATTACAAGCATGTGACACCATGCTTGGTCCATTATCTCTTCTTAAAGACATTATTCCCATGTTCTCATTTCATTTTGGGGTGGTGATAGTTTTTTGTGTGGTAACAAAGAAAGATGCCTGAAGATCAGAGGGTGGAGCTAACCACACTAGTTAACCATAGAGGCCAGGCAATGGTGGCTCACACCTTTAATCCCAGTAGTAGGGAGGTGGAGACAGGAAAGGATATGGCAGGGCAGAGAGAGGAATATAAGGCAGAAGAGACAGGAGCTCAGGATTCAGTCTGATGTTTTGTAGAGACTGCATTCAGTCTGAGGACTTGTAGAGACAGGATACCTCATTTGGTCTGAAGATTTCGTAGAGGTAAGAACTAGTGGCTGGCTGCTCTGTTTCTCTAATCTTTCAGCTTTTGCCCCCTAATATTTGACTCTGGGTTTTTATTATTAAGACCAATTAGAATTCATGGTACATTTTTGTCTGGATGCTGTTTGTCTTAATAAGCAAACTTTTCCTCCAATATTGCTCTCAGAATTTACTTTGGTGTCCTTCTCTACTGGATCCTTTAAAAATTTTTATTTTATATGTACGAGTGTTTTGCCTGCATATATGTCTGTTACTTGTATGCATGCCTGGTTCCAGCTGAGTCCAGAGCTGGCATTAGTTACAGAAGTTGAGTTACAGAAGGTTGTGAGCCACCATGTGGGTGCTGGGAATCGATCTCATGTCCTCTGAAAGAGCAGCCAAATGCTCTTAACCATTGAGCCAGCTCTCTAGGTCCCTCTCTACTGGATCCTTTATTTCTTGGATCCCATGCTTGTTGTATTTTGTCTCCGTCTTTTTGGTTGGCTATCTTTCAGTAACTTCTTATGGTTGTGTGGTAAATAACTCCTCAAGAGTTGATTAATAGCATGGTTAGGTATGAAATTATTTACTTTTAGACTTTTAAAACTATTTGTCTTTATTTTATGTATATGGGTGTTTTGTCTGCATGTGTCTGTGCCAATAGAAGCCAGAAGAAGGCATCAGAGTCCTGGACATCCCTGGAACTGGGCTGATAGGAGGGTGTTGTGGGTGTTAGGAATGGACCTGTGTCCTCTGGAAGAGTAGCCCATGCTCTTAACCACTGAGCCATCTCTTCAGCCCCACTGTTAGATTTTTAAAGGTATTATTCCATTGTCTTTCGGCATCTGCTTCTTTATCATTCTGACTCCAAATCTTTTGTATTTGGACCATATTTTTCTCTTTGAAAGTTTTTGGGATTTGTGTCATTTATGACATTCCACAGTTATGTGATATCTTTTTGACTGTTTTTTTTTAAATTTTTTTCTTAAAGATGTTATATCTTGAGGTAGATTTTTTTCCCCTTCATTGTGCTAGGTTTTGTCCTCTGAATCTTTATGTCTACGTCCTTTAGTTCTTCCTTAGTATGGTACCCAATACTATTCAATACCTGTTATACACATCTGGAAAGAAGCCAAACTATTAACCAATCAGAGTCTTTTAAATTGCTCTTACTAAGAGTAAACTTTTAGCATTCTTCCCAACTGTTTGGGTCAAATGGGAGTCATATGCAGACTTTAAACCAGTGGTTCTCAGCCTTCCTAATGCTGCAACCCTTTAATACAGTTCCTCACGCTGTGGTGACCATAAGATTATAACTGTAATTTTGCTACTGTTATGAGCTGTAATGTAGGTATCTGGTATGCAATCCCAGTGAAATGGGTCACAATGCTCGTGTTGAGAACCACTGCTTTAAACCATCCTGTCTCCATCCCTTCTCACACCTCGGATGGTAGAAGTTACAACACCTCTAGCTTCTCAGCTTTGCCAGGGTTGGGGTGGTTGAGAAAACTGCTTTTGCAGCTAGACATATTATTCATGTCACAGCTCAAATATAATTCTCTTAAGTATCAGTACAAGTGGACTTTGATATTTTTGGGTTCTGTATCCACAGATTCACCCAACTGTACATAAAATAATAACAGACAAAACAACTGTTTATAGAGACAGTGAAATGGCTCAGCAGTTAAGAGCACTTGCTCTCCAGAAGGCTCAAGTTAGGTTCCCAGTACCCATCTTGACCAACTCACAACTGCCTAATAACTTCAGCTTCAGGGGATTTGACACCCTTTCCTGGCCTCATGTGTGTATGTGTGTACATACACACACACACACACACACAATTAATATTAAATAATTATTTAAAAATAAAATAAATATTTTTAAAAAAACAAAACCTCTGAGCTGCAAGTGGTAGTGCATACCTTTAATCTCAGCCTGAGGCAGGCAGATCTCTGTGAGTTCAATGCCAGTCAGAGCTACTTAATGAGACCCTGCTTCTTTACCAACATGACTGACTTTTTTTCTTGGCCATTATTCTCTAAACAATATAGTATAACAACAATTTACATTGTATTATATATTGTAAGCATTCTAGAGATAGTTAAAATATAGGAGAGGATATGACCAGGTTATATGCAAATAATGTCATCAGTTTATATAAGAGACAAGTATCTATGCATTTTTATATCTACAGAGGGTCCTGAGATAAATTCTGAACGTGACTGTAGCAAGGTAACTTTGCATGTAATTCCAGAGACCCAAGTTGACAGGGGCCTCTGAAAAGGTTGCCATGGCAGTCAACTCCACTAGCCATTCAGAAATCAACAAACAAACAAAAACACATGAAGCGATATGTTCAGGGCCTTTTTATGGCCAGTCCTAAAGGCGTGCGTATCTACTCCCATTCTGTCCTCTAGAACTCAGTTACACGGCTCTGCCGTGGGAAGGTTAACTGCCCAAGATGGAGGGAACGAGGATATAAGCCTCTGTCAGCCCTTGCTGCTCCTGTGCTCTGTGAAGTAAGATAGTGTGCGGCACTCAAATTTTCTTAGTCCAAGCTAGTTATTGTTTTCTTTTTCTCTTACTATTTTTTTGTTTGTTCTTGTTGGATTTTGGCTTTTCTTTTTTTTTTTTCTTTCTTTCTTTTTCTTTTTAACTATATTGTTAGGAAAATTTTGGTTGGGAGCAAGGAAAATGTCAGCTATGTAGCTTCCTAAAATGTGTAGGCCTGGGGTTGGAGGGGCGACTGAATGGTTAAGTGAATGAACTGTCCTTGCAGAAGACCGGGTTGAATATTTTCAGCACCCACATGGTGGTTCACAACCATCTGTCGCTCTAGTTTCAGAGGATTTAATATCTTTTGCTAGCCTCTGAGGGTACCAGGTATGCGCATGGTTCACATATACACATGCAAGCAAAACACCCAAACATAAAAATGAACAAAGAAGTAAAACTTAAAAATATGTAGACATGGAGCTGGAGAGATGGCTCAGTGGTTAAGAGCACTGGCTGCTCTTTCAGAGGACCCAGATTCAATTCCCAGCACCCGTATGGCAGCTCATAACTGCCTGTAACTTCAGTTTGAGGGAATCTGACAACTTCACACAGACACACATACTGGCAAAACAGAAATACACATGGAATAAAAATAAATAAATTGTAAAAATATATGTAGACATAATAATGTGTCTGAGTTGAATGTGAGTTAGTTGGCTTTTACAAATCTGCTGTAGAAATTTATCATATATATTTCTTATGTCTTGCTCCCTTATTTTTATTATTTCATTGATTGAACTTTTTCTATTAGATTAAGAACTGAAACCATATTTATGAGCCATATTATATTTGACTTTAAAAAAACTGATAGATCAGAAATCGGTGGTGCACGCCTTTAACCCCAGCACTTGTCAGGCAAAGGCAGGCAGATCTCTGAATTTGAGGCCAGCTTGATTTACATAGTGAGTTCCAAGACAGCCAAGACTACACAGAGAAACACTGCCTCGAGAAAAAAGAAAAGTATCCACTGTATGTTTTTGAGTTTTGTGGAGATGTCTTCTTCCAGGGCCTAGGAATGTTGAGTGTGCTCCTTAGCTTACAGAGCAAGGATCCAGGAGAAGGAGAGGAAATACGGAAGAATGTGACACCAAGAGTGAATTCAGAGTGATCATGCTTAGGCTTCTCTAAGTGTGTTCAGCATGACAGTGTAGAGCGAACAGACTTTGATCAGGTGGCCCTGAAAGCTCTGTCTGCAAATTCAGACCGTCTGGGTCGGTCCTGCTAAGTGGGACTTGGAGAAATCACCACCCTGCTTTAGGATGTCTTCAGATTGTCTGGGTCGGTCCTGCTAAGTGGGACTTGGAGAAATCACCACCCTGCTTTAGGATGGCTTGAGCTAGGATCCATCTTATTACCGAAAGAGAAGAAAATGAGTTTCTTTCTGTTGAGGAGCAAAGCGTTCTCTCAGTATCGCATCACAAAATCCGATGGAGTTAGCACTTTCTCCAGCCACCCTTATCAAGCTAGGAAACAAGCTTTTCCTTCGTCGCTGCTTCGACCTCTCCTTTCCTCAAGGATACTAATTTATAACTTGCTTTGCCAAGAATCAGGGTATTTTGGGAATCTATTTCTTCTCCTCACTAGAGATTAGTGAGTCACAGCTCTGACTCCCTTGTTTTGAAATCTGCGAGGTAGCTTATAATAAAGCCTTCCCCTCTGCTATCCCCTTCCCCAGGACCTTCTGGGACCTAGACTTCTAAGAGAAGCTTCTTACTCTTTGAATCAGAGGAGGAATGTGCTTGCTTAGAATAGGGATTAAGTGCTATCCTTTGAGAGTTTTGAAACATTATTATTGTAAAGTGGCACAAGATACATGTGTATAGAAAATGTCTCAGGTCCAATGACTTAACCTAAGATAAAGAGGAAAGAAGTAGTGTTCTAAGTGGGCTGGGGGCCACTTTGAGCAGGAATAGAGGACCGCTACCTAGAAACTAGCAAGTTCTACTGAAGTGCAGACCTGTCGTCTGTTCCTAGCATTCCCTCCTGACACACACATAAAAGGATGTTAAGTTCTCTTCTCGGTCAGTGTCTGTTTCTACGTTTTTGTTCACTAAACTTAGTGGTAGCGTGTTTGACTGGTATGTAAATATAGCATACTCTAGGTTAAATCCTCCAACTGTGGAAAGAGAAGGTAGAGGGACAGAAGACAGGAAAGAGGAGGAGTGGAGAAAAGTGGATAAATTAATAACATGGGAGGCCAAGTATTTTCAAGGCTGCAGGTTGTCAGGATGATTCCTGTGGAGTTTGCCTGGTTCCAAAATGTGTATGCTAAGAAGTTTACTCAGCCATGAGTTACTGTCTTCCTATTCCATCAGCCAAGCTCGTAACTCCACCTTCAGAAGAGCCAGGCCCACAAGGCACCTGCAAAGTAGATATGAAAAGTAAGACTAAATGGGGTGACATTTAACGTAGCAGTGAGCAGAGCTTCTGCGTACCCATGCCAATGAGCTGCCCTTTCTATAAGGCACCGACTTACAGTTGTTCAGGAAAATACAGAGATCACTTATTCTAGAATAAAGCTTCTTTGTCCTGACTTGCCCTTGTATAGAGAGGAAGGCAGAAGTTCACATCACCAGGGCTCTTCAGTTCTCTTAAGCCATAGTTGGTCCCTATCTCCCTGTATTAGTTACTTCTCTATTACTGTGATAAAACCCCATGACCAAGGCAGTTTATTGAAGGAAGGGTTTATCTGAACTTATGGTTCCAGACGGCTTGAGTCCATTACCATCACAGTGGGGAAGCGTGGTTACAGGCAGGCATGGTGATTGCAGCTGGAAGCTGAGAGCTGAAAGCTCACATCTCAGCCACAAACAGGAAACAGAGAGGACACCGTGGGGTTATCGCAGGGCTTTGAAAACTTCAAAGCCTGCCCCAGTGATATACTTCCTCCCACAAGACCATACCTCCTGGAGGTAGGAACGGAAGCACAGGCCATGCGTGAATTCTGTTTAAAGGCTTGCTCTTATTGCTTGCTCCTCATGGCTTGTTCAGCCTGCTTTCTCGTAGACCCCAGGATCACTTTCCGAGGCACAGCACTACTTGTGTGCCTTCCACATCAATTGTCAGTCAAGAAAATGTACCATAAGCTTTCCTATGGCCAACCTGATGGGAACATTTTCTCAACTGAGGGGTCATCTTCTCAGATAACCTGAGCTTGTATCAGGTTGAGAAAAAACTAAGAAGCACACTCCAGAGTCTATTCCATGTTGGTTTATAGCATCTGCCCTGGCAATACCAGTGACATCCTCACCAGAGGGAAGAGTATGAGGCCAAGCTGGAGCTGTTATGTGAGCTTCCTCATCACATCTGTGGAGCCGGGGTAGAGGTGGGGGTGTTGGGAGAGGAGCGACTGGCCTGGCAGTAAGAAGCCTCTGCTTTCTGTCCCTCAAGCAACCTCATAACATTCTGCAGAGGCGCCTCATGGAAACCAACCTGTCCAAGCTCCGGAGCAGTCGTGTCCCTTGGGCCTCCAAGACCAACAAATTCAATCAGTCAAAGTCTGAAGGGCTAAAGAAGTGTGAAGATGATGACATGATTTTAGTGTCCTGCCAGGTAATGTTCAGGGAACAGCTTTTATAGAAGTTTCTAGAAAGTAGGATTTGGGGCCCTTTATAATCCAAGGTCCTCTCCTCAAAACTTTATAGATAGTGGGTCTTAGCATAGAATTAATAAATGAGTTTTAAAGTTCTATATATTAGAAATGCATATAATACTTTATATATGTGCATATTTGAATGAAAAGAGGTACCAAAGCTTTTTTCTTCAGATTTACAAAAGGATGTGTGATCTTTTTAAAGAGCTGGGGTGTAGTTCAGAGGTAGAAAACTCATCTAGCATGCTCAAGGCCCTCTATTTGACCCCCAGAATAATTATTTTTAAAAGATTGTGTATGTATGTAATATTTAGTATATAGAATAAAACCCCAAAATTTCTTGTGGGTATTCGATCAGCCTTAGTTAGCAGGAAAAACATCCAAAGACAGAGTTAGCAGCGAGAGACAGTGGAAGGTGGCCCTCAGACCATGCCTTCCATTTGACATTTGCTGCTTCTTTCCTCTTTGGCTTCTCTGGATCCTATTAAAGAGCACATTTCCTTCCCACAGTGTGCAGGAAAGGACATGAAAGCGTTGGTTGACACCGGCTGTCAGTATAATCTCATTTCTTTGGCCTGTGTGGACAGACTGGGGTAAGCAGCCACTGTGCTGGGTGCACGTCAGATGTAATTATATTCCTTGTTTGACTCTGGTTTAAGGTTATAGATGCTTGAATATAATTCACAGAAGCACAGAGATACATGCAAAGTTTTTTAATCTAGGTGGTTGTCAGAAAGTGGAAGAGATCCAGGACACCTTGGGCCTTCTGCAAACTCGCGCTTTCTACATCTTGAGCAGACTTTAGGCTGCGGGTGGGGGAGAGAAAACCCAGGGTTCTCCCTCTCCTGGACGGAGAAAGCCGTTCTGTCTGACCGCCATTTCACTCAACCTTTCCCGTTACTTCTTTCCTTCTTCCTACCCTTTCTTCTAAAATACCATATGGCCGCTGGGGTATCTAGCCTAAAATGAGCAGAATCAACCTAGTATTGTTTTCCATATTTCCCTGTAGACAGTAAATCAAATCAGATTTACTCAGACCAAATCTCTGCGATTAAACAGTTATTGAGACAGACCAAGTGGCCTATTTTGAATTTCATCCAAGACACGAATATTCTCAAGTGGGCTTAGCCAGGGCTTCGTTTGGATTCTTAATGACTGCATTACGTATCTTCTACATCCGCCTTGTTCTTAGCCCCTCACTGCTGGGACTCCCTGAAGCTGGCTCTGTGAATTTTGCAGATTACTGTTTAGGGTTGGGGTAAAGAAGATTTCAGGACTCAAGTGGGAAGAATATTATTTTTTAATGTGGTAAAGAGATGAGGTATGTGCAATATGATGGCTCCAGAAAGACTGATAATGTCCTGGTGCCAGTTAGCAGACTGCCATGATTCTGGAGGAACTAATAGCCATCTGCAGAACTGCAATCACTTCTCTTTTGGATGGGCTGAAACACCGAAAGAGAGGAAATGGAGGAGAGCAGAAGTATTGGCACACAAGGTCCATAATTAAGCATTTATCCACCAACCATAATAGCTTGGGTGCTAGCTAGTCCAATCAGCTTATGTAATTGTATGAGCCCTTGGTTCCATTCCTTTCTTTCCTTCCCCGCAAAGCCAAGTCAAATTAGTAAGAACTTTCTCCATAATATTCTTTGATGATACCAATATCAGTGCACTTACCAAATAAATGTCTGTCCCCATTAACCTTATAGACTAAGACAATCTGATAGGGATAGACTAAAATAGAAAGGAGGGGGAAATAGGGCCTTGAACGAAGCTTTTTCTAAATTAGTATTAATTTTTCCTCTGATATCTGTTATCTACAGATGGGTAAAAGACACACTAATTAAACTGTCTCACACACATATGGGGAGGTTAGGATACAAGCAGAATTCTCTGAACGTGTCAGCTCCTCTCTTCACAAATGCAGGTAGTGATGTAAGCTTCTTAAAAATAGGAAACAAGTCGCGTGGTTTCTTTTGTATTTCTCTGGCATGTTTAGGAAGAAGGGCTGAAGAAAGCGCAAGTTGTCTAGCCCAGGAAGTCCAGAGAGAGCCCCGATTGTGAATCAGAAGCCTTTGCCAAGGAGAGTATGATATCTTTCTGTGTTTCAGACTAAAGGACCATGTCAAATCTCACAAGCATGAAGGAGAAAAACTTTCTCTACCACGGCATCTCAAAGTAGTAGGCCAGATTGAGCACCTACTGATTACAGTGGGCTCTCTCCGTCTGGACTGCCCAGCAGCTGTGGTTGGTGAGTTACATTGGGGACTAGACCTGTGGACATGAACCTTCCTGACTTCTTCAAAATTCAAGGTTCCTGTTTCCTTGCGCTGTGTACCTTTGTGCTAATTTTAGCCTTCCAAGTGCTGCAATTGAAGTGCCACCATACCCAGCACATTTTCTGTGTCTTTCTGAGACAGGGTCTGTCTATATAGTCCTGTGTATCCTGGAGCTCACTGTACAAACCAGGCTGGCCTTGAACTCACAGGTTCTCCTGTCCCTCCTTCTGAGTGCTATGATCAAAGGCATGTACCACCACGCTTAAACCAGCACATTATTTTTTTTTAATTTTTAAATATGTATTTACTGGGGGCTGGAGAGATGGCTCAGTGGCTTAGAGTGTCTCCCGCCCCTGCAAATAACTCAGGTTAGGTTCCCAGCACCTATATAGGATGGCTCACAGCCACTTGTGACTCCAGCTCCACGAGATCTGACACTTTCTTCTGACATCCCCAGGCTCCTGTACACATCCATGGTGTATATACATACGTATAAACACTAAATAAATAAATCTTTAAAAAATAGAATGGAGCTAGTGGAATTGTTCAGTGGATTAAGATGCTTGTCATCAAGCCTGACAGCCTGAGTTTGATGCCCAGAACTACATGGTGGAAGGAGAAATCTGAGGTTTGCAAATTGTCCTTTGACTTCCATGTGTGATCCACTGCACACGTGTTCCCCTAGTAAATGCATGTAATTAAATTTTTAATAATAAGAATTATACTTGACAATATAAGGCTATTTTTATGCAAGTATATAAATATACTTTGAACATACCCCATTTCTCTTCCTCACTCTCCTCTGTCGAGTTAGCCCCCATTGTTTCTCTAGGCGGATTCTCCTACAAATGACATAGCTTCATTCTTCTTTTTTTTTTTTTTTTTTTTTTTTTTTTTGGTTTTTCGAGACAGGGTTTCTCTGTGGTTTTGGAGCCTGTCCTGGAACTAGCTCTTGTAGACCAGGCTGGTCTCAAACTCACAGAGATCCGCCTGCCTCTGCCTCCCGAGTGCTGGGATTAAAGGCGTGCGCCACCACCGCCCGGCGGCTTCATTCTTCTTTATGGATGAAAAAATTCCATTGTGCACACAGGCCACAAGGAAACAGACTTTTTCTACATTTACTTATTTACTTGTTTGGGGAGAGGGGTATGCTCATGTGACGTCACACTTGGATGGAGGTCAGAGGTCAGGTCTTCCCCTCCACTATGTGGATTCAAGGATTGAATCAGGTCTTCAGACTTGGCAGAAAACACCTTGCCCACTGAGCAATTCTGCCTGCCGGAAGCTAGATATTAAAATGCCCCCAAGGGCATACTTTATTTTTTTGAGACAGGGTTTCTCTGTAGCTTTGGAGCTTGTCCTGGAACTAGCTCTTGGAGACCAGGCTGGCCTCGAACTCACAAAGATCCGTCTGTCTCTGCCTCCCGAGTGCTTGGATTAAAGGCATACACCATCACCGCCCAGCTCAAGGGCATACATTTTAAAAATTATTAGTTTTATTTTATGCTCAGTGATACATGTATGCCTGTGTGAGGGGATCAGAATCCCTGAAACTACAGTTACAGATAGTGTGAGCTGCCATGTGGGTGCTGGGAATTGAACCTGGGTACCACTGAGCCATCTCTCCATTCCCCCCCGCCCGGACACTTTTTATGAACCTGTTATTGGTGACGGCACGATCTTCTTACTCCTCTGCCATAAATGTCCAGTCTCCCTCTGTGCTTCTCCTATGTTCTAAGTTAGACTACCTGCCTATTTTTTGCTGAAGGCCTCTGTCCTCTAGAGTAAAAAAGACTGATTTGAATTTTGGCTTTTACCTTCTTTTAACTACATTGATCTGAGAAAGTACTCAATAATAGATGTTCAACAGATGTGTATTGGCTACTTAGCTGGCTGGTTTGTTGGGTGGGTAGATGGATGGATGGGAATAATGAACCTAACAGTGATTAGGCTGACATCTAAGCCAACATGGCAATGTCTGAATCTTACTGTTTTGTTTTTAATAGATGATAATGAAAAAAACTTGTCGCTTGGTCTTCAGACTCTTAGATCCCTGAAGGTAGGCCCGACTCTACTTTTCCTTTGATGCTTCCTGTCAGACGCAGGGACCTGAGAGTAGCGTCACTGACAAGTGACCAGTGAGGGATCTTCCTTTGTTCTAGTGTATCATAAATTTGGATAAGCATCGGCTGATCGTTGGGAAGACAGACAAAGAAGAAATCCCTTTCGTGGAGACAGTTTCTTTGAGTGAAGACAAGTGAGTACTGAAGTTGAATCCCTCTGTCATGGGTCGGGGGACTCAGTGTGTGGGTTACAGCCCATCTTTAGTTTTCAGTCTGCCCTTCCCCAGACCAGAGTTCACTGTCCCATAGAATTCTGTAGACTACATGCTATAATAAAAAAACGATAGCATACAGAATAGAGGCAGAAATGAACAGCTTTTAAAGGTGTGTGTATGTGTGTGTACATGTGTGTATGTGAAACAAAATTTCACTATGTAGCCCAGGCATGGAATGGGGTGTGAGGTGGAAGTGGAGGCATTGAAATAGGGTTTTAGTATGTACCCCAGGTTGGCTTTGAATGCATGAGCCTCCTGCCTCAGCCCCTAAGTGATGGGATTATAGGTATATGCACAAGAAGCTTTTAAGCCAGTTTATTTGCCTTCAGATTAACTTCTTTGAATTTGTTATCAATTCTTTGTTTCTTTCTCATTTCAGCACTTCAGAAGCATAATTGCAGCCCGGAGCGTGTCTGCATGTGCAGACACACTAGGTTGACAGACTGAGAAAATTGGGTTTGAATCAAATGCAGTAGCAACTTGCTATGGACCAAGTCCTTCCCTCCAGTACATCCTGCAGGGGCTTCTTCCCACTCAGACCTTTCTAGACTATAGTCTGTGCTTAGAGATCTTGTCTGGTTAATGGCTTAATGGTTAAACAGCCATTGTTTTTTACTTCTTTGAATATTTAATTTATAGACCCTTTTTGACACTGCCAGGTCTCATTTGTGGCCTATTTCTCTGCTTATTACAAGGATTTGCTTTTATTAGTCCAGTGTAGAGGCTGCCAGGTTCTATTTCTCCACAGATAACGCTTTCTTTAAATAGTAAAATATATAGTAAATAGGAACCTCTTTTTAGCTATTTCAAAGAGATATAGAAACATGTCTTGAAGTTAGAATCTCTTCTAATGAAGTGATTGATTTTTCCAATGTGACCTGATCTGAAAGATGTCTCAGAGAGATTATCTATATAGTCCAGACATTTCATTTAAATACACAGACAGGCAAGCGTATCATCTACACTTACATATTAAGTCAGTGGCAGAAGACAGCCAGAATCAGCCTGACATGTAAACCAAGGTTTTGTGCTGCTTCATTTTCCCCAAGCCTTAAGAGGAAGGCAGCAAGGTTAGAGTACAAAAAAAAAGGGGGGGGGGTGGTCCTGGATGTGGGCTAGTGTTGGAGTGCTTGTCTGGTGCACAAGGTCCTGGGTTCAATCGCCAGCACCAGAGGTAGAGAGATGGCTTGGTGATTAAGAGTGCTTGCTCCGCAAACATGAAGACTGCCATTTGGATCCCAGTACCCAAACAAAAGCTGGACCTAGTCCTACACACACCTGTGACCCCAGAACTGAAGGGCTGAAGACAGGATAACTGCTGGGACTTTCTAGCTGCCAGTCTAACTAAGAGAGGGAGAGAAAGAGAGGGAAAGAAAGGCAGGAAGAGACGCTGCCTCAAAGGAACAAAGTGGGGAGTGACAGAGGAATAGAGATACCCAACATGTCCCTCTGGCCCCTGGGAGCGTGCACAGGTGCACAGCTCCACACCACTGGAAAAAACGAGAGTGAGGGGATGAAAACAGGCCGCAAAGATGAGACAAGTCTCTCACAGCGAACTGAACACGAGGAAAAGAAACTACAGATTGGAAGGGTTATTAGCTCCAGACATACCACTAATAATCCAATGGTCACCATCAGATACTGATTACCCTAAGAACCAGTCAGAATTTCTGTCTGTCTTGTTACATGTCACAGTGGTTCAAGTAGCTGAAGAGAGGTAGAAAGGAAAACAAAAGCCAAAGTAGGACCAGAACAGGGCGAGGAGACTGAGCACTCTCAGTCAGTGGGAAAGCCTACCTGGGAAACGTTCCCGGGATTGAAATAGGGAGTGAGACCTCCAGGTAGGAACTGACGATTGGGAAACCCCTCAGTACAAGGAAAGAACAGCAGCTGGCAATGTTAAGAACCATTAGGAGCTGGGTGTGGTGCTTGCCTTTAATCCCAGCACTCAGGAAGCTGAGGCAGAGGCAGGCAGATCCCCAAGTATGAGACCAGCCTGGTCTACACAGTGAGTTCCAGGCCAGTCAGGGAAGACAAAGAAAAGAGAACAAGCTTTCTAACTGCCAAGTATTTCCTGACCCATCTCAGTGGTTTGGGGACATCACAGGTAGTAGTAGTTGTTGGGTTTTTTTTTTTTTTGTTTTTGTTTTTGTTTGTTTTTTTGCTAGTGTGTCGTTTCAGGCATAGAGGTACCTATCATGAAATCTCCCCTGCAGTTCAGTTATAGAAGTATTTGGCTAAGTCGGAAAACTACCTAACTATGAGTATCCCTTCAAGATTTTCCCAAGTCTACCCTTGGCTCATAGCAGTTCTCAGACTTTGAATCTTGTCTAGTGTTCCAGCCATCAGCCTGCCTATGAGCTGCTTCCATATGTGGGAGGACTGTGCCCTTCCCACTGAGGCCTCCCTGCTCTTCTGTTTATCACAGAATCACACCAGTCTGCTTCTTGCAGGACAGAGCAGGAAGAGAGCGCCCCTCATTTCCCTACTTGAGAGTTCCACTCCAAGCCTTGACTCTAGGCTGCCAGGGAAGCAGACTGCAGGCTCCTTCTAGTGTCTCCTTATTTGGATTTCCCGAGGACCAAGAGAGGCCAGGAATTCTCAGGTTCTTGAAAGATGCAATTGATCCTGGTCCTTTTGAGTTCAGTGCTGTATGACACTAGGGTAATTGGATGACTGCTAGTGTTCGTTTGGCCTCAAAAATCAGTCAGTGATTTTTTTTTTTAATTTGGAAATAGAAACAACTGGGGTGAACTGGACTTGATGTTATAGGTCACTCATCTTTTTCAAATCGTCTGAATTCTTTAACCAAGTTATTTTTAATTCCTAGGCATAATAGATGTCTAAAATGCTTCAAGATAATTATAAGAAATCTTGATATTCATTAATGCTTGTGGGTTTTTTTTTTTTTTTTTTTTTTTAGACAGGATCTCATTATGTAGCCTTGGCTGACCTGGAACATAGTATACAGAGGAGGTTGGCCTTGAACTCTCATAAATACACCTCTGACTGCCTCCTGTCATTAATGCTTTTTAAATGCTGCCAAATTTTCTTACAGCTTCTGTCTCCCCAGTGTTCACAGGGGATACTGGCTCTGCTTTTGGGAGCTAGCAAAATAAGGTAAATGAGTTTTTCCTAGTCAGGACTTTAGTGTTCCTAAGGGTGTAAGAAAGTGTCAGTTACATCAGTTCTGAGTCCCTGGGAAGTAGTAGACATCCCTGGCTGTCTGGAAGTTGTTCTGTAGCCCAGGCTGGCCCAAACTCACGGAGAGCTGCCTGTCTCTTTCCTTAATAGATAGCACATCCAGGAAGTTGAAAAAATTACTTTTGGTATTTCTATGTCTAGGAATGTCTATGAGGAAAGGATATTTTGATTTTCCTTTTCATGACTCTGCACACAGTCCACTAGTATGATTTTGTGTTCCTTAGCTCAGAGCACTATAGATTGGATTACCCAGCTACCCTTGCTCTGTGTAGTAGAAATACCTTTTCAGGCTGGGGACATGGAGGAGATGAGCTGGATTCCTCCCTCCTTCTGTTGCCAGGTCTCTCTGCATTAGCACTTTATCTGCTCAGCGTTTCTGACTGTACTGGGCTTATTTGTGACACTGATATATCAATAAACTGGAATCTTTCCCTCTGTGTGCTTGTCTGACGGTCTCTGTGCCAGGGTCCCAACCTGGGAGGTGGAGGAGCCCGGGCACAGCCTGACTGCATCGGTTTTCTGCTTTAGGGCCTTCTGGACAAACTAGAGAATCTCACTGAGCCTGGCTTTGTGTTTATGAAACAAGTAGAAACAAGTAACTCACGGTGTTAAGTGAAAATATCAAAGTAAAGTCGTGGGTAGTCGCCAAGCCTTCATGTGTAAGAGCAATCTTTCATGTGGAACTGGCAGTGCACGAGAGAACAGCTGCTTCTAGAAAAGGAAGTGTTTATTTGGACGACAAATGAGAGGGGTTTGGGCAGGGAAAGGGTCGAATTAACCTTACTGTAAAATTGTGTCATTAGTTGGTATTCCAAATAAATATTTTGCCTATGGTAGAAACTTACTTTTTAGGGATACATATCTTTTTCATTTTTAGTTTACATTTATTTATTTTGTATGTATCTTTAATACTTAAACATATGGTTAAGAAGCCCGCAAGCAGTGTGTTTCAACTGTGACAGTGACTCTCACAGTCTAGAACTATGCCCTGCTGCTCAGGAGGCACTGCCACTCCACCTCAAAAGATTGCTTCTGCTTTTTAAATTCTCCTAATTGCGAAAAACGTCCAAAGTTTACCAGAGCAGGCTCTTTACCAATGGGCGACAAAATCAATAGTCATAACCACCTCCAGAAATCTATACAATTATTTAAATAATCTTACTTGTTTTCTCAGAGACTTTTTATTTAGGGTGTGGTATGTTATAAAAGATTAGAACACTAGGGTTAGAAAGCCAGGTGTGGTGGTGCAAATTCCAGGGTTTAGGAGGCTGAGGCAGGAGGATTGTAAATTCAAAGCTAGCAACATAGGAAGACTGTCTTGTGGGGGGGGGGGCTGAAGAAGGCTGGAGAGATGGGTCAGCAGTTAAGAGCTCTTGCAGAGAACAAGAGTTTGGTTTCCTGCACCCACATCAGTCAGCTTACAATAGCCTATAACTCTAGTTCAGTCCAGATCTGATGCTGTCTTCTGGTTTTTATGGAAACCCATGCATTCACATTTACACACACACACACACACACACACACACACAGAGAGAGAGAGAGAGAGAGAGAGAGAGAGAGAGAGAGAGAGAGAGAGAGAGTTCTTTATCTGGAGAAAAGACTAATACTGGGGATGTAACTCAATGGTGGAGTAACTAGCGTGGATCAAAACCCTGGGTTTGATCAACAGCTCTACAAAGAAATAAAAAGGAGAAATGGGGGAAGATAAGGCAAAACTATAGCAGAATAAAAGCTGTGCAGTAGGCATGGAGAAATGTCAGTTCAGTGTGACGGTCAATGAGGGATTCTGGGAAGATTCACTCCTCATAAATGGAACACATGAAGACCTGAAAGTAATACCCAGCACTTGGGAGGGAAAGAGGCAGACTATCTCATGTGTTTGGATGTTCTGAGACTACGGGATAAATTATCAATACTTGAATACCAGGTACTTTAGCTTTCATGGAGAAAGAGAAACTAACTAACTTTATTCTCAAGAGATTGTAGTTGTATGCTAATTAGCTATGAATAGTGTATATACCTTTATAATAAAATATTTACCTTAATAGTATGATATAGGTATATTAGGATAGAGGATGCAGAAGTCAAGTTTTCAAAAAGGTTTGAGACTTAGAGTATAAGTGTGTTTTATATGCACACCTATAATCTCAGCACTTGGGAGGCAGAGGCAGGTGGATCTGAGTTTGAAGCCAGCCTGGTCTACAGAGAAAGTTCCAGGACAGTTAAGGCTACACAGAGAAACCCTGTCTCAAAAAAGAAAAAGAAAGAAGTAGTAAAATAATGAAATAATGTCCCAAAATAACAGAGTAAGAAGTACTAGTACTGGCCTGTAATCCCAACTGCTCAGGAGAGGCTGAGGCAGGATTTCAAATTTAAGGTACATTTGGAATCTGGGCTACAGAGCGAGTCAAGACCAGCCCAGACTATTAGTAGCCCTCATCGATAAAAGAGGGTTGGCAGAGCCCTGCACTAATATGAACAAGACCCTAGCTAGGTTCAGCCCAACTCCCAGCACCACCAACAGCAACAGAAACCATGCTGTTTAGAAATACGGAGCTAAACCTCAGAGATGGCAATATAAAGAGTTTTGGAGATGAGAAACTGAGCGTAGAGGGCTCGAGCAGACCCTGCTACTTTTCATTATAAGTCTTGCGCTACTACGCGGATAAAAATTAATGCTGTGCGACGTTTCCTGGGAAACTCTCAGAAATACCTCTTTACCCCAGAGGATACCAGCAGCACAAAGAAACTCAAGTCCAGCTGGCGAACCGTGAGCTTATGGTGGGTGACTTGGGGTGGTTCTATCCGAAATTCCCAAAAGCTGCCACTTGGCGTTCCAACCCAGGTCAACCTTCCACCACGTATGTTCTCGAAGCACTCTGCCTCCCAGACCACGTCATCTGGGACAGGGTTTGTGCCTCTGGCAGCAGGGAGGAGACAGGAGTCTGGCTAGACTCTAAGGTGAGGTCTTCTTGGGAAGGTTGGGAGCAGGTAATCACAGCTGCTCTGATTTCAAGATGACAGAGGCTGGGGAACTGGAGAAGTGGCTCAGTGGCTCTGGGCACTGCCCGCCTCTGCGTCACTTACAGTGGCTCTGGGCACTGCCCGCCTCTGCACTACTTACAGCTGCTTTGTTATTTTAGGAACCCAAGACTTTAGCAGCCATAGTGGCACCAGCAGCTCCAGGAACAGAAATGATATTCTGGCCCATGATTACCAATACTATGATGGGCACTAGTCAGTGATAACATGTGTGGTAAGGCACACTTAGCACATTTGACAGAGTGCAGAAAAACCTCACACTTCAGGGGACTAAATAAGAAGGGCAAACTTACTGCTGTCTGGGGAGCCAGTCTTCAGACAGCACAGGGCTTGAAAGGAATCCATGGTGTCAGGGTGTACTAGACTTTTTATTTTAATTTTATTCTTTTTTACATGCTAATCCCAGTTCCCCCTCCAGCTCCCCCACCTTCTCCTCACTCCATTCCACACCCGCTCCTCAGAGAGGGCAAGACCTCCCTTGGGGAGTGAACTAATTCTGTCACATCACCACATTGAGGCAGGACCAAGGCCCTCCCCTTCATGTCTAGGCTGAGCAACTTTTCATAGGAAATGGGCTCCAAAAAGCCAGATCATTCATTAGAATTGCTCCTGGTCCTACTGCCAGTGCCCCCACAAACTGCAAGCCACCCACTGTCACCTTTCGGGGGTGGCTAGATCAGTCTTATGCAGGGTTTCTAGTCTGTCCAGAGTCAGTGAGCTCCCATTAGTTTGGGTCAGCTTTCTCTGAGGGCTTCCCCGTCATGGTCTTGACCCTCTTGCTCAGGTTATCGCTCCTCCTCCTCTTCGACAGGACTCCCAGAGCTCTGTCCAGTGGTTAATTCCACAGCTAACCACTCTGCATCCGCTTCCATCAGTTATTGGATGAAGGTTTTAGGAGATCATGTCTATTTCCTCTTCCTCGCAGATCCATGTGTGTCTCTCTTAGGGTCCTCTTTGTTACCTTGCTTCTCTGGTGTTGTAGACTGCAGGCTGGTCATCCTTTGTTTTATGCCTAATATCCACTTAGGAGTGAGTACATACCATATTTGTCTATCTGGGTCTGGGTTACCTCACTCAGGATGGTTTTTTTTTCCACTTCAATCCATTTGCCTGCAAATTTCAATATGTTGTTTTTTATCACTGTGTACTCCATTGTGTAAATGTACCATATTTTCTTTATCTACTCTTCAGTTGAAGGGCATCTAGGTTGTTTCCAGGTTCTGGCTATTATGAACAATGGAAGCACAAACTTGTACAGCTGCTTTGGAAATCAGTATGGAGAGTTCCCAGAAAATTGGAATTCAATATACTTCAAGACCCAGCAATGCCACTCTTAGGCATATACCCAAAGGAGGCACATTCACACCACAAGGACATGTGATCAGCTGTGTTCACAGCATCATTATGGTACTAGACTTTCCCATCTGAGGGTGTTAGGGGAAAGACACTCACACTCTCTCGATGGTTTCCTTCAGACCTTTATTCTTGTTTTGCATTCTCTATTTTTTATTTTCCTGGTGTTTTCCTTCTCTCATTCTTGGTGTTTTCCTTCTAACCCATTGTAACTCTATCTAACTCTATCTTTATTCTTTCCCGTACAGCTTATGTACCCCAGCAAAATCTTTCAGGCAATATAAAAATTACAGTGTGGTTACATTCTATTTTTCAAGCAAATGATTACAATGAACACATAACAAACAGTAAAAAAAACAGCAAATTTTCCATATTTCTTACATTACTAAACATTTTATTACTACAGGTAAAAAAAAATCCCAAGAAACCATGTATATTCATATACCCAAGCAACTTGTTATAGATTAAACATGTAGGCAAGCAAGTTATTCTTCTTAATTAGGTCTTTTACTGGGAGACTGCATTTTGCAGTTACAAAGAAAGGACCAATCATTTTATTACTTATATCAAAAGGTAATCTTATAAGGAATCTTAAAGGAATTACAAATCTAAACTTTTTTTTTTTTTTTTTTGAGACAGGGTTTCTCCGCAGCTTTTGGTTCCTGTCCTGGAACTAGCTCTTGTAGACCAGGTTGGCCTCGAACTCACAGAGATCTGCCTGCCTCTGCTTCCCAAGTGCTAGGATTAAAGGTGTGCGCCTCCACCGCCCGGCTACAAACCTAAACTTTTATATATGAAAAACAATTAGCTCTACTTAAAATTTTTAGGGTACAAAACCCACTTATCAATAGTTTTTTATATCAGGAGATTAAGGGCAAAAATGGGTACAAGGAATTAATCATCACCTTTGGTCATCAAGCAGTCCCAGCAAGAAAGGTATGCCAGCCCCTGATAGTTGGGCTGCTCTGTTCTTGTTCCCACCTTAACGAGTTCCACATCCAACTCTGCGCCTTTCTAAAACTTCAGGTTGTTTTCTCGGGTTTTCACCTCAAGGCTATTTGACAAAAACGTCTTAGTTTAATTTTTAGTTATTTTCAAAACTTTTTTTCAGGTGTGATGCACTCTGAAACCTGTGAACACATCTCCCGTCATTAAGGCTAAAGAATTTAAGCTAACTGGGCTACTGTGACTCAGTTGTTTTTCTTAATCATTAACCTAAACCGTAGTCTGTAGGGCTCCTCAATAGAAACTCATGTGCTCTAGTTGTGTGACATTTCCTTGTTTTATTTTTTTATCATAAAAATTCTATTTAAATTAACATAATTATTATCAATTAGCCAGTACGGATTAGGAAGGAATCATCTTCATAGTAAGCCACAGGTCAAAATGCCTGGCAGAATGGGATGCTTCCATGAGATAAACACACTACATTACAGGCCGTGTGGGTGCCCTCCCCCCACATTCACACCATGCCAGATCCCAGAGAAAGAGAGCAGCAGCGAACACGGAAAGGCGGGCGCAGTAGGAGCAGAAGACATTCTGGGTCTGTGGTCTGGGGGCCTTGCCTAACCCAGATTGACCCACCGGAGTTTCCTCCTGGTGGGCTGACACCTTGAACTTCAGCTACCACCTGCAGTTCCTCCAGTGTGGCCGGCCACCAGCACAAACTACTGCACATGGCACAGTGATCACCTGGCTCCCGAATTCTGACTTTAAGTTTGGAGATGGCTCTCTTGCTTTCCTAATCATTGCCTACAAGAGAATTTTTTTTTCTGGCTTTACTAAGAGATGAGAACTCAGATATTGTGGTAGAATGGAGTGTGTGGCTGGAGACGCAGCTCAGAACTTGCCTGGCATGTGTGAGGTTCTGGGCTCAATCCCTAGCATAGCACTAGAAATAAGAAAGGGAGTAGAAAGACCCACTTACAGGAAATCCAGGGAAAGGGCAGGGAGGACGGATGCTCAGATGAGTGCCGGGTCTGAGCTGAATGGCTCTAAAGAGATCCTGGTCAGAGGTCTTTCCTTATCTACTCCAGCTGTGCAGCGTTCTGCCGTTTGCACTTTGGGCATCTCAGCCTCATCTCTCAGGGTCAGAAAGAAATCAACCAAGGACTCGAGTAAGTACTTATCCCTGTGACAACTAAAGGAATTGATTTTCCTCCCCTTTCTCTTTCCCTGGTCCCCACGTTAATACTTAGATCTCAGTCTCCAGATCCAAAGATACTAAGAGAAAGGTTCCTGTGCTCAAAGGGCCCACAAGATTTTGGTAGGGGGTGGGAGCACAAAGGCATACATGAAAACACAATATCACCATAATGAAGGAAGTTAGGAAAGAGATCGGCAAAACCACAGGCATGTACACTTGTCAAGGAAGGCTTTCTGGCATTCAAGATCCCTGATCTACATGAAAGAGTCATACACGTGTAAGCAGCAGAGGGAGAGGCGCCGAGCCTTCCACTTCTATTAAAGTCAGCTGAAACGACACTTATTTTTGGCAGATATATATACCTGTGCCAGTTTCTCCTCATCACTGCTCTCTTCACCTTAAATCTCCAGTCTATGGTCAGCCACAATCCACCAGTGGCTGTCATGCTTCATTCTAGAACGAAACATTTTCTAGTAGCCACATTGGGTTTTTTAAAAATAAAATTTAATAATTATCTTAACCCAATATATCCAAAATATTTAAGCATTAATCACGATTTAAAATTTTTGCTTTGTGAGTGTTTTGTCAGCGTGTATGAATGTGCACCAGAGCACAAAGAGCCGTTGGGGAACAGAAAAGAGGAATCAGCCCCCTGGAACTGGAGTTGCAGGTTGTGAGCCGGAAACCAAACCTCAGTCCTCTGTAAGAGCAGCAAGGGCTCACAATTGCTGAGTCATCTCTCTGGCCCCAACTTTAATCGGTATTTTAAAATAAAGATTTTTTTTTTACGTTTTTCTCACGCTGATTTTGAAATACAGTTTGCGATTACAGCATAGCTCCATTGAGATTCCTCACACCTCAGATGTTCAGGTGGCGCATACAGCTCTAAAATCCTGCCTATACTGAATGTATTTGCTTCTTCACTGAACTGATGAAGTGGTCCTGATTCGGGGGCTCACGCCGGTAGTCTGTTATTTAGGAGGCTGAGGGAGAAGGATCACTTGAGCCCACAAGTCTGAGACAGCATGGACAAAGGACAAAAATGTCCCACCAGCCTGAGGCACTGCTGTGGTCCTCTAAGTCTTTGGACCACCCCCTCTAACCTTTGAAAAGAATTTTGAAGGAGCACAGGAGGGTTTCCGTGCTTCATTTCAAGAGCACAAATTCCTTTTAGACGTCAGACCCACAGCTGATACAAACTGGCTTCTAGGTCAGCGTTTAGCAACCAGATCCACGGTGTCTTTCACTGTCAGCAGCAGGACGCCACTTAGAAGGACCCGAATTATCCGTGTGACAGCATCTTCACAAGAACTGGCGAGAAAGCATCCAGTCCTGCTGATTGCGCTCTGGGCGAGCTGCCATTTAGGACTAAAAGAGCTACATATATTTAATGCTATGTAGTACCTTGAGCTAAGTTCTCGTCTGGCATCAACAAGAATCATACAGCAGAAAAACATCGAGAAAATTCTACTCGGTAATTAAAACATTTTCACCAACCGGGAAAAGACCATTTAAAAAAAAATGGGTATCTTGGGAGTAGATTTTGAAATTCATAAATTCAATCCTTCTTAATGAAGGGAAGTGATTTCCGTGATGACATTCAGTAAATCCCTAAAGGTTGTGATGAGAATACTGTGTGTGTGTGTGTGTATTTAATTTTTTTTTAATTAGAGGCACTGCGTTCTCTTCAGGGTGTTCCAAAATTACCAGCAGAAGGCACCTGGAAGTGTAGGGTCAGCGCTCCCCGAACTGAGGGGTGGGCTGGTTTAAATAGGCTTTGCCTCCCAGGAGCGTAGCTCCGGGATTCTCCACCTCCAGTAGTCCTGGGCCGGGGCTGGTGGATGCTGCCGGGGCGGTCCAAATCCAGCGAAGCCTGATTTGAGCCGGCCCAGCTCCACCATCATGACCCACTCCCCAGCCCCAAGCTGCACCAAGGCGGTCAGCCCCTAGTGGAAGCCACACCCACGTGGGCAGCCCACAACGACCGTTGCGAGCCCCGCAGGGAGCTGAATCCGGGAAGCGCACGGAGCGCAGGTTAGCACCGAAGCCCAGGAACCGAGTTCCGACCCTCCGCCGCCGGGTGGCTTCCGCGCTCCGGGCGCTCGGCCACTCCCGGCCAGGTCTCCACGCGCGGCACGGTCTCGGCAGTTCCCGGGGATGGGGCTCACCCGGCCTGCAGGCCCCGGCCCGCGTGGTCTGCCCCCCGGAGCCGCAGGACTCGCCGGCCCTGGCCGGGGCAGCCCCCAGACAGCGCTGCAGCCCCACGGCCCGGGCCGCCGCGGCCCGGCGCACCCGGAACCGTTTCCGGGGCGGAGGCTTTCTCGCAGCTGACCCGGCGCGGACGGTGACGCGCAGGCCCAGGCGGAAGTGCGGGCGGAGGATCCCGAGCCGGATCCCCAGCCGGGAGCGGGGCTCGGGCTCGCTGGGGCGGCTGGCTCCAGCGATGGCAAGCCTGTGGGCCGGAGGCCGGCTGCGGCTGGGCCCGGGGCTCGGCCTGTCCTGCCTGGCGCTGTCCGTGCTGCTCTTCGCGCCGCTGACAGGCGCCGCCAAGGTGAGTCCCGCCCGCCCGGCTCCTGACAGGAGCTCCGCCCCTGCCTATGGCCTGGCGAAACTGGGGCTGCCCACTTGCTCCCCACTCCCGGGTTCTCCCAATACGACCGCCAGATCCCCTGCTTCGCAGCCCAGGTCGGCCCTGCCCGGAGCTTCCTAACCCTCAGCCCCTGACAAGTGTTCGGAGCCGGATCTGCAACTCCTCCACCTCCTGACATTTCCCTTCCCTGCCCTGACAGCACACACCCGGAACTTGAAGAGCTTTCCAGCCATGGGAGCTTTGAACTTTCCACCCTTAAACTTCGCAGCCCACTCCCGGCCTTCACCAGCCCCCGGGCCCAAATCCAAATGATGAGAAACTCTCATCTCCCCGAAGTCTTCCCTACTAGGTACTAGCTCCTCTCAACTCAGAGCAGATTCCCATGCCATGGTGAGGGCTCGCCTCGTGTGGCAACCACCCCTTCCCAGGAGGACCTACAGGGTCTTCTCACCAGCTTGATACTCTGACCCAGGCCTCCTCCAAGATCGAACACACACACACCCCTCCCTCTTCTGATAATTTGCTAGGTAAGGGAAGAACCGGCCTAGGAGAGAGGGGAGATTGTGTCCCTTTCCCCCGTATGTTTTCTTTTCTTTTTTTTCTTTTTTTTTTTTGGTTTTTCGAGACAGGGTTTCTCTGTGGCTTTGGAGCCTGTCCTGGAACTAGCTCTTGTAGACCAGGCTGGTCTCGAACTCACAGAGATCCGCCTACCTCTGCCTCCCAAGTGCTGGGATTAAAGGCGTGCGCCACCACCGCCCGGCCCCCCGTATGTTTTCTTAACCGTTCTGGTCCCCTCATGTTGTTATCTGGTGCCCCAGAGCTGCCCTGGTCCAAGAAAACATGTACTTTCTCCCCAATGAGCTAACTCATTTGGGGGTACAATAGAAAGAATTCCCGGTGTGGTGGGGAAATAGTGACACAGCATGTTTAAAAGAAGAGTTTTACAATATTTTTAAATATTATAAAGGGCTGGGAAAGACAGGTTACAGGAAGGCAGGTGGTTTTGGTCAGAGGGATTTTCTCTCCCAATCTTTCTGATGTCACCAAAAATAGGGATAGCATAAAGTCTCCTAACTTTTTAAATGTAGTTGGCACCCCCTGCATGGATATCATACATGACCATTTTATGTAGTGTATCATGATATACATAATACATGTATTTGTCTATCTCCCCTTGATAGAATTTGTTCCAGGAAACAGGAGCCATGCTTCTTGCTTTTCGGAGTCGTCCTCATTGAATCCAGGGTCTGGCACATCTCCCCTTGATAGAATTTGTTCCAGGAAACAGGAGCCATGCTTCTTGCTTTTCGGAGTCGTCCTCATTGAATCCAGGGTCTGGCACAGAGGCTGCTGACTACATTTAGGAGCTGTAGCAGCTCTGCCGGACATCTCATTGTACATAGGAGCAGTGAACATGTCTCTCTGGGGACTAATGAGCCATTGCCATCTCAAATAGACACCCCTTTGCTGAGGAAGCATCTTTTGGATCTATCCAGCATTTAATGATGCTTTCTCTGCTTGGTGAAATTTGTTTTGCTAGGAGTTGTCTTCCCTGTTTCTTGAGGGGACATTAGCAAAATTCATCAAGATTCAAGAGACTTTCCTTTGGACTCCCCTCCTAGCACTGGCTGAGTGCCCTGAATCTTCATCCTGTCTATAGCTGACATAGCCTCTTTTATCCATGCTCAGTGCCTTTCTCTCAAAAGGAAAAAGTTAGAAAAGATGAACTTAGAAGAATTCTGCCCCCTCTCCTTTGTTGTTTTGTAGATTGAATTGGCCTTCTGCATGCTGCCCATGCTTCATCCCTGAGCTGCATCCACCTCCAGCCTAGAACTGTGGCTTGCTTATGAATAATTTTTAAATTTGATTCTCCCCTATCCTCTCGTATCAGCATTTCTCTTTGCAGGCCCCATTATCTGTCAGGGATGTGTCTTTCTAGTGGCAGGTAGATGATGACAAAATCTGCTTGTCATGGGCTTCATAAATTTGTTTAATAAAGCACACGTCAGTTTTGTGGGCTTTAGGAACTTTTTTTTTAAATATATTTATTTATTACATATACAGTGTTCTGCTTGCATGTATACTTGCAGGCCAGAAGAGGGCACCAGATCTCATTACAGATGGTTGTGAGCCACCATGTGGTTGCTGGGAATTAAACTCAGGACCTCTGGAACAGCAGCCAGTGCTCTTAACCTCTGAGCCATCTCTCCAGCCCCCGCTTTAGGAACTTTTATGATGGTCTTAGAATACCTGAAAGGACACTCAGCAAAGTGTACGTGTGCAGATTTTTACAAATATTGGTAATAAGCTTTAAACAAGCTTCAATGTTTTTATTTTTGTTACAGAATTTTGAAGATGTGAGGTGTAAATGTATCTGTCCTCCCTATAAAGAGAATCCCGGGCGTATTTATAATAAGAACATATCTCAGAAAGATTGGTAAGTATTATGGGCCAAGAAATCACCTGTCACATTCTTTCTGTGGTTCTTACTGTTAACTCGGGATGTTCATACAATGTCTTATTTAGTTTTTAAGCAAAAGTCTCAAATTCTATTTCTATCTAGAAAAAATGAGACTAGGGTTCTGAGTGTATGATACAAATCTAAAGGAATACTGTAGCCAAACAGAAAGCTCCAGGCTGGGAGGTTCCTATGGAGACGAGACTGAGTTTATTGTGTCCAAACTACCAATAGCCACTCTCTTGTGCCCTGCACATATGTGTGAGTGTCTGTGGAGCCAGAAAAGGACATTGAATTCCCTGGAGCTGGCATTGCAGCTGCTGGTAGGATGACCAGCGTGGGTGCTGGGAACTGAGCTGGAGCCCTCTGCAGCACTATCCAGCGCTCCTCACCAAGCCCTCTCTCCAGCTTCTGGTTTGTAATATTTGCTGGGAGTGGGGTGCGTTGGGGTTTGGGATTTGCTTTTGTTTCTGTTTTGAGACAGGATCTTACCATGTAGCCCAGATCAGCCTGACACTTGTTTCGACAGCAAGCTGACTTCAAGCTCTTGATCTTCTTGCTGCTCTTCCCAGGCCACAGTCTTTACGTTTTAATAACATACTGTGAAATATTGGAGGCTATATGTAAAAGTTTCAGAGATTCAGGGATGAATGAGAATGAAGTGTGTGTGTCAGAATTTCTCCTTTGGTATGTGTCAGTGGGTTCGGATGATGTTGAGACTGATTCTTCCACCCCTGGGCAGTCAGGCTGGCCTATAGTGACTGGAATCCTGATCGACTAGTTGGCTACCAGTAGCTTTCTCAGTTTATCCCGGTGGACCTTAAAAATGGCAGATTTTTCTGTTTGTGCCTTGAAACAAGAAGTAGCCAGGTTATACAGCAGAATGGATGTCCTTCCCCAGTGGGGCTGTGATGTCAGACCACAGTGGAAGCTGATGGGGAATAGCTCCAGATAATAGGTGCTTTGGTGTGTAAGGGACTCCACAGCTCTGTAGTCAGCAGCAATCTGAAACAAGATTACATTTGTTCCGTCATGTTTCTGAATTGACTTTGAGCACACTTAGTTTCTCTGGTACCGTTATCTATTCTTCCCACTCTGTGCATTTAGGTTCAGTCTGTTTAGTGTGTTCCTATAATTGTCTGTGTTCTGCTTTAAGAAATGTTTATGTTCCAAAGTGGTTGGGGTTGGGTTTTTTGTGTTTGTTTGTTTTTGGATTTTGGAGACAGGGTTTCTCTGTTAACATTCCTGGCTGTCCTGGAAGTTGATCTGTAGACCAGGCTGGCCTCAAACTCACAGAGATCTGCCTGTCTCTGCCTCCCAAGTGTTGGGATTAAAGACATGCACCACCATGCTAGGCTAATGATTGGGGTTTATTGGGGTATATTTTTAATAGGCTTTGTACCAGCATGTTACTTTATACAATACATACAAGCTCAATTCTTTCTGTACTGGAGATAATATTTAAGGCCTTGTAAGTGCTGGGCAAACATTCCCCCACTGGACAGTGACCCCAGCCTTCAAACACATCTTTAAGTTACTTCTGTAATTTCCCCAAAGCTGTTGAACGTGTGTTTAATCAGTGTGTTTTCTTATTGGTAACAGATGTGATGTGTATTGGTGGAGTGGCAACAGAACTCACTTTTCAAGTGTTTAACACTAATTTTTGTTGCTATTCACTTTCTGTTATTCTCTGATGAGACAGGGCCATGTCTTCATCCCCGGTTATAAATTAAAATTAGGAGCTTTGAAAATAAATAGCTGAGGATCTGGAGAGATGACTCAGCAGTTAAAAGCACGGCGGTTCTTCCAGAGGACTCGGGTTCAATTCCTAGCACCCACAAGGATGCTCACAGCTGTCTGTAACTCCATTCTAGGGGACACAACATCCTCACATAAGCATACATGCAGGCAAAACACCAATACACATGAAATTTAAATAAATTAAAAAAGAAAATAGTTGAAACAAGACTTATTAGGATTTTTCTTCCATCTCTTCTACGTTCCCTTGTTTGTAAGTCTTTTACTGATATGTGTTCCCAATTGACAGTGCAAATTTTTACCTTGTTTGGAAAGACAGGCAAGCTATGCTCTACCAGGATGCTACGGCTCCCTGAGGACCCAGTACCTGTGAGACTAATACACTTGAACCTTCTGTTCTCTGTACCTGTGAGACTAATACACTTGAACCTTCTGTTCTCTGTACCTGTGAGACTAATACACTTGAACCTTCTGTTCTCTTGTTTTTCAGTTGTTAGCTTCAATTCTTCATTGACTTGGAATAGTTGATTGAAAACAAGTTAAGGGTAGTACTAGGGTTTGTCTTTGGGATTGGAGTCAAAGCTGAATCTTCCTTTGACCACTAGGTGGGGGTGTTTCCTAGTGCTGAGAGTGGCTGAGCCACATTTTGGGGCTAGTCTGGGTTAGTCAGAAATAACCTTCCTGATGCTTCAGTCCTGCACAGCCTTTTCTTCTCCCTCCCTCTCTCATCTTTTGCCTGCCCACCCACCCGCCCTCCCTCCCTCGATCCTTCCTTTCTTCCTCCCTTCCTTTTGTGAAACAGTGTCTTGATATGTAACCCAGGTCTGCCTGGAACTCTCAATCATTCTGCCTCTGCCCTCCCAGTGCTGGGTTTATAGGTGTACGCCACTGTGTCCGGCTTTTGTTCAAATTAAATTACTTGTTATAGATAACTGAACTTTTTATCACTTATACCATTTTGGATTTTGTTTCTAATGCTATGGTTCAGAGCAATAGAATATGAAAAGATGCATTTTGGTAGATCAAAGAAGGAATTATCTCAGAACACTGAGTGCCCCCAAGAAGGGTGTCTGGGATAAGACAGGATGCTGTCATAACATTCACGACTAATGAAGACGGACCACAATGGAGCCAGAGCCGGGGAGACTGCTCAGTGGGTAAAGTCCTTGCCGATTAGCACAAGCACACACCTCACATACACAGTTGCAAAATGGAAAGTAATTATTCATTTCTTAGAAATAACAGATTCTTTAAAAAGATATTTTTGGTAGCATCTTTTTAAAATAAGCCATCTCTATTTTATTTTTTTTACTTCATTTTTCACTTAAAATACTTTAAAATGTAATTTTAATTTATATGTATATAAAATGTGTTTATGTATACCACATGCATGCAGGTGCCCTTGGAGGTCAAAGGGCATCAGATCTCCTGAAACTGGAGTTATAGGTGGTTGTGAGCAGCCTGATGGCAATGTGGGAGCCAATCCCAGGTCTTCTGTAAGAACATTAAGTGCTTTTAATTGCTGAGCCTCCTCTTCAGCCCCTGGCTGTCCTGGAACTTACTCTGTAGACCAGGCTGACCTGGGATCCACCTGTCTCTGCCTCCCAAGTGCTGGGATTAAAAACATGTGCCAGCGTGGCTGGACCAAGAATGTGATTATTTCTCAGTGTGACTGTAGGGGTCCACCTTTCAGCATTTCATAGTTTGCCCTTCTGTTAAATGTGATAAGCCATTCATATGCTACATTGTGATAATTGAAAACAGTATTAAATGGGAGCACACACCTTTAATCCCAGCACTGAGGAGGCAGAGGCAGATAGAGCTCCGAGGCCAACCTGGTCTACAGAGTGAGTTCCAAGACAGCCAGAGATACACAGAAAAACATTGTCTCAAAAAACCAAAATAATAATGATGGTGATGTTAATTGGATAGGGAAGATGGCCTAGTGGGTAAGAATGCTTGCTGTGTATGATGCCCTGAGTTGGAATCTCCAGCATCCACATAAAAAGCCAGGTGTGGCCACGTGTGGCTGTCACCCCAGAGATGTAGGGAGCAAAGCAGGGGATCCCTGGGAGTCACTGGCTGCCAGCCCAGCTCCAGTTTCAGGGAGAGACTTTGTCTCAAGAGAACAGGGGGAAGAGTGACAGAGCAGGAGATCTGAGATTCTCTTCTGGCCTCTGCGTGTGCCTTTACACACACGCATGCGCACCATGCTTTGTCTCACACACACATGAAAATAAAGTGCAATTAATTCATTAGCAATGATACTCAATGCCTTGTGTCACTTTAAAACATTTAAAGGAGTTTTGCATGGTAACGGGGCAAGTCTAAATATGACTGGTCTTCCAAATAGTTTTGGTTTTTATACAGTTTGGAATTTTCTAGGGCATCTGAAACTGTTAGTAATGGCAACCGGACATGGACAGCCATTGCCTTTCGACTTCTTACAGTGTCTTTTGCTTCTTACACTGTTAAATCTTACCAAAGTGCTAATACTGAGAGAGGGAATTATTTTACTTGGATTCATTGATTCCTTATATTATTTCTCTAGGTAAGCTCAGTGATCATTCTGTGTTTTAGGAAAAGTTTTGATCAGAGACAGGAAAATATGAAGCCAGGCTTCTTCAGTATTTTGCTCTTGTGTTTTCAGTGACTGCCTTCATGTTGTGGAGCCCATGCCTGTGCGGGGGCCTGACGTGGAAGCATACTGTCTGCGCTGTGAATGCAAGTATGAAGAGAGAAGCTCCGTCACTATCAAGGTGATATATAAACACATGCACATGCACGCGTGCATACAACAAACACTCCACATGCTCTTCAGAAAAGACAAACATTTGAACTTTCCTAAAAGTAATAATGGACCTGCTTTTGCTTTTTGGATCAGTTAGGGTATGTTAGACAAATGAAATGGATCTAAAACGACCGTACTACATTTAATGAGCATATTCTGGAAATCTATCCTAGTTTCTTGTTGGACCATGTATGCTAAAGGCCAGTGAGACATTATCAATCCCTCTCTCCCTGCCTGCACAACCCTTTGATTGAATTCTGCATTCAGTCACTGCTGTAGGCATGACACTTAGGTCTTCAGTTCCTGAAATGGCTGTGGATAACTCACCACCATTAGGTCACTAATGAGCTCAGTTACTATATTATGGTGACATATGATTGTTCTCAGGTTTGTTTGTCTTAAGGTTGTGCTTCCCATTCCTTTCCTTTAAAAAAAAAAGGAAAAGAAAGAAAGAAACTCAACTCAGGAGGCTGAGGCAGAGGCAGGCGGCAGATTTCTGTGAGTTTGAGGCCAGCCTGGACATACTGAGTTTCAGGACAGACAGTGCTGTGTCGAAAGAGCTTGTCAAGAAGAAAAGAGAAAGGTCTCATAGTGAGCTCAGGGCATCAGCCGAGTTGCAAATGCCTCAGCAGGGCTCGGTCCTGTGGGAATCTCACCACACCTTCTTTTCTTCTCTAATCTCTCTTTCCCTGCTCTTCCTCTTTCCATCAATTTTTTTTTAATTGATTTTATTTTACGCATGTGACTATTTTGCTTGCATGTATGCCTGCATGTGTACATGCCTGATGCCTGCAGAGGGCAGAAGAGGGCATCAGATCCTCTGGAACTGGAGTTGTGGATGGTTATCAGCCACCATTTGGGTCTGGGAATTGAACCTGGGTCCTCTGTAAAGAGCAACAAATACTCTAAACTTCTGAGCATCTCTCAATCCCCCTAAATTATTATTTTATTATTTCATGTGGATGGGTGTTTTGCCAGCATGTATGTCTGTGTACCATTTGCATCCCTGGTGCTCACAAATGTCAGAAAAGGGCATCAAATTCCAAGAATTGGAGTTATAGGCAGTTATGAGTCTCCATGTGGGTGCTGAGAACTGAACCTGGGTCCTCCAGAAACAGCCAGTGCTAACTGCTGAGCATCTCTTCAACCCACCCCTTTCCTTTTGGTGGAGCCTAGGGAGAGCCTCATGCCTCATAGGACAATGTTTGACCATTGAACTGAAGCCCAAGCCCAGATGCTTTTTAATAGACTTTTAAATGTATAATTTATATTCCCTAAAATTCTCACGCTTTTAAGTATAAGATGTTGTTTTAATTTGCTAAATTATAAAGTTCAGTTTTTAAAACATTTCTGTCCCTGATCCCAAATGATCACTATTTAACTTTCTGCCTGTACACATCTTAATATTTCATGTAAGTAAACTCATATGTGGTCCTCTGTGACTTTTTATTTTGTATAATTTATAGTATACACAGGACTTCATGTTATTACTAAATAGTATTCCATTATATGACTATTTTTTAGTTCATGAATATTTAGATTATTTCCATATTTGTATTATGAATAATACGGTGTTAAGTGTCTTTGTATGGATATATTTTTTTTTTCTCTTGGAAAAATTCTTCAGAGTGGTAAGTTTATGTTTGTTTAAGAGATGGCCAGACAGTTCTCCAAAGTGGTGTGAGGTTCCACCGCTCCATGCCTTTGCCAGCTGTTGTTGTTTTCTGTGTTATTATAGCCTTTTGAGTGTATGCTGTACCCTTGGCAGCACACGAATTAATATCCCCTCAAGTCACTGCCCTAACAAGTGTTTTTGCTGACCTACATTGATCTAACTCCAGTCTGTTGGAATCCACCCGAATCACAGTTTCAGCTAGGATTCCTTTAGGTTGTTTTCGCAGTGATACTGCTGAATACAGGCTGCTGATTTTGACTGAGGAAAGAACACAGCTGTGCAGGCCACGGTGGTGAATGGTGATCTGTCAGTGGGGACCCACAGAAAGACCCAGCAGCCAAGCTTTGTTCCTGCGCTCCGGTTGGTGGATTCAGGTTGCCTCTGCTGTTGGACGCTGGCTGGCACACAAACCCTGTGCCGCGAGTGGAAGTGTCAGACCTCGCTGTAATGTTGCTCTTACCAAACAAAGTTCTTGGCTTGAACAGAGTGTGACATCTTTTCATTTTCCTTTAGGTTACCATTATAATTTATCTCTCTATTTTGGGCCTTCTACTTCTGTACATGGTATATCTTACCTTAGTTGAGCCCATCCTGAAGAGGCGCCTCTTTGGACACTCGCAGCTCTTGCAGAGTGATGACGACATTGGGGTAAGTCCTGGCACTACATAGCTGCTCAGCGCCAGTCTCTGCCCCCGTCTGGTGTAAGTGGAAATAGCCATAGGTAGTGCGGGTCCTCAGTGAGATGCTGAAATGAGTTCTAATTTTAGTGTGTATCTCTCTATGAAGAAATTGTTCTAGTAAGCCATACATGCAGCCCAAAAGTGTAGCACATAGCACCTCTGCCCAGCCTTTCAAGTGCTGGGATGGCAGGTACCTACAGGCACACAGCTCCTCACCTAGCTTACTAAAACACCTAGATATTTTTAACGAGTTCTAGAGAAGCTTGGAGAGATGGCTCAGTAGATAAAGCACTTGGGGTGCAAGCATAAAGATCTGAGTTTGAATCTCAGAACCCATGTAAAAGCTGGGTGTAGGAGCACATATCCCAGTGTCCCTCTGACAAGATGGGAGGCAGAGAAGGAGAATCCTCAGACACTCATGAACCACTATCCTGGTGTATACAGCAGCAAAAAGCAAAGGAAAGACCCTGCCTCAAACAAAACGGACAACTGAAGTTCTCTGACCTCCATACATGTGCCTTGGCATGCCCATGGGCCCACACCCCTCACACACATGCATGCACATACACATCATATGTATATACACAAAACAAACATTTTAGCTAAGAATAAATAATTCCAGGAGTAAATTGTTAGGCTGAGAGAAAGGTAAGTCTGGGGATCTGATGTAATAAAATAAATTAAAATTCAAAACCAAAACCAGGCACAGACAGTGTGAATGTGGTGGTGCATACCTGTGATCCCAAGATGTAGGAGGAGGAACAGGATGATTAGGAGTTCAAGATCACTCTTGATCACATAGTGAGTTCAGTGGCAGCCTAAGCTACCTGAGAACCTGTCTCTAGTACAAAATAAATTAAAACAAAAAACAAAGAAATAAACAAAACTAAAGGACCAGAGAGAGATGGAGAGATAGAGAGAGACGGAGAGACAGAGAGCGCTCAGTGGTCAAGAGTGCATACTGTTGTCCGGAAGATCTGGACTTCGTTCCTGGCACCCATGCCAAATAGAATAGCTCACAGCTCCCTGTAATTCCAGCTCCGAGACTCATGCCTCAGTAAGCATGTGCACGTACAGACACACAATTAAAAATAATAAATCTTAAACACAATACACACACAAAACAGACATAGTGGGATTAGCGCCAGAGAGAACTTGTATATCAGAAGCAGTAGAGTTTCAAATACTGTTTCCATGGTAATTTTCATTTATATATTCTCAATTCTGACTCTGTAGATACTAGGATTAAATTATCCTTTTTTATGGAGAAACTTTGCCCTCAAGAATCTTGGCAGGGGGACAAAATCACCAGTTGAGGAACTACTGACATAAATGCATATCAAGGCCTCACAGTGTTTCCATTCCTAGCACGAAGTCTGTGCTGACTCTCCATGCATCCTATGGCGTTAACTACCTGCTGCTGATTCAGAGACGATGCGATGTAAAACACGGAGAACGTAAATTGGTGCAAGAATGTGTGGATGTATGGAGGATGACACGATTGATGGGCTCATATGCTTAGAAACCACTTTGCTCATGAGTAATTAATTCTTTCTACACGTTGACCATTGGAGAACACTGTCACTAAGAGTCCCAGCTGACTCTGATATTTGTCAAACTGATTCTAGGCAGAGAAAGGTTTTCCAACCAAAGCTGTGTTTTTAACTGTACAAACAAAGTTAAATTTCAGCTCATATGAACTGCTTAGCTAACATGGGAGTTCTTCAGTAAGTACTTTTTAAAAGGTTAATTTTTAAGGCATTTAAATTTTCCCATTTTTAAATTCTGTGTTAAGTCAGATAAAAGTACAGTTAGCCAAGAGGTTCACTTCAAACAATGGTAGTATTTGTCATCCATGTGCCCGGGACACATCATCACTGTTTTCTAAACATCGCATTAAAGCACGCTTTGTATTCGTTGTAATTTCATCAGGTGTAAAAAGAACAAACAGATGAAAGTGAAGATCTCTATTTGCATTCTCCCCGTGTCTGTAAGCAGCTAGTCCAGTCTTGTTCTGTAGGTGGAGTGCAGACCAAAAGGATTAACTGGTTTGTTTAGTCACTTGAGCTTGTTCCTTAGGAATTTTTTCCTTCCCCTGTCTTGAGCAAATGGCAGGACTGTGTAACTGAGAGGGTCTCTGGTAAAGTACTTCCTTCTTGCTAGTATTGTTTATGTCCAAATAAACCAATGGTAATAATATTTTATATACAAAATCATTGATGCACGTTTTCCCACAGTAATCTACCCAAAACAGTTTGGTGTGTTGAGAGGATATGACGCCAATTTAGGATCAGGCACACTGAGTGTCAGTGTCTGTGCTGATTTGTTAAATGACCTTGGGCCAGTTTGTTTCTTTATTGGAAATCAAGTAATGCTACAACTTTAGCCTTCTACTTTATTTTTTATGTTTTTCCTCTCTCCCTCCCTCTTATTTCCCACCTCAATCTCTCTCTGCCTCCCAGCGGTGTCTTGCTTGTCACCCTGGCTGACCTAGAGCCTGCAGTGGTCCTCCAAGCGCTAGGGTGTGGGTGTACACCACCATGCCCAGCTCCCTCCTTTCCCTTCAGCTTCCTTTCTATAGCTATGCAACATCTTGGACGTCATGAGAGATTTGCAAAGACATTGCCGAAGCTAATAAAGTGGGGGACATTTGGATAAAGAAGGCAAGGATTCCTTATAGAAAGCCTTTGAGTTGGTTTGGCAGTTAAGAGCACTGCTCTTGCAGAGGACCTGAGTTCAATTCCCAGTACCCATGTCCAGTGGCTCACAACCGTGACTCCAGCTCTGGGTGTCTGACACCCTCTTCTGGCTCTGTGGACACCCGCACTCATGTGCATACACCTACACACATACACATAATTGAAAACAGAGTAAATCTTTAAAAGGTAAAACGAACAAAAAGCTTCTTTGAGGTCCAGAAGATGGCTCAGTGGGTAAAGGAGCTTACTACCAGTAACAAGCCCAGCAACCCAAATTTCTCTGTGCTGCCAGTGCATAGAAAAATTGAGCTCTACAAAGTTGTCCTTTGACACACAAGCTGATGGTTCAGCAGTGAAGAACACTGGCTGCTTTTGCAGAGGACATGGGTTCTATTTCTAGTACCCACATGATGGCTCCCAACCATCTTTAACTCCAGGGGCTTTGACACCCTTTTCTGCCTGAAACGATCATTAGATATGAACATGGTGTACAGACACAGATGCAGGAAAACTATCCACATATACCAAATAAATCTTTAGAAAATGGATAAAAAGAAAGAAAATGCTTGGGATATGTAAACAAAGTAGAAAGTCCCTGCTGTAGAGACACGGCCAGGTAAAACCCCAACAGTGACAGTTGTAATGCAGTCAGGGGTTGTGCATAGCTCTCCACACCATGACCGCTCCTGCCAGCTGCCGCATGCAGCCAGACGGTGCTCCTTCTCTCCCGCCCGCCAGCCTGTTTAAGAACCTGGCCTGGGTGGAACATTTAGAAACTTTGCTGACACGGGGTTGAGGAAAAACTCAAGAAAAAGGCAAAATAAAAACAGTCAATCACAATTGAAGCTGTTTGTCATGTGCGCAGCTGTGTTGACATCTCCTCCATAGGTAGATTAGTGGGGTGGTTTCCTGTGTAGTGACTACAAACATCCAGCTGAATCAGTTTATTTTGACAGGAGAATCTGGCTTTGTACACAGACTAGGGTAACCTTCATTAGTGTCTTTCCTAAGACAGCAATTAGCAGGGAAGCTGTGGAGCACTCTGCAATGGAAGATGGAAGTTTTTGTTAATTAGATGTTCTGAAGTAGCCAGTCCTCTCTCTCCTTGGTGAGAGATGGTGGCATTAAAGCCATGAGCTCTGTCTCACTGCAGAGTGGGGAACAGAGGAAACGAGAAGGTTTTGGAAACAGTCCATCAGTGCGTGTTTAAGGCCCAGAGAGACATTAAGACCAGCCAAGATATAGCCCTGAGAACTAGCTGCTCTAGTGGCCTAGGCTGACATGTTATCAGTTCTGATATAATGGGAACTTTCCTCTGCCACAGATGAGCTATGAAGTGTTGATCAATACAGAGGAAAGTCCTACATTAACATTTCTCATGGAGATACTAATGTGAAAACAGGCTTGCTCTCTCTCTCTCTCTCTCATTCACTCTTTCTTTCTCTCCTTTCTTTCTTAAAGGTTCTAGTAGTTATAGCTTTTGAGGTTTTTGTTATTACTTTTAGTTACTTTTATTTTCTAAGATCTCTTGTATGTACATTGGGGGTTTGTCTGAGTGAGGATGCCAGATCCCCTGGAACTGGAGTTATGGGCAGTGGATTGCTGCCCTGTGGGTGCTGGGAACTGAACCTGAGGCCTTCAGAAGAGCAGCCAGTGCTCTTAACTGCTGAGCCATCTCTCCAGCCCCACAAACAGGCTTTCTTCATTGAAGTATAGGTGGTATGTGCCTCAAGTTCTAGTCTTGGGAGTGGGAAGTTAGGAGGACCGCTAGTCTGAGGTCAGTCTGGACAATATAGTGTTCCAGGCTGGCCTGGGTGACATGGTCAGACCATATCTAAAGGAAAAGTAAAGGAAAAGAAAGGCACAAAAAATGACTAAAATTTTTTAAAAGATTTTAAAAGTTTTTTTTTATTTTTTTTTTTATTTTTTATTTTTCGAGACAGGGTTTCTCCATAGCTTTTTTGGTTCCTGTCCTGGAACTAGCTCTTGTAGAACAGGCTGGCCTCGAACTCACAGAGATCCGCCTGTCTCTGCCTCCCGAGTGCTGGGATTAAAGGCGTGCGCCACCACCGCCTGGCTATTTTAAAAGTTTTATGTGGTTGTATGTGCACGTTTTTGCAGGTGTTCTGGGAGGCCAGAAAAGGGTATCTGGCCCTTGGAGCTGGAGTTACAGGCAATTGTGAGCGGTCTTAGAGGGGTGCTGGGAACTGAACTCAGGTCCTCTGGAGGAGCAGGAAGCATTCTTAATTGCTAAACCATTTCTCTAGTCCCTTTTAAAATTTTAATTGCTTTAAAAGAATTAGTTTGTTTATTTGATGGGAGTGTGGGCACATGCAGGCCTCAGGGCATGTCGAGGTCAGAAGGACAACTTGCTAGAGTCAGTTCTTTCTTTCCACCACACAGACTCCAGGGTTCCAGTATCAAATTTAGGTCAGACTTGGTGCCAAGTGCCTTTACCTGCTGAGCCCTCTTACTGGTCCACTGTTCTCCCACTAATCAGGAAAGACTTCTCTTTAACGAAAATGGCCACCATCCTGGTCTTGCTCTTTAAAGAAAATGCCTTTGAAAGTGGTGACCTGGGGCTGGAGAGATGGCTCAGCGGTTAAGAGCACTGACTGCTCTTCCAAAGGTCCTGAGTTCAATTTCCAGCAACCACATGGTGGCTCACAACCATCTATAATGAGATAGCATACATGGAAGGAATGTTGTATACATAATAAATAAATCTTTAAAAAATAAAAAAAAAGTGGTGACCTATGGGTGTGTCTCTCACGTAGCCTTGGTTGCTCTTGTCTCTGGAATCCTCTGCTTTGGTAGCTGAGCTTGTCCTGCTTCTAGTTGTTGAAGGGCTAGAGCCCTTGTCCCTAGCCTGGCTCCTAGGCTGTCTGTTTTGTGCAGTGTTTGTCATTCCTGTCATCTCTGACACCTTCCACCTTGGCTTTCAGGATCACCAGCCGTTCGCAAACGCCCATGATGTGCTGGCCCGCTCTCGCAGCCGAGCCAATGTTCTAAACAAGGTGGAGTATGCACAGCAGCGCTGGAAGCTTCAAGTTCAGGAGCAGCGAAAGTCTGTCTTTGACCGACATGTTGTCCTCAGCTAACTGGGAATCGGAATCAAAGTGACCGGAAAGAAGACGGCAGACAACTGGGAGGAACTGGCTGGGTGTCCGCAGGTTCTAATGCCCTGCTGTCTTCCAGGGTGGAGGAAGACCCGCAGCTGGAAGCGCACCCACATGCTTGGTACTTTTTCTTGTTAATGTATTAATAGAGACTTTTTAAAGCACACAGTTCCAAGTCAGCCAGTAAGCCTTTTCCTACTTGTGACTTTTACTAATAAAATTAAGCTGCCTGTGAGTTACCCCGAGGTCCTGTTCCTGGAACAAGCTCTCTTTCTCATCACACAGTTCTAACTTGGTTTTCAAGATAATTTCCAGGTGTGTTTTTGCTTCTGTTTTTCCATGGTGGGAGAAGAAAGGGAAGGCTTGAGAGTGCCTGACACAGCTTCTCTCAAGTCTTTCCTAGACAGACTTGTAAATACACCAGACCTTCTCTCTCACGTGTTGATATTTCCAGCGTAGCCAGCTCATAAGCGTGCTGGCCCCCCCACATGACTCTTGCACTGACTACGTTACCTACGATTCTGGTTGACCTGTGGCTACATTTCTTGGTAAATTGGATCTAAAATGCCTGGCGGTTCTTCACGAAATGCAGACTTGTTTTGTGCGCTGTGATGTCTGATGCAACATGTCCTGGAACAAACTGGCCGTTGGCTGGTTTACTCTCATAACTAAACACAGTCTCGGTGTGTGTGGTCTCCCTCGTCTTCTTCTAGTATCTCTAAGGACTTGAACATTTAGAATAAAGTCATTTTCCCTTAAGCCCGAGCCTCCCTGGATGAATGACATACACATACCGGTTAGCATTTCCTGTCGTGCTGAGAGGCAGCTATTTGAACTAACGTGGGCAGCTTTGACCTAGAACTGGAGTTCAGATAGCCTCTCTCTGAGAAGTCTAACAGTTATTGGATAACTGGCTTTTCTCTTCCTACATCCTCTTTGGAATGTAACAATAAAATAATTTTCAAAAGCCCTGTCAGTATGCCGGCTCTCCAGCCTTCTCTCCTTCCTCTTGTGATAAGCGTGGTGACACAGAGCCCCTTGCTACCCTGCTGTGTGAAAACAGCTTATGAAACCTAATCCTAGAACACTGACCCTGTGCTATGGGTGCAGAGAGAAAGTTGACGTATTCCTGGGTATACAAGCAGTCAGATAAGTTGAGAGGCTTTAAATTCATAGACCAGGCCGGGCAGTGGTGGCGCACGCCTTTAATCCCAGCACTCGGGAGGCAGAGGCAGGCGGATCTCTGTGAGTTCGAGGCCAGCCTGGTCTACAAGAGCTAGTTCCAGGACAGGAACCAAAAAGCTATGGAGAAACCCTGTCTCGAAAAAAAAAAATCATAGACCAGGCATGGTAGTGCACTCGGGAGGCTCAGGCAAGAGGGTTGCTTGGAATTCAGTCGCCTGGGCGGTGTGATGGGACCCATACATATATACGTACTATGTACATGTATATATATGAAAAAACATGCATTTATATAATGGTTCATAAAGGAGTGCTGATTCTGCCAAGTTCTTGGCAAAATCATATTACAGGTACATTGAATTCATGTTAATATTGTCACATTAAATTCATAAGGATGAGAAATAAAAGCTCAGGGGCTGGGGAGATGGCTCAGTGGGTAAAACCTTTTGTCACACAAACACAACAACTTGAATTCAAATCCCCAGGACCCAGATAGAAAAGCTGTATTCAGTAGTGAGTGGACCAGCTACCCCTGCTTATGCGGTGGGAAGGCAAGGCCTGGTACCCACAGGTTGTCCTCCGATGGCCACATGCATGTGGACCTGCACACACATGAAAGAAAGAAAACTGGTATGAAAGGAACTTCCCCAACCAGAGAATTACAAACTGCGCATAGTGTCTTTTCCTGTAAGCCCAGCATCTGGGAAACTGAATCTGGAGAATTTCCAGGAGTTTAAGGCCAGCATAAGCTACACAATGCGACTAATATCTCAAAGAAAAAAAAACTGCAAAAAAAAAAAATACAGCTAATATATTTACCGGTGAGAAGCTAGAAACCTTCTCCCTGAGATCAAGGAGACAAGGATGTCCTCTTGAGACACTTTAGCATCACCCTAGAAGTCCTAGCTCATGCAATAAAACGAGGTACACAGAGCCAGAGGAAAGAGTGACACTGTTTAGAGACGACACAGGCTTCTAAGGAGAAAAACCAAACAATGAAACCCTCTGGAACTAGTAAGGGATTCCAGTAAGGTTCCAAGATTATAGGGACGCAAAATCCAGGTGCTTTCCTATGTACAAGCAATGAACAAGTGGGATAGAACTGGAAATTTAAAAGTACAGCTGGGTCAGGGAATTGTCTCAGCAGGTAAATGTGCTTGCTGAGCCTGATGTCCTGAGCATCCCTGGGACCCTCTTGGTAAAAGACTGAACCAGCTCCTACAAGTTGTCCTCCGAGCTCCACAAGTGAATACACCACACACACACACATGCACGCGCGCATGCACGCACACGCACACCCTCCCCCCCCACCAATGTTCATAAAGCGCTTACAGGGGAAAGGGGCTGGGGAGTGTAGCCCAATTGACAGAGTGCTTGTGTAGAATGCATGAAGTCCCAGGTTTGGTCTTCAACATAAAAATCAGGTGTGGCAGTGCATGCCTGTAATCTCAGCACATGGGAAATAGACCAGGAGGAATGCAAGTTCAAAGTCATCCTCAGCTACTTATCAAGTTTCCCCATTAAAAAAAAATGTTTGGTGAGATGGCTCAGTGGCTGTGAGCGCCGCACCAGGTGCACATAGAGAGGACCTGAGTACAGTTCTGAGGACACACACGGCAGCTCACAACCACCTGTGACTCCTGGCCTCCTCTGGCCTCCAGAGGTACCAGCTTTGCACGTGGTGCACAGACATGCATGCAGGCAAAACACACATGTACATAACATAAAAAACATGAAAGGGGGAAAAACTTTGAAATATCTATGATTGTATATTGTTCTTCTAAATAAAAGTGTCTTGTAAAAGAAAAGAAAAAATAAAATAAATATTTAAAATGAGATGTAATTTTAATTATAGGTGGGGCAGAAGCCCAGAGAGAGGTCAGAATTCTCTCTGTGCAACCTGGAAGGGTATGTTCTCGAGGCTTCTTACAGAAAGCAAACCATTACCTTGCTTCTTTGTAGTTAAGCCGATCTTCCACCTGGACCAGAAGAAACATTGTATTCCATCAGGGAACTCCCCTGGCCCTGGGTAGACAGCTACAGCTGCCAGAGAAAGACAGAATTCTGCCCACATGCGGCTGGTCTTCCCAATGGGATCTCATTTCATCGCAGGTGGTTCACTGAATGCCAGGAAAACAAGCCTTGAACTATGGAAGAGCTAACTGGTCAGCCCCAGAAAAACTATCTTTGCGGAGACCTGGGCTGGTACCGAGGCCAAAGGTCGAGAACTGCTTTTACCCCAAACCAGGGTGAGGTCTTGGAAAATGTCTTTACAGCAAGTTACTATTCTGGGCATTGATTTCAAAGAAAATTAGCCCAAAAACTGAATGTAGAGGAAGGTAAGAGTCCAGATTAGGTTCCTAAATCCTGGAATACACAGAAAAGTAAATGTGAAATTATCTTTCAGTTGCAGAACATGAATAAATGGAGGTATCAAAGTTTTAAAATGTTATATTGGGCTAAACATACACACCTTTAATCCCAGTACTTTGTAAGCAGAAGCAGGTGGATATCCCTGAATTTGATATAGCCTGGTCTATGGAGTGAATTCCAGGCCAGCCAGGACTTCATACTCTCAGTTAAAAAAATACACACACACACACGTGTGTGTGTGTGTGTGTGTGTGTGATGTGCTGGGGCTGTGTCTTATTTAATATTACTAATGTTATGATGAGATACCATGACCAAAAGCAAGATGGGGAGAAAAGGGTCTATGTGGTTTATGCCTCAGTGCCACTGTTCATCACTGAAGGAAGTCAGGACAGGAAGTCAGGATAGGAGTTCAAACAGGGCAGGAACGGGAGCAGGAGCTGATAATGGGGGCCATGGAGGGCTGCTGCTACTGGCTTGTTCCCCATGGCTTGCTCAGCCTGCTTCTGATAGAACCAGGACCACATACCACCATGTATGTGAGTATACATAGTAAGCTGAGCTCTTCCACTAATTAGGAAAGTGCCTTACAGCCAAATATTATGGAGGTATTTTCCCAATTAAGGTTCCTTCCTTGCCAGTGACTCTAGCTTGGGCCAAGTTGACATAAAACTAGCTAGCACAAGCTGGAGAAATGACTCAGCTAATAAGACCTCTTGCTGCTCAGTTTCCAGCACCACATTGGGCTGTTCACAACCACCTATAACTCCAGCTCCAGGAGATCTGACGCCCTCTTCTGGCCTCCATAAGCGTCTGCATTCAGGAGCACATACCCACACGCAAATGCATAGACACATAAATAAAAATGTAAAGATATTAGGTTTTCTTTCTTACATTTAATCTAACATGACATATATTATATTTGGTTATTTTTGTTAGAATGAAGATCTTATTTATTTTAATAAACATTTTCAGATATTACAGCTTTTTATTTTTTGCTTGTGTGTGCATGTATGGTGTGCATGTATGTGTAAGGTGTGTGTGTGAGAGAGAGAAAGAGAGCGATAGAGAGAGAGGCATATATGGAGAGTGTCAGGTGAGAGAGAGAGAGGTATATATGGACTGTCAGGAGAGAGAGAGAGAGAGAGAGAGAGAGAGAGAGAGAGAGAGAGAGAGGCATATATGGAGTGTCAGGTGAGAGAGAGAGAGAGAGAGAGGCATATATGGAGAGTGTCAGGTGTTCTCTATCACTCTACACCCTGTTCCTCTGAGGCTCGGTCCTTCACTAAACCTGGAGCTAGTCTGGCGACTGGTCCCATTGTCTCTGACCACCCCCAGCACTGAGGTGACAGGGACACACACAACCACCTTTGTCTTTTTAATGTGTATTTTGGGAGACTTGAACTCAGGTCCTTATGCTTGTGAAACAAGCACTCCTACCTACTGAGCCATTTCTCCAGCCCCTTCAAACACATTTTGAAACGTAAGTATGCTTAATTATATTAAAAAATGTTTTATTCAAGACTCACCAGTTCCTGTTGATTTAAGGAAGCAGTAAGAACTTCTCCCCATATATAAGACTAAGCACTTGTAATATGCCAGTTCCTCGTTTGTTTTCAAGGAAGTCACTTTGCCAACATGGCACTATCCAAGCACCAGCTCTCAGGGGCACGTCACTGTATTGCATTTCCCAAAAGACTTCATTTTGCAAAGGTTACATGGACCTTCTTAGTTCTGGTCTGTCTGAAAAAAATATTGACCAGTGTTTGCATATTATGAGACTATTGTATTTTTCAGAAATAATTTTATATAAAACCATATAACCCGGGTGAATGGGAGTACCCTCTTAAACAAAAGGATCATCTCAAGTATCCAGTTTCATAAGCAAACCTCTTAGCTTAGATTGTCGGGTTCTGTCATAGTTCCATAGTAGGTAGAAAAAAAACCCAGCTACCCAGAACCAGGCGGTTCTGTTTAACGGTAAGCTGCTTTGCATATTTCACTCGATGACCACCTATAAATCAGGTTCAGCCAGACTCAGCCCCAAATACAGCATTCTGAACTACAAACCAGGTAAGAGATGCTTCTCCACAGTGGCCCACAGGGAGACCACAGAACGGGATTTTTAAGAACAGCCCTAGGCACAGTGGATAAATTTTGTCATCAATAGGATTATGCTATTATCTTAAGAAGTCAATGATGACCCATACAACAAGGCCCAGATTGCCCCGGAGAGGAAACCTGAGGGAACTCAGGTTCTGGCTCCTGGCACCAGTATTGCTGCTGACTTTGAAGCCTTAGCAGTTTGTCATATGCTGAAGAGGAGGGGAGGAGGGCTTCTCTAAGCTTCCCCCAGCTCTCACGCCCCATGATTCAATTGTATGTGCAGTGGTGGATGTTTATTTTTTATATTCTAGTTTTTTTTTAATTATGAAAGTTGATGCTTTTATGCTTAGTGGAACATCAAGAATCTCTCAGGATTTTATCATTAAGACTTCATTACTTATTTCCCAGAAGAGCTCTAAGACAGAAACCTGAGATGGTCCCAAGGTAGGTGTGTTTGCCAGCCATGTGCGTATTTGGAAGCCTGCAATGGCAGCATAAATCCTTTGCTTTCTTTCGAGATGAACTTGTGCTCAGTTCCCCATGCACACATCCTGACCCCGCTAGGCTTCCTGTCTCCGCCCTTTTCATGGCTGCATGCTTTCGTCTTCCTAAATTTTATGCTCAAATTCTCTTGCATGAGCGGAAAGTGACAGTTAAGTGGCCCCGCTCTAATGCAGGGCTTCTTGGAAATGCTTGGTAGAAAAGCCTCATCATCAATGTGTCTTCAGACAGGACATGCTCTAGAAATTATCCAAAATCTCATCAAAACCTAGAATCTTAATCACCTGTGGTATATACAAATCACTCAGAATTCATCTGGGTCAAGAGTTGAGATATTATTTAAATCATTATTCGGGGTAAAAATCCATGGCTCAAAATTCTGCATAAATGGCTTTGACATCTGCTTTACTTTTGAGGAACCTGACTGTTCTGGTTTCATCTTGGTTGCTGTGATACACTCTGACCAAAAACAATTTGCTGTGATACACTCTGACCAAAAACAATTTAGGGGACCAAAGGGCTTACTTCAGTTTACAGTTACAGTCCGTCATCCAAGGAAACCAGAGCAGGGACCCAGGAGCAGGAGCTTGAAGCAGAAGACATGGAGAAACACTTGCTTACTGACTCGCTCTCTGGCTTGCTAGCTCAGACTTAGCCAGCCTTCTTCTGCAGTCCAGGATCGCCTGCCCAAGAAAGGATGCCATCCAGAGTAGGGTGGGCCTCCCAACGTCAATTAATAGTCAAGACAATACCTTAGGAGCTGGAGAGATGGTTCAGCTGTTAGGAGCGCTTCTCCCCTTGCAGAGGACCTGGACTTGGCTCCCGGCAGATACTGGGCCACTTGGAATAGCCTATAGCTCAGTTCTAGAGGATCTGACCCCCTCTTCTGGCCTCCGTGGACACCAGGCACACACGACATGTGGTGTCCCAGAGGATCTGACCCCCTCTTCTGGCCTCTGTGGACACCAGGCACACATGACATGTGGTGTCCCAGAGGATCTGACTCCCTCTTCTGGCCTCTGTGGACACCAGGCACACATGACATGTGGTGTCCCAGAGGATCTGACTCCCTCTTCTGGCCTCTGTGGACACCAGGCACACATGACATGTGGTGTCCCAGAGGAGCTGACCCCTCTTCTGGCCTCTGTGGACACCAGGCACACACGACATGTGGCGTACATACATACATGCAGGCACTCATACATAAAGTAAGAAAAACACAATAGACAATATTTCAATACAGGCCCACAGGCCAACAGATGTAGACAATTACTCTCTCAGGTGACTCTAGGCTGTGTCAAGGTGGCAGTCAGAGTTAGCCAGGACACTGCATAGCTTCATCTAACCTGTTGCTGTAGGCAAAAAGGCCATCATCAAAAATAAGTGGTTCAGGCCGTTTCCCACTTGCCAGCTGTTTTGCTTTGACACAGGGTCTCGTGAATCTCGGGCTAGCCTAGGATGACCTTAAACTCTGGTCTGTTTGGTGCTGGGTTTGAATCCAGGGCTGAACCACATGCCCTGCCCCCATTGGCTGGGTTTGTGGCTTTGCCCTACCTGCCCTTTTCTCTTAGCCTCTAGAATTCCTGGCTTGGGGATTTCCTAACTAGTTTCTTCTCTTGGCGGTTTTTTCTTTTTGACAGGGTTTTGGCTCCTGTTTAATCTTCCAGAGATTTCTGTCTTGTGTTAGTTATTGTGGGTCATTTGGTCAGTAATTTGGACTCTCCCATTTCCTGTCCCTCCATCTCAGTTTGGAATTGTCACGACCTCACTATCCTCCCCCAGCCTCTTAGGCACATGCTGTTCCAGGCACTCACTCCTTTTCCAGTCAGTCCTGCTATGGCTTCTTACAACCTTGTCCTTCTTCACCTGCATTCCAGCCCCCAACCCCCCAGTCCCCCAGCCCCCAACCCCCCAGTCCCCCAGCCCCCCGAGTCCCCCAATGCCTCCAGTCCCCAGCCTCCCAACCCCCCAGCCCCCAGCCCCCCAGCCCCCCACCCTCCAGCCCCCCAGTTCCCACCCTCAACCCCCCAGCCCCCACCTCCCAATCCCCCAGCCCCCCAGTCCCCTGCCCCAAGTCCCCCAGTCCCCCAGCCTCCCAATTGATGGGCGTGGCCGATTGATAAATAACCAGACCAACTCAATTTAAAAGATTTTAATAATTGAGGGAAAACGTATACAACCATAGATCCCACGAATGCCAGGAGTGCAGGAAGCCAAAGAGGAGGTGGGGAGCGCACCCATAAGATTTATCTGTATTCTTTGGCCTTAGGGGAACACACCCCCAAGACAGAATGTGATTGGCTGAGCTTCCCCATCATCTCGCCCTTTCTCTAAACAAGATTGAACTAAACCCAATACAACTATATACAGTAGGAACAGAAAATTACAAACAACAAACTAAGCTTCCCCATCACCCAATCCCCCCAGTTCCCCAGTCCCTAGCCCCCTAGTCCCCAGCCCCCCAGCCCCCCCACGCCCTCCAGCCCCCAGCCCCCAACCCCCAGTCCCCAACCTCCAAGAGTCCCCAGCCCCCCAGCCTTCCAATCCCCCAGTCCCCCAGCTCCCCAACCCTCCAGCCCCCCAGTCCCCAGCCCCCCAGCCCCCCCAGTCCCGGCAGCCATTTCTGATTTCAGTTTCTTATCTTTTCAGAGGCTATGGCTGGGCCTTTTCACAAAGATGGGTACACACCCGAATCTGGTCTTAAAGGCTGTTCTTTCCATCACCCAGCGAGGGCTGTAGAGTCCCTGCTATGCTCAGGTACCAAGTTAGGTTTGGTGGCACACGGCTAGGATCCGGCCTCAGATGTCTAACAAATGTCAGGCCAGCAAATACACACTAAGACCCATTCTCAAAACCACAAGCAAACGGAGAGCGTGGCGCCGGCCTTAGCTAGTCTGCCGATAAACGTTCACTTTATTTGCTTTGCTTCATCTCTTTTTTGTGTAGTTTGCCAAGCCTGAGACTCCTAAATTTCTCCCTGAGAATGTCGCCTAAGAGCTGTAGCTCTGGTGGATGCTTAAGGAGCATGCCCATGAAATCTCAGGCTCGCTGGGACCTCAGCAACTGGGCTTCGAAGACATGATGTTTGGATGCTCCACTGCAGGGGGCGGGCTATAAACTAGATTTTCTATGAAGTGCAGAGAAAAGAGAGGCTCCTTAAGTATCCATTTGGGAAGAAAAAAAGAACAGTTAATTCTGGGACCGGTGCATTGCTTGGACTTTTAAAATGCAAACCTTTAACTGGTGCAAGATAGTCAGTTTCTCAAGGGGACATAGGAAGCAAGCGAAGCTCAGAGAGGGTTCCGAAACTTGCCAATGACACCCAGCAAGGGAAAAACGAAAGTCAAAGTCAACCTTGGCCCCAGTAAGCATTTACAGTGGCAGTGCAAGCATTCCTTCCCCAAGGGCCTAGGTAACTGGCTAACCACAGGGTCCCCAGAAAACCCTTTGAGGTACTTTATACCAAAGGCTAAAGGTAGTGGCCATGTAGCTCAAGACATGTTGCTGATCACGTGCAAGGTCCTGAATTCAGTGCCCCCTCCATCTCTCTCTCTCTGTCTCTCTCTGTCTCTCTCTGTCTCTCTCTCTGTCTCTCTCTCTCTGTGTGTGTGTGTGTGTGTGTGTGAGAGAGAGAGAGAGAGAGAGAGAGAGAGAGAGAGAAATGTAATAAATTTTTTAAGAGAAAAGAGAAAAAGGGAGTCCTCTCTTCCTCCCTCCCTTCCTCCCTTCCTTGTTAGAGGTGGTGCTGTTTGGAGACAGTTTCACTATATAGTCCAGGCTCCCTTGAACTCACAGCTATTCTCCTGCTTCGGCCTCTGGAGTGCTGTTATCACAAGTCTCAGGTACCGCCCCAGCACCTCTACACAAATGACTATAACCCTGTTTACTTTTCAGTATGAGCCCTGAAACTAAGCAGAAATCTATAAGACATGAATCTCTTTTATTTATGTATTTATGTGTTTATTTATTTAACCTGGACAAACTGTTCTAGGTGAAAGAGGAGACGATGGACAACAGAAGCTACTCCAACCCTCCAGACAGCCTTTCCATCTTCTCCGAGTCTGCCCACTTGCCACTGTCCAGGCCCTTCTACCTGGACCCCATGGTCACTGTCCACCTGTGCCCCGAGGCCCCTGTGCCGCCCCCTTACACGAACGAGCTGCCTCTGCTGCCCTTTACCGGCGATACCCTGATCATGGACAATTATGGGGACCCATACCCCTTCCCTTTCCCCATGCCTTACGCCAACTACAGGCGCTGTGACTACGCCTACGGGCCCGCCTTCATCCGCAAGAGGAATGAGCGCGAGAGGCAGCGAGTCAAGTGTGTGAACGAAGGCTACGCCCGGCTGCGGCGACACCTGCCCGAGGACTACCTGGAGAAGCGACTCAGCAAAGTGGAGACCCTCCGAGCTGCCATCAAGTACATCAGCTATCTGCAGTCTCTCCTGTACCCGGATGAGACTGAGGCTGGGAGGAACCCTCAGACCACCAGTTGCGGCCCCCTAGAGCCGTCTCTGAGAGTCATTTGAGTCGGTGCTTTCCCAAACGGGCTCTCCTGCAGCGGCGTCCAGTAGATTCTCATACCCGTGGTTTGGGGGAGAGGACAACAGTAGCCCCACTACCAACCTTCCTTAAATGCTGCTTCTCTGGGTTTCAGAGACACTAAACTATCCCATGCAAACTGAGACTCCCATGCCGGCCTGACGGCTTTGAGTATTCTGAGGGTACCGAGTGCCCAGGGGTCTCCGCACCACCCACCCCACCCTTCATACAGCCTTGGCCAAATGTATGCTTGGTAAATATTTGTTGACACGATCTTCCTGTTCCGATCCTGTCACCTGTGCCGGGACCACGATTAATTTCCATACCGGATTCTGTTCTCAACGGCTCTACCCTCATTTTGAAGCCGTTTCTTTTTTATCTTTTGATGCATGACTTGTGTGTGTCCTGTAAGGCAATGTGTGTACAAGAGTGTGAAGTTCTTAAAATATTGTTGCTCAAACTGACGAATAACTTTTGACTTCTGCCGTTGAATGCACCCACTTAGTTTACTTTGTGTTTTTTTTTCCTTTTTCTTTTTTTTTGATTTTTCGAGACAGGGTTTCTCCGTAGCTTTTTGGTTCCTGTCCTGGAACTAACTCTTGTAGACCAAGCTGGCCTCGAACTCACAGAGATCCGCCTGCCTCTGCCTCCCGAGTAGGTTTTTTTTTTTCTTTTCGCTCTAACTATGTAACTCACAGAGATCTACTTGCCTGCGTTTCCAGACTCCTAGGATTAAAGTCGAGTGCCACCATGCCTGGCTTCCCTTGGCTTTCAAAGCTCCATATACTTTGACATCCCCACAAAAGGGAAGCACAGTCTTGCAAACACATCCTTCTCTCTTTACTCTCCAATTCTAAATTGGGATATTTCCCTACCGTCACTAAAACCCCAAGGTCTCATTCAGTAATCCTTTCTGGCTGCCCCCATCACTGGTCTTTTTAGACTGAGATTGGAGGCATGTGTCTGGGCCACAGTCGTCCTGGTGAGTGCAGAATTGGCTTTGGGAGAGCATCATCAGTCAAGGCACTTTGAGTTGCCAGAGGAAACTCAACCCAAACTGTCATAACTAATACAGAGAGTGTATTCCCTCGTGAAACTGAGGGACTGAATAACCCACAACCCATAATTTTCAAATCTCCCTCACCCACCAGCAAGAAGTACAAGCAGCTGGAGAGAAGGCTAAGTGGTTAAGAGCACTTGCTGCTCTTGCAGAGGACTCAGGTTTGCAATACAGAATAATACACTGTGAGGGAGCAGTGGGCTACTTGAACTAGAGTCCCTCAGAGCCTATCTCTATGACTCTCTCTGGAAATAGCCACCAGGATCTCCTAGAATTAGATGCCTCCTTATTCCTGCACAAGAAGAAGAGAGTCTGTATACAATTCCCAGCTACAGTCTTGAGACTCATACACGCCCGTGTTTGGTTTCTTGGGTCAGCTCCACTGAGTCACCTATGCGACTGCCTCAGCACACCAGTCTTTGTGGATACGGGCATGAGAGTGGAATCTGGACTTCTTTATCTTCGGTTTTTCGAGACAGGGTTTCTCCATGTAACAGCTCTGGCTGTCCTGGAACTAACTCTTGTAGACCAGGCTGGCCTCTAACTCACAGAGATCTGCCTGCCTCTGCCTCCTGAGTGCTGGGATTAAAGGCGTGTGCTACCACCACTGCCGAGGCTTCTTATTTATTTTTTTAAATGATTTATTTATTTTATGTGCACTGGTGTTTTGCCTGCATTTTGTCTGTGTGAGGGTGTCAGAAGCCCTGGAACTGGGGTTACAGACAGGTGTGAGCTGCTATGTGGGTGCTGGGAATTGAACCTAGGTCCTTTTGGGAATTGAACCTGGGTCCTTTGGAAGAGCAGACAATGTTCTTAACCACTGAGCCATCTCTCCAGGCCCAAGGAATCTGGACTTTTATTTCTTTGGTCACCAATCTGTTCCCTATCCTTCTACAGCTCACATACTTATTCGGAGAGTTCCTTTTGTTACAAACACGCTCACTCCTTTGGTTAATGTGTGTGTGTGTGTACATGCACGGGGCTGTAGAGGCTAGAAGGCGTCCTCCTCAGTTGTTATCCCCTTTATTATTTTTGAGGCAGGATCTCTCACTGAACCCAGAGCTCCACATTTTGGTTCAGGAGCTGGCCGTTAAGCTCCTCCTTCCATGCTAGGGTTGTATGTAAACCCGGCCAAGTGGGTGCTGGGGAGACAAGCACAGGTCTGCATGCTGGCATAGCACGCCGTTTCCCTACTGAGCTGTCTTCCTAGCCCTGCTATTTTGTTTTAAACTATAAGGAATGAAGAGTCCCTAGGCCACTCATTAGCTTCCCAATCCAGCCTTCTGCCTTCTGTAGGTAGAAGCAGACAGTCTCTGTAGAGCTCAGCATCCTCCACGGGACTCCCCCAAGACCTCTAAGAGGCTCCCACTGTAAGGAAGCAGTCATTGAGATAAAGGGAAAATAAAAAAAACTTGCCTTGATTCTCCCACCTCACTCCCAAATCTGTCTCTCAGGGCTTCAGGTCACTCTCTGCACATGCCCAGTACACTCCCAAGCCCTGGTATTGCCTGCTGGATTAAGCCCATAGCAACCTGCTAGGCAACCTGCCTGGGAACCAAGAGTTGTTACACCAACGCCATGAGTGTCAACTGTCAGATGGGGCTGAGACTAAGGTAAGGCTCAGGTCTGGGCTGGATTTGGAGTTTTAGGTAAGTCCCTTTGGAATCAGACTTGTGGCTTTGGGCCATGGTAGACCCTAACAAGTCCTGGGAGACGCTGCTGCCTCTGAATAAGTCCACAAGGGGAGGACCCTGAGCTAGTCCTGTAGGTGACCAGGTTAGGAGGGGAGTCAGTGGCTTCTGGTGGGGGTCAGTTAGTCACGGCAGGGTGTGTAAAGAGAAAGGGCATGCTTCAGGGGTTCTAGCCACAGGGAGGAGGAAGGAGGTAAAGCCCAATGGGAGCTGGGCTGCTGGGTGCCTCTCGCGGCTCATCTCTGGAGTGGTAACAAGCTATGGGCATGCGGCTTTGAAGGAGGATTGAAGTGGGATCTCTTTAAGCTTCTAGCTTCAGTTCTTTCAGTCCTCCCTGGTTCCTGGGGGACACTCTGAGCTAGGTACTCCAAAGGGGACATTGGGTGTATGTGGGAACCCCGGGGAGTGTCCCCTGGCGGGATTAGACTACAGTTGTGATATCTGTGTTTGCTCTAGGTGGGTACTCTGAAGACCATGCAGCCCTCTACCAGGCCTGGGCTGCCTCTGCCCAAATACTGCAGTGTGGCCACAGCCTGGAAAGCCCCTGACCCAGATGGTGCGGTGCCACCCTGGGGCCTCTCCTTCACCTGTCCCTTTGCCACGCAAGCATCCTGGCTGCCCACGAGCTGCACACTCACCAGGTACCAGCTTCTGTCCTCTGTCCTTCCTTTCCCCTCTGTTCCTGGTCTTAATGGCAGTTTAGAGTCCTCAAATGCCTGAGATTTTCCAGAATAGCGTTCTCAGTCAGCTGTCTAAAGTGTGACTATGACACGGCAAAGGAATGTCAGCCTGTAGCAAGTTCCAGGGACCAACCAGTCTGCCTAGGATAGGGACACGGCAACCCAGCACTCAACTTAAAAAATTTTTAAAAATTTATTTTAAGTGTTTGGGTGTTTTGCCTGCATGTCTGTGTACTACATGCATACAGTACCTGCAGAGGCCAGAAGAGGGCAGCAGATATGCTTGAATTGGAGTTACGTAGAGAGGCTTGTTTGTAGCCATGTGGGTGCTGGAAACTAAATCCTGGTCTTCTGAATTAATCCTTAACCAGTGGAGAATCTCTCCAATTCATTGCTCAAGTTCTTAATTTATTTGTTTGGATCACCTTTTTTACAAAAAAGGTATTTTTTTTTATGGTTTATTTAACTTTATTTTATGTGCATTGGTGTGAAGGTGTCAGATCCCCAGCAACTGGATCTTCAGTCAATTGTGAGCTGCCATGTGGGTGCTGGAATTGAACCCAGGTCCTCTGGAAGTGTAGTCAGTGCTCTTAACCACTGAGCCATCTCTCCAGCCCCATGCTTGGATCACCTTGTTCAAGATTAAGCTTAGCTTTTGTGTTGTTGTTTTATTTTGATGATTTGGTTTGTTTTCTTGAGACAAGGTTTCTCTGTGTAACAGCCTTGGCTGTCCTTGAACTCACTCTGTAGGCCAGGCTGACCTTGAACTCACAGACCTCTGTCTGCCTCAGCCTAGGTGCTAGGACTAAAGGAGTAGGCTACCACCACCTAGCTTTTTTTTTTTTCCAAGTTAAGCATCTTTACATTCAGACTTGCCTGCAAAAACAGCTTTTTTTCAAAAGCCCATACCCTCTTGGGCTGGAAAGACTACTCTACAGTTAAGAGTGCATATCCGTACTCCTAGGAGACCTGAGTTCAACTCCCAGCACCCACATCAGGCAGCTCACAAACGCCTGTAACTCCAGTTCCAGGGAATCTGAACACACACACACTTCAAAAAGTAAAAATAAATATTTGAGAACAACCCCCCCCAAAACCAGATCCCCCATTCTGCAACTGCCCCAGCTCCAGTGTCTCTACATTCCTCTGACCCCTGAAGCCAAGCAGCTTACAGTTTGATTCCCCTGTCAATTTGTTACCTCATCCTAGAATCCCACAGCTTTTCAAGCATTCATTAACACAAGCATACAAGCAGATTTCATTTGGTTTTCCTGAAATGATGCCCCTGCAGAAAACGCCCTGTGTGCCCTTCACTTTCTACTAACTCCAGAAGTCGAGCTGATCTTGCAGCAAGTCATAGATTGCCACGCTCTCCCTGGATTTCTGTTGTGCACACCTTCTCATCCTCATGCAGTGAGCTTCCTCAGATCAGACCCTGAGGCGTGGATCTTATTATTATTATATTTCATATTCATGTGTTTATCTAGGTGGGAACGCACACTATATTTCACATGTGGCCGTCAGAGGACGACCTATGGGAGTTCTCTCCTTCCACAGTGTGGGGTCTGGGGATCGAACCCTGTTAGGCTTGGTGGCAGCACCTTTACCCTCTGAGCCATTTCTATAGTCTATTGATGCTTACGGGATTTTGTGCTCGCCCTTTGATTTCATTTGTTTTTCCCAGGTGTGGCTCTTGTCACCCATGTTCCCACGCTGCTGATACATCGTGGCAGGGGCTTAGCTGGCTGGGAAGAGTCGGAGATGCTGCTGGCCCCTGGGTCCTGGCCAGGAGGGAACCGGAAGGCTTTTATTATCTGGCTCAGATAAAGGCTGCTCCAGAGGCAAGTGCTTCTCGCCACCAGCTCCCACACACTCCTCTGGGTGACTCGGTTGCACCCGGTGTGTCTTAGCTGTGTACATTTGTAAGTTTGGTTCCTTGGCTAAGCTGTGAGGGCTGTGTGGTGGAGTTCCGCAAAGTGAACAGCTTGAACAACAGAAACCTCATTTGTTTCCCATTCTTGAGGCATCGCAGGTTTGGTTCTTTCTAAGGGCTACGAGGACGAGTCTGTTTCCTGCCTCTCATAGTTTTCAGTATTTGCTCAAAATCTTGGGGTTTCCTTAGCTTGAAGAAGCATCACCCCAATTTCTGCCTTCCAAATAATATGGCTTTCTCTATTAGCTATTCAAACTTCCTCGTTCCCAAATTCTTTTTATTTATGTGTATATATATCTCTGTCTATGTCAAAAAATGCAAATATAGAAAATATTCAGCATATTTTTAAAAACATGCTCATGTATGCTAAATCACACACAGAACCACAGAACAGAAATGTTCTGGTAAGTCATGTCACCTCCATAGAGTTGCCCATGGACTGGACACTGCTGGGGGGACCCCTGCTTTGGAGGTGACCCTAGAATGTCATTCCCATTTGGGGGCACAAGTTACAGCTCAAGCATCCTCAAGGGGCCAGCTCAGTTGCTTGGACCACTGAAGTGCTAACTAATGACAAAAGCAGAGGAGACAGCCAGTCACGGTGTGCGCCACCACCGCCTGGCTTAGACTTCTCTTTTAAAACTTAGTTTTAGGCCAGGCAGTGGTGGCGCACGCCTTTAATCTCAGCACTTGGGAGGCAGAGACAGGCAGATCTCTATGAGTTCGAGGCCAGCCTGGTCTACAAGAGCTCGTTCCAGGACAGCTAGAGCTGTTATGCAGAGAAACCCCGTCTTGAAAACAAGAACAAAAATTAATTAAAATTAGATTTATTTTAATTTTATGTCTGTGAGTTTATCTGGGTGACTATATCTACCATGTGCATGTAATGCCAACAGAGGCCAGAAGAGAGTGTCAGTAACCCTGGAACCAGAGTTACAGACAGTTGTGAGCTGCCCTGTGGGAGCTGGGAATCAAACTTGGGGTTTCTGCAGGAGTAGTAAGTGATCTTAATTACAGAGTCATCTCTTGGGTCCCAAGTTTTAATTTTTTGACGTAGGACCTCCTGTATCCCAGGAAGCCTTGAACTTTGAACTTGGATTCTCTTGCCATGCGTGGTTTATGTTCTGATGGGGATGGAGCCCAGGTCTCCTACACACTAGACATGCACTCTACCAACTAGCTACATCCCCAGACTTTGTGAATGTGGTTCCATGTGAGCATGCTCCTGCCCCTGTGTGTACATGTGCCATGGCATGTGGGTCAGAAGAGAACTGGGGGAGTCAGTTCTCTCCTTCCATCATGTGGGTCCTGGGAATCAAACTCAGGAAGTCGGGTTTGGCTGCAAGCGCCTTTCCCCATGGAACCATCTTGCTTGCCCCATCATTTTGTTGTTTCAAACAGAGTCTCAGTTTGTAGCCTCAGCTGCCCTGGCCCTTGATGACCTCAACATGACCTTGAATTCAGTATAAAGCCCAGGCTGCCCCCAAACTCGAGAGCAATTCCCCTGCCTCAGCCTCTCTTCACAAGGGTATGCATTGCCACTCTCTTGTTTTTCTGCTGTATTTCAAATCTTTTTTTAAGATTTATTTTATGCATGAGTGCTTTGTCTGTGTGGTAGTTTGAATGAGAATGGCCCTCTTAGGTTCATATATTTAAATGCTTGGTCCCTAGATGGCGGAACTGTATGGGAAGGATTAGAAGATGCAGTCTTATTGGAGGAGACGTGTCATGGGGGTGGGCTGGAGGTTTCATCCTCTGCTCTCTCTGCCTTGCACTTGTGGATTGAGACGTAAGCTCTGTTTCAGCACCAGCACTATCCTTGCCTGTTTGATGCTCTGTTTCCCACCATGATGGCTATGGAATCTAACCCCATGAAACCGTAAGACCAGTAAACACGTCCTTTTATAAGTTGCCTTGGTCATGGTGTTTTATCAAAGCATTAGGACAGTAACTAAGATAGCCTACATATATGTATGTGCATCATGTATGTATGCCTGGTGGCTACAGAGGCCAGAAGAGGGTGTCCAACCCCCTGGATCGGGAACTGGAATTATGTATAGCTGTGAGCCTCCAAGTGAGTGCTGGGAACCAACCCATGATCCCCTGCAAGGGCAACCAGGGCTCTTGATTACTGAACCATCTCCCTAGCCTCTAATGTCAAATCTTACTCTATTTTCTTTCCCATAGCTGGAGAGGAGGGGGGCCCTGGTTGTGGAATTTGAGGCTCCCCTTGTCACAGGCCTAAAGCTGCCAGTTCAGCAACGGAGAGTGGTATTTCCAGAAGATGTCATTCAGTTCTCGCCATCTGTACCACATCCACTGCAGCCTGGTGACAAGGTGCTGGCCCCCTGGGAAGCAGAGCAACAGCCGTACGGCCCGGGCACTGTTCTCTTGGGCTTGAAGAAGCAAAAAGGCCAGAAAGGTGAGGAAGCTGTTGTGACCCTACACGCCCAGAGGAGCACTGCTGGTGGCCACGGCTCCGCAGTGCAGGAGTCAAAGCAAAGAGAACCCTCGCACCTTACCCAGTGGCCTTACCCTGCAGCGGCAGCAGATCTGGTCCTATCTTCCAGGGTGTGTTATGTTTAGTATCAGGGAGGACAGAAGCTGGTGGCTTGTGTCTGCGATGCTAGCACTTAGGAAACTGAGCCAGGAGCATTGCTGGAAGTTTGAAGGCAGCTTAGGCTACAGATAAGAGTGTCTCAAAAACCCAAAAAGTGGGGGCTGGAGAGATAGCTCAGTAGTTAACAGCAAAGGACCCAGGTTCAGTTCCCAGCACCTACATGGAAGCTTACATCCTTCTATAACTCCAGTTCCAGGGGACCCAGTGCCCTCTTCTGGCCTCCCTGGGCACCATGTTAGAATGTGGCACACATACACACACCCAGGTAAAACACCTAAACATATAAAAACACATAGAATAAAAATTAATAAAGATATTTATAAAACAAAGCAAATAACGACAAAAACCCAAAAAGGCATAAAATAAAACCAATAGAAACAACCCAGAACTACCATGTCTATGCTGATTACCTAAACCAGCGCATGGGCTGGGAGTGATGTCATGGCATCTAGAATTCCAGCACTCAGTGGGCTGAAGCAGGAATCATGAAGCTGAAGGGAGCTTGGGCTACTTTAGACCTATCTCAAAAACTCAAACCGACGAACCCAACAAAAACATCATGTGTGGTGGTGGCAGGGAAAGTATTCTAGTCACGAGGACTCACCTCCCATCACTCACCAGGTCCTCCAGGGACTGACAAGCCTCTTGTGCAGCCAATCAGCACAGCTGTTCTTCAGAGAACCATAAAATCTTTGCTGAGGCTGTGCTTTGGTTCTGCACGAAAACCAGGTCCCTCCAGGCCCTCTACAGCCTAGGAGGCAGGGAGGTGCCAGGAAGTCCTCCAGAACTGGTGGTCAGTGTGGTATGTGAGAGGGGACATTCCCAAAGGCTCTCTGGGCACAGCGGCACATGAAGAGCCAAGAAGAACAGGGGGTGGGGCTGAGGCTTTGGGCTTTATTCCAAAGAACCAGGAATCATAAAAAAATGTCTCCCATTTCTCTTCATAGCATCTAAAGAAGAAATCACTGTTCACTTCTGGAATGGCAAGACAACTAAGGTGCCTCTAGACAGGGTCAGGTGGGTGCCCCCCACTGTCTGGAAGAAGGCCGTGGAGAGACTACAAACACCTCACACCCGGGGCTGCCGTGGTCCTTTCCTGTGGGCACCTCACTGTTCTCAGCTAGGACCTAACACTAGATGCACCACACACAGATCTCCTCTGGACTCCTCATGTCCTCCCTGCCTCTCTCGTGCCTGCTGCCAGCCTCTGTATCAGAGCTGTTTCTGTGGCTGTCCTTTGGTGGGGCCTAGCTGGTGGCCACTAACGAGGACCTCAGAGGCCACAGCAAGAAAACTCCCAGACTCCGAGCTGAAGCCCACAGCTCAGCTTCTGCCCCTACAAGGTCCTAAAGAAGAGGCGATAGCAGCGTTCAGCTACAATATGTCCTCCTCCTCCGAGGAAGAGAATTCAGAGAGTCATCTGGAGACGGGACTTCCGCAGAGACAGATGGTAAACAGAGGAGTCAACACTGACCTCATCATTTCTGAGAAGCCTCTGCAGCAGTGTGGCCCCAGCCAGCCTGAGTGGAGGTACTGGAGGAGGAACGGGCCTGAGCCGCCCCCTGGAAAACCGGGTATGGTATACCAGGGGTTTGATGCTAGCTTCCCAGACAGGGGCTAGGGGCTGCAAGGTTCTCTTGACATCTGAACACTCTGGTGGGCTTGGAAGTAATGTATGGAATGTAGGCTGTCGGGGAGACTGTCAGGTCAGGGAAGAGGTAGCTTCCATATGAACAGGAGAGGACAGATAGTTTGATCTTTGTGCTCTGATTGGTAACTCTAACACCCTCCTCTTCTTTGACACAGGGTCTCATGTAGCCCAAGCTGCCCTTGAACTTCCTATGTAGCCAAAGATGACCTTCAACCCCTGATCCTCCCACCTCTACCTCCCAAGGGTTGGGATTACAGGATGTAGTACCATGCCAGGTTTATGTGGTGCTTGGTAGAGCCCAGGGTACCATGCGTGCCAGGCAGGTACTCTACTAGCATCCCCAGTCATATCTTTTTCTATCTCCACTCATCTAATATTTAATTATAAAGAAATGTATCTTTTGGGTCCCAGCTGTTTTGTTGCAGTCCAGAAAAACATTTAAATTTCTGGAGCTGGCCCATGGAGCAACATCAGGAATATTCTAAATCTACACAAAGAATGTGTGGGGTGTGGGAAAGGGCCAGCCCCAGCTATTTCTTCCTTAGAAGTCCCATCCCCTGCTGTTTTTGTTGTCTTAGCAGTTCTGACTGGGTCTGGTCACCTAGACTAGCCTGGTTCTAGGACTGTAGATGGGAGCCACCATGCGGATGCCATACTGCCTGTCACAGTCAAGTGACAAAGATAACTGATGTGTACAAAGCCAAGTGTGAGCCAGGGCTGGAGACAGCAGCAGGTAACAGCCTTTTCCTTCCCAGCTTTGCGTCCTTGTAAGGAAATGTACTGTCTGGCTTCTAAACAGGATGGGCATTTAATCAGTACTAAGCACTAGCACTCCATCAGTACTTGCTATCAGTCTGTCAAGTCCAAAGATGGCTGTCAGTCTTCAGCTCTACCTCTTGTGATCCTCTGCCCTCCATGCACGGCCTTATGCATCCCCTACAAGGATACAAAGCTAGAAAGGAAAGAGCAGTTGTCACCTTCCCTTGTCTCCAGCACCAGCCCCACTAACCGATCTTGGGTTTAGGAACAAGACGTTGACACAGTAAGGAAAAAGACAAGGACAACCAACAGGACAGAGTGCAAACTGCAGTTGTGGGGACCACCCAGGAACCAGCCCTGAAAGTCAACAACATGAGACCACGGCAGACTCAACCAGAAGCTGAACACAGACAACGAAGTCAGGGCATTGGGACAACCAGAGGAACAATTCCCTTAGAAGAAAAGCCCTGGGCTGGAGAGATGGCTCAGTGGTTAAGAGCATTGCCTGCTCTTCCAAAGGTCCTGAGTTCCAATTCCTGGCAACCACATGATGGCTCACAACCATCTGTAATGAGATCTGGTGCCCTCTTCTGGCCTGCAGGCATACATGCAGACAGAATATTGTATCATAATAAATAAATAAATATTAAAAAAAAAAAAAGAAAAGCCTTGAGCATCTGGGTAAAGCAGAATGTCTGGGCAGGGCATCTGAAAGACTCCAAAAGTAGAGCAGATCCCTCCCTGGGACTCTGAGGGTACCTATACTTTAGGTGCACAAGCTCATACATATACACATAATTTTAAAAATTGGGGCTAGGGTGGACTCATTGGTTAAGAGGATTTGTTGTTCTTGCAGAGGACTGAGGTTTGCTTCCAGCACTCATATGGCAGCTAACAACCATCTTCTGGCCTCTGTGGGTACCAGGCACACACATGGTACATAAGCAAAATACTCATACACATAATCTTAAAATGCAAACTCGGTATTGTGGTTCATGCCTGTGAGTCAAGAGGATTGCTCCAAGTGTGAGGCCAGCCTAGGTGACTGTGTACTAGGTCGGTCTGCTACTACAGTGTGAGATCCCGTCTCATCTGAAAAAAATCAAAACAGAAACAAAATAAAAAATTTTTAAAATTATAGTCAGTATATAAGATTTAAGATTTTTCTCCTGGAGGAAGTGAAGGTTAATGGGGTAAACACTTGAAAAGGGGTTAAAAGAGCAGCTGACAGCACGGTTAGACACCGCTGTGAGGGGCACAGGGGCTGGTAGTCCCGCACTGGAACTCCCTGCCAGGGCTGGCGAACCGCTTAGGACAGGGTGTATCTGCTGCTGTCTTCTCATAGCCCACTGTGGTACATGGGGGGCAGGGTTTCTAACACCAATAAAATGAATTATTTTTATTTCCCAATCTCTCCCTTTATTATCATAATTAACACTTCCTTGGAAAGCCAGCAGTGAAAGCTGTCCAGACAGCACCATTCCCTTACTGTTTTCAGGCACACAGGATATGGACTTCTATAATCTCAAGTTAAAATGGGCTCTGAAAAACAGACCCCAGTTCGCAAAGGCTGACCCCCTACAGCCAATACTAAGAGTAGGACCCATATATCCTTATTAAGACAATCATAAGGTGGTTTTATTCTTGCTACTTAAAAAAAGAGTGACGTGATGGCAGTGACGGTCAGCTTCATACGGGGAAGACCAAGTCCACACTCTGCCCCGAGTCAACCGCGACCACATGAGTCTTCTTGGTTAAGGGGCTTGAGCCCACAGTGACAGAATAGGTCCCTGGATACACTTCTATGTAGAGGTCTTTAGAGATGTCCTGGGCCTGAAAGGAAAAGAGGCAATGCGGTTTAAAGTCTGACCTCAGAGCCATGTCAGCACCTCCACCAGGCTGTCACTGTATGCCAGGGGTGGAGAGAAATGTAGATATGGGGTCCCGCTTTCAAGGCTCAGCTTGGTCACAGGATGGCACTGTTGTTTGGGTGACTCTCAGCCTTAATGCTTGTTGCCTTCTCTCTAAATCTGTGAGAATATCTACTTCACAAGTAACATGTGAAAACTTTGTGAGTGAAAAAGTGTTAGAGAAACATGACGAATTCTAAAAAAAGCACCTGCCAGGTGTGGTTGTTCACAAACTCTGTGAGTTTGGGGCCAGCCTGGTCTACATAAGAGAGTTCAGGACAACCAGGGCTACACAGAAAGAGAAAGACCCCGATTTAAAAAAAACAGAGACAATGCTAGGTGGGGGAGTTAGGCAGAAAGAAAGGCTTGGGAATCAGTAGAGAACGGCACGTACGCCTGACAAGGCGTTGGGATAATGAATGACTTTTTGATCATGCTTTGCCGCACTCCCTTCAGAAGGATGAGGCACTGTTTCTCCCCCAAGCTAACAATCCAAATGGACGCCCTCTGTCGCTGAAGCACTTACTTGGAAGATGGGCCCTTTCATGTTGCAAAGCTCTGAAAGCTGGAGCTGATGGACGGTGTTCAGAGCTGCACTGAGCACAGACCATCCTCCAGCTAGACTCCATACCTGGCTGGACGGTGGCTCAGGGCAGGTGCACTGGCAGGGGATGGGCCTTAGTGACACGGCAAATAGGAAAAGTCACCAACCAGGAGAGAGCAGGTAAGAGTCAAAGTGCATCTGGGCTGAGCTGGGCATAGTAGTACACACCTTTATTCCCAGTACTTGGGAGAAAGAGGCAGGTGAGGATCTGTGAGTTCAAGGCTAGTCTGGTCTACCCAGTGTGTTTCAGGACAGCCAGGGCTACATAGAGAGACCCTATCTCAAAGAAAAAAAAAGCGCATATGGGTTGTTACTTAGCTGGGTACTCCGCTTTGACCCCCCTCCAGATCCCTGCCCTTAGAAAACCCACCAAGTGGTGGCTCCTCCCCTGGAGCCACTCAAGACTGAGCCTACAGGGTATTTAAACTGCCTCTTGGAGAACAGTCACATGGTTTTTTCTGGCCTCCTCTCCCAGAATCATCTCTGGGGGTCGGGAAGATCACCTGGGAATGTTTGTGCTCAATAAACTTGGTCTTTTACTTTTAATCTGGTTTGATTTGAACTACTGCGTCACCGGAGACTTCAGTTGCTACTTCCTATGTGCCCAATGCTTGGAAGGAACACCAGGCAGAACTGTCGTTCTTACAGCACACACGGGAGACTAATGAAACCGCTGGCCAGAAAATACAGCAGGCACAAGTGATATTTGTACTTTCATGAAGTTTTGTATCGCCTTGCCTTGCTGGCAGACTTGAGGTCAACTTTTTCAAAAGCTACTTTACGTTATCTTTCTTCCACTTCCAATAACCTAAAGGTCCAACGCCTTTCGCCGATGTGAGGATGGTGGCGATGGCACGGCTGTTTACCAGGCATCAACCGTGTACAGGGCCGCAGAATCATCTCCATACTCGGCAGAGCTGAGGTTAGCGTGTTCTTATGTGGGCTGGAGAGACGGCTCAGCAGCTATGGGCACTTGTTTCCTGCTCTTGTAGAGGATGCAGCTTTGGGTCCCAGAACCCAGGCGATGGTGATGGTTCACCCTGTAATCCAGTTCTAGGGTACCTGACACTTTCTTCTGGCCTCTGAGGGTACCAAGCATGCATGTGGTATACATACATACGTGTAAGTATACATGTATACAAATAAAATAAATCTGAAAAAAAATCCATCTTCACACTGGAACTTTAGGCCAATCAGAATTACGAAAAGCAGCACTAATGAAGACACCCACAGCTGACAGCTTGCATTTGTACTAGAAGCAAAATTTTCAGTTGCTAATTACTCTAGAATATCCAAATCCTGGTTAGTAACAAACTATATACAAACAACGAAGGGATTTAGTACAGTGATATGTCTAAGTTCCTTCTTCAGAATTCCAGCTCTTCCAAGTCCCAAACAAACTCCCCAGGCTCACAGATTACTTACTCCTTGGTCCTCAAACTTCTTGGAGTAGAAACTCATATCTACTTCTTTTTTGTCCCACAGAAACATTTCAAATGTTTTGGAAGCCAGTATCAGCACATGTAGACATGCTGGAATTTCAGCAATGGCTGCATTTTACAAGCAGAGGTCAGGGCCTCCCACTGCTTCAGCAGATGGTGAAATCCTCGCAGGAGCCCATGGCAGCCCAGCTGGCCTAGGAAGTGAGCTGTGAATACTTCACATTCTTTCCAACCACAGCTATGAGCTGAGGCCACAGAGCAGCCCCTGAGCCTCTAGTGGAGGAAAAGGACACTAAGAAAACAGAGTTTTGCAATGAACCAAAATCTTGTGGACCCTCAAGTGTAAACCTCTCAATTTGAAGACACTGTAGAGCCCATACAAATGGAGCCCAATTGGTAACAGGTCAGTTGGCTTACAGAAGGGTAGTGAAGCCCGGCACAGAGCTCTGTACTCACAGGCCAGGATGCCTCTCGAGAGTGCTCTGATGTTTGGTAGCTGCTTCCTGGACCAATAGATGTCTCTACTCTGCCGTTTCTCTGCTGAGATAAATATTGATTAGGACCCGAGTTTTGACCTTCTGAAAGCAAAGACATTTTCTCTTCTCTTACTAGGATTTCCTTCGCCTTTTCTCATCTGTCGCCTGTTATTAACCATCTCCTTGCTACAGTTACAGCTGTTTTTAGCTATGTGTTTTCCATTATTGCTTTTTTCCTTATGTGAGCTTTGGAGTCTGGCAAATGAGTTTAAATCCCATGTCCTGTTACTCACTAGTAGGATTCACTTAACTCAGAGCCTTGGTCTCCTGGACTGTAACATGGGCTCCTTGATGGAAGGAAAAGACTGAAATGCTGAAGTCATGATACCCACAGACTTTCTTGGTATATCAGGGAACATGGAAAGCCTTAGAAGCACCCCTTTGGTACTCCACAGGAAAGAGGATTGTCACTCTGCCACATATACAGCTCACCTAAGCTCTCTAAGGAGAGAGCAGGCCAGGGTGGAAAGGGGATTTCAGGACACAGACTCCGGTGACTCCTTACATCCCAGAGAAGAACTCAAAGGGTTCTTGCCGCCAGCACTGAGTCCACTCATAACCCATGCTCACTCCTGTCATTTTTGCTAAACCTCTTCACTCTACGACCCTAAGATGACTCACAGGCCAGAGAAGTCAGGGATTTTAATCTGAACTTAAGTCTGCCATCTTTGAGTATAATTAAAGGAGTTTAAGAAAACTCAAAACCAAAAAGTCTACTTCTGTTGAACAAACAGAACCTCTGGCCTTCACACAACACATATTTAAAAGACATAGTGTGAGCGGGCTGTGGTGGCGCACACCTCTGATCCCAGCACTCAGGAGGCAGAGGCAGGAGGATCTCTGTGAGTTCAAGGTCAGCCTGGTCTACAGAGTGAGTTCCAGGACAGTCAGGGCTTTACAGAGAAACCCTGTCTCGAAAAACCAAACCAAACCAACCAACCAACCAAGACAGAGTATGTGATGAGGGGCTGCTAGCTCTTATCTTTATAAAAAACTAAGGTAGTCTCAGCCACTCTGGAAGCTGAGGAGGAAGAATAACCTAAGACCAGTTCAAGACCAGAGTCGGCAACACAGCAAGACCCTGTCTGAAAAACAAAAACATATGAGACAACCTCTGCGACACACGCATTTCTTTTTCAAAAGTTATCAAAGACATGGCAGTATCACTATCTCAGTAAGATAGAACTATTAAACAATCTCTTCCCTGGGGGCTGGAAAGATAGTTCAGTGGCTAAGGGCAGAGGACCCATGTCTGGTTCCCAGTGTTCATGCTGGGTGGACCACAACCACTTGGTGACGCCCACTCCAGTGGACCCAACACCCTCCTCTAGACTTCTTGGGCACCTGCGTTTATGTGCACATACCCAGACACAGATACACACAGTTAAAAATAAAGTCTTTTTTGTTGCTGAGACAGTGTACATAGCTTGGCTGTCCTGAATTTCTCTTTGTAGATCAGGCTGACTCCAAACTCAAGAGAGTCACCTGCCTCTGTCTCCCAAGTGGTGGGATTAAAGGCCAGGGCCTGACTTAAGACAACAACCCTCTTTTGTATTCCTAGATATACACAGGAATATATGTGGTTCTTAAGCCTGCCCCAGAACTCCACGGCCCAGGATTACAGGTTCAGTTGAAGATCTTAGAGTGAAATAACCTTGCTTCAGACAAACTTCTGTTTCTCTGAGTTCCTGGATGCTATGAAGTCACACGTGTCTGCTAAGCACTGGAATGCTGAGTCACAGAGGCATCTGATGACACAAAACCCCACAGAGACTTCCAAATCACAGCCCCAACCTTGTGAGGCTACAGGCACGGCGTGGAACGCCGAAGACACGTACCTGCTCCTGACCGTGCCCTAGGTCTGAATGCACGCGCACTTCTGGAGTCTGCCTTCTGTGGTAACGGGAGACGTGGGTGGACCCTCCTTCCTCTGGCACAGATGAGTAGTATTTCTGGAGAAATGATGGGAGAGAACACTTAAATGTTCTGGCCAAGTCTTCAGAAAGACTCTCTGATACTTGTGCACAGAAAGGTTAAGGGTGGAAGCATGAGAAAAGGCCAGTCACCTGTCCTTGGCCTGAGATGCTAACACAAGGATATTGCATTTGGATGGTTTTGCTGCCACCTGCTGCCTCTGGGGGACAAGAACTCTGACCAACTAAATAAAGGATCATATTCTCTGCTAGGGTAAAGGCTTTCAAATCTTCACTTCAATATCAAGTACATCCACCCTTTCATTTCCTCCCCTGACAGAGTTGGATCGACAATTCTGTGTTTACTTCCAGGTACTCAGGTGAGGTAGGGGAAGAACGTAGTAATTTCTTCATTGAAGAAACACAGAAGGCTAGAAAACAAACCTAACAGCTGTGCCTTTTGCCCCAGGGTTCTCCACAGGGGGAAGGCAAGGAGAGAGATCTCTAGTGTAGGAATAATCCAAAAGATCAGAAAAATTACATTTTTCTTGTTTGGTTCCTTCCTCCTCTTCCAAGATGACCTTGTATTTGCCCTTGACTCTGAGTGTGAAGACAACACAAGCTTGTTTGGCACACACTGTGGGACAGTGTCAAAGGAATGTGAGAGGAGGGAGGAGAAGCCTGGAGAGTCAGGATATGGACCTATGGCATTTCAAAGGCCGCTTTCAAACTTGAGCCAAATCCTGGACACTTTGCTAAATCTTCGAAAGGCTACGAAGTTCTGAAGCACCACTCTGTAATAGGACTGAAGTGGAACATAGCTCGAAACCCTATGAAGAACACTGGTTTGCTAAAGCCTCAAAGACAACTCTTATTTGACTGAACCATGAACCAGTGTCTAAGGTCACCATTGTATAGTAGAGCTGAATGTTCTCTGAACCATAGCTCTTTGCTTAAAAGCCTACTGTAATCTAGAGAATATTTGTAAAAGGCAGGAGTTGGGTATATATAACCCCTATACTCAGAAAGTGGGAAGCAAGGAGATCAAGACTAGGTAAGTAGCAGGCCTGAGAACAACCTTGAGATCTTACCTCTAACAAAACTGAAAGATTGGCAACTTGGGGATCTTTATACCTGGAGCCTGAAAGCATGGCAAAACCAATTCTTTTCTATTTCGCTTACACAACAATATCCTAAAATCCCAGCCATGCACAGGTAAAGCCTGGTGTGATTCTGAGAAAACAGAACCTGTGTTTTCCTTCAGCATCTGCCTTTAACATCCATCCCCTCAATCTCAGTTTATGTATGGGTTTCAGAATTTAAAACCTGTTCACTCATTTCAAGGAATACACCTTGCACGGTGTTGTGATAATTTGCTATTCATCTCTCAGTGGAAATCAAAGACGTCAATAATAAAGCTGGGGCTTCAGAAATCTGAACTTTACCATGGGAAGCTAAACACCATAAAGAGGGGAGCTTCATGTCTAGAGTGTACTCCCTACTTCTCACTGCTCAGATCACATGCCTTAGGTGAGTCTTCAGAGCGACCAGTTGGCTAGCTGAAAGCTACAGAACATGGTTTGATATTTGGGAAGTAAGCCTTGCCATTAAAAACCACACACCTGTATCTGTGTCACATGGCCATCTCTGTCACCAACACCTGTTTAGGAACCCATTGGGACATTCACTATGAACTGGAAACAAACATTGAAGGTTGAGACCTAACACACAGGCTTTCCAATTCAGTTTTTGATTCAATGCTTATTTTTTTTTTTTTTTTTGGTTTTTTGAGACAGGGTTTCTCTGTGGCTTTGGAGCCTGTCCTGGAACTAGCTCTTGTAGACCAGGCTGGTCTCGAACTCACAGAGATTCACCTGCCTCTGCCTCCCAAGTGCTGGGATTAAAGGCGTGCGCCACCACCGCCAGGCGATTCAATGCATTTTGAAAACCAAACAACTCATGAGTGATCCTGAGGATTTTAACTTAGTTGCAAAGGGAAAAAGGAAACAGCCTCAAATTAGACTTCATTGTGGAATCAGGAGCTAAGCACCATACTCCTTACACAATTGAAAACCCAATGAGAGCATAGGCCTTTTCTGGTTCGTTTCCTGCTGTGTCTTCAACAAGCAGAGTTAGAATGGAATGGATAAATGTTTGCTGACTGAATTCTAACTTGTGTTTACCACCTGGCTTAATTAACTGATTATAACCTGCTCATGAAGGCCCGTAGGTCCCAGGATAGAGGAGTGCTGATTCTTCCTGAGCACAGAGCAGGAGCACAGTGGGAGTTCACACCAACTCACCCCACACTGACTGGAAGTATAGTCCATGAACTCAGCCATTGTTCTGAAGGAAGCACTGAGGGTTGGGCGCCTCTCTTCTCTCTATTGGAACAAATGGCAAGTGATAGGTGAAACCTACTACTGCCTACTGGAAAAGGACAGCTTTTGAGAAATTGCTTCTTTTTTATTTTTATTTTTTTACTTTTAGGAAAGCTTCTGCAAGCTGAAATTTGGAAAAAGGACCTTGCTGAGAAAGAATTTTAACTCAGTAAACTAGACATGCAATTTATCCAGGATCTAAAATAATAGGTTAGCTGGCTTTACTTGCTAAAGCTGTTATTGTTTAGGGTTTTTGAGACAGGGTCCCATGAACACTAGATCCGCCTGCCCCCATCTCCTAAATTCTGGCACCACATTAAGAATTCTATTTACTTAATTTAGACAGGGTCTCACTATGTAACCCTAGCTGGCCTGAAACTTGCTATGTAGACCAGGCTAACCTCGAACTCAGAGATCTGTCTACTTCTGAGTCCTAGGTGGTATGATTAAGGGCGTGCACCACCACACTCCGCAAGAAATTATATTTTAAAAGTAGTCAAACAGAATACTACTATTCTTTCGTTACTTATAAAAAGAATGGGTCACATTGTGCTGGTGCATAACCCCTTTAAAACTAGTACTTGAGGCGTGGGCAGGAGTTCAAGGCTAGCCTGGGCTACTTGAGACCCGTGTAAAATCATAAAAAGTGTCAAAAGCATTTTCCAAAGGATTTTTCCACTCTGTCCAGATACTTTGCATCTTTTGGCCACTGGAGGTTCCCTCCGGCCCAGCGGGAGGTCAAGAATGCCTGGGTAGTGCCCCCCCAGCTCGCGCCCTCACCTCTCCTAGGAGGCGCTGGGGACCGGGGACCGACCATCGTTCCTGGTAGGGGCCCTGGCGGTAAAGGACCCCCACGCTGTCTCTGGATCGCTCTGGAGAATGCCAGTCCACTGCCCTTCTCTTGGCGCGCTCCAGCACTTCCCTCCCCAGCCGAGCCGAGCGCTGCAGCGAGCGCCGGTCCACCCCGTTCAGCGCCGCGGCCGCCAGACAGTACTCCATGTCTCCCTGGGCACACACACAGACACCGGCCCGTCAGCCGCACCCAGGCCCGGACCCGGGAGGACCTTTCCCTGCAACCCCAGCTCCCCCTCTGCCCGCATCACGCACTCCAAGCTGGGGACTGGAAGGGAGGACCCCAGCCCCGTATACTTCCGCCTCCCGGGCCCTGGATGCGGCCCCTCGCCAGACCTGCTTCTCCAGGCGCATGCGCGCAGCGCTTCCCCGGACACTCCCGCGTTCCCGCGGTCGCGCTTTCGCGCCAGTTGCCGGGCTAACTGCGGGGCGAGGTGGGCGGGGCCTGGCGGTGGGCGGGGCCGGGCTCGAGGGGCACGTGGTCCCGGCTCGAACTGGCTACTGACGCGACGCGGTGATTGTTCGAGGTCTTGTCCGCTGGGTCGGGTCAGCGTCAACTCCGGGGCTTGTGGCGCTGAAACATTTTTGAGATTGGGTGTCTGCAGCGGCTCTTTCGTTCCACGTTCAGAGGAATCGCCGCTCGCAAACCACTTTTGTGAGGAGGTGATGAGGCTAGCTGAGCAACTCGCCTGAGGAGGTAGGGCTGGGGACCGGGCGTTCTTCAGAAGAGCGCTCAAGGCTGGGGATGGAGGCCAGACAGGCCTGGGGGCTGTGGGTATGGGGACCGGCAGACTTGGGGTGGGGGATGCCAGAGGAGTGTGTGGGCGTCTCGACATACCCCCCCCCCCTCCGTAGCTTCTTCGTCTCTCCCTTGGAAGGATGGATTCACACAATTTTGTTTGTGAATTTAGTGATTTGTTTCGTTTTGTCGAGACAGGGAATCACTGTCTAGCCTTGGTTGGGCTGGTGACTCACTATGTAGACCAGGCTGGTCCTCCTCAGTCTCTTCCCCGTTGGATCTGGACCCACTTATAAGCATTAACATCTCTTTAAAATAAGAAATGGGTCAGTTACCTTTCTCAACACCGCTGGGTCTCAACGCTGGTGATGGTGCAGTAACCCCTGGTGCGCAGCAGGGCATGGATGGGGCAAAAGGCCCACTTGAAGGAACACTTCTCAGTGGGGGTGGTTCCCTTACGGGACACAGAGGAATTCTCAGACTGTAGGATGTGTCAATGGATGGGCTTGATCAGCCATGAATTCATGTGTTTTTAAGTACATAATTCAGTGAATCTTAATAAAATCTCATAGTTGTACCAATCTCATCACAGTCCTGCTTTGGAATATTTTAATTAGCCGAGAATGCAGTGTGGGGCCGGAGAGGTGGTTTGGGAGGGAGGCTCCGGGGAAGCATTTACCCTACAAGCCTAACTACCTGAGCTGCTCCCTGGAATCTATGTAAAAAGCCAGCCACTGTGGTGTGCATGCCTTAGCCTGCTCTCCTACGGTGACATTGGTGGAGGTAGGAAACCTGGCCAGAGCTCCCGGACTAGCTAGCGTGAAGTGTGTGCTTCAGAGAAGCCGCAGCAAGACCCTGCCTGCCTCGAACAAGGTGGAAAGGTGAGAACCCTCTCCTAAAATTGCTCTCTCACCTCCACACACATTCTTTGCACACATGTGCTATATCCACCCACACGTAAAAAAAAATAGGGAACAAAAAGTAGCCTAGTATCCACCATTTATAATGAATTCTCACTCCTACCTGGACCTAGGTAGCCACTATTCTGATTGCCATCTCCCTAACTGCCCCGTTCAGGCAATTCATATAAATAGAATCAGATGGTATGTGACCCCTTTGGACTGGTTTCTTACACTTAGATTGCTTTGAGGTACATCTGAGTTATTGTATATTTTAGTACTTCATTCTTTTTAATGGATAAATAATATTCCCTAAACGAATAGATTGTATTTTGTTTATTCATCGTTCGGAATTATTTCCAGTTTGAGGGCTATTCTGATAAAGCATATAAGACTCTATAGACATTTTCATTTCTCTTGAGCAGATACTGTGAAATGAAAATTTTGAGGATATTTTAAATTTGTTTTCATTATGCAAAAGTGGATGTACTGTTTTATGTTTATATTCCCACATCTGATAGTTTTTCCTCATCCTCTCTTGATGTAGGAAGGTCATCTGTCTATTTGTTACTTTCATTGGTTAATAAAGAAACTGCCTTGGCTTTTTAATAGGGCAGAAAATTAGGTGGGTGGAATAGACAGAATAGAATGCTGGGTAGAAGGCCATGAGGCAGATGCCAGGTCAGACATGCTGAATCTTTCCCAGTAAGCCACCACCTCGTGGTGCTACACAAATTATTAGAAATGGGTTGAATCAAGATGTGAGAGTTAGCCAATAAGAGGCTAGAACTAATGGGCCAGGCAGTGTTTAAATGAATACAGTTTGTGTGTTGTTATTTCGGGTGTAAAGCTAACTGTGCGGAAGCCAGGTGGGACAAAAAGCAGGCCTGCTCGCCTCATCTCTAAACTCTCTAGCATTTGTTGTTTTTTAAACTTCGTTTGTTTGAGACAGGGGTTCTTTGTGTGACAGCCAGGAACTCTGTAGACCAGGCTGGTCTCGAACTCAGAGATCTGCCTGCCTGTGCCTCCTGAGTGCTGGGATTAAAGGCATGTGCCACTTTAGCCCGCCATTTGTTGTTTTCTTTTTTAAAAAAATTAAAGTCATTTTACTATTCCTGTGAGTGTGAAGTAGCAGCTCCTTGAGGCTTCAGGTAATATTTCATAATGACTGGTGCTGCTGTAGACTTTTTTCTTGTTATTTCTAGCTGTTCCTGTTTCTTCTTTGCTAAAAACCCTGTTTGTGTCCTTTATTTGTTTTGGTTTGTATGTCTTTTTTTAAAAAAAATACATTATTGAGTAATAAGAGTTCAAATTCCGAATAAAAGATTCTTTATTGGATGTATGATTTATAATATATTTTTCATTTTTAAAAATCTTTTCAGTGCTGAGGATTAAAGTACCCAGGGCCATTTGCGTACTAGTAAGGTGCCTTACTAGCAGTTCATTTTCTTTGTGCATGGGTGGGGTGGTGTTGTAAAGTGTGTCCTATGAGCAAAACAGCCACCATCTTCATCATATCAGCTGTGTTTGCTTGCAAATGTCCGTGTATCATGTCTGTGGACTACTGACTTTCCCTCCTAGAAGGAAAGATGAAGAGGGTCATGGACCTTTTACATGGATCTCCAACCGTGCCTCCCAGCAGTTTGTATGCAGTATGCCCAGATTGTTTAGGGACCCAGGTCTCAGGGAGAGGCTTTAGGATATAGGTAGGCTGGTGGGGGGAAGGGGAAGAGCCTCTATCTCTGTGGCTTTGAGGAAGCCAGCATCCAGACTGTGACAGTTTGTGAATTACTCATGATGCTGCCCATAACCCCTCACATCTCACTCTAAGGAAACCTAACAAATTCATTGGTTTTCCAGAGTGTACTTTGGTGGAATCATATTTGGCTTGTTGTTGGGACCTTATAAAGAGATCCTTTCCATGGGAGGAATTATCACAACTGTGTGTGTGTGTGTGTGTGTGTTGTGTATGTGGAGGTTATGAGTTGATACTAGATGTCCACTTCAGTTGAGATTTATCTTAATTTTTGAGACAGGGTCTCAGTGAACCTGGCGCTTGCCAGTTTGACGAGAATAGCTGACTAACAAGCTCCAGAAACCCTCTTGTCTCTGCTTCCCCAGCAATAGACAATGAATGCACACTGCCCTGTCCAGCTTTTATGTGGATCCTGGGCATCTGGGTGGTCCCGGCTCAGGTCTCTATGTATGTGCATGGCAAGCATTTTACCTATTAAACATCTCCTCATCTACCTTTATTTTTTTATTTTTAAAAAAGATTTATTTTGGGCTGGAAAGATAGCTCAACGGTAAGAGCACTGGTTGTTCTTCCAAAAGTTCTGAGTTCAATTCCCAGAAACCACATGGTGGCTCACAGCCACCTGTAGTGAGATCTGGTGCCCTCTTCTGGCCTACAGGCACACATGCAGGCAGAAACACTGTATACATAATAAATAAATAAATAAATATTTTAAAAAGATTTATTTTATATGCATTTGAGGTTTGTGTACATGGATGCATGTGCACCATGTGTGTGAAGGTGACCACAGAGGCTAGAAGAGGACATGATATCCCCTGGAAGTGGAGGAATAGATGGTTGTGAGCCACCATGTGGATGATGGGAACTGAACCCTAGTCTTCTGCAGGACAGCCAGTGCTCTCAACTACTGAGCCATCTCCCTACTTTCATTTTCCTTAAGAATTTCCTCTGAGATTTATTTTATGTGTATGGGTCTTTTGCCTGCTTGTATGCATGTGTATCTGAGGTGTGCGGTGCACATGGAAGCCAGTAGAAGACATTATGGGTGTTTCACCTGCTTGTATGTATGTACACCATATGCTTCTAGTAACCATGGAGGACAGAAGAGGGCATCAGAACCCCTGGGACTGGAGTTATTGACAGTTGTGAGCCTCCATGTGGGTTCTGGGAATAGAACCTGGGTCCTCCGGAAGAACAGCAAGTGCTCTTAACCACGGAACCATCTCTCCATACTCTCCCCTTTCATTTTATTAATGATGTCTTTTGAAGCACCAAGTTTTAAATTATGATGAAGTTCAGTTTAGTAGTTTCTTCTATGGGTTGTGCTTTTGGTGTCATATGTAATTTTTGCCTAATTCAACATTTTTCTTGTCTTCTAAAATTCTAATATTTTATTTAGTTTATATGTTATATGAGGTATAAACTCATCTCTTTAGATACCATTTGTATAAAAGACTATCCTTTTTAATTAGATAGCATTTGGTACTTTTGTCAAAAGTTAGTTGACTATGAGTATACAGAAATTAATTCCTGATCTTTTAATTCTGTTCCATTGATCCATATGTATGGCATATGCTATATTCTCTTGATTATTGTAAGTTTATGATAAGTCTAGAAGTTGAGAAGTGTAAATATTGAAATAGTACACAAAACTATGTTCTGTACTTTCAAAGTTGTTTTGATGCTCTAGGTTATTTATATTTCAGAAAATATGTAAAATTTTGTATAAAGACTTCTGGTGTTCTGATAGGAGTTGAGTTTAATTTTAGGTCAGTTTGGGGAGAACTGCAATCTTATTTATTTATTTATTATTCATACAGTATTCTGTCTGTGTGTATGCCTGCAGGTCAGAAGAGGGCACCAGACCTCATTACAGATGGTTGTGAGCCACCATGTGGTTGCTAGGAATTGAACTCAGGACCTTTGGAAGAGCAGGCAATGCTCTTAACCTCTGAGCCATCTCTCCAGTCCCCGAGAACTGCAATCTTAACAGTATTGGAGGGCTAGAGATGGCCCAGTGATTAAGAGGGGTTTCTTCTCTTCCATAGGACCCGAGTTTGGTTCCCAGCACCCACATTAAGGATCTCATCACTGCCTTCTCTTGACCTCCATACATGCTCATACATGTCACACACACAGGCACATGCACATATACATAAATAAAGGTAAATCTTAAGAAAACATGTTGTCTGGGTGGTGGTGGCATACACCTTTAATCCTAGCACTCAGGAGGCAGAGGCAGGTGGATCTCTGTGAGTTTGAGACCAGCCTTGTCTACAGAATGAGTTCCAGGACAGCCAGGGCTACACGAAGAAACCCTGTCTCAAGGGGAAAAAAGAAAAGAAAGAAGGAAAACACATTAGACTTTTGAATTCATGACATAGACTATCTACACATTTCTTTCAGTTTTCTTTAGTTTCTTTTTATCAGTGTTATAGAGTGGTTATTATTTGTGTCTTTCTTTCCCTGTAGCTATGGTAGAATAACTCTGACAAAATCTGTGAAGGGATTACTGTGGTGTACAGCTCCAGGGTACTGGGAAGTCCTGGCAGCCGGCAACTGAAACAGCTGCTCATGTGGCATCTACAATCAGGAGGCAGAGAATAATGATTGATAGGGTTTAACATTGGTAATGTCATTTTGTCTCAGTCCACCAATGAGCTGCTTACAAGATAGTGATGAGTTCTGCATTCGAAATTTTTCACTAGGCTGCATTAGACTTCACCCTTATTTGGAAATGTTCTTTCTGCAGCCAATCAGGGCCTGACCAGCTAGCCTCAAGCTTACTGCTATCCTATTTGCTATAAAGTTCACTCTGTAACCCTCTCTGGGGCTGCAATCTCTTCCCATCCTGAGTGCAGCCTGGAGGATTTAATAAAAGCCTGCTCAGCACCTGGTTAGCATCCCCCCGGCATATTTTCTTTAGTGATTGCTGGTGTTTAGCTAACTTTATCTTTTTTATGGAGTCTAGGGCCCAAGAGCAGGAAGTGGTACCATCCACTATTAGGATGGTCTTCTTGCTTCAGTTAACCCAATCAAGACAGTCCCTCACAGGTGTCCCCAGAGGCTTGTTTCCTAGGTGATATATATCCTTGGTGTCTATATTCTGACATATTGGTAATCAGTATTAATTATCGTGGTATTTCTTTCTTTTTTTCCTTCCTCCCTCACCATCTTTCTGCTTCCTACCTTCACCTCCCTACTTCTTGCCTTCCTCCTTCTTCCCCCCAGCTCCAGCTCCTTTCTTGGGGTTTTTTTTTTTTTTTTTTTTTTTTTTTTTGAGATAGGGTCTTAAATATTCCAGCCCGGTTTCAATCCTTCCTTTTTTCCTCCCTCCCTCCCTCCCTCCCTCCCTCCCTCCCTCCCTCCCTCCCTCCCTCCCTCCCTCCCTCCCTCCCTCCCTCCTCTCCCCTCCCTCCCCTCCCCTCCCCTCCCCTCCCTCCTCCCTCCCAACTGGTCTTTATAATAAAAACCTAAAGTCAGATATTAGGGGTTGAAAGCTGAAAGATCAGAGCAGAGCAGCCAGCCACGAGAGTTCTTACCTCTCCAAATGCTCAGACCAAACAGGCAAGGTCTATTAAAGGTGTGAGCCACCAACACCTGACTCTGATTCTCTTTTAGGCTGGGTCGATCTTGTTTAGCCCAGGGTAGCTTTGAACTCACAGAGGTCCATCTGCCTCTGCCTCCTGCTGGGATTAAAGGTGTGTGCCACTACTGCCTGGCCTCTATGGCTAACTAGTAAGTAGTTCCAGTTCTGGACTCTGATCATCTGGCCAGCTTTATTTGTTAAAGCACAAACAAAATATCACTACACTCTCCCTCCTCCCTCTTTCTCTCTCTCTCTCTCTCTCTCTCTCTCTCTCTCTCTCTCTCTCTCTCTCTCTCTCTCTTTCTCCCTCCCTCCCTCTTTCTCTCTCTCTCCCTTTTCTTTTCTTTTCTTTTCTTTTCTTTTCTTTTCTTTTCTTTTCTTTTCTTTTCTTTTCTTTTCTTTTCTTTTCTTTTCTTGAAAAGGTCTTATTTTGTAGTCCTTCACTGACCTGGACTTCACAATATAGACCTGGCTGGTTTGGAATTCAACAATCTGCTTGCTTCTGCTTCCAAGTGCTGGGATGAAAGGTGTGAACCACCCACCCAGACAGTTTCAGTCTTGAAGCATAGCTGAAAATGATTTTGAATTCAAGATTCTCTCGCCTCCATCTCCCTAGTACTGAGATTACAACCGTGTACTATCAGGCCCAGTTCAGTCCTGCATTTCTTATAACAAATGTATTAAATATTTTATGCTATTATGAATGTAATCGTTTTTTGTTTCATTTTCAGATTATTTATTGCTAGTGTTTAGGAATATAGTTGACTTTTTCTCCTTTGACATTAATGTATTAATTAATCCTAGTGGGGACTCTTTGTGGATTCTTTGGTATTTTCTAATAACAGGATTAGATCATCTATCTGTGCATGAAGAATAGCTGACCTGAGGGCCTGGTGATATACACCTTTAAATTTCAGGTATTTAGGAGTCTGAGGCAAGAGAATCTGGAATTCAAGGCCAATTTAGACTACTTAGGATCCCTTTATAAAACAGACAACCAACCAACCTTTATGTATTTATTTGTTTGTTTGTTCTTAGATTGAGTCTCTCTATGTAGCCTTGGTTGTCCTGGAAGTCGATATGTGGATCAGGCTACTCTCCTGCTGGTATTAAAGATGTGTGTCACTATGGCTGTCTCAATCATAATGTTTCAGTCAGGATTTCTGCCTCCTAATGCTGGCCATCAATATAGCATTAAATGGAAATGACAGGAGAACTTTGGTTCCTTGTTTGGAATCTTTTACCATTAACTATGTGGTGTATGGGATTTTTGTAGTGCAGTGCTAGAAACCCTAAACACAGGTCAGTGTGCCTTAGGCAGGGGCGCTTCCACCACACCACATCCCTGGCCTTTGCTTTTTGAACCAAGGTTCCTTTATGTAGGCCAGGCTGGCCTTGAACTTGCTGTGTAGACGAGACTCATTTCTAACTTACCTTCCTGTCTCTGCCTCCCAGGTGTTGGATTTACAGGGTTGCATCACCAATCCCTGTTTTGTGTTTGGAATTTGGGACATGCTATTTTTTTTCTTCTTGTTTTAATCATGAAAGGTTGCTGGATTTTGTCAAATGCTGTTCTGTGCATTAATCGATGTGACTATGTGGTTTAATTTTTGATTCTATCAATATGTTATATTAGTTTATATTTGTATGTTAGGCCAGTTTCTTGTCCCTGGGATAAATATCACACCACTGTGTATAATCTTTTTACATTTTGCTAGATTTGGCTTGCTAACATTTTATTGAAAATATTTGTATCTTCATGAGGGATTTTATCTCTAGTTTTCTATTTTGTGTCTCTGAATTGGTACAAGATTTTGGCTTCATAGAGTGACTTAGGAAATGTTCTATTTTCTGGAAGAGTGTGTAGAACTGGTATCATTCTTATTTGATTGAAAACATCTGTATCTGAGCTTTTCTTTATGGGAAGATTTTTAATTAATTCAATTTCTTTGCTTGTCTTAGATCTGTTTATATTTTCTGTTCCTTTTTGAGTCAGTTCTCATTTTTTCTGTCTTAGAATTTGTCTATTTCAATTTAAGTTGTCTAATTTGTTGAAAAAAACTTGAGTATAACAGCATAATCTTTTTCATCTCTTTAAGCTCTGAGTGAGGCTGCCTGGCATGTCTGTCTCTGTTTCTCTCTTTTTTGAGGCAAGGTCTTTATGTAGCCCTGTCTGTCCTGGGATTTGCTGGCCTCGAACTCACAGAGATCCACCTGCATTGCCTACCTCTGGATTAAAGGCATGTATCACCACATCCACTTCTCTCCCCCCCCCCCCCCGCAACCCCATAGGGTCTCTCTGTGTAGCCCTGGCTGTCCTAGAACTCCTGTAGATCAGGCTGGTCTAGAACTCAGAGATCCACCTGCTTCTGCCTCCCAACTGCTGTGATTAAACGGCATAATCTCCTATAAGGGTATATGGCTCCCATGACTGGAAAACCTCCTACCTTCTCCTGTACCACCTCCTCCTGAAAGCATCAAGATCACAACTAAGCTTTTAGCACACAGGGATGGACAGTCTTGATCCAAACTGGCTTATAGAACTTTTGTTTTCTGTAGGGTTCCTTTGCTTACACTTTTGTGATGAAAAGATATAATCAGTAGTCAGAGCAGAGATGTCAATAATTGGAGGAAATTGGCTGCCACAAGCCTCATCTAAGCTGTTCCAGGAGTGTAGTCACACTGCTGACATATGTGGGGAGAATGGATAGCTTCTGCAGTGCAAGAGTTCAGTCTTTCTAGTTCATTGGAATTTACAGTCTGGTAGTTTGAATGTGATTGGCCCTCATAAGCTCATAGGGAGTGGCAATATTAGGAACTGTGGCTTTGTTGGAGTAGGTGTGGCCTTTTTGGAGGAAGTGTGTTACTTTGGGGGTGGACTTTGAGGTTTCATATATGCTCAAGCCACACCCAGTGTCTCAGACTAGTTCCTGCTGCCTGTGGGTCAGCTCCTTCTCCAGCACCATGTCTGGCCACCATGTCTTCACTCTTATGGCTTTTTAAGGGGGCCTGCCACATAAATCACAAGCTCCCAAATAAATCACACAGAGAAGATTCTTTATTATGATTCTTTGCTATGAATGCCTGGCCTTAGCTTGACTTGTTTCTTGCCAGATTTTCTTAAATTATCCTGACTACCTTTTGCCTCTGGTCTTCTATCTTTTTCTATTTCTGTACACTTTTCTTTACTTCTTTCTCTATGACTTTCTGTGTAAGTGGGTGACTGGTCCTTGTTCCCTTGCTGCTTCTTCCTCGTTTCTCCTTCTGTTTATACTCTCTGCATGCCAGCCCCACTTATCCTTGCTCCTGCCTTGCTATTGGCCATTCAGCGCTTTATTAAACCATCAGGTGTTTTACATAGGCAATGAATCACAGCTTCACAGAGTTAAACAAATGCAGCACAAACCAAAGCAACACACCTTAAAATAATATTCCCCAAGGAGGACTTAAACCTGAAAATTTAAGCCACCCCAATTAAATGTTTTTCCTTTATAAGAGTTGCAATGGTCTAGTCAATGGGTGGTGGTGGCGCACGCCTTTAATCCCAGCACTCAGGAGGCAGAGGCAGGCGGATCTCTGTGAGTTCAAGGACAGCCTGGTCTACAGAGCTTTTTCCAGTACTGCCAGGGCAACACAGAGAAGCCTTGCTTTGAAAAATCAAAACAAAACAAAACAAAAAGTTGTCATGGTCATGGTGCCTCTTCACACCAGTAGAAACCCTAACTAAGACACAAGTCTGTCCAAGCCTTACCGAGGAAGTGACAATCCTTCGGTAAACCCCAGACTTCCAAAAACAGTTGCATCTAATAGATTCTGCTTATGGAATTATTGAGGAGAATGGTTCCTGTTATTTCCTACTCGTCTTCATGTTAAGGAGAAAACATTAAAGGGTCTACACAAGCTTCCAGTTGCTTCCCTGTGGTAACTAAGGCAGTGATGCCCTTCTTTGTAGATATTTGAAATAACACCTGATGGAGCATGAACATGGAATGTGGGGAAGGACCCTGAAAAAGAGATAGGCTCAGATTGTTATCTGAGGTGCCTGGACTAGGCTGAGGCATAGCAGGTATAGAAATGGATCTGTTGCATGCAAATTTGTTTTTTTGGGTATGGGAGTTTTATTCCTCATTGTTACTGGGAAAGATTGGACACAAAGTTGTTTGGGACAGAGGACACTACTAACTCGAGAAAAGAGAAAGTGACTACAGGTAGTTGGGTTTGGAGATGAATGCACTGGTGACTGGTAGAAAAAGCAGACAGAAAAGGCCAAGTGGACTTTTTGGAGGACAGTAGATTTCTTTGGTTCATAGTAGGCTGTCTCAGTCAATCCATATATCACATCATCTTTCTGCAGCTAAAGAAAGTAAAAGTAAGTTGCAGAACAGGAGCTCTTTAGTAAAGGTATAAGTGTCAGGAATAATTTCTTATACGCAATGGGGGCAGACAGAAATGTATTGGAAAAGGTTTTGGAGTGATCTTCTCTACCTATGAATAACTTTATTGTAGGCCACAACCAAATTACTCATCTAGCCTAAGTGTCTGTCCAAACTCAATTGAGATAATAGATCCAACATAGTTTGAAAAATTTATGGTTATGTAAAAAGTGTAAGAAAGAATTACAATTCTATAGTGTTAAAGTATTACGAACTAGGTGTGGTGGCTTGTATCTAACCCCAATATTAAAGAGGCAAAGGCAGGAGGATCTGAAGTAGAGACTGGTGAAGGATATATGGATGGAAGGAAGAGAAAAGATAGAAAAATACATGAAGACTAAGGATTAGGCTCAGTTGGGTAGAGTGTTTGTCTAGCATGCATGAAGACCGACATTTGATCCCCAGCACCACCCTGAGTGTGGTGGCACATGCCTGTAATCCCAGCACTCAGTAAGTGAAGGCAAGAAGATCAATTCAAGTTCATTCATAGACATATAGAGAGTTCAGGGCCAGCCTGGGCTGGTGACACTGCCTCTTTTTCCCACATAAGAAAAAAATTAATTTCTTTTTAAAAATTGATGGAGGTGGTTCTTGTATTTTATCTGTTGCTTTCATTGGTTAACTAATAAAGAAAACTGCCTTAGCCCATTTATAGGCCAGCCCTCAGGTGGGTGGAGTAAACAGACAGAATGCTGGGAGAAAGAAGCCGAGTCAAGGAGTCGCCATGATTCGCCCACCAGACACAGACGCAGGTTAAGATCTTCCCTGGTAAGCCAGCTCATGGTGCTACACAGAATATTAGAAATGGGTTAGATCAATATGTAAGAGCTAGCCAATAAGAGGCTGGAACTAATGGGCTAGGCAGTGTTCAAAAGAATACAGTTTCCGTGTAATTATTTCGGGGCATAAGCTAAGCCATGCGGGCGGCCGGGTGCCGGGGACGCAGCCCCGCAGCACATATTACTACAAAAAATCATTTTTTTTTTGTTTTTTCGAGACAGGGTTTCTCTGTGGTTTTGGAGCCTGTCCTGGAACTAGCTCTTGTAGACCAGGCTGGTCTCGAACTCGGAGATCCGCCTGCCTCTGCCTCCCAAGTGCTGGGATTAAAGGCATGCGCCACCACTGCCCGGCTTTTATCAGTGTTTTTTATCTTGTCCCAGGAGGGCGAACCTGAAGGCTGTGATAGCAGTTAGAAAGCTAAGACAGGGCCGCCCGGCAGACTGACAACCTGGTCTGCAGAGCGAGTTCCAGGACAGCCAGGGCTATACAGAGAAACTTTTGTCTCAGAACAACAAACAAACAAATCCCATATATATGCATGTGTACTACATGCCTGCCTGGTGGCTTTAGAGGCCAGAAGAGGGTGTCAGATCCCTTAGGACTGAAGTTACAGACATTGTGAATCTGTCATGTGATTGGTGGGGATTGAATCTTGTTCCTCTTGAAGAGCAGCCAGTGCTCTTAACAACTGAGCTAGTTCTCCAGTTCAAGAAAAATAATTAAAAAACAAGACAGGTGATGTGCCTATAATCTCAGCACTTGAGAAACTGAGGCAGGAGGATAACTGTTAGCTCAAACCCAGCTTGGTCTGCATAGTAAGTTCCAGGATAGACTGGATTACAGAGTAAAATCCTATATATATATATATAAACCTGCTTCTAAAATATAAACTTCTCATAAGGCTGTAGTGGGAGCTGCAGGCTGTGTTCCTGCCGCCCCAGCTCCTGGTCGCCTAATTGCTTATGCCCCAAAATAACAACACACAAACTGTATTCTTTTAAACACTGCTTGGCCCATTAGCTCTAGCCCTTACTGGCTAATTCTCATATCCCGATCAACCCATCTCTAATAATCTGTGTAGCATCAGTCTTACCGGGAAAGATTCAGCATGTCTGACCTGGCAGCTTGCTTCATGGCGTCTGCCCGGGAGAGGGGAGCATGGCCTCTGCTCCAGAGAGTAGAGCTGTCGAGTCTGAGCTCACTTCCTCTTCCTCCCAGCATTCTGTTCTGTTTACTCCACCACCTATGTTCTAACCTGTGAGGGCCAAGCAGTTTCTTTATTTTTTAACCAATGACCTTCCTCCATCATAAGGCTATAATGGAAATTACTAGAAAGACAAGATTTAATTTACCATGACAGTTCCATAAGACATTTTGACTATATACATGCTTCTTGAGCAATGAGATTCATGTGAGTTAGAAGTGAAGTGCAGCCCATGTAGCTGCCATGTGCCCTACAGGTGTGTGGTGTTTTGAGTGGGTTTGGCCCCCATAGACTCACTTGTTTGAATGCTTGGCCCATAGGGAGTGGCACCGTTAGGAGGTGTAACTTTGCTGGAGGAAGTGTGTCACTGTTGGTGTGGGCTTTGAGGTCTCAGGAGCTCAAGTCAGTTCACTCCCTTCTGCCTGAGGATCAAGATGTAGAATTCTCAGCTCCTTCCTAGTACCATGTGTGCCTGTACCCCACCATGCTCCTGCCATGACAATAATGGATTGAACCTCTGAAACTGTAAGCCAGCCCCAATTAAGGTTTTCCTTTTTTTTTTAAGATTTATTTATTTATTATGTATACAGTATTCTCAGTATTCTGTCTGCATGTGTGCCTGCAGGCCAGAAGAGGGCACCAGATCTCTTTTCAGATGGTTGTATCCACCATGTGGTTGCTGGGAATTGAACTTAAGACCTTTGGGAGAGCAGGCAGTTCTCTTAACCACTGAGCCATCTCTCCAAGTGTTTTCCTTTTTAAGAGGTGTTGTGGCCATGGTGTCTCCCTCTTCACAGCAGTAGAAACCCTAATGAAGACAAGGTACCATCATTCAAGCATTCTCAGTGCCTTTTTCTGTTCACTCTCTGTGTGATGCTGATTAAATCCAGTGCATTTGTTTTGTGAGAAGAGAGAGAGAATATTTTCACCCCAAAAGATGATAGTCTGTTTATCTCTATCCTCTGAAAGCATTTCCTGCCAAGCAGTTGAAACAGAACTTTGGCACAGCATCAGGAAACTGTTTGCTTCTGTTTACCCCTTCTAGATCCAGCTTCCCTAGGAACTGAAATGAGGGGTCTCCTTGAACTTCTTCATATTTAGAACTTCTTCATAGAACATCTCAGCACTGTGCCATGTGTCAGAGCAATGGGAACCCTGTTTGTGAGAGGAAAGACATCTGCTTTAGTAATAGGCTAGGGGAAAGTGAATTAATTCAATAAAATGTACTCAGAATATTCTTCTAAAAGATTTTCAGATAAGTCTGAAACCTTAATTAGGGGCTGGTGAGATGGCTCAGTGAGAGTGTGTTCGGTAGGGCACTCACCACCAAGCTTGATGACCTGAGTTCAATCCTCAGGTGGCACACGGTAGGAGAGAACTAACTCCTCCAAGTTGGCTTCTGACCTCTAAGTGTGCATGCACGCACGTGTGTGCCTCCCATATTAAATGTAATCAAAAATTTAAAAGGGGGGGCTGGAAAGATTGCTCAGAGGTTAAGAGCACTGGCTGCTCTTCCAGAGGTCCTGAGTTCAATTCTCAGCAACCACATGGTGGCTACCAGCCATATGTAATGAGATCAGGTGCTCTCTTCTGGTAGTGCAGGCATACATGCGGGCAGAACACTGTATACATAATAAATAAATCTTAAAATTTTTTTTTTAAGAAGCCAGGCATGATGGCATATCCCTTTAATCTCAGTGTTCTGGAGGCAGAGCCAAGTGGATCTCTGTGAGCTCAAGGCTAGCTTGGTCTACATAGAAAGTTACAGGCCAAACAGGCCTACACAGTGAGACCTTCTTTCAAAAAACAAAAGGGAAGCAAACAGATGGGCTGGAGAGATGACTTAGTGGTTAAGAACACTGGCAGCTTTTTTAGAGGAGCCCAGCGCCCACTTGTCAGTTCATAACCAGTGGTAATTCTGGTTCCAGGGGATCTGGTGCTCTTTTATGACCTCTATGGGCACTTCATGCACACGGTACACAGACACACTTGCAGGCAAAACACTCATACACACAAAATCAAAATAAATTTTTTTTAAAAAACCTTAAAAGATGGTGAATTTAAGATAAAGACACAACCACTTAGTACAACTGTTCATTGTGAGCAGGTTCCCATCTTCTCTACATAGTATTGTTAGATAAACTCGACATTACTTAATTCTTTTATCCTGCTAGATGTTCTAAGTAAGATTTCTATAATTTGGGTAAGCACCAGAAATGCAGGAGCAATGACTGGGGAGGAAGGACAGAAGCCACAGACACAGCAGTGAACAGCATGGGAATAGTGGCAAGAGAAAGAATTTATGGTGTGACTTGGGCCAGAGATCTGATGCCACAAAAATGTTTCAGACTGGGAATGTATCTGTGGCCCAAACCCAGAACAAGGTCACAGATTAGAATATCCAGTGGTTTCTGAATGGCAAGAATCCATGTAAACATCAGGTCATGGAGAAAAAAGTAAAGGATGTAACACAATACCAGCGGGAGGTAGATTGAAAGAATATATAAACGGCCATAGTTTAGAGGCTCGAATGTAATTTCTACCATTAGAACCTGGCCCTGGAACAACCTCAGCTAGGCAACACCCTTTGGAACCCTTTGCGATGATGTAGATCATGTACACACAGTGAATTACCTGAGCGAATTTGGAAGAACAAAAGAAGTAAGGATTCAAGTTGCTGTAGTTATACAGATGGACTCCATTAATGAGAAAATAAAGGTTTAAAAACATTGAGTAGCTTGGGTCCTAAAAGATGACTCAACAGGTGAAATACTTTGGCTGTCAAACCTGGTGACCTAAGTTCAGTCTCCAGGGACCACATGTAGAAGGAGGTTTACTGACTCCTTTATGACCTGTACATACATATATGCAAACACACACAGGTATTTATTTATTTATTTTAGTGTTTCTCTCCACGGAAGTCTTTAGTAAAAGGCGAAAGATTTATACGATCTGAAGAGAAACCAGAGTATCACACACAGGTTTTTAAAAAGGAATACAGCTCCTTGGTGGGATGTTGGCTAGTGGATAAGAGTGTATGCTTGCACAAGGTACAGAACCCAAGCTTGAATCCTCAGTATTCATGTTAGGAAAAAAATGTACAGATGTGGTAGTGGCCAGTAACTCTAGTGATGTGGGGGAATGGAGACAAGAGAATTGCTGGGGCTTGTTCACTGCCAACCTTGATATAGGTCCAACATGAGACCCTGCCCTGAAGGAATAAGGCAGAGATGATAGAGAAGAACACAGTATTTTTCATTGGTTCTATGTATAGACCTTCACACCTCTCTCTTTCACCTTCTCCAAAGACAACCACAACTAAACTAAGAATATGTCCCTTAGTTTTTTGTTTTGTTTTTGAGATAGCATCTCACTACGTTGCTCTAGTTGGCCTAAAGCCCAGTATGTAGACCAGGCTGGCCTCTGACTCATAGAGATTCACTTGCTTTTGCCTGCTGAGTGCTAGGATTAAAGGCTTGTACCACACCTCTTAGTTCTTTTGGACAACGTAGGTTCCTTACATCTTTCTCCTTGTGAGGTTTCAGTCATTAACTGAAGACTTCTGAGATGGAGATGGAAAGCTTCCTGCTTTGAGAGAATAACAAACATAGTTTGCTAAGAGAGGTCTCTAGAGTTGTGTCAGGGATTTAGCAAATCCTGGCTTCTCCCTAGTTCCATTAGTTACCTTCTTGTGGGTGGTGTTTGGTCTGTTCATGATTTTTTTTACCTTTGCCTTGAAGTCCTTTTGACTTCTGGATGGTTTGGCCCTGCAGCCATCTGATCATGAGGACTAACTCAATCCAGTCACACAACTCTAATGTACCTCATTTTTTTTTTTTTTAGTACTTCGAGCTGCATAGAGGAAATGAAGTCTAGGAAATCCAAAGAAGCAGGATGGTACCAGCAGATAACTGATCTTGGTCCTTTCTGTCAATCAATAAACTAGTATTAGCATCTTCTCAGGCATTGGATTCACCCTAGACACCCTACAAGAACTGTCATGGAAAGGACCCTTAAAAATAGAATTGATGCTGAACAAAGTGGTGCTTGCCTTTAATCCCAGCACTCAGGAGGTAGAACACTCTGAGTTTGATGCCAACCAGGCTTGTATAGTGAGACCTGTCTTAAAAAAAAAAATTGTGTGGGGCTGGAGAGATGGCTCAGCGGTTAAGAGTACTGACTGCTCTTCTCAAGGACCCGGGTTCAATTCCCAGCACCCACATGGCCGCTCACAACTGTCTGAAAATCCAGTTCCAGGGGATCTGACACCTTCACACCAATGCACATAAAATAAAGTTAAATAAACCATAAAAATTAAAAAAAATTGTGTGTGTGTGCGCGCGCACACGCGCGTGTATATGTAGGGACTGGCATTGTGGCTCAGTTGGTAGAGTACTTGCCAAGCATACATGAAGCCCTGAGCCCTGAATTTAAGTCCATAGTACTGCATATAGTTGCATATATCTGTCTCAGTACTTATGAGCTCATTTTTGATATATAGTGAGGCCGGACTGGACTATACGAGACCCTTTCTCAAAAAAAAAAAAAAAAAAAAAAAAAAAAAAAAAAAGTTGAGCATTAAATGAGGTTCACAAATGATAAAAAAAAAAAAAAATTGAATTGGAGTAGGTAGGAGTGAAGGAAGCACTCCCAGCTGAGGCAGAGCCCCATCACAGCTTTCAGATGCAACGACAGCTTTCAAGACCTACAGAAATGGCCTAGAAGTATAAGACACAAGGAAATTATTGTCCCATCTAAGGGTTTTGGAAATAATGCTTAAGTCAGCCACAAAACATTAATAAAAAGTTTAGGTAAGTAAATTTTGAAGATGATGGAATCTAATTGATAACTTCCTTACAACAACCTACAGACAATCTCCCTTTTAAAAGGGTTAATTATAGTGGTGATTATGAAGAGAAAAAGCCCATGATGAAAGTGTGGTAGAGGACTCTGCTCTTCGTTGAGCAAGTTAAAACAAGCTGATCTGTAAGCAATTATTATCTTCATCAAAATTCTTAGCTCTAATGTTTTGGTTTCAATGGCCCAGCACGTATGCCTTCTCAAACAATTGGATGGATTTAAAACACTTACGAGATGTTTGTGCTTATATCTCAACGTAGCATCAGTTCAACAGGAAAGTCGGGGGAGTATAATTTGGCCTTAGGTCTTGGTTAAAAAAAATCAAAACTAAGCAAAAAGTCCACAAGGTCTAACCCGTGCATACAAATGACATTCTTTATGCAGTCTTACAATGCATAAAGAAACAAGGATCCATACTGTTTCAGGGTGTCTTTTCTTCTTAATCACGTAACAGCTCTGGGAAAAGTGGCCGGTAGTTGGCATGCTTGGGGTGCTTGGGCGTTACCCACTGCCAACATTTTCACATGGGGGTACTTTCTAAAAAGATTTCTCTTTGCCTTTTTTTTTTTCATTTTTGGTTTTGTTTTGTTTTGTTTATATTTTCAAAAACATATGTTCTGCATTATAAGGAAAGTTTGGGGTGCCTACTTGGAGAAGGAGTGATTTGAAAACTAAATTAACTTTTCAAATTCTGATTTATATATGTGCAAGTGATTCTGAAGAATATGTCTTTGGATTAGATTGGGAAAACTAGAAATATATGCGCACACATGATGAGGTTTCTAGTTACATTCTGTGCTTAATTAAGGATTACATTGTGTATGTGTGTGTATGTATGTGTGTATGTAATGTTCATTTGAAATGCCTATAATTTTGGGCTGGCTAAGGACATGTACTGCTCTTCCAGAGGACCTGAGTTCCCAGCATTCATGTCAAGTTGTTCACAGTAGCCTGTAATTTCAACTCCATGGGATCTGACACCTCTTGGGGTACCTGCACCTGTGTAAACAATACTACCCCCAGTATACAAAGTTAAAAATAATGTTTAAAACCTTAAAGAAATGACAGTAATTTGACAGCTATAACTAGTGAATGGAAGGCAGTTGCTGGGTATTGAAGGTGGAGCTGATGCTGACAGAAAGGTGACTAGCCCATGCTTTCAAGAGGCTTCCAGTGTCTGCTTAGTTCATAGGTGGGGTCATGGTGAAGAGTATTGGCGAGCAAGCATCCTGAGCTATGAACTCTCTTGGAGAATAGCTCATCTACTCTGCCTAGGACAGAAAGAAATCAGAGCAGGCTTGACTAAAGAGATAATATTTGTATTGAACCTATTTAGATGTTAACCTTTGTGATATTTTCTGGTAACAAGTTGTTATGAGATTGGAGCATAGAATGCTGGAAGCCAGGACAGAGATGTTAACTTCACAGTATCTGGTATTTCCAGGTACAAATGCCTCACAAGTAAATTGGAAGTTCATGTTTAGAAAATACAAGAGAAAAGTTAGAGCTCTAGAGGTAATAGTTTGATAAGATCCATATATTTAACTGCAGCTATGTAAACAGATAAAATGTCTATATGTAGGAAAAACCTGGAGGAAAATTTTCTACTTGAAAACTACACAGGAGAGGAGGCAGTAATGAAAGACAATGATGAATGGTCATAGAGATGGGAAAGGAGTTGATAGAGAGGCTGGGAGCATCACAGTCAAGTAAAGAGCTTGGATGCTGCAGAAAAAATGAACAAGCTGAGCATTTGGAAAACAAAAACTAGAATAGTTGAAGCCAGACATGATGCAAGCCTGTAACCTCAGTGCTTTGAAGGTAGAGGGAAGAAGATCAGAAGTTCAAAGTTATCCTGGCTACATATGGACTTTGAGGCCAATCAAGTGATACAAGAGACTCTGTCTCAAAGTAAGCAACAACAACAAAGAAAACCAAATTTATAAAATAAGAAACCTGGATATCCAGATTACCAGGGACTGTGTTTTGAAGAGGCATCCATTCCACACTACATCAACTTGGAGTTTCAGAGAGAGCTGTAGACAGAAGTTTCTGTCCCACCCAGTTCCACAGCTATTCAGTCCCAAATAAACACACAGAGGCTTATATTAATTATAAACTGTTGGGCCTATTGCTCAGGGTTATGTAGAATTATCGTCAAATCCTTAGTGGATTATTCTGTGAGGCTCGATCATCTCAGCCAGCAGCCTTGAAGTTGTTCTGGGTACAGAACTCAGAAGAAACTGCAACAGAGGTCTTTTAAAATGTAGGGTCATCTGGGCCATTCATTCCCATTGGAGATTTTTCAAGGGGTCTTCCTTGCCCAAACCTTATTTTTCTTAACTAAGAATGAAACAAAAGCAAAACCTCTTCTCCAAAGTAACATAACTTTTGACTTAAATTTTGAAGTCAAAGCACTTCCAAAATATATAGTATGGATTAATCCAGCAGCATTTATAATCAAATGTCTTTTAGCAGCTATTGCTCCTTCCTCAGTAATCAAACAATTCAAAGACAATACAATAACATACAGTATCCAGATTCTCTGTGTATTTTCCATCTTTACGTGACTTTTTAAAAACTCTTATTTCTTTTATTTTTATTTATATTTTTAATTTTTTTTGAGACAAGGTTTCTCTGTGTATCTTTTTTTGGCTGTCCTGGAACTCACTCTGTAGACCAGACTGGCCTTGAACTCACAGAGATCTCCCTGCCTCTGCTTCCCAAGTGCTGGGATTAAAGGCATGTGCCACTATGCCCAACTATATTTTTTTAAGGACTTCCTCTATCTTTTTTCTTTTCTCTCCCAAACCTATGCATATTTTTAAACACACTGTAAACCGTTTAGAGGACTTGTTTTCATCTGAATCTGTCCTTTTTTTAGATTTACTTATTTATTATGTACAGTGTTCTGCCTGCATGCGTATCTACACCCCAGAAGAGGGTACCAGATCTCATTATAGATGGTAGTGAGCCACCATGTAGTTGCTGGGAATTGAACTCAGGACCTCTGGAAGAATAGTCAGTGCTCTTAACTGCTGAGCCATCTCTCCAGTCCCCTGAATCTGCTTTTACTGTATATCTTTTTCTGACTACATGAGTCTTAATCTGCTAAGTGATATGGCTAGGATTAAATACGCGGCTTTGGCGACTGGCTCTGCCCCATCCCTCAGCTTCCTGAGAGTCTACCTTCATGGCAGAGGTATAGGCGGGTATATTGCCACAACTCTGTTGAGTTTCTATGTCCATGCCACCACCAATAAGCCTGATACTGACTGCTTATAAATACCATTAAGTGTTTGGTGGCAGACTCTCTTAAAAGAGCTGCCAAGTTTTTGCTACTGACACTGAGTCAGAAAGCCTCTCTTAAAGGAGCTGTGCCTCTGCTCACCACCAACAAACAGAACCTATGGGAGAAAAGATGGTTACCAAGAAGCCGTGCTTGACTCTGTTCTCGTCTGTCTAGAATCCTTTTTTTTTTTTTTTTTTTTTTTTTTTTTTTAAAGCTTTCTCGGGCTATATGTGGAAATTCTTGCCAAATGTTTGGGTGCCATTTGTTGACGAAAGTTTCTGTCCTGCCCAGTCCTGTAGCCATTCAGTCCCAAATAAACACACAGAGGCTTATATTAATTATAAGCTGTTTGGCCTATTATCTTAGGCTTATTATTAATTAGCTTTTACAATTTAAATTAACCCATAGTTCTTGTCTAGGTTTATCCATGTGACTTGGTGCCTTTTTCTCAGTGAGGCATTCAGGTTCTTGTTTTGAAAAGAAAAAAAAAGGGGGGGGGATATAGATATGATAGGATAAAAGGGTAGATTATTGAATCTACTCTGAAAAGAAAAAAGGAAGACTATGGATATGATAAGATGAAAAGGTAGATTATTAAATCTATTTTTAAAAAGCAGCTAACTAGTTTTAAATTGGATTGGACTTCTGTATACTGCATAGAAATTTTGTATATTGATACAAATTTGAGATTATTTTTGTTAAAACATACTATATATATGTTTCTAATCTTGTTTAAGGTATTGTACCTATACAGCTCATTTAACAATGTAATGCAAATTTCTAGTCTTTGAAGGTTATTATTACCAGTTGTTTAGGATGATAAGAAAATGCAGGTTAGTAATTAGTCACCTATTATAGTCACATGAGGTATGTTTTCAAGGCCAAACAAAGATATATTTTAGATAGACAGGCCATCTTCAAACACTTGAGAAATCTACAGAATATGGCATTTAAGATGTTTTAATAACACAGGCTCTTTTTTATGACGAGACATGTCTGCTTCTGGCAGCACCAATCTACTTCAGAAAAGATAATGGGCACTGAAGAAACTCCACATGGAGCTTACTTTCTCTGTGGCAAAAGTAAGCTACTGGGCAAGAAAATACCCTTGCCTTGATTGCTGACAAAATGCTGTCCTAATTGGACAAGCAGGATACAAAAGAGAGTGACTGCCAAACATTTTCAAGACAAGGAGGGACAACCCTTCAGAATATCCTGCTTCATAGAAAAGTCTGTTAGATATGCTAAGCCTATAGGCTGAAGATAGATGCCTCAACGTTGCAGAGGAACAGCAGCTAGCTGTTTCTGTCATTGACATTTTTTGGAAGTCACTTGCTTGTACATCCTGCTTTCTCAGTTAATATTATTCCTTCTTGGGTCTTTGAGGGATTTGAAGACTAGATAGTTATAGTTTTTCTTGTTTACCTGATGCAGCAAGTTAGTTATGATAGAAAGTAAATTAGGACAAGACTTTGGACTCACCAAGATAGGATAGATATGGAGTATTTTCTCTGAATTTGTCAAATGCAAATGTGCTAGACATTGTTGATGTATTTATTGCCTGTATATATTGTATATAGTCATTGTACTTATTGTATATAGTTTTTCTTATATTAGTTATAGCCTTCCTTTTTAATTTTTGACAAAAAATGGGGAATATAGTGATAATTCATTTGTATTTTAATAAATAAAGCTTACCTGAAGATCGGAGAGTAAAACAGCCCCACTGGTCAGCCTTACAGACCAGGCAGTGGTGACACACACCTTTAATCCCAGTAGCCACACTAGTTTGCCATAGAAACCAGGTGGTGCATGCCTTTAATCCCGGCCGTAGAGAGGAATATAAAACAGGAGGAGACAGCTCACAGACACAGTCTCTGAGAATTCTGAGATTCCTGGAGGGGGAATCCCGATTTTGAACTAAGGTAAAGGTAAGTGCCAGTGGCTGGCTGTTTTGCTTTTCTGACGTTTAGGCCGAACCCTAATATCTGTCTCTGGGTTTTTATTAATCATGCTACAAGATCTCCTGGAGCTTGAGTTACTGATAGTTGTGAACCTCAGTGTGGGTGCTTGGAGCCATCCCTCCAGCACCATAATTAGAAGTTTTGAGAATAGACAAGCTTAGAACATTGCTGTGCAGAGCAAGAAGCATCTAAGTCACTAGGAGTAAAAGTATTGTTGAATGATATTCAGTGCTGGGAGGTTTACCTATTCATGTCTTTTGCATCTTACTGTGAAGTTTCAGAAATGATTCAGGTTCTTTTGTCATTCAGACTGCTCCAGTGCTATTTATTAGGAATTGCTTTCTGTTGAGATACTTTGAAAATGTGCTTTAGCCAAACAAATTGATTTATCATCAGCAAAAGATTTATTTCTGGGGGGCTGGAGAGATGGCTCAGTGGTTAAGAGTATTGCCTGCTCTTCCAAAGGTCCTGGGTTCAATTCCCAGCAACCGCATGGTGGCTCATAACCATCTGTAATGAGGTCTGGTGCCCCCTTCTGGCGTGCAGACATACACGCAGACAGAATACTGTATACATAATAAGCAAATAAATAAATATTTTTAAAAAAGATTTATTTCTTCACAGTACTAGGATATCTATATTAGAAACCTGAGGCTCAAAGTAAGTGCATATGTTATAGTAAGTAACACTTGATAGTAAAACATACACACACAGAGGAGACATGACATGACATGACAGCTTCCTAGGCTCCCGAAACTTGGACTTTTTGAACATTTATTTCTTTGCTGTCCAAGTCTTCTTAGTTAAAAATGACTTGATGAACATGGAAGGAACTATGGATAATATTTATCTTTAGTATTTATTTATTTAGTATTTATCTTTAGGATAGTGTTTATCCTAAAGAAAAGGAAGGAAACGAGGAGATTAGGTATAAGTGCTCAGCCTTCTAGGAAACTGGGAATGGCTCTGGTGTGTCGATCCTGTTTCCCAGGATAGCAGAACTTTGGCAAAAGACTATCCTGAAATGGCATGATAGACAAACACAAACTGCCATCCTCTTTTTACTGATGTTTAAAATTTCAAAGTCATAACTGTAATTATGCAAACATTAAGGTGAATAGTCTTTTCCTAAATCATTATTTTAGCTTCTGTCATTCCAGCTGTTAAGAGAATAATTACTCTATTAAACTACATGTGTGTTAGGACTGGAGTGATGGCTTAATGGGTAAGAACATGCACTGCTCTTGCTGAGAACCTTGTTCTTTTCCAGCACCCTTGTCAGTCAGCTTGTCACTCCAGCTTCAAGGAATCAACACCTTTCTCACTCATGTGTGTGCACACGTGCATACACACACAAACACATCTATATACTTACATATATACATATATATAATTAAACATAAAGAACAAAATCCTAATGTATGTAAATTTAATCATTCCTGGAGTCAGAATTTCCTTTATACAGAATTCCTCATAGAACACCCCCCAAAATTATATGTACCTAGATCTCACTTTTAGGAATTCTGGTTTGGGAGATCCGTAGATATCCTAAGGGCAGCATTGTATTTAAGAGCTCTTTTTAGGTTTTCCTCCCAGAAGTCAAATCATTTTATTCTTGAGCTTTTTTGTAAGACTTACTTAATTTTTACTTATCTCTCTTTCTCTCTCTCTCTCTCTCTCTCTCTCTCTCTCTCTCTCTCTCTCTCTCTCTCTCTCTCTCTCTCTCTCTCTCTCTCTCTCTCTCTCTCTCTCTCTCTCTCTCTCTCTCTCTCTCTCTCTCTGTACAGGTGTACTCAAATTCCCGAAGACAGTGTCAGATACTCTGAAGCTGGATGGAGTTGCAGGCAATTTGAAGTCACCGAATGTGGGTGCAGGGAACTGAAGTCTGATACTCTGAAAGCAAGCACTCTTAGTCTCTAAGTCATCTCTCCAGCCCTAAATATTTTTTTCTTTATAGAAGGTGAAAAGGAATTGGGAGATGACAATTCTCTTAGAGTATTTTTTGATGAGCACCAAGGGTTGAGAGCCTGCTTGCTTTCTTGCTTGTTTTATTTTATTTAAGACAGTATTACTAGTAGCCAGACTGGCCTCTTAACTCAGAGATTGCTTGCCTTTGGCTCCCAAGTTCTGGGACTAAAGTCTTGCTCCACCATATGCAGTTGCCATTTTTGTTTCTAATTGATTCTTTATTTGTATCTCAGGTTGAGTCCGTAGGCGATCTCTCCGAATTTGTGCCTTTTGTGTCTTAATTTTTTGCAAACCTATTTTATAACCTAAATAATTAACAGAATCTCCCTTCTGAATCTTTTCAGGAGCAATTTGTAATCCCCATTTAGGTAAAAGTATTTTTATTTCTTCAAACAGTCTGTTCAAGGTATCCATGTTAGAATCGGATAACAAAATGTCGTCCATATAATGATATACTATCGATTTTGGAAATTTCTTGCGTATTATTTGCAATGGTTGATTCACAAAATATTGGCACAGGGAGGGGCTATTTAACATACCCTGGGGGAGGACGGCCCAGTGGTTGAGAATTATTATAATTATTATAATTCCTCCTCGAAGGTTGAGAATTATTATAAGTATGCACTGTGAAGGCAAATTTTTCTCTATCTTCTTTTTGTAAAGGTATAGTGAAAAAACAATCCTTTAAATCAATAACTATGAGAGGCCATCCTTTTGGCAATAAAGAGGGCAAAGGAATTCCAGATTGCAGAGGGCCCATAGGTTGAATAACCTTGTTGATAGCCCTGAGATCTGTCACCATTCTCCATTTACCTGATTTTTTCTTAACCACAAATACAGGAGAATTCCAAGGGCTGGTAGATTCTTCTATATGTCCAGCATCTAATTGCTCTTGTACCAGCTGTTCTAAAGCCTGTAACTTTTCCTCAGCTAAAGGCCATTGCTTTGTCCATATTGGTTTCTCAGTCAACCATTTTAGAGGCAAGGCTGTTGGTATCTCTGAAGGGACATCAATTGCTTGTTCTTGTACAGCCCGAATGGCCGGTTTTCTCCGTTTGTAATATCTTTTAATATTATTCTCAGAAATATAGGCTCTAGAAGTAGCAGGAATGTTAATTTGGGTATTCCATTGTTGTAATAGGTCACGACCCCATAAATTCATTGCAATATTGGCTACATATGGCCTTAATTTTCCTATTTGTCCCTCTGGTCCTATACATTCAACCCATCTTGTGCTCTGCCTTACTCAAGATAGGGTTCCAATTCCCAGGAGCTGAACATTTACATTCTGAATAGGCCAATACGGATGCCAAGATTCTGGGGTAATGATACTTACATCCGCACCTGTGTCCAGCAGGCCAGTAATAAAAATACCATTTACACACACTCTTAGCTTTGGTCTTTGATCATTTATAGAAGTTTGCCAAAACACACGGAACTCATCTTTCTTATCATTATTGCTTGTAACAGTAGGCATGGGGCTTCCTAATTGTCCTGATGAGGCACGTTCTCTGCAGTAACTGGAAATGACTGAACCATGTTTGCCATGGGGGCCTGTGAGGCTCCCCCCTCATGTTTCCCATCTGTATCAGGTTGCCTTGTCTATCTCTTGTAGACCTGCACTCATTCGTCCAGTGTCTGCCTTTTCCACATCTTCTACATAAACCTGAAGGCTGAGTCCTCCTATTTCTGTTATTTCTAGAAGATGCATTATTATTATTTCTGAAAATCCGTTGTCTACAATTCCTTTTCATATGACCCATTTTGCCACAATTAAAACATTTGGTATTCTGATGTCTCCTTTTACCATGGAAATTGCTTCTTCTACCCATGCTTCAGTGCCATAGTCAAATGTATCAACATTCAGTGTATGCAAGACCCATTCTTCCAATGGTGCTGATCTGAGCTTTAAAGGTCCCAAAATCCTTTTGCATTCCACATTTGCATTTTCATAAGCCAAAGACTCGATCATTATACATGTCTTGCTTCTGGGTCAGATATCCCTATTTGTACAGCTTTAGTTAGTCTTTGTAAAAAGTCACTAAAGGGTTCTCTCTGACCCTGTTTAACTCTGACAAATGATTCCATTCTCTGTCCTGGATTTTGCACCCTGTCCCAAGCCCTTAAGGCTGCTGTAGTACACATGGAGAGTATGTTTTCATCCAAATTAGCTTGTTCCTGAGGGTCGGAAAAGAGCCCCTTTCCTAGAATTTGATCTAGGCAAATCTCAATTCCCTTTGCTCTTTCCTGCTGTTCTAAAAGTCTAGCCTCTTGCTTGAATAAGCATTTCCATTTCAATTGCTGTCCACTCTCAAGTACAGCAGAGCTCAGCTGTAACCAGTCAGAGGGGGTTACTTTGCTTGTCGTGGCCCAAGATCTTAGCATCTCTTTAACAAAAGAGGCATGCATCCCAAAAGTCATTACAGCCTGTTTAATTTCTTTGAGATCATTCATACGGACAGGTTCCCATGTATCTTCCTTGATGACCCTAGGGTTTCTGGAACCAACCACTTTCTCTGTTGTTACTACTGGAAAGGCAGGTAGAACTGTAGGTAGAGCTTTGTGGGAATTGTCTCGGAGAGATTTACCCACAGATGTAGTTAAAATTTGCCTTTCTACCCCTTGCTCTTCTTCATCAGAATTTAGAAATTCCTCAATCTTTTCAATTCTATTCACTATTGCCTTCTGCAATGTCTGAATCTCCTGTCCAGAATTATGTTCTAAAGCCTTCATTGAGGATTCTAAAGTATGAAGTTTGTCCATTAGAGATAACATCTCATCTTTGGACGTAATTTTTATAGCATATACCGTGCCTTCTTGTATTGATAATCTTTCCACCAATCTGTCATAAGCTTTAGACAAAATCCGATTGTCACATTCAGCAGTTTTGATTCTCTCAGTTAATGTTTCAGTTCCTACTGAAAGGGACTGAAGCTTACGATCCAAATCAGCTGTTCCCTCTTCCATAGTAATGAATTTCTCCTTAATATCAGCCACTAATGTTTCAGTTCCTACAGAAAGGGACTGAAGCTTACGATCCAAATCAGCTGTTCCTTCTTCCATAGTAATGAATTTCTCCTTAACATCAGCCTGTACCTCTTCTAAATTTTGTTCAGTTTGTCGAGTTGTGTTAAACAAAGATCTGTTCTCTGCCTGGAGAACTTCAAACTGAGTTTTGAGAAGATTGTCATTTTCAATTGTTTTTAAGTGTTCAACCTCGTCTCGTAAAGACTTTATCATATTTCTATTATCAAACCTATAGTACCAAGGAAAACTACGAATCCCAGAAATATCCATATCTGTGGGCTGACAGACACTTCTTGTAAAATCTCTCACATGGTACAATTGAAAAGGCTGTTAAAAGTCTTGAATGGTGATGTTTTCAGACATTTTTCTTATTTATAAAAGAAAATTATTTACCTGTAATGACGTTTTCCTGCCAGTGGTGGCGAAAGAAATGCACCTGAGTCCACGTGGTCTAAACCAGAGCCGGTCTGAAACAATTAACTCAAAACGAAAATTATTGTACTGCCTGAGAAGTTAGATTGGTCGCAGAAGGGGTCACTTTGCTGCTGTGGCGGCTTTTGCTTCAAAACCGCAGGTGCTTCCGTTAATTCAGGCAGTGGGGCTTTGGAAGGTAGGCAGGGAGCGGTTAACTGCTCTGGCCCGAGTAAGTCTGAAAGAAGGGGCAGGCCCACTGTAAGCGTAAGGGGCCAAGTGGGGGGTCGCCGCTCTGCGACTGTATCATGGCCTGGAGTGGGGGAAGGGAAAGTGAGCAGGGAGCGCGCTGTGAAAGCTAGCAGGCTATGCTCGCCCAGTCGCACTTCCTGAGCTCCGGTAACTAACTTGCTAGCAAAGGCTGGGAAAGATGGAGCTTGCGCCCTCCCCTGTGCCGGGACGGGGGCAAAATAGCCCGATGTTGGACGCCAAATGTAATGACGTAAATGAATGCAGACAGATTATAAAAATATATACAGCTTTAATAGGGAAATAGACTTACAGGACCACAGGTTCCCGCGGAGAACAGGAAAGCAGAGAAAAAGGGCTGCTGGGATCACACCTGGCAGATTTATCAGTAAACATTAGCCCGAGGCGAACACGCCCCCAATGGGTGGGGCTTATCCCTACAAATCAGTTATCAAAAAATACTAGTAATTCAAATCCAACAACATATAAAAATGAGTGTAAACCATTATAAAGCAGTATTTGTGCCAAGAATGCAAGGATGATCCAATATACAAAATTCAGTAAATATAATACCTCACACAAATAGAAGGAAAGATTGAAATCCTATGATTATTCCAGTAGACACAGAAGGGTTAAAAATAAAATTGAACATTCTTTCATGTTTTAAAAAACAAAAGAAGCCAAGCATGTTGTACGCCTTTAATCCTAGCACTCAGTAAACAGAGGCAGGCAAATCTTCTGAGTTTGTGGCCAACCTGATCTACAGTGTGAGTCCTAGGACAGCCAGGGTTACACAGAGAAACTTTGTCTCAGAAAATAAACAGACAAAAACCACACCAAATCAACCAGTCAACCAACCAATCAAACAACCAACCAACCAACCAAACAAACAAACAAACAAACAAAACCCACACACCAAAAATGAACACTAGAAAACCAAAAACAAAACAAAAAGAACAATCTACTAAGTTTAAGAGAAGTGCCTCAGCATTCTAAGAGAAACCTCTGGCCTACGTCATACTGAATGAAGAAAAGCTGAAAGTCTCCTCGGGGTAGGTGAAGACTGTCAAGTCTTAGTCAGGGTTACTATTGCTATAATGAAACATGACCAGAGGGTTTGAGTTACCCTTCCTATCATTGTTCACTATCAAAGGAAGTCAGGACAGGAACTCAAACAGTGAAGGAGCCTGTAGGCAGGAGCTGATGAAGTGACCATGGAGGGTACTGCTTACTGGCTTGTTCCCCATGGCTTGCTCAGTCTGCTTTCTTATAGAACTCAGGACCACCAGCTCAGGGATAGCACCACCCAAATTGATGGGTCCTCCCCCATCAATTACTAATTTAAAAAATGCCTTGCAGTCTTGTCTACAGCCTAGTTTTATGGAGACATTTTCTTAATTAAGGTTCCCTCCTCTATAGTGACTTTAACTTGTGTCAAGTAGACTAAAGTATCTAGAACATTTAATGAGCACCTAGCATATCAGCTTACCTGTTCTCATAGCTGGCCCAATCACAGCATCAGTGAAGTTATCCCAATGCTTTCCTTGAGTGAACTATTGTTACTATTAGCCTAGTGTTTAGAATACAATACCAAATACTATAGCACAAAGACATATGGACCTAGGTCTAATTTAACATTTTCATGAACTGGTTATTGGAAGAGAACATTGATTCTGTATTACATCTTTGATACACTTTGAAAGGGGAGAGTGAGTGAAAAGTATGAATGGGATTCAAAGCATGGAAACTGATTCTGCTGTGGACGGGGGCTAGAGAAAGCAGACAGTTATTCTTTCATAGTTGAAGAAACTAATAACATCTGAGTTTTCTGTAAAAATCTCAGGAGTGCCATTTGAAAATAGTTATTGAAATCCAAATGAGACTTACTAGACAAGATTCCCATTAATCAATCTCTCTCTCTCTCTCTCTCTCTCTCTCTCTCTCTTTCTCTCTCTCTCTCTCCCTCTCTGTGTGTGTGTGCGTGCGCTATAGTTCCATAGTTTTTCTAGTCTCCTTATTAATAATTCTGTAACTTGTTAATTGTAGTAACTAGGATTACCAGCTAATATTTCTTTTGAACTACTTGTAGAGCTAAATAAAAATCTTTCCTTTAGGGCTAGAGAGATGGCTCAGAGGTTAAGTGCATTGCCTGCTCTTCCAAAGGTCCTGAGTTCAATTCTCAGCAACCACATGGTGGTTCACAACCATCTGTAATGGGGTCTGGTGCCCTCTTCTGACCTGCAGGTATACACACAGACAGAATATTGTATACATAATAAATAAATAAATAAATAAATATTTTAAAAAACCTTTCTTTTATCCAGTAGAAAGGCTATGAGACAAAAATGTGTGCTCTTTGTGCATGTCCACATACCAAAAAATAAAGGCACACACCACCACTGCCCAGCCCTATGGGGGCCATTCTTATTCAACCACCACATGTAAGATGCAATTCTGTTAATCCTATTGATTGATTGAAGTAGTGCACTACTCTTTAGCTTTGTTCTTAATTTTTTTTTTTTTTTTTTTGAGATCATGAACCTCTTTGAGAATGTATTGAAAGCTGTGGACCTTTCCTCCTCGAAATGAACTCAATACATATCAATCAGCAGTTCTGCATTTTCTATTGAGCATCTCTGGAAGAGTACATAATCTGCAGTGATTTTCCGAAAAGGGGAACTTATGGGTAAGAATGAGAGGAAAGATTTGGACAGGGCGATAACTCAGTGAGTAAAATGCTTGCGATACAAGTGTGAGGGCCTGAGTTCAAATCCCAAGAATCCATATAAAGCTGGATGTTGTGGCATGCATCATCTGTGGTCCAAGTGCTCCCTGTGGGAAGATAGGAAGCTGACAGAGGAAAATCCTTGAAGACCAGCTAGTCTGACATATGTAGCAGCAGCAAACAACAAAGAGACTTTGCCTTAAACAAGGTAGAAGGAGAGGACCACTCTGGAGTTTGTCCTTTGACCTCCACAAAGGCACAGTGGTACCTGTACACTTGAATGCAAATGAACAAGCCACATGCATACAAAACGGGGGGAGTATTCTTCCCTGTGTATTAATTTATATATATTTTTAAAGTTTGTAATCAACTATTACATCTTACCTATATTGTATGCAAAAATGCTTTTATTTTATTTTATTTTTAAATTAAAATTTCTGCCTCCTCTCCGTTTCCCATTTCCCTCCCCCTCCTCCCACACATCGCCCCTCCCCCCACTCCCCTCCCCCTCTCCCCACTCCATTCCCTCTCCCTCTCGATACTGAAGAGCAGTCCAAATTCCCTGCCCTGCGGGAAGTCCAAGGTCCTTCCACTTCTATCTAGGTTCAGGAAGGTGAGCATCCAAACAGGCTAGGCTCCCACAAAGCCAGTTCATGTATTAGGATCGAAACCTAGTGCCATTGTCCTTGGCTTCTCATCAGCCTTCATTGTCCACCATGTTCAGAGAGTCCGGTTTCATCCCATGCTTATTCAGTCCCAGTCCAGCTGGCCTTGGTGGGCTCCCAATAGATCAGTTCCACTGTCACAGCCTTCATCTGGCGATGGATCGAGATAGAGACAGAGACCCAATTTGGAGCAACGGACTGAGCTCTTAAGTTCCAAATGAGGAGCAGAAAGAGGGAGAACATGAGCAAGGAAGTCAGGACCACGAGGGGTGCACCCACCCACTGCAAAAATACTTTTTAAATCAGTGTCAAAAAGTTATACGGCAGTGCTCTGAATTTCCTATTTCTTGCAATTCAAAAAATTAAATCTTGGAGTGGTGAGATTGCCCAGTTAATGATAAAGTCATTTGCTACTAAGACTGGTGAATCTGAGTTAAATCCATAGAAACCAAGTGATACAAAGAGAGAAGGTGTAGCATGAATTCTAGTTGGTCTTAATAATAAAAATCCAGAGTCAGATATAGGGGTTAATGCTGAAGATCAGAGAAGCAGAGAAGCTAGCCACTAGAGAGTTCTTTAACCTCTACCAATACTCAAATTGAAGGGGCCATCTTGTCCTTAGACTGCATCTCCACATTCCATCTGTCTCCACCAAACCTCAGACTGCCCTGAACTCCTGTCTCCTGCCTTATATTCCTCTCTCTACCCAGCCATACCACTTCTGTCTCTACCTACCTAGTGTTGGGATTAAAGGTGTGTGATCCCAAGTGCTAGGATCACCTTTGTGTGAGCTGTTTCTCTTTTAGACAAATTTGTTCTTGTTGTAGCTCAGGGTGGCTGTGAACTAATGGAGATCCCTCTGCCTCTGTCTCCTGAGTCCTGGGATTAAAGGTGTGTGACACTACTCCCTGGCCTCTAGTAGCTTAGCTCTGCACTCTCATCTTCAGGTAAGCTTTATTTATTACAATACAAATGAATTATCACTGCATTTCCCCTTTTTGTCTAAAATAAAAAGGAAGGCTATAACTAATATAAGAAAAACTATATACAGTAAGTACAATAACTATATACAATATATACAGGCAATAAATATATCAACAGTGTCTAGTTTATTTGTATTTGACAAATTCAGAGAAAATACTCCATTATCTGTCCAATCTTGGTGAGTCCAAAGTGTTGTATATAATTCACTTTCTATTCTAACTTGCAATACCAATTCAAAATTATCTTTTTATGTCTCTTAACCTTATATACTTTATATTTCTTTAGTTAATTTCTATTTTGAGTCTAGTAAGCAAGGAAAACTATATCTAGTCTTCAACTCCCTCAGAGACCTAAGAAGAAAATCATATTAACTGAGTAAGCAGGAGGTACAAGCAAGCAATTTCAAAAAAAAAAAAAAGTGTGAGAAATGACAGAAACAGCTGGCTGCCCAGACAGTCACCCAAAGTTCCTCTGCAACATTGGGACATCCGTCTTCAGCCTATAGGCCTAGAATGTTCAACAAATTTTTCTATGAAGCAGGACTTTTTTGTTTTTTTGTTTTTGAGATAGGGTTTCTCTGTGGCTTTGGAGCCTGTCCTGGAACTAGCTTTTGTAGACCAGGCTGGCCTCAAACTCACAGAGATCCGCCTGCCTCTGCCTCCTGAGTGCTGGGATTAAAGGTGTGCGCCACCACGGCCCGGCGAAGCAGGACTTTTGAAGGACTATCCCATCTTGTTTTGAAAATGTTTGCCAGTCACTCTCTTTTGTGTCCTGCTTGTCCAATTTGAAAAACATACTTTAAACAGTTGAGGTAGGAACACTTTCTTGCCCAGTGGCTTACTTTTGCCACAAAGGAAGTAAACTCCATGTGGAGTTTCTTTGATGCCCTTCTTTTCTGAAGTAAGTATTTTGGTGCTGCCAAGATCAGACATGTCTCATTGCCGTAAAAAAGAATCTGTTATTAAAACATCTTAAATGCCATATTCTGTGGATCTCTGAAGTGTTTGAGCTGTGTATCTAAAATATATCTGTTTGACCTTGAAAATATATCTAATATGACTACAAGTTCGATTGTAATAGGTGACTAACTACTAATCTGAATTTCCTTATTATCCTAAGTAGTTGGTAATAATAATTTTCAAGGGCTAAAATTTGCATTACATTGTTAATTGAGCTGTAAGGATACAATGTAGTGGCACAATGCCTTGAACATGAGTAGAAATGTATGCACAGTATGTTCTAACAAAATTAATCTCAAATTTTTATCAATATACAAAATTTGTATACAAAAACCTAATCCATTGTAAAATATTTAAAACTGGTAGTTTCTTCTTTAAAAGTAGATTCAGTAATCTACATTTTTATCTTAACATGTATATAAGGATTTCTTTTTAGAGTAGATTCAATAATCTCCCCCTTTATCCTATCATATCTATACCTCCTTTTTTCTTTTTAAAACAAGAGCCCTGAATCTAATCTCCTCTGTTTATCCTTTTTCCTGACCTTTACCAATAACAACTTGTAACCAATCCCCCTAAACAGTGACGACTTTCCATAACCCAATGAAAGACCGAAAACTACCACCCAACCTCCTGCCTGTTGTCTTCTGCAAGTTGTCTTCTGACCACCACATGTGTGCTGTGACATGTGTGTACTCACCACATACATACACCAAAATAAGTAATTTAAAAATTTTTAATGAAGCAGTCTTTACTCAGATATACATTTAGTTAGTTTTTCTGGATTACAGGTTAGAGTGAAATCAGTAGTTTCAGTAGAGTGGTTTAGCAATTGCCTCATAGTTAAAATGACCCTTTTGGAGGGCAACTCTTTAAGACCCTGGGTGTTCTAAGAGGAGGAATGTGAAAACATTCAGGGAAGCTCCGAAAGCTCAGGAAGTAAATAACACAAAGGCTTTGGGAAATCCCTGAAATTGATGATATAGACTGGTTCCTCCCTCTGTCAGCATGCAAACTGTGAGAACAGCAGAGACATTCACAAACAAGCTGGGAAAGGCTCAGACTTACTGCACTGCCTACAGAAGACACTCTTCAATTTGGGGAGCAACCTGCAGATTGTCCAGTGAGCCCCAGGTTTCCAGATTTGTCAGCCATGCTAATGTTGGGGTGGGCTTTGGTGATGCAGTTGCCTTTGAGTCATTTCTGCTCCTGTAAGTGACCCAGTACAACTCACTTGGCTTTGATGGGATTCTTCACTTGGGTCTGTTGATGGTTTCCTTTCTAGGATGAGGTGTTTGTTAAGGTCTACACAGGAATAGTGTCATAAGACCTGCTAGTGCTCTATATTTAACAAAATCTTTCTGATTCCTCAGTAATCTATTAATTAATTAATTAATTAATTAATTTATTTATTTATTTTTTTTTTTGGTTTTTTGAGACAGGGTTTCTCTGTGGCTTTGGAGCCTGTCCTGGAACTAGCTCTTGTACACCAGACTGGTCTCGAACTCACAGAGATTCACCTGCCTCTGCCTCCCAAGTGCTGGGATTAAAGGCGTGCGCCACCACCGCCCGGCTTAAAATGTTTTGTTAAACACAGGTTTTGTTTTTTTTTCTTTTAGAGGTAGGCCGTAGAGGTAGCTGTGTCCAAGTATTATTGTGAAGGAAAAAATTTCAATTTATAAAATATTTTCATGATTCCTTTGGGGAAGCTTGTGTGAGTCTGTGGTAATGGTGGGGCTTTCCTGGAAGGAAAATTGTGCACTGTACAAGTAAAAAAGTAAAGATATTATCAGATAGCCTAGTGTTGAATGGCCTTGGGGATTCTAAGTCAGCAGGCCTAGACTGGAGCCTATTTGTGACAACTGCTTAGATCTAAGTGAGAAACCAGCGAGTGACTCTACACACGCCACAGTGCTTGAGGGCTTGGACATAAAGTGCAAAGCCAAAGAGAGAGCAAACAAGACTTGATAACATTCGTGGTGATCCCTTCCTGCCTCGGCCTTCTGCCTGGGTTATATATGCACCACTGTATTGGGCTCCTTTTGTACTTGTCAGAGTTCTTTTTTATTTTTACATTTTTTTTTTTTTTTTTTTGGTTTTTCGAGACAGGCTTTGGAGCCTGTCCTGGAACTAGCTCTTGTAGACCAGGCTGGTCTCGAACTCACAGAGATCCGCCTGCCTCTGCCTCCCAAGTGCTGGGATTAAAGGCGTGCGCCACCACTGCCCGGCCATTATTTTTACATTTTTACTTGTGAGTGTGTGTGTGCATGTGCCATGATGAACATGTAGGTGTCAGAGGACAATTTTCAGAAGTCAGGTCTCACCTTCCACTTTTTTGAGGAAGGGTTTTGCTGCTATGGAGACTAGCTTCCATTGAAGAAGGGCAGTTCCCATCTCCCATGAATGTTGTGATTACAGATGCACCTGGCTTTTTATTTGGGTCCTGGGGACTGAGTTAGGGTTGTTAGATTTGTATGGCTAGTGCTTTTACTTGATGAACAACTGTGCAGGGTTTTAACCTGTTTCCCAGTGTGCTTCGAATTCTGCAGATTTGTAGACTTGAGGTATTGATGCCAATGCTGGCCCAGAATCTTTTTTAATTTTTGCTATTTAGATTTTTATTTTATTTAGTCTGCACATGTGTATGTCCACAACAGGGGTGCCTGGTGCCCACCGAGTTTCAAAGAGAGGCATGGTGCGCCTGGAAATGAAGTTACCAGTGGTTGTGAACCACCACATGGGTGCTAGGAATCAAACCTGGTCCTCAGCAAGAGTGACTAGTACTCTTGGCCCACCTGAGAGTCTTACAGCTCATGTGAAAGCCTCAAGGGTGAACATGGGGTGAATTATGTTTGTTTGTGTCTTTATTTATCTTGAGACAGGGTCTCTTAAAGAGCTCAGACTCGCCTTGAACTGACTGTATAGCTAAAGACGAAAATGATTCTGGTCTTCCTGCCTCCACTTCCCACATGCTAGGATTACAGGTGTGTATATCACCATACCCAATTTTTATGCAGCAGTGGGAATCAAACCTAGGGCTTCTGGAGTGTAGGTAAGCCATCTACCAACTAAGCAATATCCCAGCCCTGCTTTTTGTTCTTGAGACAGGGTTTCCCCGCTTATCTCAGACTGGCTTTCAACTCACAACAATCCTCCTGCCTTAGCATCCTAAGTGCTGAAATGACAACTATGTATTATTACATCCAGCTGCTTTAGAAATGAATCTCTTCTCAAGTCTGCGTGAATGGAAAGCAGATTGGATTAAATAGCACTTAGTAAATTTATAGAGGCATGGTTAATATTTTTTGTTTGTTTTTCTGTTTTTTTTTTTTTTTTTTTTTGAGGCAAGGTCTCACAATGTAGCCTTGGCTTGCCTAGAACTTGCAGTGTACACAAGGCTGGCCTCCGACTCAGAGAGATCTCTCTATCTCTGCCTTCTTAGTGCGTGTGCCACTACGCCTGGCTTTTTATTTATTTGATGATTAATATTTTAAAAAGCATTTCCCAGATGATTTCAAATAACATTCAAGTTTGGCAGTTTAATATTCTTAAATATTAGAAAAGGACTTTGGGCTGGGCGGTGATGGCACATGGCTTTAACCCCAGCACTTGGGAGGTAAAGGCAGGCAGATCTCTGTGAGTTCGAGGCTAGCCTGGTCTACAAAACAATTTCCAGAACAGCTAGGACTATTACACAGAGAAAAAAGGAAGGAAGGAAGGAGGGAGGGAGGGAGGGAGGGAAGGAAGGAAAGAAAGAAAGAAAAGGATTTGGAGATGAAGCAGGAAGGTTGAGAATTTAAGGTCATCTTCAGTTATATAGCATACTGGAGGCTAACTGGATTACATGAGACGGTTTGGTTGGACCCATCAGCTTAGCCCCTAACGTCCTTATTCAAAAAAAAGTCTGAAATGATTGGCTGGGGCCTTCACCCCAGCTCCTGGCATCCATTTTGGAATGTTGAGTGGAAAGCTTCATTTCAAGCCCCTCCTCCGGGAGTTGCCTCAGTCCACACTCCACCTCCCAGAAAGCCCACCAAACGGTTACCCCTCCCCAGGGAAGGTCAAAACCACTCCCACATGCTATTTAAACTGCCTCCCAGAGAACAAACATGTGGTCTCCCCTTTTCCCTCTCCAGTGGTCAGTCCAGATTTCCACCACCTGGGAGTGCTGGTATCCATTAAACCTGGGCCTTTTCTAATTTGGTCTGATCTGGTTTGATTTGGACTATTGCATCGGTGGAGAGGCTTACAAGGGCCAAAGGAAAATACTTAACAGAGACCCCTGTCTCCAAACCAACCAAACAAACACACAACCCCCTAGACTACCAGGACCCCCAAATCTAAACAAAAAAACTAAAGAAAAAGAAAGGATGTTTGAGCCAGGTGGTGGTGGCGCACGCCTTTAATCCAATCCTAGCACTTAGGAGGCAGAGGTAGGCGGATCTCTGTGAGTTTGAAGCCAGCCTGGTGTACAAGAGCTAGTTCCAGGACAGGTTCCAAAGCTACAGAGAAACCCTGTCTCAAAAAACCAAAAAAAAAAAAAAAAAAAAAAAAAAAGTTTGGAAACATCTGTCCTAGAAAGCTGAGTCATCTAGGCCAACCATGTCTCCCATTTTCCTGATACAGAGAAACCTAGCTGTTTGCGCCAGAAAGCATAGCTCCACAGCCAGGCTAACACGCACATGTGTTGGGGGAAAACTGCTTCATGAATATTAGAGCTACAGACCCAAAAATATTAAAATATTAGAGCCACAGACCCAGCTACAGTCTTTTCCTCAAAGAAAAAGCAAAAACAGTATGTCAAAGTGAAATTAATGAACAAAACTCCAGACAACTCATTTGCTTAAGTGCAGGACTTAAAACAGAAAAAGGGAATAAAATCCATCTCTGTGGCGTCATGTTCTGTTTTGGTATGCAGTAAAATAGTTGAATTTTAAGTCCCTCAGAGTTAAAAAGTACAGACACATAGCTATAAGATATGTTGCCAGGAATCTGTATGAAGCATAACCCTGTAATCAAGCTGTACTGTACTTCTCTACACAAAGAGAGCCAAAGCTACTACATCTGAAAATTAGGGAACTTTCATTTGCCTGACAGAAGACAGTACAGAGGAAATGGCTTGGAGGCAGAGGAGAAGTAGGAGAGAGGATGAAAGGACTGTATTCATGCTATCCAAATTAGAGTCTGGATGTTTATGCTCAAATCTTGTCTTGGCTCTGTGTTGAGGGCACTGAACAACTGGGACATGGGAAAGTGTATCTCTGAAGTCCCTAATTTAGGCACTAAACAGACCAAATTCCTTCCACAAATGCTTCCTATTTTCAGCAGTCTGTGTTCTGGACATACATTGTGATTAAGTGCACAGCTGGTTAGTGCTAACCACTACTTCTCTTTTGCTGCCCGCTCTTCCCGTAGCTCTTCTTTCATTCTGTTGTTTGTAAGTGACATGCCTCTACACTACTGCAGCCTGGGAAGTGTTACTATTTATCTGTATTTCTAGCTATACTTCTACTCTTTTTTTTTTTCTTACAATGTCTTCCTTTGTTGCCCAGGTTTGTCTCAAACTTTTGACTCCTTGTCTCAGCCTATTGAGAAGCTGTAATCACAGGCATTTCACCATGCTCAGCTTATTTATCTTTTATTCACCCAAATAGCATGAATGCATTGTGGATATATTTCATGGAAGGTACATAGGATGTGATTGTGAGCAAACAAGTGGCGCCTGTTCTCAGAGCATATTATCTTCCTAATAAACTCAGACATAATCTGCCTTGTTCATCCAACAAAGTGAATACTTGGTTAATGAAAATTTTAAAAAAATCCAGATTTGTTTTCTCTCTCTCTCTCTCTCTCTCTCTCTCTGGCTTTTTTGAGACAGGGTTTCTGTAGCTTTGGAACCTGTCCTAGAACTAGCTCTTGTAGACCAGACTGGCCTTGAACTCACAGAGATCTGCCTGCCTCTGCCTCCTGAGTGCTGGGAGTAAAGGCATGTGCCACCACTGCCTCGCACCAGATGTGTTTCTAATAAATATTTGGCCAATGTTAGCTACTCACTAATGCTCACATAAGTGGAACTAAGATTCAGGATTATATTTAGAAACTTTTAAGGTATGTTAATTTTAATCCTGAAAAAGCAGGTCTAGTAAAGGTTTTCTTAGGAATTAAAACAGCTCCAAACATGAACTGACAAGATGTCTCAGTGGGTAAAAGTGCTTGCCTTAAGTTCATTTCTGGAACTTACATAAAAATCTGGATGTAGGGGCTAGATAGGTCCAGTGGTTATAGTGCTTGCTGCTCTTGCAGAAGGCCACAGTTCAGTTCCCAGTACCCATGTGGACAGTAATTCCGGCTCCAGAGCATCCAGTGCCCTCTTCTAGACTTCATGAGAACTTGTACTTATTGGTGCACATAACCACACATAGAACACACATGTATGTAATTTAAATAATAGAATAATTTTTAAACCACCAGAGGCAGTAGCAGTTTGTGTCTGAAATCCCAGCCCCCCTACAGTGAGATGGGAGGCAGAGACAGGAGAATCAAACAGAGGTCAAAGGTCAGGTATTCTGGAATACAATATGGCAGAAAGAAGATATAGATAGAACTTGACTCAATAAGTAGAAGAGGAGAACTAACTACTGAAAGTTGTTCTCTGACTTTTACACATGTTCTGTAGAAAGCATGCAACTATGGATATGTACACCAACATGCGCACACACAGAGTTTGTGCATAATTTGTATATTAAGTATAATTTGTAAATAAAGTTTTCAGACAAAAAGAATAATTTGTACCTCATCATTGCCTCTTGCAATTGCTTTAGTACACATAACAGATCCCAGCAGCTAGAGATGAAAACAATGAATGTCCTGGGTCTCTTTGGAGGAAAGCCTTGATGCCTTCTGTTCAGTTGGCTTCTCTATAGATGCCATCGTGGGGAAAATGGGACATTAATACAAGTTCTGTTAGTTTTAGAAGTGAGAGACTGACTGGTGCGCCTCTTTTACAGGGCAGATGGTGTAGTCAGTGGTACAGCTTGTGCTTCGTACGCATGCTTGAAGCCTCAGAACAATCTCTATCACCCTCCTTCTCCACTGCAACTCCTTAGAGCTTCAAGTGGAGTTTGCCAGGAATGTTACACTATGAGCTTGGCTTGTCATTGTCCATCTCCTGTGTCCTTTGTCCTCTTCCCTGCTGCCATGCAGGCATTCTTTCTGTGTTGGGGGAAGTATCACCCTAATTTAAGATTGGAGAGTAGAGAGACAAGTCTATCCAAGTATGGCCCAGTTCTCCTGTCAGTGAACTGTAGTAGAAACTCACTGATTCTGAGTTTGGAATACAACATACACCGCCTTGCTTAGTTTCAGGCAATTCCTTTGTTGTCCAGTATTTCAACAGCAGCTGAAATCTTGGGTTTTCCCAATGTAAAACTAGTTCCACTTACCAGGAATTGATTTATTTTTTCACTTAGGATGACTGCCACACTGAAGGTAAGGTCTCCAGAGGCAAAGCCTACTTGACAGTCCAGACATCTCTGATGTCACTATGATGGGGATAAAGAGTTAATACCAGAATTCATGTCTTATATCCTCTTTTGGCAAAGGAACAATTGTTTTTTTTTAAAAATCAGTTTAGTTCTTGCCACTATTTGTGTTTGATTATGAGCAAGTTGAATTATTTCCAGGATGAATCTTAAACTTATTATTTTTGGTGCTTGTCTTGCAGCTGAGTAAATATCTCTTTCGGATATGTGACAATTGAATTGGCCCTGGTTTTGAAACAGGTCTTGGCTTTAGAACCTGGTTATATTCATCTACACACATTGGTTCTTTTGAAATGCAACCAGTCAATATAAAATTATAGTGTGATTACAGACTAAACCCAGAGACTCACATTGTGCTATACACCAGCCCTAAAATTGTAAATTTTGTTTTGCTTTCAGACAAGGTCTCTCTGTATAGACCTGGCTATCCTGGAACTGGCCATGTAGACTAGGCTGGCCTTGAACCAGATCTGTTTGCCTCTGCTTCTCTAGTGCTGTGATTAAAGGCATGTGCCACCACTCTCCGCCAAATTATCAATTTGAAATTCTAAATTTTGAAAGTCAATTTTTACTGTTGCTCGTTCCAATTCCAAGATGTAGTTGTAAGTGATTTATGGGAGGAGAAATAAAATTATGTGGCTTTATAGAACCCCACCAAGTAAGTATTGGTCTGGATTGTACGTGACATAGTCTTTTCCAATGGATTGTTATACTGGATCAACAATTTTCCATTGAATTCCATTAATAAATAAGACAGTCACCAGTAACTGTTTCTCCATCATTGAATAACATTCATTTCTACCTTTTGGTTTTGCGTGCACGTGGAGTATTTTAAATTCTTATAATTCCTGTGGGGCTTAGACTTCAGAACAGATCCTTGCAACCCTAGAGCTTTAGTTCTGCTACTGGCTGCAATACCCAGGGTAACATCTTTTAATGTCGTTTGGGTCTCGTATGGCTCCTGGGCCCAAAGCCAGCAGAACGGAAAGAGCGCTTGGGTTTGTTTGAAGGCAAGTGGGCTGTACAGACAGTTTTTCCCAGACTTTCCCAGCTCCGGCTTTTCATGCATACCAGCAGAGCGGCTTTTTTCCTCCGGTGATTGAAACCATCTGGACTGCAGGGGGGGTCACGTGTGTATGAGAAAATGACATAAAGTTTCTGATCCCCTGTGCTTCTGCTCCAGATCCAGACAATCCTTGGTCGTATGGTGCCGAGGTGAAGGCGGTGCGGTCTGGGGACCCGACTTCCCACCCTGGTTTCCCTCCCCTGTCTCCCCCCAACTCCCCCGCCCCCGCTGAGCAGCACCCCCCCCCCCGCCCGGGAGCACACCCCTCCTCCCGGCTGCAGCAGCCCACCCTTTAGGTCTCTGGTGAAGGCACGCCTTCCCTGGTTCTGCAGCCTGCAGCCCGGGGCGCGGATACCCGCTCCCGCCGACCGCCCTCTCTACGGGAGCGGCCCCTCCTTCGGGCTGTGCGGCGCCGGGGCAGCTCGGGCCGCGCGGAGCTCCCGGCCAGCTCCGGCGCCTGAGGTAAGTGCTCCCGGGCGCCCGCAGGAGTCGCCTGCTCGCCGCGCTGTTTCAGCTCCCCATCGGGTGGCGGATAAGAAGCCGATTCCCGTTTTGTGGCGTACCAAGCCCTTCCGTTTTCCCTAATCAGGGCCCAGGCAGGGGCTCCTGCTGCGTGAGTACTAGCGTGAGGGCCGCGGCTTTATGAGTTGCAGGGGACTGCATTCCCGGGCGATCGTGAATAGCCCTGCCTTCCGGTCAGGCCCGGACTGCACTGTGTGGGGTGTGGAGCCCCGACCAGGGTCTGGAGTTGTGCACAACTGCGGATCGCAGGCAGCCTGGGAGACACAGTTGAGCTGCGTTTACCTGAGCCTGTGTAGCTCCAGTGCAGCTGGGTGAGCTCACATAGGCACCCACACAGACTAGCTTCCTAGTCAAACAAAGGAAATTAACTTAGTCTTCTATCACTTGGACCTGTTAAACGGGGTTTGTTGCTCTATACACTTCTTACACTTTCCCGTGTGAACGAAATGACCTAGCACCGAAGGAACATACTTCAGCATTTGTGTTGCCTTAAGGGTCTGAAAAGCTAGTATCCAAGTAAAAGTGAAAGACTGAACATTTTCTAGTGTTTTTAAAAGGAGTATTGCAGTATTCTGGGGGAATTTTGTATGACCATAATTTATAATCGCTTAAATATGGATAAAATAGCTTCTTGATCAAATGAAAGAATTTGCCATAATGGCTCAAACCAGCTCTTGATCTCATTTCCAACCAGATGTTTCAGCTTTTGCATTGCAGGGTAATGGTAAAGAAGTAGTTATCCAATGTCCAAGATGTTAAGGGCCACAAGGAAACCCCCAATTGACCACATAATTGCTTTGTTTTGTTTTTGTTTTCTACAAAGGGTGTTTTTCAGAAGATGGACACCTTTGTTGATTTTTTTTCGGGGGCAGGAGGCAAAGGTCTCACGTAGTTCAGGCTGGTTCAAAACTCCTGAGCCTTTTGCCTCCACCTCCCAAATACTGGGATTACAGGTGTGGAAACACCGTGCCCTTCTCCCTTCGTGGAGTTTTTTTTCTTCCACGAAGTATGAGATTTCTAAAGTATCAGAAATAGTGTAAATTCTAGAAAACCTAATCTAAAGGACTGAATTAATTGTCTTTGATCTCCAAATACTATGCTGAATTAGGAAGACTCAGAGGCTCCAGTAAATGCATACTGTGAAGCAAAAGCTGTCTGGATTCCACTGGCCTGGGTGACAGGCTTTAGGAGACTAACAGATTCAGCACTCTTTCATATTTACTAAGTAAACATTACCTTTGGAAAGACAGCAAAAGATGGGGAAGAGATTAATTCAGATAAATATTGGGAGAAAGATACATATTGGAAGTGTTTCCAATTCCTTAATTGGGTCAGAAAGGAACTCTTTTTCTAGCAGTTTCAAGGTAACCTTTATCATCAATTATTTTCTATTGTGGCTGTTTTTGTAATTAGTGAAGTGCTTGCTCTTCAATTTGTATACTTGTGGAGAAAGAATTGACACAAATAAATATCTAGTTGATTGATTTATAAGAATTATAGGTCATCAACTAGAAAATGGTTATGAGGCAGGAGCATGTCCCAGAAGAGATGCTGTTTGAGTCAGGCTTGGAAGTGTGGTTGTCCAAATGAATGGTACAGAGTTGTTGGTGGGGTTTTCAAGAGAACAGAATGGGCCATTTGCATGGAAACTAGGGAGAAAAGTCAAAAGGAGCAATACTCTGTGCCATGAGCCCTTGGATGCTCTCTCATCATTCACTGTTGCTCCTGTTTTAAGGAGACAGGATAAGGGCGATAGGTAACCTGTTCAAGATGGCACAGCAGTCACTGGCAGACCAGGGACTTAGGTGCCCACTTTGCTGACTCAGTCTCCAGTGCTGTTTCCACAGTGAGCAGTGGGAGGTCAGCCACAGGGACTGTGGTGAGCTTGGATTCTGGCTCAAGGGCTAGAATCCCACAGACATCATCAAGCTTCTAAAAGTTTTTGAGGAAAGCAATGATGACCAGAACAATGGTTTTAGAAGACTTATGTGACATTGGTGTACAGGAATGTGATGCCATAGCTTCATAATCAGGAAGCTAAAAAAGAAATGTAACCAAAGTATCTGGGTGTTTCAGTTTATGCTCCATTGGTAGTAAGTATCCTGCAGTAAGTAGCTGGATAACTGGGGAGCAGTTAGTTGTGTTGACCACAGGGTTGCTGGGAAAAAGAATGGAGCTGAATGTGAGCTGGCAGCCCTGAAATGGGCTGTGTGTGGAGCAGTTCCACAGGTGCCTTGTCCTGTATGTTCTGTGTGGGGTTTGCAATGCTCCAGTAACGGTTGTTTCTTTGACAACTACCCTGAGAGCTAGAGTTTAGTGCTGTGATTTAAGAGCCTTTCCTTGCCTGCCCTCAACGTTTTGAGATGCTCTCCATACATATATTCTCTTGCTTCCAATTAAAAATGCTGAATTTTAAAATAAGAAAAACACGAATTGAGATTACCCTTCTTGATGAGACCAATACCAAATGGGGCCAATATACTTCACTTTTCGTTACTGGTGGAACAATAAGAAGCCTGTGGAGGACTATTGCGTGGTAATGTAGAAGGATTTAGAGATTTCTTACCAAGGAATTGTGTTTGTGTGTACTGCTACAGAACATAAGGGGTCCTTGAATCCCCAGGTTCATAGACAGGCTCCTGACTCTTGACAGATACTGGATACAGGAAGGGCAGTGGTAGATGGAGTTATCTCATTAGACTTCTGCTTGAACAGCCTGGAGTTCCTGCTGTTCCCTCTGTAGACTATAGGTTTTTCCTTCTGAACTTCTTTAGTATTCTGAAGACCTGGTTGTTAGAGGAAAGAGTATCAGATATTGGTAGGTGGCACAGAAAAGGTGGAAACTCCCTGGAATCTAGAGGGTGACCCTAGCAGGGACATCTAGTAATTAATATGGAGCCCGAACCATCCATTTTTTGTAACCAGACAAGGCTCTCAGTGGTGGGACTGGGACACTAACCCAGTCACAAAACCTTCCACCTACAATCTGTCCTGCCTACAAGATGTGTTGGGGCAATGGTAGCACAGAACTTGTGGGAGTGGCCAACCAGTGACCAGTTGAGGCCCATGCCTGGCATTGCCTGGATGACCAGGAACCAGAGGCTGGATAGTTCAGAGACCTAGGATCTCTGACCAAATACAACTGGCCAAAAAGAAAAATCACTAAAATAATTCCTAATGATGTTGTGCTATACTCATAGATTAGTGTCTAGTCCAGTCATTACCAGCGAATCTGCCCCTGGCAGCTGCTAGGAGTGGATGCTGAGTCCCATATTCAAACACTATGTAGAAAGAGAGCTCATGTTGGGTCTCCATCAGTTCCCTCCTCTTAGATCTCAAGGAATCCTGCAGAAGAAGGGGAGGAGGAGTTGTGGGAGCCAGTGGGGTCGAGAACACCAGGAGAGCACGTCCCTCAATCAACCAAGCAGTTGGGGGCTCACAAGAAACTGAAGTGACAGTCAAAGAGCCTGCATGGGTCTGCTCTGTATCCTCTGCATATATGTTATGATTATTGGCTTGGTTTTTTTTTTTTGGGGGGGGGGGAACTCTTGACTGGGAGTAGGGGTGTTTCTGACTCTTTTGCCTGCTCTTGGGACTCTTTTCCTCCTACTGGGTTACCTCACGTGGGAGGGTTTGTGCTTGGTCTTACTGTATCTTGTTGTAGTGTGTTTGGTTGACATCCCTGGAACACCTGCTCTTTTCTGGGGGAGATGGACAGGGGAGTGTATCTAGGGGAGAGGGAAGATGGGAGAAACTGGGAGGAGTGGAAGGAGAGGAAGCTGTGGCTGGGATGTATTGTATGAGAGGAGAATAAATAAAAATTTTAAATATAATAATAAAATATAATAATAAGGAGAGGAAAAGGCTAATATACAAAATATATTTAAAAAACTAAAAAAATCTGACATCAGGAAAACAAATAACCCACTTTAAAAATGGGTACACATCTAAACAGAGCATTCTCAAGAGAGGAAACTCAAATGGCTAAGAAACATAAAGAAATGTTCAGCATTTTTAATCAACGAAAATGCAAATCAAAACTATTTTGAGATTTCATCTTACATCTATCAGAATGACTAAGATCAATAAAACAAATGATAGCTCATCCTGTTGAGGATGTAGAATAAGGAGAACACTCATTCATTGCTGGTAGGAGTGCAAACTTGTACAACCACTGTGGAAATCAGTGTGGTGGTTCTTCAAGAAGATAGAAATTTTTTTATGTAGGTACTTAGTGTTATAAACTGATTTTTATTTTTATTTCTTTTTATAAATTAGAAACTTATTTCTTAAAACTGCCTTCATTGTGTCCCTTAAGATTGGGTATGTTGTCTGATGAATATCTTGCATATCACCTTAGAACCTTCATCTGGCGATGGATCGAGGTAGAGACAGAGTCTCAATTTGGAGCAACGGTCTGAGCTCTTAAGGTCCAAATGAGGAGCAGAAGGAGGGAGAACATGAACAAAAAATCAGGACCACGAGGGATGCACCCACCCACTGTGACAGTGGAACTGATTTATTGGGAGCCCACCAAGGCCAGCTGGTCTGGGACTGAATAAGCATGGGTTGATTCCGGACTCTCTGAGCATGGCGGTCAATGAAGACTGATGAGAAGCCAAGGACAATGGCACTAGGTTTCGATCCTAATACATGAACTGGCTTTGTGGGAGCTTAGCCTGTTTGGACGCTCACCTTTCTGGACGTAGATAGAAGGACCTTGGTCTTCCCGCAGGGCAGGGAATTTGGACTGCTCTTCAGTATCGAGAGGGAGGGGGAATGGAGTGGGGGGAGGAGAAGAGGAGTGGGGATAGGGGGAGGGGAGTGGGGGGAGGGGGCAATATTTGGGAGGAGGGGAGGGAAATGGGAAACGGGGAGCAGGTGGAAATTTTAATTAAAAAAGAATAAAAATAAATAAATAAATAAATAAACCCATATTTATTATCTAAAAAAAAAAAAAAGATTGGGTATGTTGTGTATCCATCTTCATTCAATAGACATGGGTATGTTGTGTATCCATTTTTATTCAGTGAACTTGGGTATGTTGTGTGTTAAATTTCATTCAATTCAGTTTTTAATTTTTTAATTTCTGTTGACTCATTTTTCATTCAGTGGTGAGTTGTTCAGTTCCATGAGTGTGTAAGCTTTTGTTGATAATATTGAGCTTTAGTCTGTGTGGCAGAGAGAATACAGGGTGTTAGTTCAATTTTCTTGTGTCTTTTGAAAGCTTTATGCCCCAAGTATGTGGCCAATTTTGGAGAAAATTCCATGAGCTGATTGATGGGAAGAAATTGCATTCTTTTGTGTTTGGGTGAAATGTTCTGTAAGTATCTATTGGGTCCATTTGGTTTATGACCTAGGTTAGCTCCAGCATTTCTGTTTAGTTTCTGTCTGGATGGCCTGTCTATTGGTGAGAGTGGGGTCTTGAAGTCACATTATCAGTGAATCAATATGTAGTTTAAGCTGTAGTAGTGTTTCTTTTGTGAACTTGAGTGCCCTTGTGTTTGGTGCATAGATGTTAAGAATTGTAATGTCTTCTTGGCAGATTTTCCTTTGATGAGTATGTAGTGTTCTTCCCTATCTCTTATTTCTTCTGATTAAGTTTGGCTTGAAGTTCTACTTTGTCAGATATTAGAATGGCTCCAGCAGCTTGCTTCTTGTGTACATTTGCTTAGAATATCTTTTTCCATCCTTTTACCCAGAGGTGATGTCTATCTTTGATGGTAAGGTATGTTTCCTGGATGCAGCAGAAGGATGGATCCTTATTTTTCATCCATTCTATTAGTCTGTGTCTTTTTTTTCTTATTTATTAAAGATTTCTGCCTCCTCCCCGCCACCGCCTCCCATTTCCCTCCCCTCCCCCAATCAACTCCCCCTCCCTTATCAGCCTGAAGAGCAGCCAGGGTTCCCTGCCCTGTGGGAAGTCCAAGGACCTCCCACCTCCTTCCAGGTCTTGTAAGGTGAGCATCCAAACAGCCTAGGCTCCCACAAAGCCAGTACGTGCAGTAGGATCAAAACCCAGTGCCATTGCTCTTGACTTCTCAGCAGCCCTCATTGTCTGCTATGTTCAGCGAGTCCAGTTTTATCCCATGCTTTTTCAGACCCAGTCCAGCTTGCCTTGGTGAGTTCCCGATAGAACATCCCCATTGTCTCAGTGTGTGCGTGCACCCCTCGCGGTCCTGAGTTCCTTACTCGTGCTCTCTCTTCTTCTGCTCCTCCTTTGGACCTTGGGATTCCAGCCTGATGCTCCAATGTGGGTCTGTGTCTCTGTCTCCTTTCATCGCCTGATGAAGGTTAATATCCAGGAGGATAACTATATGTTTTTCTTCTTATTTAGCTTCTCTAGGATCACGAATTATAGGCTCAATGTCCTTTATTTATGGCTAGAAACCAATTGTGAGTGAGTACATCCCATGTTCCTCTTTTTGGGTCTGGCTTACCTCACTCAGGATAGTGTTTTCTATTTCCGTCCATTTGCATGCAAAATTCAAGAAGTCATTGTTTTTTACTGCTGAGTAGTACTCTTAATATGTATATATTCCATACTTTCTTCATCCATTCTTCCATTGAAGGGCATCTAGGTTGTTTCCAGGTTCTGGCTATTACAAACAATGCTGCTATGAACATAGTTGAGCATATACTTTTGTTGTATGATAGGGCATCTCTTGGGTATACTCCCAAGAGTGGTATTGCTGGGTCCAGGGGTAGGTTGATCCCAAATTTCCTGAGAAACCGCCACACTACTTTCCAAAGTGGTTGCACAAGTTTGCATTACCACCAGCAATGGATGAGTGTACCCCTTATTCCACAATCTCTCCAGCAAAGGCTATCATTGGTGTTTTTGATTTTAGCCATTCTGACAGGTGTAAGATGATATCTTAAAGTTGTCTTGATTTGCATTTCCCTTATCGCTAAGGAAGTTGAGCCTGACCTTAAGTGTCTTTTGGCCATTTGAACTTCTTCTGTTGAGAATTCTCTGTTCATAGTCTGTGTCTTCTTATTGAAGAATTGAAACCATTAATGTAGAGAGTTATCAATGAGCAGTGTTTGTTAATTATTGTCATTTTGGGGTATGTGTGTGTGTTTCCGCTCTTTTGACTTGCTTGTATAGGATTACTCCTTGTTCTTTTTGGGGGTGTGGCTAACCTCTTTAGGTAGATGGTTTCTTTCTAACCTCTTCTGTAGGGCTAGATTTATAGATAGATTTTGCTTAAAATTGATTTATGGAATATCTTATTTTTCCCCATCTATTGTGATTGACAGTTTTGCTGAGTATAGTAGTCTGGGTTGGCATCTGTGGTCTCAGTCTATAGAACTAGATCTAGTCCCTTTTTGTTTTTGGAGTCTCCATTGAGAAGCCAAGAGTTATTTTAATAGATCTGTCTTTATATGATGCTTTGTCTTTTCCCCTTGTAGCTCTTAATATTCTGTTTTTTTTTTCTGTACATTTAGTGTTTGATTATTATGTGCTGAGGGGCCTTTCTTTTCTGGTCCAATCTCTTTGGTATTTTGTATGCTTCCTGTGTTGAAGGAACTGCCGGCTGCGTTCCTGCTGCCCGGCTCCTGGCCGCCAGCTAGCTTATGCCCCAAAATAACGACACACAAATTGTATTCTTTTAAACACTGCTTGGCCCATTTCTATTAATGTGTGTAGCACCACGAATGTGCACTTACCAGGAGGATTCTAGCCTACGTCCATCCTGGGTTGGAGCTTCATCGCGTCTGCCCCAGAGAGGAGAGCTATAGAGTGTGAGCTCACTTCCTCTTCCTCCCAGCATTCTGTTCTGTTTACTCCACCCACCTAAAGTCTGGCCTATCAAATGGGCCAAGGCAGTTTCTTTATTAGCCAATGGCCTTCCTCCATCATTTCCCCTTTTGCTGTTTAAACAAAAAGGAAAGGCTTTCACTTTAACATAGCAAAATTACATAACAAAACAGTTATAAAGCAAGAATGACAGTTATAATATTTACATCTACTTTATCTTTTATCATAACTAAGGAAAACTATAACTATAACTATCTATTCTTCAACTCCATCAAAGGCTCCAGAAGGATATAATATTACCTAAGTAAACAAGAAATAAGCAACTTCTAAACTCTAGAAATGACAGAGACATCTCGCTGCCTGGACAGTCACCCAAAGTTTCTCTGTACCGTTGGGGCATCCATCTTCGGCCTACAGACCCATAGTATCCAGAGACATTTCCATAAAGCAGGAAATTTCAAAGACAGTTCAGTCACTATCTGCTGTGTCCTGCAGAATGTCTCAGAGACTCCTTCATGAATCAGGAACCCCAAAAGGTCATCTCACCTTTAGGCAATTTCAGCAGTCCTCTCTCTGAGGGTTCTCTGTGTCCAGTTTATGCAATAGTCCAGGCAAGAGCAGTTTCTTGCCCAAATGGCTATCAAATTCCATAAGGAGCCTCTTCGATGCCCATCTTCCTTTTGAAGTAGCTAGTGCTGTCAGGAGCAGACGTGTCTCATTGTCATGAAAAGCCCTAAGTTATTAAAACATTAAATGTCCTGTTCTGTAGTCTTTGAAAGATATGAAGAATGTCTATCTAAATTATATCTATGTACATCTAGAAAATCTAACATGACTACAAGCTTGATTATTATTAATGATTATCCATTAACAACCTATATACATTACATTTTTAAGTGAACTACACAATCACAGTACCTTAATCAAGATCAGAAATACATATACATATAACAAAATTGACCTTAAATCTCTATCAATAAAGCAAAATCTATACTAATGCAAATTATTCATACCTATATCATATCCCCCTTTAAATGTAAAAGAACATTTATAAACAATATTTGGGAATATGGGCGCAGTTTTTTCTCTTCAAACTGCTTTGTGCTGAATGTGGGCGCTGTTAATCAGATCGTTTAGGGTGTAACCTGTGTGCCAGGTTTATCTCAGTTGGCAGTTGAATGAAGTAATTTTTTGAGGGTGTTCACAGCAACCTTTCAGGAGGGCGTGGTCTATCATACATATTGGGATAGAAGCAATCCATAGGGTCTCATCCTCTGTGAAAACAAAAGAAGGACTTTTCCAAAGCATCATAACCTTATATCCAAATTTTGAAGTCAAGGTATTTTCAAAATATCTATGTTGGTGGGCTGGAGAGATGGCTCAGTGGTTAAGAGCACTGACTGCTCTTCCAGAGGTCCTGAGTTCAATTCCCAGCAACCACATGGTGGCTCACAACCATCTCTAATGAGACCTGGTGCCCCCTTTTGGCATGCGGGCACACATGGAAGGAATGCTGTACACATAAGTAAAAACCTAAAAAAAAAAATTAAAAAAAATTTAAGGGGCTGGAGAGATGGCTCAGTGGTTAAGAGCATTGCCTGCTCTTCCAAAGGTCCTGAGTTCAATTCCCAGCAACCACATGGTGGCTCACAACCATCTGTAAGGAGGTCTGGTGCCCTCTTCTGGCCTGCAGACATGCACACAGACAGAATATTGTATACATAATAAATAAATAAATATTTAAAAAAATTTAAAAATATCTATGTTGGATTAGTTCAGCAGCATTTATAAACAAATATCTTTTAGCAGCTGTTGCTCTTTTCTCAGCATTCAAACAATTCAAAGAGAGCATAATAGCATACAGTATCAAGATTTTCTGAGTATTTTCCATCTTTGTGAGGCTTTATTTTAACCTTTATTTCGCTTATTTTTCCTTTTATTTTATATTCTCTGTATATCTTTGTCCTGGAATAACTCTGTAGACCAGGCTGTCCTTGAACTCTCAGAGATCCCTCTGTCTCTGCCTCCCAGGCATTGGGATTAAAGGCATGTGCTACCATACCTTGAAGTCACAGAGGTCAAACTACCTCTGCCTCCCAAGTGTTGGGATTAAAGGTGTGTACTATCACACCCAACTACTCTCTTTCTTCCTTTTTTTTGTTTTTTACTTTAAGAACTTTAACTTTTAGCCTGCATATATTTTTAACACACTGTGCATCATTTAAAGGTTTTTGTTTTGTTTTGTTTTTGAATCTCTCTTTACTGTATCTCTCTCTCTCTTTCTGACCATATGAGCCTTTAAATTACTGAGCAATATGGGTAGGATTAAAGCCGTGGCTTTGCCGACTAGATCCAGCCCATTCCTTAGCTTTCCAGCCTCATGTTTCCAGAGGTAACAGCTGTAGCCATTTTTATTGCAACAACTCTGTGGCGTTTCAGGGTCCCTGCCAGCAAACAAGCTGCAACACTATATCCACAGACAACACTCAAGTCCCCTTTCTGTAGTCGACCCTCCTGCCTCAAACAGTCAGAGTTTGCCCTGGCAGGAAGACCCAGAAAGCCAACATTTTTAAACGGTGCAGCTTTTTTCCTGCTACAGCTGAAAACCGAAAAGCATGCATTCAGCTTTTCATCAACACCGTTTAAGTGTTTCGTGGCAGAACCTCTTAAAAGAGCTACAGGATTTTGCAGCTAAAGCTGAGTCAGGAAGCCTCTCTTTGATGAGATCTCTGGCTTGCCTTTAGCAAGCAGAGCAGACCCAAGAAATTGCTGCTACCAAGAAAACATGCTTTACTCTATTCTTTCCCAAGCTTTCTCAGGCTTTCTGTGGATTGAGTTATCCATGTCTGGGCGCCATTCTGTTGAAGGAGCTGCGGGCTGTGTTCCTGCCGCCCGGCTCCTGGCCGCCAGCTAGCTTATGCCCCAAAATAACGACACAAATTGTATTCTTTTAAACACTGCTTGGCCCATTTCTATTAATGTGTGTAGCACCACGAGGTGCACTTACCAGGAAGATTCTAGCCTAGGTCCATCCTGGGTCAGAGCTTCATCGCGTCTGCCCCAGAGAGGAGAGCTATAGAGTGTGAGCTCACTTCCTCTTCCTCCCAGCATTCTGTTCTGTTTACTCCACCCACCTAAAGGCTGGCCTTTCAAATGGGCCAAGGCAGTTTCTTTATTAGCCAATGGTTTTTTTCCATCACTTCCTGTACTTTGATAGACATCACCTTCTTTAGGTTAGGGAAATTTTCTTTTATGATTTTGTTGAAAATATTTTCTTTGACCTCAGTTTCTTCTCCTTTCTCTATTCCTGCTATTCCGGGATTTGGCCTTTTCTAGTGTGATAGATTTCCTGGATGTTTTGTGCCAGAATTTTTTTTTAGACTTAAAATTTTCTTTGACTGATGTGTCCATTTTTTTTCTATCATGTCTTCAGTGCCTGAAATTCTGTTTCATCTCTATTATTCTGTGGGTGAGGCTTGCCTTGAGGTTCCTGTTCAAGTTCCTAAATTTTTCATTTCTATATTTACCTCAGTTTTGTTTTTCTTTATTGATTCTATTTCCAATTTTAGGTCTTGAATTATCTTATTAATTTCCTTTCACTGTTTGTGTCTTCATAGATTTCTTTAAGGGATTTATCCATTTCTTCTTTAAGGACCTCTATCATATTTGTAAAGACTATTTTAAGGTCTTTTTCTTGTGCTACAGCTATGTTGCAGACTCAGAGCCTATGATGGTAGGGTTGCTGGTCTCTAGTAAAGACATATTGTCCTGGCTGTTGACTGTGTTTTGGCACTAGCATCTAGGCCCCTGGGTATGGAAAGATTGTAATTATAGGTACTGATACCTGGTCCTGTTTTTGTTAGTTGGGTGTTCTGTTCCTTGGTTTCTGTTACCCTCTCTGGTTCTTAGGACAGTATTGTAGCTGTGCGTTGCCTGGTAGGAAATTCTTGGATTCTGATAGGTGTGGGGGTTTCAGGTACAATGCTTTTCTAGGTATTAGGAGCTGACACTTAGGAATGGGGATGGGCTAGGATGGGGGGTTGAGGGGATCCACAAGAGGGAGGAAAGCAGGTTGTTCTACCCGGATCTGCTTAGTGCCCTGGGGATGGCAGCAGAGAGTTAGGAGAGGCCACAAGAGGCGGTCTGCTACAGAACTACACGGGTGGGACTGGGGTTACATTAGGGGAGTAGAGGGAGAGTAAGGACTTGAAGTCCACTTACCTGTCTTACTGGCCTACTTGGTTTTGGAAGGCTTGGCTGGTGGGTTCCCAGGTAAAGTCTGGTGGAGTTCGGGGCTGGGTAGAGTGATGAGGCAGGGAAGGAAGGTTGGAGAGAAAGATCTGCGTGATTGTTGGAGTGGATGGAGGGTTGGTGGGAGTAGCAGGAGTTTCTGCTTCAGAGCTGGGGATGAGATTAGGGGAAGAGAAAGAGGTAAAGATTTGCAGTTAGCCTACTTGCTTCCCTAGCTGGAGTGCATGAAAGTTGCTAAACAAATAAATAAAAACAAAGGTCCTTTCAGCCCTCCACACACCCTTTATCATTCAGAGTCCTTAACTCTGGAGCCCTCAGTTGTTGAATCGGGCTTTAAAATGACGGTACTTCTACAGACATGACTCAGTTTGGGATCTGGTCTCTAACATGATACATCTCTCAGGGCAGGTCATTTGAAGTAGGAAGTCACAAGCTAAAGTTCTAGCTTTGCCATTTATTCACTGGTTTCTGGAATGTAATGTCTGCTTAATTTTGTTTTTTTGGGACAGGGTCTCACTATGTAGCTCTGGTTGGCTTGGAGCTTGCTGTGTAAACCAAGCTGGTCTTGAACTCTGGGATCACCTGCCCCATTAATGCTGTGATTAAGGGTATGCACCAGTCCTTAATGGCTTAGTTTTTTAGTTTCTAGACTATGGTTATCTTTAGGCCCAGATAGAGGAAGTTATGTCCAAATGAGCCCCTAGTTTCTTCTCCCATTTTGTGTCTCGAATTTCCTGAGAGCCGTTTTGTTTTGTCTTTAGCCTCTGGTTATAGGATAGGAAGGAACACTGTCCAGGTTTCCTCAGAGGGTGGTAATACTCATGGTCAGTCAGTTGGTGAGCTTTTCTTAGGAATTCCCGTAAGAACGCTCTCCAACTTAGTTCTGATAGTTGTAGGGTCTCAGAAGTTTTTTTGTGATGCTGTTTTTAAAAGTCAGACATACTTGGTTGCATTTTGTTTAATATCCCCTCCCCTCCCCTCTCCTCCCCTCCCCTCCCCTCCTCTCCTCTCTTCTTTTCTTTTCTTTTTAGTTTTTCGAGATGGGTCTCTCTACGTAGGCCTGGCTGTCCTAGAACTCACTCTAAAGATCAGGCTGGCCTTTCTCTGCCTTCTGAGTGCTGGGATTAAAGGCATGTACTGCTATACCCAGAATGATAACTTGCTTACACAGTTAACATCTTTATATTTGGTGATCATTTGTCATTTTTATCACTTATTAGAGGAGTGTTTTAAGCTTTCTGAAAGATAGGACTGGGCTGTCCTTTTGATGCTCAAATGTAACCTCTTGATACAGAATTTTGACTGTTTGGAGTGACTCTTATCTCTAGGTGTCCCTAAGTCTTTGTTAAACCACTTGCTCTCAAAGGATTTCACTCTTCCCTGTGCAGAGGAAGGCTAAGGTTTCCAGACTGACAACACAGATTATCAGTTATCTCCTTGTAGTTAGCTAGTTTGCTTTTAGTGTTTTTTTCTCCCTCCGTTCTCCCATGTCTCCTATGTACAAATGACTACAGAAAGAACAGACTGTCTTCCTTGAGTCGAGTGGCCATCAGCACATGTACCATTGTGCTCATCCCTTCTTTGTTACCCTCTGGCTAAGCAAGAGGAGCTTTCTCTTTTTATGTTTTGCCTTTAGAGTCTTCCTTTTTAGACCTATGATTATGTAATACATTTGTGACTTTGTGTTTTGTTTTATACAGGAAGTCTACATCAGATGTGTTGATGATTAGGCTTTCAGTTTGAAAGGAACCTTTGGAATAAGGCATGTCCTCCCTCATCATCATAAGCAACTGGGGAGCACATGTAAACTCTGGAGATGGTCTTTTAAAAGTTTCATCAAGCCAGGCGGTGGTGGTACATGCCTTTAATCCCAGCACTTGGGAGGCAGAGGCAGGAGGAAAAACAAACAAACAAAAAAGTTTCACCAAAAGAATTTTTGTTTGTTTTTGTTTTTATTTTTCAAGACAAGGTTTTGCTGTAGTTTTAGAGCCTGCCCTGGAACTAGTTCTTGTAGACCAGGCTGACCCCAAACTCACAGAGATCCGCCTGCCTCTGCCTCTCTTGTGCTGGGATTAAAGGCGTGCACCACCACTGCTTGGCTTGTCTATGTTTTTTAAAGGCTCACAAAGATTGTGCTGAAAGTACTAGACTGGCCCAATGAAGGCCTTTCCACAAGTGTGGGAGTCGTTTGTTTAAATTAGAACTTAGTATTCTGGAGCAAGTATGTTGGAAATAATATGGGCCTATTCTGATAAAGTACAGCGGTTACTAGAGTGTGTGTGGCTGTATCCCTGAGAGTTCTCGGAAAACTGCTTTAAGTGGGACGGGTCCATTGTGGCAGCTTTTGTCTGTCTTTGATATAAAGTTGAGATCTTGTATGTTAATTTTTCTAAGGCAACTTTGAATCTAAAGATTTGTTGAATTCATTCCTTTCTTCTACCTTTTCTCCTTTTCGGGGGAGGTCAACTGGAATAGGGTAGAGGGAATCCCTAATCAGGGAGTCATTGTCAGACACTGGTCTTGAGAGAGGTGTTCTGTTACTGTTGCCTATACAGATCTTCCTCGTGTCTACCCTATGTTAGCTGTATGCTATGGGGCCAGCATTTGGGGAGGACTGAAGTTGGTATCCCCAGAAATCTTGTAAATGCCAGGTAGGTGTGAAGGCCCTGACTAATTACAGCACTAAGAAAGAAAGTGGAGATGAGGATTTCCCTCTAGACTAGCTATGTTGTGGAGCTCTCTCAGTCTCTCTCTCTCTCTCTCTCTCTCTCTCTCTCTCTCTCTCTCTCTCTCTCTCTCTCTCTCTGTGTGTGTGTGTGTGAGAGTGCGCACGCGCGTGTGTGTTATGGATTCCCTGGAATCAGAGTAACAGGAAGTTGTGAGTCACCTGAAGTGTGTGCTAGGAATTGAACTCATGTTGTCTTGAAGAGTAGGAAGTGCTCTTTAACCACTGAGCCATCTCTCCAGCCCCTGTACAGTAGTGTCCGAATAAATACTTCTCTTAAACAAGTCCTCTTAATTGAGTTCTGTGGATTTTTTTTAAAGGTCATCTCATTTAACCTTTACATCAGCTATGAGAAGTGTGTTTTCTTTTCTTTCTTTCTTTTTCTTTTTTTCTTTCTTTTTTTTTTTTTTTTTGGTTTTTCGAGACAGAGTTTCTCTTACATTCCAACCACAGTTCTTCCTCCCACCCCTTTCCACTTCCCTCCAGCGTAGCCTGAATTCTTAAGGTGACTGCAGATATATTGCTGACATAAGGTAACTAGTGGAAGCCTGGGGATAGTTGAGATTCCACAAGAAAAAAGTGCATAAAAATGAAAAAAGAAAACACACTTCTCAAGCTGGGCAGTGGTGGCACGCGCCTTTAATCCCAGCACTTGGGAGGCAGAGGCAGGCGGATCTATGTAGTTTGAGGCCAGCCTGGTCTACAAGAGGATGTCAAAAACTGGAACTGGCAATATACTTGATGTAATGAAAAATAATTTATATCAAGTTAATACTTACTACATTACATTAATCAATAGCTGCATATTTTGCAAACTGTGGCTCTGACAGTCCTGAACAAGAAGGGTTTCCTGTTTAAGATAAAGTAACTTTTATGACTGTGGATCATCGTTCCTTTCTGGGCAGAGTTTTATAATTCCTATAATGTGTTTGAGACAATTATCTCAAGGTAACCTATCGTTTCCTGGCAGTTCCTTACTCTCTCCCAATAGGAACTGTAGCCCTTTCTGCTACTATATATACTACTTCCCCCACCAATTCCATAGTGATAGAGACTGCCCAGGCGTCCTCTGTCGACACTGCCTTCCTTCATGGGCCCGTAATTTGATTCCTGTTGTCCACTGTAATTTCCCAAATCATTATAGTTCCCACAACCACTATAGTTACCTCCACCTAAATTTTCCCCTTCATTGTAACCCTCATCTTCTCCTCCACTACCATATCCATTACCTTGGTTTCCATATTCTGGCTCATCACCATCAACCTCTGCTATAACCAGTACCACCACCATAGTCTCCTCTACTAGTATGAAGGACAACTACCATAGCTTCCTCTACTACCAGTACTACCACTATAGCTGCTGCATCATCTCCAGATCCTTTATATCCACCGTCAGTACCTCCATAACTACCACTACTGTTAACATCTCCACCATCATACTCTCCTCTGCTACTTGTAGCCAGGACTACTACCATGGTCTCCTCTACTACTATAACCAAGACCACCATCATAGCTGCTATCATTACCTCCAAATCTATTATATCCATCATTGGTGCCTCATAACTACCTCTACTGCTAACACCTCCACTACCATAACCCCTCCTACTTCTATAACCAAGACCACCACTGTAGGCTCCTCTACTATGTAACCAGAACCATCACCATAGTCCCCTCTGCTACTAACCAGGACTACCACCATAGCCTCCTCAACTACTATAACCAGGATCATTACCATAGCCTCCTCTACTACTATAACCAGGATCATTACCGTAGCCTCTTCTACTACTATAACCAGGATCATTACCGTAGCCTCCTCTACTACTATAACCAGGATCATTACCCTAGCCTCCTCTACTACTATAACCAGGATCATTACCGTAGCCTCTTCTACTACTATAACCAGGACCATAGCCTCCTCTACTACTATAACCAGGATCATTACCATAGCCTTCTCTACTACTATAACCAGGACCATAGCCTCCTCTACTACTATAACCAGGACCATAGCCTCCTCTACTACTATAACCAGGATCATTACCATAGCCTTCTCTACTACTATAACCAGGACCATAGCCTCCTCTACTACTATAACCAGGATCATTACCATAGCCTCCTCTACTACTATAACAGGACCATAGCCTCCTCTACTACTATAACAGGACCATAGCCTCCTCTACTACTATAACCAGGATCATAGCCTCCTCTACTACTATAACCAGGACTACCACCATAGTTGCCACTGTTGCTTCAAATTTTATTATATCCATTATCACTGCCTCCATAACTACTTCTGCTGCCACCACTTCCACCACCATAGCCTCATCTGTAAAAGGAGCAGTGGACTGCATTCCTGCCTGGACCCTGGCTAGCTTACCCCCAAAATAATTACATGGAAACTGTATTCATTTAAACACTGCCTGGCCCATTATCTCCAGCCTCTTACTGGCTAACTCTCACATCTTGATTAACCCATATCTAGTAATCTGTGTATCACTACGGGGTTGTGCTTACCGGGAAGATTCTAACCTACGTCCATCTTGGGCCAGAGCTTCGTGGCGTCTGTGTGACTCTGCTTTCTTTCTCCCAGCATTCTGTTTGATCTGTTCCACCTATCTAAGCTGCTGTCCTATCAAAAGGCCAAGGCAGTTTCTTTATTAACCAATGAAAGTAACACATAGACAGAAGACCCTCCCACATCACTCATCTACTAAATTTTTTTCCACCATCCTTAAAGTTGCCAAATCCATCTCCATGACCTCTCTATGATTCAGCCAACTGAATCTTTTGTTTAGAAAAGGCCTTTTACAAATGGATGGATCATATAGAGTAGGGTAACTCAGACCCAAAGACAAATATCATATGTACTCACTCATAAGTGGCTTTTAGACATAAAACAAAGAAAACCAGCCTACAATTCACAATACCAGAGAACCTAGACAACAGTGAGGACCCTAAGAGAGACATACATGGATCTAATCTACATAGAAAGTAGAAAAAGACAAGATCTCCTGAGTAAATTTGGAGCATGGGGACCATAGGATAGAGTTGGAGGGGAGGGAAACAGAGAAAAATGTATAACCCAGTAAAATAAAATTTAAAAAAGAAAGAGCCTTTTAAACATCTCAATTCTGCCCTTTATAGTGTAGTATTTCTGAACAAATTGATTCATGATCATCAAAAGTTACAAAAGCAATCTGACTGTAGAGATATAGTCCTAGAACCTGAGAGGCAGAGGCAGGTAGATCTCTGAGTTTGAGGCTAACCTGCTCTACAGAGCAAGTTCCAGGAGAGCCAGGGCTATACAGAGAAATCCTATCTTGAAAAATAGAAGAAAAGCTGAAAAAAAAAAAAGAAAGAAAGCGCCCTTTCCCACTCTATCTTATATAATTTAAGTTGTTCAAATCTTGACATACTTTTCAAAGTAGTCTCTCAAATTATATTCTTCTGTTGACAGAGATTTCTTGTTAGGACTGCTAATCAGCTCTGTCCTGCCAGCCACTCCCAAATAACCACACAAAGACTTATTATTATAAATGCTGAGCCAATAGCTTATCCTTGTTACTAACTAGCTCTTACAACTTAAATTAACCCATTTCTATTTATTTACTCTCTGCCTCGAGGCTTATTACCTTATTTTGTACATGTCCTGCTTCCGTATCTGGTCTGGTGAGTCCTGACTTGGTCCTTCTTCTTCCCAGCATTCTCTCTGCCCCAAAAATCCTGCCTAGCTACTGGCCAGTTAACTTTTTTTATTAAACCAATCACAGGGACATATATTCACACAATGTAAGGAATAATCTGCATTCTTCTATATCTTCTTTAATACAACCAACAAATATTTTCTTCAGTGATGGGTACCAGGCTTACAGAATCCACTCCAGTAATAGCTCTCTGTGGTTCCATCACATGCCCATCAACCTCCTGAGGTCAAGCACACATTGCTGCATCTACCTCTTCAGTTTAAGAATAAATCAAAAAATCCAGGTGCATTCCTTTTAATCCTAGCACTTGGAGGCAGAGGCAGGCAGATCTGTGTGTATTCAAGGCCAGCCTGGAAAACAGTGTATTTTGGAAAAACCAGGGCTACATAGAGAGACCCTGTCTAAAAGCAGAAAGGGAGAGTAAATTACAAAATCATGACCTTGGAATGTTTGGTTTGGGGGGGGGTCCTCTCATTATCAAATAATTCATAAGTGTACTCATTTCTCAAAATGTTCTCTTAAACTATTACCTGTAGTTTCAAAGCTGAGACCACCAATAAAGAGCTTCTTCAGTGATGGAGGAGTTAATTTCATTGGTTAAATAAAGAAACTGCTTTAGCCCTCTAATAGGACAGAAAATTAGGTAGGCGGAGTAGACAGAACAGGATGCTGGGAGAAAGAAGCCGAGTCAGGAGTCGCCATGATTCTCCCACTCCACACAGACGCAGGTTAAGATCTTCCCTGGTAAGCCAACTCGTTGTGTTACACGGAATATTAGAAATGGGTTAGATCAATATGTAAGAACTAGCCAATAAGAGGTTAGAACTAATGGGCCAGGAAGTGTTCAAAAGAATACAGTTTCCATGTAATTATTTCGGGGCATAATCTAGCCATGTGGGCGGCTGGGTGCCGGGGACGCAGCCCTGCCGCTCATATTACAACAGAGTGGCGCCCAACGTGCTTACAACACTTCAACTCCTATGGTTCTTTTGGGTCATGCCCTTTCTCCCCCAGCTGCGGTGACTTTGACAGGAGTCAGGCTGGGAGCTACTGACTCCAGATTTAACTTAATTTAGAGATCAGGCTTTCTTCCAATTTAGAACCAAGAGTAAAAGTGGAAAATAATATTTCTTAATATCAAAGCCCCTCCACTTCTGTCTCTTTCTATTCCTGACTCTCTATCTCTTGCCCTCTTCCCACTTCTGAGACAAGGTCACTTATGTAGTCCTACCTGTCCTAGAACTCACTACATATACCAAGCCAAACTTGAACCTACAGCTAACCTCCTGCATACTATAATTATAATAATTTATACTAAGCTAAGATCAAATTTCTTTTAATTTACTTTTATATTTTTCTTAGTTATTTTTAAATAGAATTTATTTTGCTCTTATTTCATGTGCATTGGTATTTTTTCCACATGTATATCTATGTGAAGGTGTCAGAGCCCCTAGAATTGGAATTACAGACAGTTGTGAGCTGCCTCATGGGTGCTGGGAATTGAACCATTGTCCTCTGGAAGAGCAGCCAGTTCTCTTAACCTTTGAGCCATCTCTCCATCCACTGCTCTCTTTTTATTAAATAATTATATTTTATGTATATGGGTGCTTTGCCTGCAAGTATGTGTGTGTACTCCTTGAATTCCTGGTGCATATGTAGGCCAGAAGAGGGCATTAGATCCCTTGAAACCTAGGTTATAGATGGTTACAAGCTGTCATATGGGTGTCGGGAATTCAACCCTGGTCCTCTGGAAAACAGGTCAGTGTTCTTAACTGTTGAACCATCTCTCCAGCCCCCAAAGTTTTTTTTAATTTGATTTTTTTCATTATAGTTTAATTCATTTATGTAGGAAGTGCATTACAGAGGTGCGCCTTGGGGCTTATGTGGCAGTTAGAGGACAGCTTTAAGGGAATAGCTTTTTCTTCTACTCTGTGGGTCCTGGGAATTGAACTCAGGTGGTTAGACTTGGTGATAGATATCTCTACCTGGTGGGCCATCTTAATGACCCTCAACGACTTTTTATTTGCTCTAGGAGTATGTATACCTAGTTAAATAATTCGAAGTAAAAGTAATTACTCTAAGTTTTATATGCAAATGTAGCCTATAAATATACCCTCTGAAGATGTTGAAGAATTTTGGATTGGGGCTTTTGTAACATGCATTGTCTGTATAGATACATAGATATATCATAAGAATGTTGTCACAGTAGTTGCCCATGGCTGTCCTTTTTCAGGCATCTCTTAAGTCTTTTATATTCAGACTAAACCCTTCTGTCATTTCCTGACAGTTTTCATCTGTTACATATTTAGTTATAGATTTGAGACTGCTTGTCCAAAGATGTCCAAAGGCAGGGTAGTTCTGGGAGCCATGTTCCTTTTCATCTTTGTCTCCTCATGTGTCATTCCTTTAATGTCTCTTTCATTGTAGATTTATCCTGGTAGCTGTAATGTAGCTGCAGTGTTTCTGACTCTTTTGTAGCTTCTGCTCATTGATTGTGAATTTATTGTTTCTACCATAGAAACATATTGTTTTATTTCCATAGTCTGCTTCATCTCCTTGAGACTTGATATCAGTCATTTTGTGAATTGGTAGTATTTGTGAAGAAGGCATTGTATTTTACGGATTAACTTGGCCATTTGTTTCTACAGTAAGCATCCTTTTTTCCCCATCTAACTTATTCATTCTTCAATTTTTTTTTGAGATGGTTTCTCTGTGTAACAGCCCTGGCTGTCCTAGAACTTGCTCTGTAGACCAGGCTGGCCTCATACTCACAGAGATTGCCTGCCTCTGCCTCCCGAGTGCTGGGATTAAAGGCGTGCACCATGATCGCCAGGCTCATTCTTCTAATTTTACCATTTAATCCTCCTTTCATAGTTTAAGACTATTTTATTTATACTTTATCAAGCTCACTATATTTTTAAAAATACTTATTTTTATTTTATATGTATGAGTGTTTTGCTTTTATGTATGTAAGTGGAATTAATGCCTGATGTTCTCAGAGGCCAGAAGAAAGTGCTTCTTTCTTCTAACCGGAGTTGTGGATAGTTGTAAGCTGTCATAATATAGGTTCAGGGACATAGGGAATGGAATTTGTGTCCTCAGCCAGAGCAGCAAGTCTCTTGATTGCTAGTTACTGAGTCATCGCTCTGGTCACTCAGGCTGACTGAGAGGGTTAAGGAGTATGGTGATCTTATTTTTGATGATGGTTGGGCTTTTGTTTTTGTTTTTGGAAAGACAAAGTTTTATGTTGCCCAAAGTTGTCCTCAAACTTGCTATAGACTTTAGATTGGACTTCCACTCCTGATATTCTTGCAGGTGTTACAGGCGGGAGTCACCATTGCCTAGCTGTAATGACGAGTCTAATTGCAATAAATACTCCTCTCCCTATTTTGGGAAATGATTGTGTAAGGGAAATAAAATCCTGAATTCCATTTTGTTTTTGTTACAGTTAACTGGAAGGGCTGGGAGGTGACTCAACCAGTAAGAATGCTGCTGCACAAGCATGAGGAGCTGAGTTCAAATACCTAGCACCATGCAAAAAGCAAAGTGTGACTGTGCTAGCCTATTTATTACCTCAGCATTGTGGGGACAGAAAAAGAAGAGTTTCTGGGTCTTATCTGCCAGCTTAGGTCTGGGTTCAGTGAGAGACGCATTCTCAAAGGAATAAGGGGGAGAAGGATAGGGCAGGACACTAATCATCCTCCTCTGGCTTCCACATGCAAACAAGGTTACAACCCCCATGGACACATATACCACACACATACATAAACATACACACACTCATACATATACAAACAAGTGTGTGCATTTGTGCATGTGCGCACACACCCCCCGTTTGCATGAAGGGAAAACCCTCCCCGGAATGATTTCTCCTAGCATGATGCTTGCTTCTGAGTGCCACAATATTTGTTTGACTTTGTCTGCAGAGTGGGCTGACTCAGGCTGCATGCAACCTTCAGGTAGAACAGCATTTGGGAAATTGTTTTGGCTTTAAAAAAGCAAAATGCCAAGAACTATGAAGGGCCCACAGAGACTTGAATGTGAACCTTAAAATATGTCAAAGGGGTGGGCATTTGGGAGGAGATAGCAGTCTATTAGAGCTGTAAGCTCTTAGGCATCCTGCACAGTAAGTGTATTAAGACCATTCTGTGAGACAGGGAGACATGGAGGACATAGACCTCAGTGCTTACAATAAAGAGCTACAGATGAACACCAAGGTGGGTAGATTCATGAGACATAACGAAGACCTTGTGCTATGTATGCAGTAGAGACAATTCTGAGGGTTCTAGAACTATCTGGGGATAAGAAGGGTGTAAGAAGGCTGCATGGAGCACAAGGGAGTTGATTCTCTCCTTCCGCCTTTATATAAGTTCTGGGGATTGAACTCAGGTCAGCAGGTTTGCATAACAGCACAACAAACATCTTAGATGCTGAGCCATATTACTCCCTCCCTCCCTCCCTCTCTCCCTCCCTCCCTCCCTCCCTCCTTCCCTCCCTCCCTCCCTCCCTCCCTCCCTCCCTCCCTCCCCACCTCCTTCCTTCCTTCCTTCTTTCTTTCCTCTTCCCCCTTTTGCTCTTGTTGCTGGGGATTGAACCTAGGGCCTTACATGTACTAAGGATACACTTTATCATTGAACAATGAATTAGATCCCCATCCCAGAATTGTAGCATATGTAATATACCAGAAAGTACATTTCTACTACTGTTTATGATGCAGAAGTTTAAATACTAACATATGCATATATATATAGAGAGATTATATTCATATATAAATGTATATCTGTACACACATATATATTTATGGAGAATAATGTAGTTTTTAAAATCTTTTAGGACACATGATAAACATTTACAGTGGAGTGTGATAAAAGTGCTTAACCAGAAGAAAGCAAAAGCATCCCAGTGTTTGTGACAGTTATCAGAGGAAATGCTGTGGGAAATGAATTTTGAGGGGTGATTTTAGTCATCTAAGCAAAATAAGGATGGAAAGGAATTCCTGGGAGAGGGAACCATATCTTAAAAAACCTGGAGGTCAAAAAAGGTCACAACACTTGGGGGTAATGGCATGACAGGACCCTTGCGTGGCTTGTAAAAAGGCTGGTCGTCTGTGGAGGGAGCACTTGCCAAGAAATGGGTGTGAGAAAGTGTTTACAGTCCATTGAGGGTGTTTCCTTCCCAGTGGCTGTTTTCCATATTAATATTCCTTTGGGCATTATTAAAAATGCAGAGATTCTTGTTTATTCTCAGCTAGGGGAAGAAAATGAGGCTGGTGAGTGAGTCTGCTTCTTTGTAGAGTTGTACCTAATAGTTATGGCTGAGTTGAGCTGGGTTCTGTAGGGCAAAGGAACGCTCTGGTGACATGGTTGTCATTAAGAAGAGCAGCTACAATTTTGAAATCAAAATGTGGTACCCCTGTGCCAGTAAAGGACCTTTTTTATATTATTGTAACTGGAGGTTTCTCTCCTGCCCACAGTTCTCTAATAACAACTCTGAGGCTTAATATTAATTACAGACTGTTTGGCCAATGGCACGGACTTATTACTGGCTAGCTTTTAAATTTAAATTAACCCATTTCTATTCGTTTAATTTTACCATGAGACTTGTGGCTTGTTACCTCACATCTTGCTTCCCTGGCGGCTGCTGGAGTCTCTGAGACTCTGCCTTTTTTTCCCCTTTATCTTTGCTTGAATTTCCCGCCTGGCTCTATTCTGCCTGGCTATTGACCAAATCAGCTTCTTTATTAACCAATGGTAATAAAGCATTCACAGCATACAGAGAGACATCCCATATCAATTGTTATTATTACTATTATTAAATGTTACGTGTATGAGTGTTTTGCCTGCATGTATATCTGTGTACCATGCTCCACAGTGCCTGTGGAGGCCAGAAGAGGATGTTGGATACTCTTAGAACTGGAGCTAGAGACAGTTGTTAGCTGCCATGTGGGTGCTGGGAATGAATCTGGCTCCTCTGGAAGAGCAGTCAGTGCTCTTAACCACTAAGCCATCTATCTAGCCCCCAGTAAAGGGCTTTTTGTCTCAATTTTCAAATTTATTTATATGAGAAGCCTTAACAGAATTATAAAACTTGAATCAAACTCAACAAAATACATTTATAAAACCACCTTGATTGTAAACTGTACACTTCATAAGTTCTTCGAGGTCCCAGAACAGGCAGAATGTGTAGTTGATCGCTCTCCTGGCCTGTCGGTGACGCTCAGTTCCCTTGTTGTGATGGAGAGGAGTTCTATGAGGGAAGGTGAGTATGGCTGACACTTTGTTCTGTGCATTTGAACCTGAACAGTGCTTAGAGCAGATTGAACCAAACCCAGGAGGAAACCTCCACAGAGCTGATTCAAACAGGTGGATGGGTGCTTTTTCCACACTTCACACTTCCGGGATGACACATCAGCCTTGCCCTTGGGGAACCCCAAGCCACTTAATAATTCATTGTTCCAGCTTGCAAGGGGGAAGTGGGGAATTTTTATCACAAAGTAGATGCCCTGGGTCTTTGTGGGGAGGATTACAAAAGGAGCTGAGACCAGCCGTAGGAAATATGACCAGTATAGCAAGAACATTGGACCACTTCGATTTGTTGTGGGTAATGAGTTTGGAGGCTTTTTTTACCCTCCAACACTAGTTTCAAAAAAGTCTCAAAGAAAAGTAAATTTGGCTTTAGAGGAAGGGACAGGAGAGAGATTATGCTGTTAAGTAAATATTGAGTCAGTACAGATCCCTACTGTGGCATATTATCTTTTTTTTTTTTTTTTTAAGAAGCAGTCTATGTATCCAAGGCTGATCTTGAATTTCTGATCCTTCTGTTCCACTTCCCTACTGTTGGGATTCTAGGCATGTTCCACAATTTTATGCGGTGCTGGGCATAAAATTTAGGGCTTTTGGAATCCTATTATCAAGGCAAATATTCGAAGTACTTTGCAGTAGTCCCAGCTTTACCTGCCTGCCTGCCTGCCTGCCTGCCTGCCTGCCTGCCTGCCTTCCTTCCTTCCTTCCTTCCTTCCTTCCTTCCTTCCTTCCTTCCTTCCTTCCTTCCTTCCTTCCTTCCTTCCTTCCTTCCTTCCTTTTTTTTCTTTTTTCTTTTTTTGGTTTTGTACTTTTATTAATCTAATTAATTGTCTCAGAGAGCTGAAGAAACTTGCCTAAGGGTCTGGAATTAGAACTTTGGCTCATTTGATTCCCAAGCCTTTCCACCTGTTCTATCTCCTGCTGCAGAAATTGTGTGCAGTAGATTAGGGAACTCATGCTGTTCAGTTGTATTAGTCACCTCCAAACGACTGTGCCCCAAATACCTTCGTAGCTTAGGAGACCAAAGGTTTCTTTTATCTCACAGTTTCAGAGATCTTCAAATTTGGTTATTCCTTTCCTTTCCCCTCCCCTCCCTCCCCCCCTTCCCTTCCCTCCTCTCCCCTCCCCTCCCCTCTCCTCCCTTTCGTTCATTTGGTTTTTAGAGACAGGGTTTTTCTGTGTAACAGCCCTACCTGTCCTGGAACTTGTTCTGTAGACTAGACTAGCCTCAAACTCACAGAAATCAGGCTGCTTCTGCCTCCACCTCCGAATCCTCAGGCTGGGATTAAAGGCATGTGCCACCACTGCTCGGCATTTGGTTGTTTCTTATTTGGGAACTAAATAAGTTTTCTAGTATTTAAATTTTTCTAAAAATAAGCAAATTATGACCATGAGCCTGTTATCGTTGCTTCATATAAAAGGAGACTTTTGAAGACCAAAGTAACAATAAAATAAATAATGGAAGACTGTAGCTTTTGGATCCTCTTTCCTCATGGAGGGGTCTGTCTCTCTGTGTGCTGTGCTGTGCGAAGTGTTCCTTTCAATTTAATAAGTTTTGGATTAGTTCTTTGACGTAACAACAATAAAATAAATCTAGTCTGAGAGCCAGTTACATTTTAAGTTTTAATTCCACGAAACAAAAATGTCTCTGATCTGTAGGCCCCTTGCCCAAGCAGATAGTTGTTGAAATGCTGGAGGCTATTGTTTGTGGGAGATAACAAGCCATTTGTTTTCACTCCCTAAACAAGTTTGTTTGACCCATCTGCACCAGATGTGTGGGCAGGAGGTTCACAGGCAGGAAATACATTAGAATGTGCACTTGCCCTGATTGGACTAATGGAAAGTTTTTAAGCTGCAGCAAAACTTGATTTGGGGTCACTTTTCAGGGGAAAGAAATGGACTTGACCAGGCCTATCCACCTGGCCAGTATTAAATAAAAGCTTGCAGCCAGGCAGTGGTGGTGCACACCTTTAATCCTAGGCAGAGGCAGGGGGATCTCTGTGAGTTCAAGGCCAGCCTGGTCTACTAGAGCTAGTACCAGAAAAGGCCCCCAAACTACAGAGAAACCCTGTCTCAAAACAACCAGAATAAAACAAAATAAAGCTTGCTTCAAATTTGGCTTTAAGTTGTGGTAGTGGTCTTCTTCTCCACCTGTAGAATTTACACTGGTGGCGCTGTCTCAGAAACCCAAACAGAACAAACTAAATAACAAGCTAGGTGTGGTCGTTCATGCCTGGAATCCCAGCATTGAGAAGGCTGAAGCAGGACAATTTTGAGTTTGAGGCTAGTATGGGCTATATGGTGAGACCTTGTTTCAAAATACAAACCACAAAAATACTGGAGAAAAAAAAAAAAACTAAAGCCAAAAGTAGAACAATAAGATAGATACTCATCCATCACAAAATTAGGCAAAATCATTTGAGTTAATTAAAACTGTGGTTCATATTTATTGTTTTTTTTTTCAATTTGAGACTTCTTTTTAGATTTACGTCATGTATATGAGTATTTTGCCTTCATGGATGTGTGTGCACCTATTCCTGCCCGGTGCCTGCCCATAGATCACAAAAGATCGCTTATAACTTGGAATTACAAATAGTTGTTAGCCACCTCATGGTTAGTGACCCTAACCTGTTTTCTATTTATTTGTTTTTATGTTATTATTATTATTTTAAAAGATTTATTTACTTGTATTTTATGTGTATGAGTATTTTGCTTGCATTTATGTGAGTATACCATGTACATGCAGTACCCATGGAGGCCATAAGAGAAGACATTGTATTCCTTGCAGCTAAAGTTTATAAATGATCGTGAGTAGCCACGTGGGTACTAGGAACTAAGCCTGAGTCCTCTGTAAGAGCATCGAGTGCTGTTAACTATCAAGTTCTCAATTCTCCAGCCCTCAAACAGGGCCTAGTTCTGTGTAGTGGTTTCTTCACAGAGTGTTGATCTTGGTGTTTTGCTCCTTTTGGAAGGTCCTTGCTTAGGTCCCTTGAGTTGCCTTCCAGTTTCACTCATGGTACTCTGCAAATGGGTCTTCCTTGTGTCCCAGGCTCCCATATCACACTCATGGAATCCTGTCCATTAGGCAACAAGTTTTTAATCCAGCTTCTCCTTCCTTTCTTTACTGGGAATGTAACCTTTGGCCTTTATTTCTAAACTACTTTTCAGCTGAGACCTTGGGCCTTGTTTCCATGTTTGTTGCTTCTAAGTACTGTTGGTGTCTTAGCCAGAAGAATGTCTTTTGTTTCTTTGTTACTCTAAAATTTTTAATTGCATATTATTTTTATCAGTTCTTTTCTCTTGGTTAGAACTTTTTATGCTCTCTTTAATAATTCTTCTCCCAAAACATGCTAAATTTTCTTTTAGGCTCTCTCTTGGTAGCAGTTCATTCATAGATCTGGATCCCAAGTTTTAAGTCTCTGTCACCTTTAAAAACCCACGACTTCTTTGGCTCAGCATGCCCTCAGGTTAGCATCCCTTTTATCTTTTCTAGTTATCCAGCTGCTGGCCTGTGCACTGGTCTTCTCTCCCACTTCCTCTTTTCTCTGCTTACCCTCCTCTCCTAGTCTGTCCGTCTTCTCTCTGTCAGAGGTCACAGAAGAAATATTTAGTTAGTCTCTGCCAAACATTCTGGCTATGCTGTTTTCCTTAAACTGATTTGCAGATAAATTGTTTTGCTTTTTTGTCTCCATGCTCTAGTGCAGATATTTTTCCCATAACAGAGGTATTGTGGTCAGTTGGGGGGAATGATAGACCATGTTTGGAAAATTGGATTCTGATCTCTGCTATGCTACTAATTTGTGGTTTGATCTTATGCAGGGCACTTTCTGTGTTTCAATGTCCTTTTGTCAAAGGTGTCCTTATTTCATGATAAAGAAGTTGAGACTTTATGGGTGTGAAGTGGAAATGCAGAGAGTATGCCTGGACACCAAGGAGCAAACATAGACAGAGAACCATTGCTGCGATCACAGCTCTTCCTTAGTAGAACCAAAAGGGAATTCAGATGACCCATATAAAGATAAAGCTAGTCTAAGTAGTCATCTTGGAAAAGTAGAAAGTGTGATAAAATGATGGACATTCCCTGACTTGGTTCACTTCTAGAGAGAACTGCTTTGGCCACCACTGGTTTACCCTGGGGCCTATATCTGTTTGCCATCACCTGGGGATGTGGGAAGCTTGTTCTTCTGTGTATCCAGAGGTCCTCTTCCTACCTTCCACCTCCTTCACAGACTCAACCTGGATCTTCACCTGCTTTGATTTCCCTATCATGTGGAGATTATCCCTTGAAAGTTGGAGTTTCAGGAAACCTTAAATTTTGATAACAAGTTCAATGGTTGTTTCTTTCTTTTTTCTCTTTTCTTCTTTCTTTTTTTTCAGAGACAGGGTTTCTCTGTGTAATAGTCCTGGCTGTTCTGGAACTCACTCTATAGACCAGGCTGTCCTCGAACTCAAGAGTTCTGCCTGCGTCTGCCTCCCCAGTGCTGGGATTAAAGGCCTACACCAAAGTCCAGTGTTTTTTGATGGCACCTTCTGAGCTGTACATAGCTGTGTTCCAAATCTTAGGCTTTGGAGGAGGCAGGATTTGGTTCTAGCAAGGAAAGGGAGAGTGTTTGGGGATCCTATTACCAAGAGCTATGGCCGGGCGGTGGTGGCGCACGCCTTTAATCCCAGCACTTGGGAGGCAGAGGCAGGCGGATCTCTGTGAGTTCGAGGCCAGCCTGGTCTACAAGAGCTAGTTCCAGGACAGGCTCCAGAACCACAGAGAAACCCTGTCTCGAAAAACCAAAAAAAAAAAAAAAAACAAAAAAAAAAACAAGAGCTATGAAATAAGAGTAGACTAAATAGAGATGAGAGGTGTCCCTTAAGAACACCAAGGGGTCTTTGAAGAGGTGAATGGGTTAGCTTCTAGCGCAAACCTCAGCTTTCATTCCCCACATACTTGATACCAGAGCTGCTGACAGAAAGAGAATCCTGCCTTTTCTTCTTTTTGTTCGCTTCTGAAATGGCTTGAGATTTAGTCAGGCCTTGCTTCATTTAGACCCCTTTTCCTTTTCCTTTAAAGATTTGCTTCAGTATCTTTCACTGAAGAATGAACTGAACCCTCTGAAGTCTTTTGCTACCCAGTGGTTCTTTATAAGTTGTAAATGGCATAGCAGACACCTGTCTGTTCAGTCAATGATGAGGCTGAGGCACCATACTAAACTATTGCTGCCATCATCAATCAGAGGCTCTAACACTGCTGAAACCTGCTAGAGAAAGCCAGAGAGCTTGGCAGAATTGTTCTAGAGAAAAGACCACTTACTGAACTCTGTGTACTCTCCAGGACTCTGTGTACTCTCCAGGACTCTGTGTACTCTACTGAACTCTGTGTACTCTCCAGGACTCTGTGTACTCTCCAGGACTCTGTGTACTCTCCAGGACTCTGTGTACTCTCCAGGACTCTGTGTACTCTCCAGGACTCTGTGTACTCTACTGAACTCTGTGTACTCTCCTGAACTCTGTGTACTCTCCAGGACTCTGTGTACTCTCCTGAACTCTGTGTACTCTCCAGGACTCTGTGTACTCTCCTGAACTCTGTGTACTCTCCAGGACTCTGTGTACTCTCCTGAACTCTGTGTACTCTCCAGGACTCTGTGTACTCTCCTGAACTCTGTGTACTCTCCAGGACTCTGTGTACTCTACTGAACTCTGTGTACTCTCCAGGACTCTGTGTACTCTCCAGGACTCTGTGTACTCTCCAGGACTCTGTGTACTCTCCAGGACTCTGTGTACTCTCCAGGACTCTGTGTACTCTCAAGGACTCTGTGTACTCTCAAGGACTCTGTGTACTCTCCAGGACTCTGTGTACTTTCAAGCAGGTCCTCTCTGCTATTTCACATTCTTTGTTTTCTCCTTTTCCTTTGGAAGTCACCACAGTGCTCATTGTACTATATTTGCTTTTGTGTTCTATAAGCCCTGATTTCATCCTGACCCTACCTCACTAATGAGGGTGCCTTCTGGTATACCGGAACTGTTAGGGATAGTGACACTGATCCTTTTCTTCAGGGAGTAGGCACCACTATCTAGCCAGCTCTAGGAGACTAGGAAGTGAATGCTAGTATGGGTTCTAAAGATGTGTTCTCGTGAAGACTAACAACATCTGGTTGAAATAAAGCCTCTGATCTCTGCAGGTACCTATACTGATGTGCACATACCCACACACAGGAACATATTTAACAATAAAAAATTAGATGGTAGCTGGTTGTAGTGGCACACGCCTTTAATCCCATTTGGGAGGCAGAGGCAGGTGATCTCTGTGAATTTGAGGCCAGTTAGGTCTACAGAATGAGTTCCAGGACAGGACAGGGTTGTCAAAAAATGTCTTTTTGTGAAGTATTAATGCATTAGTATTGCCCTAGAGAATACCCTTGAAAATCTCTGCCAGTTTCCATTGTAGGTAGACTTTTATGTTCACCCACCTGCTAACTCCCAAATAACTACACAGAGACCTTTTGATTATGAATGCTCAGCTGATAGCTTAGGCTTGTTATTAATTAGCTCTTGCAACTTAAATTAGCCCATATTTCTTATCTACGTTGTACCACATGACAGTACCATGTTTTCAGCATGGTGTGTTCATCTCCTGGCTACTCTGCCCTCCTTCCTGTTCTCTCAGTTTAGCTTTCCCGCCTAATCTCTTCCTGCCTAGCTATTGGCCAGTTGGTTCTGGTTGTTCAGAGAGGAAGAAAAGAACTTCCAAAGGATTCTGAGAGCAAGATAAGGAAAGCTTGACCTTTCCTCTGAGCCAGAGTCTCTAGGCTAGAGGTGATGGAGTTAGCCATGTTTAATTTTCCCTAAGCCCTTCCTTCTTTCCCTGTGTGTCTCATCCGGACAAGCTTTAGCTGAAAACTCTTTGAAAATTGTGATCTGGCTATGGTAGGATCATGTTTTTTAGACTTGCTTAGTGGAAAGAATGGATTTATCCCCTTCTATTTTGACTAGAAGATAATCAGTGCTTAAATGCAAAGCTCTCAGTCTGAAGCTGAATGCATTATCTACACAGTGTACATGCTGGTCACACAGGCAAACTGAAGATAACCTGGTATACCATCTTCTTTTGGAGTGAAAATTCAGAAAAAGAAAACTGCTTTTGAATAAGATTCTAAACTATACTGGGCTTCAAGTGACCAAAACTTCCTGTTAGGATGAGAAAGTCTGTCCAGATGTTCCGGCCTGAGGATTGGCCTGCGTCCTATCTGCTGTTCCAGAGAAGCACAACATGGCTGATTTTATCTCTCTTCGTTCTTCTTTCTGTGGGACTCAGGATGTTCTTTTTTAATTCTTCTGTAGCTTTGTCTCTGAGGAAAAGGAGCATGTCTTTAGGGCTAGGGTTGTGAGTAAAATCTGTGGCTAGAGGCCAGAGTGAAACTTATGCATCTACTCAGTCACAAGTCCTTCAATCAAAAGGCTCCATTTGTAACAGGTTAGAGACTGAAGAACCAGCTGCAGTTTTTTGTGCAGTTTTGTTGTGCAGATTTGAGGTGAGGATGGGTGAAATCCCAGAGCCCAGGAGGCAAACATGTATCAACCAGAGAGATGACATCAGCTAGTTTACTGGTGCTGTAGAAAGGGGAGATTCCAGGTGCTTAGCCATCTTCCAGCATGTAGGTTGTCTGGAGCCATTCCTAGTTCTGCCGGCCATCAAGGCCTCCGTCTGGAAAAGGCTTTGTCTAATTCTTGCCTCCTGTTATCTCCATGGGACCTGGAATGGAGATTCTGGTGGTGAGTACAAACCTTTGAGGACTGAACGGACTAGTGTGACCTTGTGTGCTTTTTGTGATAGTGCTGAGACCTGCCTAACCTTGTGATGTGAGTATTTTCTATGAAGTACGAAGGGGAGTGTTGTCTGGAATCCGTATTAGGAACTGTCTTTCCCAGGAAAGGAGAGCAGTCTTAGATTTGATTCATTTTTTCTTTATTTAATTCTCTCTGTGTGGTGGGGAGAGCTGGGCATCTGTATGTACATTTGTGCTTGGAGGCCAGAAGTTGGCAATTGGTGTCTTCCTCCACCTAATTTTTTGAGATAAGGTCTCTCATCAACCCCAGAGCATACTGATTTGGCTAAATCATCCAGTGAGCTCCCAGGATCCTCTGTCTCTGCCTCCCAGCTCCAGGATCACAGACATGTGCTGCTGTGCCCTACTTTTTATATGTGTGCTGGGGATCTGAACTTGGGTGCTCCAGCTGAAGTAGCAAGTACTTTCTCAACTAAGCCATGTCCCTAGTCCTGATTTAAATCATTTATACACTAATTATTCAATGGCTTGATATAGATATTCAACACAGAAGAAAAAAGCATAGCTAATGAGTTCTGTGTCGTGCTCCTGCCCCCATGCTTTTCTTTCAACAGAGCCTCTTAGGGCCATACTTTGGGTGTAGTTGGGAAAGGAATGACTGCAGGATGATCTCTCTGGTCAGCTTTGCTGTGTGCAGACTTCTAGGTCTGTACTGGGGATCTTGGGATGCCTACAGCTAGCAGTAGGACTGTAAAGAAGCATTATAATCTCGGAGGCAACAAAGTGGCCAGAAGAGCAGCAAAGCCTGTTTACCAGCTTTGTTTTCCTGTCAGATGTTGGGATCTCCCTCTGGTTCCATCTGTTTCCTTTGGTTCAAGGAACCAGAGTGTGGCCACTGCACACTCAAAAGGCACTGGGGAGAAGCACAGGTATATTCTGTCTGGATGTCTTTTTTCTCTTTTTTTGGTCTTTCAGACCTGAGAGCCATCATAGTCTCTGAGGTACCAAAGTGCTTGTTCTAAGCCCAGTGTCAACACTTCCGGACCTGGGAAACTGTGGATAAGCTCTTGGTTTCTTTTTTATTCAGGCCCTTCTTGGAAGCCATTTGCATTCCTTTCTGCCTGCCTCTGCCTTGGGACTGTGTGAGTACAGTTGCTTCCTACTTGTGTGATGTGGAATGTTAAAACAGATCTGTGGAGACTACTGCAGATGTTGAAGGTGGAATGGCCTTTTCTTGTAATGTTGGAGCTTGGAACTATCTTCATGGGGGTATAGTATTGATTCTTCTTTTGGGGAGAAGGTATCATTAAGTAGCCCAGATTGTATTCAAACTTGTGATCTTCTTGGATTAACTTCCTGAGTTCTGGGGTTAGAGTAGTGTGCCATCATACCAGGGCTCAGTTTAAATTCTTTCTAAAGCATTCCCAACTTGGTTGTTTTTCTTCTTGTCATTCTGAAAGGGATAGGCTGGAAAGCAAAGGCAATGCTCAATTTCCTGTGATCTTTTGGACTTAAGATTGGTACTGCAGATGCATTTTAAGAGGGAGGAGAGGTAGGTGTGAGGCTGTTGTCTCACCAGTTGGTGTTGTCACTCTGAAGTTTTTATAAGTATCCCCTTCCCTTGCAGGCAGGTGCCATCTTTACTTGGCTTCAAAATCTTCGGAGAGCAGTAGTATTTGCTCCTTTAAAGTAGGAAGAGACTAAGAAGACATTAAAAGCATGAATAACTGGAGGGGTGAGCCTGAATGTGGAGAGCGGAGATGAGCTTTTCTAAGGAAGGTGGTGGTGGCACACGCCTTTAATCCCAGCACCCAGGAGGCAGAGTCAGGCAGATCTCTGTGAGCTCAAGGCCAGCCTGGTGTACAGAGTGAGTTCCAGGACAGATTTCAAAGATACACAAAGAAACATTGTCTTGTATTAAAAAAAAAATCTGGAGGGAGTGGTGGATGCTGGTTGTGGAGAGTGGGAAAGTGGGGATATGTCCCAGAGTGAACTGAGGCCAGAAACAGTGGGGAGATGAGTTTGGGAATGCTTGCTTATGCCTACACTGCTGAGCGCCTTGGGTATGATGGCCAGGAGTGCATCCCCTGGGAATAGAGTGGATCCCTTGCCTGTACCCACAATATACCCGTATGGTTCTGACTTGTAAGGGACATCGTGGCAGAGTGTCATGGAGCAGAGCTATTAGGTTTGAGAGTAGACTGGTCACCCTGAGTCTTACTCCCAGCTTTTTGTTTGCCTTAACGACGAGAACCTTCGTGGTAGTCACCAGTTCTTGCTGACTTGGCCCATGATGGTTTCTTGCCTTTGTAAGGTGCATATTCCTTCTCCCACATGTCCTACATTTCCTAGATGTGGTGGTGCCTGCCTATAAGGTAGCACTTAATGGTGCTCAGGCAGGAGAATTGTGAGTCCAAGGCTATCTGGTCAAAATAGCATCAAGTTCTAGACCAGAATGACCATAAGAAGACCTTAAAAAAAATAATACAGACTAGAGAAATGGCTGAGTGGTTAAGAACACTTGCTAAGGACTTAGGTTTATTACTAGCACCCACATGGTGGTTCACAACCACCTATAGCTCCAGTTCCAGGAGACCTGGTGGCCTCTTCTGATCTCTGCCAGCACCAAGCACACATATGTTGTAATACATACATGTAAGCAAAACATACGTGAATAAAATGACTAAATTAACAACTTTTTTAAAGATGTGGGTAGTTAGTGGTGTGTCTCAGTTAGTAGAACGCTTGCCTCGCATGTATGGAGCTCTAGGTTGGATCCCCAGTACTGCATAAACCAAGTGTAGTTGTATATGCCTGTAATCTCAGTACTGTGGAAGTGGAGGCAGGAGGATCAGTAGATCAAGGTCATCCTCAGCTTTATAGTGTGTTTGAGGTCATCCTGAGCTACATGAAACTTTATAATAAGGGGCTTAATTTGAAACAGACCTTGAGGAAGGGGGTTAATTTGAAACAGAACTAGCTCAGGGGCCTTCATCTGAAATGTGTATTGGAAGACTCCTACTAGTCTTGGCTCTTCTTCCTGTTTCTTTCTTCCCTTTATCTTCCTAACACGGTCAGGCATTGTGAACATCTGTCGCTATCAAGTAGGCCCATCAGGATGTTAAGAATGAAGTTAAGTATAACTGTCTGCACATTGCTTGGAGTGCTTGGACTCATCTATCTGTAGATCAGTCAATTCAAGCCTGGGATGGGGCCTTTCCTCCCAAGAGTAGGTGAAGGCAGTGAGGAAAGGGCAAGAAAATACTTCAAGTGATAGCACTGGGTCCATGTTCCCTCCTTCCTCCTGTGCTTCCATCATCATTGTTGATGGTCAAGTGTGGAAAGAAAAAAGCAAGACCTTGCTGTGCAGTCTTCAAGCAGTTAAGCGTTTGCTGTCTTTCTCAGCTTAGCCAGCAATGTAATGCAGATACTATATAAAGCTTGAATTTTGGCAAGAGAGAATTTATTATTCACCCAGAGAGACAGTAGTTGTTAAACTAAGAATGTAGAATGTCCAAGCTGTTAATTACAAATATTTTTGCAGTTGGGGAACAAGAAAGTTGTGTCTTAAAACCGTAGGAAAGTTTTCTTGAGAGAGGCAAAGCTTGCTTTTTCCTGGTCTCTGAAAGTTGGGTTTACTTTATAAGCAAAAGAGGGGTGGAATGTGTTTTTCTGCGTGTGAAAAACAGCAAGCACACAGAGAACGTAGTATCCATCCGAGTGTCACTGTGAGGGGCGGCCTTGAAGCAGTATGTCTAATGGGGCAGGGCCAAGAATTCCCCCCTATGAATTTGGCATTGTTGTACAAGAGATGAGATGTGAGGCAGTGAAAAGGGGAATATTTGGAGATCTTGCTTAGTTTAATTTTTAAATTGTGTATATGGGTATGTGTGCACATGTGTGGGTTTCTATGGAGGCTAGAAGAGGCCATTGGATCTCCTGGAGCTGGAGTTAGAGGTGACTGTGAGCTACCCGATGTAGGTATCCTTAGCTACCAAGCCATCTCCAGGCCCTAGACATGTTTCTGGAAGAAAGTAAGGCCATTCTGGAAAGGGCCAGCCCTGTTAGTAAAGGGACTTGCTAAAAGTGATGAGAGAGCTGCAGCAGTAGCAGAGAGGGGGGTGAATCCTGGCACATTCTGCAGTCGAGGAAATCTGCTCTTCTCTGCTTTGGGAATGTTGGGTGCTGGCTCTTACATGTCTAATGCACAACCATAATTACTGAGTAATACTACTGTAACTCTGTGAAGACAGCTGTATTATCAGGTTCTTCTAGGAGAGAGGTTAAAGTCACCAGGCTGAAGCCAGGTTCTGTGTGCTTCATCTAGGCTCTCAGTCCATCTGGTCTGTCATTTAACTTTCAGTTTCTGACCCAGTTCCCAAAGTTTCTCAAAGGGTTAACTCCACGGTCTTATATGGTCCGTCTCTTCTGTACTTCAGAGCAGCAGGTGAAGTCAATGTAGTTAAGCTATCTCAGGCCTTTCTTGGATAAATTGAAATAGTCTCATTTATTAAAACAATAAAACCCCGAAACCTCTTCAGGCCTCCAAATCCCCAAATACAAGTCTCCATTCTTGCCTCTGCCAGCCCTTTCAGTTCTTTCTGGGTCTTTGATCCTCAGTTTGTTGCTGGCTTTGTTTGGAGAAACCTAGACTCTAGAAGGGAGTTAATGTAATTAAAGCCGTGGTCATCTGGTAACTCTTGGGTGCGCACAGAGTCAAGCCTTACTTAATTTTGCTGAATTTTCATGAGAATTCTTTCTTCCTCAGGTTCTTCCTCAGGAAAATGCCTTTTCCTCGCAAGACAATTATCATGCATTGCTGACAGCAGATGCTATCTGTGTGGATGGCAGGCTGTAGTCTTTCTTCACCTTAGGACTGCAATGGTTGAAGTGAGCCAGTGACTCATGTGTATGCTGTGGAGTGACATGGCTTGGGACAGGGAAGTCTTGTGTAGTATGTGCTGTGCTGGGCACAGCTACTGTGTTCCCAGAGAAAGAAACTGCCAACAGTGAGGGAATGCAGACTTTCTGAACCCTTTCTCCACCTTCAGTCCAGGCAGTACTCACATATGTTCTTTTACCTCCCTGGGAGTAATGCCTAGGAATTCCCCTGGTTTGCATCTGAAAGCCAAACAAGTTTCCACCTGTTTCTGTACTTGAGACTCTTGTACTAGTTTCTCCTCTTTCCTCTGCCTCCACACCCATCCCCACTTCTGTCATCATCTCATCCATTTTCCTTTTCTTGCATCCTGGAGTCTCATTTCTTTTTTCTTCTGTTGCATAGGTACCTCTGTGTTGAACCTAAGTAAGCAGACATATTTATGGACATCTTTTATACAAGGGCAAACTAGCTCTGCTCTGTGTTCAAAAATAGGATATCTGGGGCCAGAGAGATGGCTCAATGCTGCTCTTCCAGAGAAATGGTTTAGTTCCCAGAACCCCTGTCAGGTAGCTCCAGAAGATATGGCAGTACTGATAGCAGCAGGCGGCAGCATAAATGTTTGCATACTCACACATACAGATACAGACACACACCTATAAATAAGAATAAAAAAGAAAGTAAAAATAGGATATATTTAATGTCTACATTGATAAGAGCTAATTTTTGCTGAGAAAGTTCTAGGTTTCTAACTTTGAGATCAGGGGTGAATGGCTTTAAAAACATCATCTTTGGAGCTGGGTATGCTTTAATCCTAGCACTTGTGAGGCAGGCGGATCTCTGTAAGTTTGAGGCAACCTTGGCCTACATAGAGAGTTCCAGGTCAGCCAGGTCTACACAGTGTAGACCCTGTCTCAGTTCAACAACAAAAGTCAAAATAAAACATATCATTTTCTGCTATAGTACAGTGATATTTATATCATTCATCTGCAAACCAGAGCTGTCTTCCATGTTCCCATGTAAGGCAAATAATAAAAACTAAGAGACAGATATTGGGGTTCAACCTGAAGATCACAGAAGCAAAGCAGCCAAGCCACTAGAGAGCTCTTACCTCCTATGAAATCTTCAGACTGAAAGAAAGCTAGTTCCTGTCTCATCCTGCCTTATATTCCTCTCTAGTGCTGGGATTAAAGGTGTGTGCAACCACTGCCTGGCCTGTGTGACTGACTAGTGTGGCTATTTTGTGTTCTGGTCTTCAGGTAAACTTTATTTTTTAAAATACAAATGAAATATCACTACATTTCCAGGATAAAAACTGGCCTTTGAGGTACCTTTTGCTCCTCTCTCTTCCCGAATCTTTACAGGCATTTTGCACTCTGCTTCTGGGAGATAAGTTGGTTTGTACGTATCCAGACGATGCTGTAGAGGCTGCGGTGCCACATTCCTACCATCTAATGTTTCAGACTCACAGTCAGACCCCAGTCTTTGCTCACAGACAGCTGTCGGATGACAGCTTGATATAGAAGGTTAAAGATCACAAGAATTCACTCTGATAGTTAAAAATATCACTTTGTGATTCAGTAACCATGGTGAACCATGGTTTGAAGAGACAATGGTATGAATTGTTCAGATTCTTGAGCAGCTCAATGCCCTTGATAAAGTGTGGAAGGTCAGAGCCCCAATTGGGAGGCATGGGAGTAGCAGAAGGGACAGTCAACCCATCAGGCAAGATTCAGCTTCCCCTGATTCTGGAAGAGGTTTTTATCTCATTATACTTTGAGTTTTTCCTGAGACAACTACTCAGGGCTAGAAGTGGTTCTCTGCCTTCTTGCTTTTCAGGATTTACAAGCCAGACATGTTATTGTACTTCTCCGTGTGAGAGACTCTGCTGTCTTGATTTTCTCCTTTATGTATTTGCCCTTAGGTTATTCAAAGTTCTATTTATCCATAGGCACAAAATATGATGTCTCTCAGAAACACTTTTTAAAAATTACATTTACTGGCTGCCAGTAAGATAGTGTAGCAGTTGAGATAGACCGGAGAGACAGTGTAGCAGTTAAGAGCACAGGCTGCATTTTTAGAGGGCCCTGGTTCAGCTTACACCCATCTCTAATAACAGTCCCAAGGGAATCAACACCCTCTTCTGGCTTACAGACATGCACATATTTGCAGATACACATGTAGGCAAAACACTCATACATATAAAAGAGAAAAATGTGACCAGGCGGTGGTGGCACACGCCTTTAATCCCAGCACTCGGGAGGCAGAGGCAGGCGGATCTCTGTGAGTTCGAGGCCAGCCTGGTCTACAAGAGCTAGTTCCAGGACAGGAACCAAAAAGTTACAGAGAAACCCTGTCTCAAAAAAAAAAAATAAATAAATAGAGAGAGAGAGAGAGAGAGAGAGAGAGAGAGAGAGAGAGAAATGTCTGTATGTGTATGCATGTCTGTATGTGTGCACGCACACTGTGCCACTGCCTGTCTATGGTGGTCGGAGAACAGTTTGTGAGAGTCAGTTTCCTACTTGTACTACCTTGACAGCGTAGAAATTTGTTGTTTTTAGAAGCTATCATAAATGTAGCCCAGGATGGTCTAGACCTTAAGATCCTGTCTCAGCCTTCCAAGTGCTGGATTGTATGTGTATACTACCAGGCCCAGCTCTTGAAATACTTATTTTTGTTTTGTTTTGTGATCAAACCCAAGACCTTATGCATGCTAAGCAAGCACTCTACCACTGAATTACATCCCCAGCCCTGAGAAATTCTTGTGATGCCTGGATCCTAGATTGCATTTAATCTGGTCCCTATATTTTAGCCATTTAAACTTCCAACTCACCAGTTGCCTTCTGTTAAACCTTTTTTTTTTTTTTTGTCTTTTTACTTGTACCAACTTCATCTTGCTGTCATGTGAGTAAAAAAAGCTTTTTTTCCCTTTTTAAGATAGGGTTTCATATAACACAGGCTAGCCTTAAACTCAGTTTATACCTGAGCATGACCTGAATTTCATAATCCTCCTGCCTCTGCCTTGAGTGCTTGGTTTACAGGTGTGCACCATCATACTCAGCTACAAGTTTTTCGAAAGTATAAGCATAAAATTATCCATTATCTATTTCTTCCTATTATATATAACCTGTAGCTAGTTTATGGAGGATTTTTAAAAACTGTCTTAGTGTATTATTTTTCCTATGTACTTTGACATATATATGTGTGTGTGTGTTATCTAAATCATTCGTTTAAAACAATGAGTGTGAGGATTTAGAACAAGAAAAGAAGAGAATATTACAGGCCAAATTCCTGATGCACATAGATGCAGAAGTCCCCAGTAAAGTACTAGCAAACTGAATGTAATAGCATGTGAGAAGGACCATACTCAGTAATTAAATGGGATTATCCCTGGGTGCAAGGATGTTTCAATACATGCAGACTAATACACATGATAAAGCTGCTAGGAGTCTTCAAACTTTTAGGAGCTCAGACCTTTTCCTGTTTGATACATACCCATTTGCAGCCTTGCTCAGGCCCAGCTGTCCTGAGTTACCAGTCTTATCATTTGCCTGTCTGTCTGTCTGTATATTTCTGTTTTATTTACAAGATATGAGGAATTAAAATCCATATGAACTCTGTTTTTAGAATTCTTTGGTCTGTGTGTGTTTGAATATGTGTACAATTTGTATGCTGTGGTATATATCACAAATATATATATGTATATCTCACTACAGCATACAAATTGTACACATATGTGTGTATATATGTATATATATATATATATATGCCATTTTTCTTTCCTTTAAAATGATACATATTCCTGGCTATTCTGGAATTCACCATGTTGACCAGTCTGACCTCAAACTCAGAGAAATCTGCCTTCTTCTGCTTCCCAAGTGCTAGAATTAAAAGTGTGTGCTATCATGCTGGGCTTATTTATTTTTATTTTATATATTTGTTTGCCTGGATGTATGTCTGTGCACTACATTTGTGTAACCTGAGGAGATTAGAAGACAGTTTCAGAGGCCCTGGACCTGGTATTGCAGACAGTTGCGGGCTGATGTGTATACTAGGAACCAAATCTTGAGAACTTTCTACACACAGTAAACACAAACACTCAGAAATGAATGAGTGGTCCCTTTTAGAAGAGATTATATATAATTAAAAATGTGAAAAAATGATCAGTAGCTTTGTGGGAGGAAAGGAAGTAATAGAACTTAAAAGCCTAGTCCAGAGTGTAGGACTTGCCTCCTGCCAAGTTCTCAGTGGAAGGTTGTAGAGGCTGCCATGGTCGTGCAGTTCATGTCTAGAACTCTTCACAGGGGTAGAGGTTATGCAACTGAGTTGATGTAACATTCTTTCCCAGGCCCTTGTTGAGAGTGTCTTAAAGCATTTGTGATCAAGGAGGCAGGTTACTGGCAAGAGGCTGACATTTTTGAATCTGGGATTGAGAGTTAAGGTATTATTCTTGTTCTAAAGAATTCTAGGAGTTATTGGGAGAACGAGACCAAGCAGTGTACTGTAATGTGGAGTGGCAGGCCGCTTCCCTGCCGCCCCAGCTCCCGGCCGCCTGGCTAGCTTATGCCCCGAAATAATTACATGGAAACTGTATTCTTTTAAGTACTGCTTGGCCCATTAGTTTTAACCTCTTATTGGCTAGCTCTTACATTTTGATCTAACCCATTTCTAATATTCTATGTAGCACCACGAGCTGGCTTACCAGGAAAGATCTTAACCTGCGTCTGTCTAGAGTGGGAGAATCATGGCGACTGCCTGACTTGGCTTTCTTTTTTCCAGAATTCTGTTCTGTTTACTCTGCCTACCTAATTTTCTGTCCTATCAAAGGTCAAGCAGTTTTCTTTATTAATTAACCAATGGAACAACAGATAGAAAGATGACCCTCCTCCATCATTTCCCCTTTTTCTGTTTAAACAAAAAGGAAGGCTTTCATTTTAACATAGTAAAATTACATATAACAAAGCAGTTATTAAGCAAGAATTACAGTTACAATATTTATATTTATTTTATCTTTTATCATAACTAAGGAAAACTATAACTAACCATTCTTTAACTCCATCAAAGACTCTAGAAGGATATAGTATTACCTAAGCAAACAAGAAATAAGCAACTTCTAAACTCTAGAAATGACAGAGACATCTTGCTGCCTGGACGGTCACCCAAAGTTCCTCTGTACCGTTGGGGCATCCATCTTCAGCATACAGGCCTATAGTATCCAGAGACATTTCCATAAAGCAGGAAATTTCAGAGACAGTTCAGTCACTATCTGCTGTGTCCTGCAGAATGTCTCGCAGACTCTTTCATAAATCAGGAACCCCGAAAGATCATCTCACTTTTAGGCAAGTTTAGTAGTCTTCTCTCTGCGGGTTCTCTGTGTTCAGTTTGTGCAACAGTCCAGGCAAGAGCAGTTTCTTGCCCAAATGGCTATCAAACTCCATAGGGAGTCTCTTCGATGCCTATCTTCCTCTTGAAGTAGATTGGTGCTGCCAGGAGCAGACATGTCTCATTGTCATGAAAAGTCCTAAGTTATTAAAACATTTAAAATGCCATATTCTGTAGTCTTTGAAAGATATGAAGAATGTTTGTCTACACAAAATATTAAAAATGGGTTAGATCAATATGTAAGAGCTAGCCAATAAGAGGTTAAAGCTAATGGGCCAAGCAATGTTTAAAAAAATACAGTTTCTGTGTAGTTATTTCGGGTAAAGCTAGCCTGGTGGCGGGACGCAGCTCCGCTGCTCCTCACTACAGTGTACTAAAACACGAGGCAGTGAGACACAGTTGGAACCAAATCTTGAGATCTTTATATATGTAGAGTAAACATAAGCACTCAAAAATGAGTAAAAAGTACTGAGTTGAGAACCCAGTGCAGCTAGGAAACTCATCAAGATAGGATAGAGGATGTGGCAGTATGGAGTTACAGTTCCATAACCTTGTCCAGATTTTATTTTGGGGAGCACTTCTTTCCCAGGTTCCATGTGCTTTGTTGGTTAAGAATGCAGTTTAAAGACTAAGAAGGAGCTGGGCAGTGATGGCGTACGCCTTTAATCCCAGCATTCGGAAGGCAGAGGCAAGTGGATCTCTGTGAGTTTGAGGCCAGCCTGGTTTCCAGAGTGAGTGCCAGGACAGGCTCCAAAGCTACAGAGAAACCCTGTCTCGAAAAACCAAAAAACAAAGCCAAACAAACAAACAAACAAAGACTAAGAAGGCTCAGTGAGTAAAACACTTAGCATGCAAGCATTAGAATCTGAGTTCAAATCCCCAGAACCCGTGTAAAGCTAGGTGTGTAGTACACATCTCTAATCCTAATACTTTTATTGTGAGATGAGAGATAAAGACAGCAGGAATCTCAGAAGCTTGGGGGGCCAGCTAGCCTGGAGTGTGTCGTAGCAAACAACAGTGTCTCACACATATAGACACGCATAAGCACACACACAAGGCACACATAAATACAAGTATACATAAACACACACAACACACACACAAGGCACACATAAATATACACACAGGCACACATAAAGACACATACACACACATTCACTCACTCTTGTATTCTCCTTTCCCCTGAAACTTCAATCGTGATGAGTTGAGAGCTTGGTTGAGCTCAGTTCTAAGTTAAGTCAGCCTGAAAAGGCAATTCTGGAATGGAAAAATGGTATCGTTAGGAGGGTCTGGAATATAACTTCCATGTTTCTGAGCCTGTTTTTAGGTGGCCCAGTGATAAAATGCTCAGATTTAGTGAGGGAAACAGAGGTTGAGGATTTGAGAACTTTCATCATCTTAACTTGTATAGGAACATTGTAACTTATATCCTTAGAGACTGGATCCAGCCATTGTATGCCTCGTTCTCTGAGGATCTGAAACTAGAGCTTCATTTGTATTGAGGATTGTGAGCCAGGGAGAGGTGAACCCCATGTGACTGGAAAGCTGGCAGTACAGAGTGGAAAGGAGAGACTGAAGGAAGGTAGGCTCAACCCTACACAACGCTTCACCACATCTGTGATACCCACAGTCATTATGAGTCCCACACTTTAGTGGTTCAGAGTAAGTCTTGAGCTGGGGTGAAGCAGAATGAATGGCTAGAGGACTAGGCAGGAGCCTGAATGTGGGAGAATGTCCTGATATGAAATAACAGGCCTTGAGCATAGAGTAGTTATTTCTCTGTTTTCTTAAGAAGGCTGTGCAAGCAAAATATGTGTCTTAGTCACCAGCATACTAGGGTCCTGCCAGATGTGGCTTCCATGCAGAGGAGGACTGGAATTGCCATCCCTGGGGAGTGATTTATTTTGTTGATCTGAAGCCCCTGGTAGAGCTCATGTTTGGTTTGCTGCAGACAGATTGTCTTCCAAAAGGACTTCTGGATGACAGCTCTGTAGAATGATTAATAAAAACTCAGAGTCAGATATTGGGGTTCAACCTGAAGACCAGAAAAGCAAAACAGCCAGCCACTGACTCTTACCTCTACCTCAGTCTGAAAATGGTGATTCTGCCTCCAGGAATCTCAGAATGAGACTGTGTCTGAGACATGTCTCCTCCTGTTTTATATTCCTCTGTAGTGCTGGGATTAAAGGCATGCACCACTACTGCCCAGTTTCTATGACAAACTAGTGTGGCTACTGGGATTAAATGTGTGTGTCACCACTGCCTGGTCTGATCAGTGGGGTGTTTTACTGTCTGATCTTCAGGCAAACTTTATTTATTAAAATACAAATGAAATATCATTACATAGCTCTCTGTCCTTTTGTTGTTGTTGTTGTTTTTAGAAACAGGGTTTCTCTGTGTATCCTTGACTGTCCTAGAATTTGTTCTGTAGACCAGGCTGGTCTTGAACTCTGAGAGATCCTCCTGCCTTTGCTTCCCAAGTGCTGGGATTAAAGGAGTGTGTCATCATCGCCCAGCTCAGCTCTCTGTTCTGTAAAGGCAGCTTTGTTTGATAGTGATAACCAAGGAGAGAGTCTACAGACCCTCACTCTTCTGTCATCCATTTCCCAGTATTTTTTCTTCATTTTCCCATTCTACGTTTGGCACATTCTCTCTCCAGCCTCCTGGAGATCATGAATTGTCCATCTTTTTCTCCAAGAAAGGATGCTTTTCATTGGTGATAGTCTTCTGTATGATTGTAGGCAAGTGACCCAAGAATTCCAGCCAGGTGCTGTACTAAAAGGTTTGAATAGAATCTGTATTACTCTCCCCCCGCAAAAAAAAAAAAAGAAAGAAAGAAAGAAAAAAGAAATTACACATACCCAGAAAAGAAATAAAAAAAAAAAAAAAAAAAGAATCTGTACTTCCTGAAAGTGAGAAATGTTGATGCTTCTTTTCTCAGAAAGTGCACTAATGGAGTGATGAATGACTGCAGCAGACACTTAAACTAACATTTGGGGTTAGGGAGATGTCTCAATAAAGTGCTTGCTGTGTCCATGTGAGAGCCGAGTTCAGCTCGCCAACATCCATGTAGAAGTGCAGGAGCACAGATTGGTAATCCCAGTGCTGTGAGGTAGAGATGGGCAGACAAGGGGCAGAATCACTGAACTCCAAGTTCAGTGAAAGACTGCCTCCAAAACAAACAAATAAAGTGGGGAGTGATTTAAGAAGCCTAATGACTCCTGATTACCACCCACACTTGCATGCTTCCCCTTGTACACACCCACATTGATGTGAGCATACACAGAGAGATGAGAACAGAGAGCACACACAAGTGTGAGCACATGAGTGCCTAGTAGGATCCCATAGTTTGCTTACCATGTGGAAGCAAAAGCAGTATCCCTCTGGGAGACAGGGACTTGCTTAGGAACTTACAAGTCCAGCAAACTCTGTGTATTCTTTATGCCTTTACTTTCCCACTCTTAGTACATTGTCTCTTGCTTTTCGTTTTTCCTTTTGGAAATACTGGGAATTGAACTTAGGTCCTCACAAATGAAAGGTGATCACACTACCATTCAACTACAGCCCCCTAGCCTTCCACACTGATAATCATTAGGAGTAAAGGAAGAACATAAAGCCCTTTAAAGACTCTGCTGGGAATTAAAAAGCCATTTTTGTCTTTAAAGAGATGAGAAAATTTTGGGGCTAGCAAGATGACTTAACAAATGAAGGTGCTTGCCGCCAAGCCTGGTGACCATAGTCCAATTCCTAGGATTCTCATGGTAGAAGAAGAGAACTGACTCACAAGAAAACATAAATAGTGGCTGGAGAGATGGTTCAGTGGTTAAATACACTAGCTACTCTTGCTGAAGACTTGAGTCCTATTCCTGGTGCTCATAGGGTGGTTCACAGGACATTTGATAGCCTCTTCTGGCCTCTACAGGCACATGGTGCACAGACATATGTGCATGCAAAACACTCATAAATAATTTTAAAAATAAATATGTAAACAAAAAGTAAAAACAAATAAGTGCAAAGAGAGATAAAAGAAAATGCTATACATTAGTGACCCAATATAGATTCTGACTATCATATCCTCCATAAAGTATAGGTGCATATGTATTCTCTTTGTACAGGGTAAGCTCATCCAAAATTCATTGCTGTGCAGAACGCTGCTTCCTTTTGCTTATCTGGTGAGTCTTTACATTTTTCCATTCATCCCTCACACATTGATTGCCACGATGAGGGAGCTGCTAAAGTCCTTGCACCTGTGTGGAGACAGGTGTACAGGTCATGATGATAAAGTGCTACATATAACATAGGATAGGCATCCCTAGGCTGCTGTAGGCCCGCAGAGACAAATTCTGCTGAGAGATGTGTAGTAGGAGGCTGCTTGTTCGTTTCCTGGCTGCCCAGACTCCTGAAATGATCACACAGAAATTATATTATTTAAATCACTGCTTGGCCAGTCACTTAAGTGTATTGCTAGCTAGCTAGCTCTAACATCTAGAATTAACCCATTTCCATTATTTTATATTTTACTATGAGGTTTGTGTCCTACCGGCAAGGTTCCAGCTGACAGCTTTGCATCTTTCCCCTCTGGTGGCTACATGGCGTCCCTCTGACTCCGCCTTCTTTCTCCCATCGTTCAGTTTAGTTTTCCCTGCCTAGCTGTACTCTGCCCTATCACAGGCCAAGGCAGCTTCTTTATTAATCAATAAAAGCAACACATACACAGAAGGACTTCCCACACCAGTGATGGAGAATCATTTCACAAAGGAGGTGTCCTTGAGGTGGGCCTTGAAGGCAGTAGCGTTTTTGTGAGCATGGGAAGGAAAGGCAGCCAGGTAAAGTAACACCATGAGCAATAGAGAGTGGGAGAGAAAGGTGTGGGCAGTTTTAAAGCACCGATTATATGTAGTGTCGTGGTGTGTTGTGGTTATGCCTACAGTGGGGTGGTGGCAGCACAGGAGGTATGACTTGGAGATACATTGATCCTTCACTGTTAACTGTTGAGTGAAAATATACGAGATAGGAATTCATATTTTGGACAAAGTGTTATCTTGTAATAGACAATAGATCCAATTATACAATTAGTTGTTGCTTTTATTTAATACTTAATTATTTTTTCCCTATACAGTAATTTTCTTTCTTTTTAAAAAGATTTGTTTTTATTTTTAATTATGTGTATCCCTGTATAGGAGTAGTATGTACATGTATGTACAGGTTTCCATGGAGGCCAGATGTGTTGGCTCCCATGGAACTTGAGTAAGAGAGGGTTGTGAGTCACTTGATTTGGATTCTGGGAACCAAACTTTGGTCCTCTGGAAGAGCAGATATGGCTTTTGTTTGTTTGGTTGGTTGTTTTTTTGAGATAGGGTTTCTCTGTAGCTTTGGAGCCTGTCCTGGAACTAGCTCTTGTAGACCAGGCTGGCCTCGAACTCACAGAGATCTGCCTGCCTCTGCCTCCTGAGTGCTGGGATTAAAGATGTACGTACCACCACCTGGCCAGTATATGCTCTTACCTGCTCAGCCATCTCTGCAAGTCCCCAACCCCCACACAACAGTTTTTAATGAATTTCTTTTTAGTGACAGAATTTCCTGCTTCAAACTTACATTTCATGTCTTCAAATTATAATAGTACATAAATATATATCTATACATACATATGCACATACGTATTTTTTCAGTGTCCAATCTTGACATCTTGACATGACTTTAGGTCACAAAGTTCATGCTTGAGGATTGTACAATCAGATTACAAAAACAACAACAGCAACAACAACATCCCCTTGTGTTTTAAGTAAGTTTGCAATTTTCTGCTGGACCACATTTATAGTTGTCCTTGGCTGAATATATTCAGAAATTACATTTTTATCTGCATGGTAAGCCTATACAGTAGAAGGGAGAAGATAGCGTTTGGTCTCTGGATAAAGCTGACCCCAGAGAATTTGCTGTCTTGAGAACTGCACCATTCATGCAGCTTACATGGCTTGGCAGAGCCATACAGTGGTAATGGAGAGTCTATGAGTGGGCACTTCAGTAATGAGAGAAGCTATAAAACCCTGGAGTGATCCCTAGAAGAGTGACCTTACCAGGAAAGTTCTGGGAAACAAACCACGGGGAGACTTGACAGGAACTTTTGGTTAAGCCCATAGGCAAGGCATATGAGGGAAAAGAAATATAATTATAGTTTGTAAGTCTAGACAAAATGCAATGAGTGACATGGAATAGGAAGAGTTTTTGCACACTGGTTCTGAAGCTGGTTTTTGAGTGCCTGTTCTATGCTGGGCCGTTTGTCAAGTACAGGGACTATGGTAGGAGAGTAATCTAGGTTCCCGCTCCCATATTAAGCAAATAACTGCATAAAAGCACAATTACAAATCCTAATGAGTGCTTTGAAGGAAAATGAGTGCTTCTTGAAGTACAAGGAGCTGAAGGAGCTGTGTTTAGACTTGGAGGACTGTGGAAGTCAGGAGATGACAGTCATGTTGAGGCAAGATAAGAGTCATCTGAGCAAAGACTGGGGGTGGGATCCCAGGCTCTAAGCTAGACAGCCTGGAAAAACATGTGACATTTTCAGTGAACTAACATATCCTGTGCTCAGAGGGAAGGAGGAAGTATGCTGAAAGAAGGGAAGAGAAGGATCGTGCTCGGTCCTTGTAGGTCTTGGTAAGAACCTAGATTTCATCCTGAGTGCTCTGGGAAGCAATGAAGTGTGTTAGGCAGGAAATGACATGATCCTGTGTCAAAAGGGGCTTCAGACAGCTGTGTGGAGAATGGATTTGTGAGGGCGTGATGCTGTGGAATGTATATTTGGTCTTCCTCCTGTTTCCTGGCAGACAACTCCTAAAATCCTTTGGAATCTCCAAAGCAGGATATATATATATATATATATATATATATATATATATATATATATATTAATAATTGCTTGGTGACCGAGGACTCCTGGATGTCCTCAAGATAAAGACTGCTTATGTTTAGAAGGCTGTAACTTTTGGCCTTACTCCCGAGAAAGGGGGATGTGGGTGAAAGTTAAGTTTGTTACCAGTGACTAATGATACAATCTATTGTATCATTATATATGCTGAATCTTTCATAAAACCCCAGAGGACTGGGTTTTGAGAGCTGTAGTGGAGCTGAACACTTATATTTGTCGAGAGGACTTGGAAGCCCTGCACATTTCCCATACCCCAGCCCTATGCTTCTCTTTCATCTGCAGTACTGTTTATAATAAACTAGTAGGTCTGAGTGTTTCTTGAAGTTTTATGGCTAACCTATCAATAGCAAATTCATTAAAGCCAAGGATGTAGTTTTGGAAATTCTGATTTAGATTTATACATGTTTCGTCAGAAGCACAGATAAAACAATCTGATTCTAGCAATTGGTATCTAAAGTGATAGAGAGCAAGTCTCATCAAGGACAGAGCTTCATGGATTTGGTGGTCCCTAGGAAACAGTGTCAGAATCATAGGGGAGGGCATACATTTGCTGTTAGACTGATGATTTGCTTGATATGTTTGGAGAAACCTCCACCCAATTGCAAAAGAAGGTTGCTGTGTTAATTGTTGAGTGTTTTTATGAGAAACTGAGTTTGAGTTTTCATTATTTTTGGTGAGGGCAAGAGTTGAAGCTAGCTAGGGTAGTTAAGTTTCTACAGTAATTAACAGGCAGGATAGGTAGCAGTGGGAGTGGAGAAAAGGGGGACAGATACGAAGTTTTTAAGTAGAATTATTTTGGAGTTGGAAAAGGATTGCAGTGGGAAGAGAAAGAGACTAGAGACGTCTCCCATGCTTCTGGCTCATGTATGTGTAAGCTTGTGGTTCTTTCTTTTTTCCTGTAGTGGTAGGATTAAATCTAGAGCCTTTATGTGTCTGGCAAATGCTGTTCCTTTGAGCTTTCTTCCAAACACTTTATTTGTATTTTATTGAAAATATTACATTTATTTGTGTGTGTGTGTGTGTGTGTGTGTGTGGGTATGTATATGGGTAAGTGCACGTCATGATGTGCACTTACCCACATATAAGGACAACTTCAGATGTCAGTTCTCTCTTTCCACTGTATAGGTCCCAGGGATTGAACTTAAGTTAGTAGATTTGGTGAGAAGTGTCATTACCTGCTGAACCATCACACTGGTCCTTATTTTAATTTTTTTAAAAAAATTTATGTGTATTTGCCTGTGTGTGTATTTGTCCAAAATGTGTATGCCTGGTGCCCAGAGACATCAGAAGAGGGTATCAGATCTCCTAGAACTGGAGTTGTGGATGATTGTCAGCTATCACGTGGGTGCTGGGAACCAAATCTAGTTCCTCTGCTAAAGCTCTTAACCACAGAGCCATCTCTCCCATCCCCATAGCTCTTATTTTTTGAGACAAGTTTTCAGTGAATTGCTTAAACTATACTTGGATTTGCTCTGTATTCCAGGCAGGCCTTGACATTGCAGTTCTCTTGCCTCAGCCTCCTGAGTAGCTGATATTACAAGCCTGATCCACCATTCCCGGCAGAAAACATGGGTCTGTAAAATCCCCCTCCTTCAGGAGAAGTCAAGCTGGCCCGATCTGGATCCAGTCGTGCAGAGGCAACAGAGGAAGTTAGCTGGTCTTGCTTCTGTCCAATTCTAGGAACTTATATACAGCCACATCACTGAAGCAAGGGTTCTGGTCTCCCCACGTTCAGGCCCTAACTTTGTCTCTTCCTTTTGAGGACAAGGCACCCCTGTAACTCCAGTGTGCCACTAGGGGGAGCATGGCTTGCATTGTGTGTCTGCTTTTAGGGCTTTTAAAGTTTGGATTACCTCTACGACTGTGTTTCTGCTTCAGTATCTTGACTAGTGCTGTTTAAAAGTATGTCTGACATGCAGTAGGGTCCCAATAAAATTTAGTTGGTATTACTATTATACCATGAATTTTATCTCATTGTAAAAAGAGGTGAGCTTGCCTCATCTGGGTTTGGAGACACGGCAAATGTGCATTCTTTGGGTTCAGAAGAAAAGCAGAGAGATGCTTGTTGTGTCTAAGAGGAAAGAGAAGCTGAGATTTGGTGATGCTTTTCTTCTTTTGCAGATTTGGGATTCTGGGGCCCATGGCCACTTAGGATCTGTCATTTCTTCATGGGTTTTGTGACATGTTTCCTACATGGTCTTCTGCATGTATTTATGATTTAAATTCAGGCCAACCAAAATCTGGTTTTGAGAATTTTGTGGTATGCTGAAGGTGAATCAGAATCACAAGGAATTCTGTAAGGGGTGCGCATTAAGGATTCCATCAGGACCTCCCTAGTGTTATTTTGAGTAACAACACTGGAGAATGTTCTCCATGGGCCTCATTGTCTTTATCCTCATCAGCCTCCTTACCTTCCCACATGCAACCCATTTACCAATTCCAAATAATTCTATCTGAAAATATATTTATTATCTGGTGGTCGAGGGGTATTAACCATTTCAGGCTATGAGTGAAGTTCTTATCTGAGTGCCTGATTTGAGGGTTTTAATGAGAATAACGTATCTCCCACCCCACTACCTCAGTGATCAGATGTATGTGTAGAAGCTATCAGGTCAGGAAGCTGGCTCAGCGGCAGGTGTCCAGTTGGTGATGAGGTCAGACATTGTCAAGGTCTTGTGATTTCTGCTCAGGTGTTCTTGGCAACTCTTCTGCTTAATGTGTGCTGGAGAGTCGAAAGGCTTGGACACTGTTTTTGGATCTGTTATTTTCTTGTTCAGTAAATGGGAGCAAATAGTTTTATCTTTGCTTTTGATAGTCTTTAAAATGTGTTAACTTAGTGTAATAATAGTTCTAACTTTCAGGCCTCCTTCATTGTAGAGGTAACAAATGAACCAGATTTGGGAAGATGCACGGCAGCACGTGGTGGTAGGGCAGGGAAGTTTCTCTCTGATTTGCAGCAGATAGTCTGCATATCATAGATGTTCTCTGCCATCGAGTCTTCAGGCTAGAGGGGTGGCCGGTAGGTTTACCTCACCAGGACTCAGAAAGAGTCTCCACTTTCCCTTGAAAGCTCATACTTGTGGTTATCAGAAAACTATCTGTTTTTCAAGATCAGGTTTTCTTGTACTTTTTATAGCAGAGTCTATAACTTTAGGAGACCCTTGATTGGTCTCTACTCTTGGTTCTTTTTCTGACTAATTATATAACTGTAGGTCAGATATCAGATCTCTCTGGGCCTCAGTGATCCCATCTGTTAAATGGTAGCTAACCTATCTGACCAGTGTGTTTCAAACAGTTAAGAGGATCAAACAAAATAATTATCTAAGACAGTGTTAAGCAGTGTCCAGGTAAGAGTATACACTGGGGGTGTGTGTGCTAAAAGAGCCTCTGTGTCCCAGGTCTTGTGCTGACACTGATACAACTGATCACCGGAGGCCTGGACTTGGACGGCTCTTGTGTTGGGCGGTGAGGAGGCTGTTGGTATTGTCTCTGATGCCCTGGTTGTGACTGTAGACTTGCCCAGAGTTCTTCCTAGTCCTGATCTAGTTTATTTCTTCTCCATTGCAGGAAGACAAGAGACTGCTTAGGCTCTGCACTAGTACCATGGGATCCTGTATTGGTTAAAGTCATCTCCACGACCTGAACAGGCAACAAGGTAACCTGAGAGGCCTGTTCAGGCCAGCTTCTGGGATGTGAGAGGTATTTCCGCCCCAGTTGCTGCCGGAAAATCCCAAACCGAACAAACAAGCAGAGGCACCATGCGTCAGTGTCCCTCCTTCGCATTCAGCTACTGCTGTAGGGGCCAGAGGAAGAGCTTGCTTCCCCTCCAAGTCTTCAGTTAGCTCCCTCCCCCTTGGCAGGGATTCTTCCGAGTTATAAAAACTGAGACACTAGAGGGGAGAAAAACAAGTCCACTCACTGTCCTCACCCTTCTCCCCTCCGGGTGGTTGCAGCAAGTTCCCAGGAACAGTCCTGGGCTCCTGGTTGACGGGAAGGGAGGTAGGAGGAGTGGAATGCATGCTTAAACTGAGCCGATCAAAAGACAGTGCTGTTTCGAGGCCATCTAGAACTCAGGGAATATGTGTAAGTGCGCGCACGCATGAACGTGCGCGTGCTAGCGCCCAGGGTTCCGGGTTGAGGGAGAGCAAGCCTGTGTACAGCCTAAGAGGACGGGGTCTCCATGACAACCGGCCTGACTGGCTCGCTGCGCTAGCTCTGCTCACTTGGCTGGAAGGAGTGTCTTGAAAGGTCAGAGGAAGGAGTTTGTGGGAAGCTCACAGCAGGTTCTGGAGCTTAAGCCGGTGGATCTGGGAGTCCTGGGCTCCCTAAGTGACTGTGGTGTGTGTGAGCCAGTCTCTGCGGAGAATGGAGTGGGCAAGAAATCACCCTGACTACCAGGTAAGGGCACTCTGAGTCTCTTGCTCTGAGTCTTGGGCTGTTTGTGGCAGGCCGGTGTCTGTGCTCTTCACTCAAGGTTTGGGGGTCGAAAATGATGTCATGTTCCAACAGTTGGATTCTATTAGCTCTGGGAGGAGGAGGGAAACAGCCAATTTTCTTGACTTTGTGAATCTAGTTAATCTCACTCTGGCTGAATCATAGCTGTTTAGGCTTTGCTCTGCTTTTATTTAGCACAAAGCCACTGGATATTTTCACAGAAAGGCTCTTATACAAGAAAATGAGTTCTCATCACCGCAGCACTGCTGTAGCTCTTACATGAAAACTTGTGAGCCTCTGGTTGGCTCTACCAGTACTGTCTGCCCTGTAGTCCCCATACCACTGTGTCTCACCTGTAACGGCAGCAATCAGACGAGCTAATAATGAGGCTCAGTGAAGAGTCTGCGCAAGTTCCAAGTCTCCTGGGAGCAGTTAGCAGGACAGAGAGACAGACTATCTCGGCAGTGGCTGAGCTGGAGCCTTGCATTCTTTATGAAGTAGCTTTAGAAACAGGAAATGCCCCCTCCCCTTAATGATGCTCATTATAGATTTTCTTGAGTTGTGGAAGAGGGGACTTTCTTGGGGTTTGAGGACTTGCAAATATCTGTCTAGTCCAAATGTTGCAGAGGGCTCTCTTAGTGCTGCAGCTGCTAGGAACTATGAGGGACTCTGCTTATGCTGGATCATCCCTTTGGCTCATATTTTAACCAAATCCCAGGGCACATACTGTCCACATTGTATATGCCTTGTCCTAAATTTCAGGAAGAAAAAAAAAAAAAAAAAAAAAAAAACTTGTTCTGACCTAGCAACATGGAGAGGAGTGGTATGTGGTGAACTCTGTGTGGCCCGGGAAAGGAAACCCTCCCAGAAAGGTGGTTCTATAGGTGATGAAGTAGCTAGGTCGTCTGTAATGTTAAGAGGAGGGTAAGTGCTGCAGAACCTCCCTGCAGGAAACCCCTCAAGAGATGTACTTCTACTTCAGCTTACTCTGGCCTCAGGGAACTTTGTAGAAGCTTTTGGTTTCTCAGTGGGGCCCGGGAACAGCTGTTGTTCCTGGCTCTTTGGTTTTTCCTTCTTGAACTTTCTGAACAGTGTGCCTTTTGTGTCCTAGCAAACAATGAGGGGGCCTTCTGATTAACTTCGGGTCAGCTTGCCAGTACAAGCACTGGCTCTGTAGCCCTGACTCTGGTGACCCGTGTGTGTATATGTGTATATGCAACACTGTATGCACCAGTGTTGGGGCCCGAGGGACTGCCAGTGTGAACTGCGTGGCCCCTGGACCTCAGATAGGCTACTTCCAAAGTTAATTCTGCCTTCTCTAGGGATCTGTTGCTTGGAGGAGTGTGGCCTGTGGGCTGGGATTAAAGGTGGAGTTGTGAGGAACAGATGTCTGCATCTGATGATGGTACCTGTGAGGGTCTGCTGCTCGCTGGGAAGCCCTCAGCTAATAGGAACTTCAGATTATTAGCGGTGAGATGGAAATAATGGTAACAACTACACTGTTGTTGAGAGAAAGCAAATGGAATGGCTTCCATGAAAGCAGTTAGTTGTAAACAAGTCTATATTATGTATTATGATAGAGAATGAAACTTGAGGAATGGTCTGACTTCTTTGGAAAGTCATTTAGCCTCTTTTTTCTGGCTCCCTTATTTATAAATACACTTTTTACTCAGATGCATTAGTAAATTGCAGTGAGAAAAAGCTCACAAGTCTTCTTTGAGATGTTTAAGGGAATGAAAGGTGATGCTCATGGTAGACTTTGAGCCGCACAAATGATTCTTCAGAGACGCTTGAGAGACAGAGCTTCCTGTAGGTTTTGCAACCCATGTTTTAGTGTAGAGAGGAGTCCCAAGAGACCTTTCTCTTTTTCAATCCACGTTCACAGCTTCACACAGTGGTGGCATCACACATTTTAGTGGTTGTAAGACAGACCCTGGTCCCGCTGGGCTTCTCTGGGAAAACTGTCTTGAGTGGGCAGAGGGGCCAGTCTCTTCAGCTCTGGGTTTGAAAGGTTGGCTTATAACTGGTAGGAAATGTTACTGCTCAGAAAGCCTCTTACAGAGCCAGGCAGCTCTTTAAGTAACTTGTAAGGCTATGGCTCAGGGGAAGGAAAAAAAAAAAGGAAGTGGGAATTCCAGGGGCAGAAACTTGATATGTCCTGGAATTGTGTCAAGGAATGAAGTAGAAGGGTAGGGAAACACCAAGCAAGGATGTCCTAGGTTTTCCTCTGTCTTCAGTGAGCCTATAGGGTATATGGCATACTAGGGTACCCCACCAATACCCTCAGCCTCTATCATAAGATAGGGGAATACCTGCCAGCTATGGCTTGGCATGGCATCTGGGGAGAACAGGCATAGAACAGGTTCTTTTTTTTTTTTTTTCTTTTTTTTCTTGAATCAAACAATGTAGCTCTCCTAGGTAGCTTCTCAGGCTTCAAGGTGAAGTCGCAAAGAAGAGTTTAGATTGGACACATTGTTGTGGCCTCCCAGGCCGAAGAAGTTGTGCACAGCTTAAATTGTACTGCAGCTGTTCCTTTCTTCCCAGTTCTTCAGCTTCCCAGAGCTGAGTCACAGATTGGATCCCTCTATGTTCCTTAAGGATTAAACAGTAACATTCCTGTTCTCCTCCCTCTCTCCCCCTTCCTCTGCTCCCCTTCCTGTATACTTTCCCTCAGGACTCCCAATCTCCAGAAAGGATAATCAGTCACCAAGGAACTTGAAACTTGGAAATCTTTGGAGAACAAGGCAAAGGGCATCTTTAGTTCTGCTGGCCTGCCCCTTTCCCTGGGCTGGGAGAACAGCTTTGGGGAGGCAGCAGACTTCAAGTATCATGGAATCACTGGTGACCTGCAATTCAGAGACATGCCCTGACTTCCCTTGCATCTGACACTCAGAACCACTTTGGGCAGGTGGACTGGCTCCTGAGGGAAATGGGCCTGAGTACCTGTTAGAAACTGGGCTCTTAGCTGTCATTCATCCTAGCAACTTCAGATTTTCACTGCTGCATCCAAGAAAGTTTGTTAAGGCAACCAAGCAAAGGTAACACAGTTCTGAGGCTAGCAGCAGCCTCCTAGAACCTGGCTCGACTTTCTTTTTGTGCCTCCATGTTGGCTGGGGCCTGAGGGAAGAAGCTACAGTTAATTGAGTTCTTTGAGTTAGAGGGACCTTGTCTTAGAGGGCATGAGGGGGCTGCATTGGCCATCTGGCGTAATATAATAGGCAGATTTCTCTTCAAAGCCTGTGGGAAAGCTTGCATTAATGTGACTTCTGTTAGAGGAAGGGAGAAAGGGGCATCTCTTTCTGCTAGAGGGGAAGCACAGTGATCCTCTGTTTGAGTAAGTAGTATCTGTTTTAGGGGAATATGTTGTCATTCTATATAACACTGACTTGATTAGAGAAATCCCAGAGTCTTTTTCTAACCTGGGACCCTAGAAAACATCTATGTGGTGTTGTTTTGTTTTGTAGGGAGAGGAAGTGTTCAGTGAGTCTTGACTACTTGTATTGAAGAGTTTCTATAATGATTCCTTCTCTTACTTTTTTTTTTTTTTTTTGGCTCTGATATAATGCATACACTGTTGTGGGGCCTGCTGAAATGATTACAATAACTGAATATTTGGGCCTCTCTCAGATTGTCCCTGTGAAAGGGCAAATTACATGCAATTAGAGTACAAAGCTGCTTCAAAGCCTGTTTCTATGGGCTTCTCTTGAAACCATGTAGTAAGAAGACTGTTTGGTCGTTCCTGGCCACTTAGCCCCAAAATAATCACACGGAAACTGTATTAATTAAATAACTGCTTGGTCCATTAGCTCTACTTTTTTTTCTTCTCTCTCCCAAGCCCACGTACATTTATCCAACACTGTGACCCATTTAGAGGTCTTTTATGTCTGAATCTGACCTGTTTGTATCTGTAATTCTTTATTGTCCAGGAGGGCTTCTTAAAATGCTAAGTGCTTCTTAAAAACTTAAGCTGTGCCACTGCTAGGGGAAATACGGCACTCCCTGCTTGCCCCACCTAGCCCAGCATGGTGGAGCTGCTCACTGCCTCAGAGAGCCACATACAATGCCCCATCTCTAGGCACACAGCTGGTACATGCTGCCACCAAGGAAGCCATAGCACGTTGCTCACAAACCCCATTCAAATGCACCGTCTCTTAAAAGAGCCAGAGGTTGCACTGGCAGCACAGCCCAGAAAGCCGGCTTTTTTCTGCTGCCACTGAGTCAGGAAAACCTCTCTTAAAGGAGCGGCTAAAGTTTCATCTGGCTCCAGTAGGGCTTCATGGCTTCTCCTGACTCCACCCTTCTTTCTCCCAGCATTCAGTTCCTCCACCCTGCCATAGGCTCAGGCCAGCATACAGAGGGGAATCCCACACTTCTGCAAGGCCTGCTGTGGCTGAAGGTTTGTCTGTGAATTGGAGATTGCCTTTGGGATTGTTTGAGGACTGTTTGAATATGAAAAAAAAAGATAAACTGAGGGCTATGGGAGAAAGATCTAGAAGCAACAGGCCCTGAACAAAGGGGCTGAGAATAGAGTAGTTCTCAGCAGCAGTGGTGGGTTAAGAGAAAGTCTGACCAAGGAGGTCTTCATATATATGTTATTCATATATATATGGTGTATATATATATATATATATATACACACACACACATGCACACACATCTCATATATCATTTTGAGTATGTGTGTTTGTGTGTGTGTGTGTGTGTGTGTGTGTGTGTGTGTTGCTCAGTGAGCATGTAGTTCTGTCTTAAAACAGCTCTGGTGGATAAGGATTCCTTGTTACGCAGGAATGATCTTTTCAGAATTGCTTACTGCCTGTCTCCTTTCTGCTGGCCAGCCCAGGCAGGGCCCCTCAGGTCTTCCTTGGATTCCTATTGGAGTCCCCTTGCAGCCTGACCTCCCTCCTGTCTTGCTGACACAGGTTTGAACCCAGCCTTCCTTACCTCTCCAAATACAAATCCATGTATTCTACCAAACCCAACTTGTAGATGAGGCTTTGCAGCCAGCTTGGGGTGAGGGTGGTATAAGTTGGAGTAGGGGAGTTAGGGTGGGTTGAGGGATTAGAGTGGTACAGTGTGGGGGGTGAGATGAGATGGGGTACACGAGAGATGGAGGTTGTAGTATGACTCTTTTTACTACTCTCTTTGGAGTTCTGGAAAGTTATCTATATTTTCAGGTAAATTTGGGTAATCTTACTCATCTCAAAGCATTTTTATAAGTGTTATAGTTCTGGCCAATAAATGTCAGCTGTTGCTTTCGGTGACCTTTCCTTATGATCATTTCCACTGACACATGGCAGAATGCATTGGCCTGGTAGTTGGCATATCTGAATTTTAGTTCTGACCCCATCTGGCTTTCAGTTTCCTCTTCTAGAAAGCAGAAGGGATGAATTAAGAGTTCTCATTGACATTTTGACTTGTTAAATGCCAGTGTTGGTTTACCAGATAGACTTTCTGAAATCTATGAAATTAAGTGTATATTTTAATTTCCCCAAATGACCAACATAAGTATAGTTTATACTTTTAAATTATTTGAATAACTTTTAAGCCTATCAGTTGGATTTCTTTTTTAATTACAACACTGTTTGGTCAATGACTCAGGCATATTTCTAGCTAGCTCTTACATCTTGGATTAACCCATTTATCCTAATCTGTGTATTGCCACAAGGCTGTGGCTTACTGGAAATGTTTTGGATCCTTTTCTTTCGGAAGCTACATGACATCTCTTTGACTATGCCTACTCTCTCTATATATCTCTGTTTGGATTTCCCACCTGATTTTACTCTACTAAGCCATTGCCTGAAACAGCTTTATTCATTATCCAATAAAAGCAATACATATACAGAAGGACATCCCACATCATCTCCCCTTTTCTGTCTAAATGAAAAGGAAGGTTTTAACTTTAGCATAGTAAAATTACATATACAAAATAGTTATCAAGCAAGAATTATAGTTACAATATTTAGTTACATTTGGTGAATTAAGGAAAGTACTCATCGTCTATCCTTTGTGAGTCTAAAGTTTTATATATATAATTTATCCTTTATCATAGCTAAGGAAAACTATAACTGTCTGTCTTCAACTCTTTAAAGACACCAGAAGGATATAATATTACCTAAGTAAACGGGAAGTGCATTGTAAGCAACTTTCAAAACTGGAATGGACAGAGACATCTTGCTGCCTGACAATCACCCAAAGTTCTGTAATGTTGGGGCTTCTATCTTCAGCCTACAGGCCCATGGTACCCAAAAGACTTTTTCATGAAGCAGGAGATTTGAAGATCTATTCCGTCTTGTAATGGCAAAGTTCATCAGTTGCTTTCTTCAATATCCTGAAGAATGTCTTGCAGTTTCTTCTGTGAATCAGGAACCCTAAAGGACCATCTTGTCTTTTGGAAAGTTTAGTAGTCATTTTTCTGTGGGTCCTACATGTCCAATTCATACAGCATACCATCAAGTGGTTCAAGTGGCCCAGGCAAGAGCAATTTCTTGCCCAAAGGCTAGCAAACTCCATAGGGAGTCTCTTTGTTGCCCATCATCCTTTTGAAGTAGATTAGTACTGCCAGAAGCAGGCATGTTTCACTGTTGAGAAAAGTTTAAGTTCTTAAAACATTTTAAATACCATCTTCTGTAGGTCTTTGAAGTGTTAAAGAATATCTACCTAACTGAAATATATCTCTATATATCTCTGTATATCTAGAAAACCTAACTAACATAATTAAAAGTTTGATTATTATATATAACTATATATTAATATATATTTCTTAACTGTACATTACATTTTTAAATGAACTGCACAAACATAATATCTTAAACAAGAGCAGAAATACATATACACAGTGTAACAAAATCAGTCTTAAATATCAATAGACTAGTATCCATACCAATGCAAAGTATTTAACTCTATGTCATATCCCCTCCCCCCATCAACTGGATTCTAAGTGTTTTTACTTAGTTCCTAAAACTTGGAGATGGGAATCTTGTTCTCATGTTCAGAAGGTACATAAGTGCTTGCAGCAATTGCAAAGAGTAAGCAGGAAGCCTGCCAGTTAATAAAAAGATGTGAGTTTGCTTGGTGCTGCTGGTAATATTTTCATCAGTAGGTGTATCAAGTACCAACTTTTGATTTGCTCTGAAGAATGAAGCAATGCTGCCATCATCTTCGAGAAAAAGGAGAAACTTTAGTAGTGTCTGAAGGACTCTCTGTCAGCATTTGAGTGACCAGTTGGTGACAAAAAACAAAACATGTGTTAGAGAAAGAGCCATACAACCAGAATGATGGTTAGAACCTGGACTCCAGTCATACTGAATTCCAAATACCTGGTAATTCAGCCACATTCATGATTCTTTGTGATACCTTGCCTAGCTTGTCCACAGCCTTTCTGTTCTTTCAAACTGAGGCAGTAAAAGACTTAATGTGAGAGTGTTGTAATGAAGCCTACATGTAAAAGCATAGTTAGTCCTTCCTTGTTGCTGAACAAAATATTAGCTATTTTTGTATTTATTACTCCAAGCAATACTTGTGACTAATCTGCAGGTTTTGTGATATCCCCTTTCTTTACATCAAGGGCAATTTTAAGAGTCCCCTGATGAGCAACAGATCAGAACTTTTGTATTTTGCTTTTGGTAAAGAAATACATAATTTAATGTGGTGGTGCAAGCCTTTAGTACCATCATTGGGGAGACATAAGCAGGCATCTCTGTGAGTTTGATACCAGCCTTATCTACATAGCAAATTCCAGGCCAGCCAGGGCCACATAGAGACTCTGTCTTAAGAAAAGAGAAATACATTTGGGTGGTAGTGGTGCATGCCTTTAATCCCAGCACTTAGAAGGCAGAGGCAGGTGGATCTCTGTGAGTTCGAGGCCAGCCTGGTCTATAAAGCCAGTTTCAGGACAGCCAGAACTGCTACATGGAGAAACTCTTGTCTCGGGAAAAAGAGAAAAAAAGGAGAGAGAGAGAGAGAGAGAGAGAGAGAGAGAGAGAGAGAGAGAGAGCGAGAGAGAGAGAGAGAGAGAGAGAGAGAGAGAGAGAGAGAGAGAGAGAGAAATATATAAACCGCAGGGTTTGATGGGTGGTGGTGCATGTAATCTCAGTACTTGAGAGACTGAGGTAGGGGTTTGAAGCTAGCCTGGCTATATTGTAAGACACTCCTTCAAATCAAAACAAATATGTCAAGTGGGGGAATCTGGCCAAACCAAAGAACTTTCCAGGCTGAGAAGATCCTCTGTTAGGGCTAGCACATATATGACGTTGGGGTGGGGACATGCCATAGCCCTGCATAAAGGAGCAGGATAGGAAGTGGGGGAGCTGATGGAGAGTAGAGACAGAGGTGGTGAGATCTAGGCATTGAAAAGTGCCAGATATCTGAGCAAGTGGCTATGACTGAGACAGTAAAGGGCATCAGGACAAACCCTGGCACTTTTCCTTCCCAAGAAACTTGTTGATTCCACCCATAGGTGCTACTTGTCCAGCCCTGACCACTCTTGGTAGTGGGAGACCTGGATAGGGAGGTTCTAATCTGTGTCTTTAAAAAAAAAGAAAAGAAAAGCCCATTATCTACAGTGTAATTATAAAGAGATTTCCTTTTCCCAGCTGCAAGAAACAGGAACTTTTGCTGCCAAATTTAGCAGTGTGTTTTAAGTCCTTCAAATCTCCTTCCAGTGCTACCAAAGCTTTGTTGTTATCTTCCTGCTGAATATCGCCTGGAAAGGTCATTCCAGTGGTGCCAGTTAATGGGTCCGCTGAACTCAGGCAGGGGAACAGACTAGGGGGTAACTGGGAGTAGGTGCCTCACAGATGTTCTTAAATAAGACTGCTTTTAATTTAATAAGGTGGTTGTTCCTCTCTAGAAAACCACACTTTGCAGAGGAGGGCCAAATATTCTACGGTTACTTCTGAAGGCTCTCAGAGGCTAGTGAAGCTCAGGGTCCAGTAGCCCATAGTATTCTCAGAACCTCAGTCTTGATACTCAGCAAAATTATGGCTCCTACTCTTTGTTGGCAGAAAGTTTCTTTGGCACAAATTTAACACCAGACTTTCTCCCTTCTCCATTGGCTACTCAAGACTTACCTTGTTCTGTTGGAATAATTTAAAAAAATGAAGCCTGTGGAGTGCTGGAACCACGCATGAAACTCATTTTCAAGGGTTTGGGGACAAGTGGGTCAGAGCCATGTGCATATAGATTTTGACACTTGAGAAAAAGGAACGCAGATAGAGAAAGGAAACAAAAGAATATGACTGACCCTGGAAGCTGTAGGGAAGAGGGTGTGTGAGAGTGACAGGAAAGCACCTAGACAGTTGACGTGATCTTGGCAGGGGCCATGACCTTGGTGTGCAGCCTCGACTTGATGAACTCTGCCAGCTCTGTTCAGAGGAATTAAACTTTGAATTCTGGGGAGAAAGTGCTTTTCTTTGCCTTTTTCCCCACCCACTTGTTACTCACTCTATGGTTTCAGACCGAAGTGGACTAGGGTCCTTTCCTCCGAGTGTGAGTATTCATTGCTGCCCGGGGTTGTTGCTGCCCAGCTGTTACCTTATGGTTTCTGAGAGCCAACTGTGAGTATAGTGGGGAAAGAAGGGTTTGATTAATTCTAAGTTAGCCCAAAGTGGATAGGGATCAAGTTAAAAAGAAAACAAATGGGAAATTTTGTGTATTTAAATCACATTTAGTGGAATTTTAAGCCCCCCCTCCCCCATCTTGTAACGTACAGCTATTGGGCAAATCTTGGTGAGGTTCAAAAGCAGTACTGTCAAGACTTGCTTTCAGCTGCAAACTTAAGGTCAGAAGTCAGTGTGGCTCACTGGAAGAAGTTCAAGGCTGAGCGTGCCCGGGACTAGGAACCTCCTGAGCTCCTAGCAGCACTTAATGTTTTTCAGTGGGGGAGCTGGGCTGACTTTATTTATGGGTGTTTCCCAAGGATCGACATTCAGCCTTTGATCTTCCTCATCTATATCTCTTCCTTGGGGGCCATCCTCTACTGTTAGTCATTAGTCAAGGGCAGGGCTTACCTCTGCCTCACATGTCAGAAATGGAATTTATTTATTTATTTATCCAATAACTATTTATTTGAGACAAGGTTTTACTAATATAGCTAAGGCTGGCCCGGAACTTGAAATTCTCCTGTCTGCACCTCCCCAGTGCTGGGATTACAGGTGTGTGCCACCATGCTTCATTCATTTAACAGCTGTTTAGTTAATCTTTATGGAGTTTTGTATGTGTGTGTAAGAGAGGCAAAGAGAGACACAGAGAGATACACAGGCACAGACAGAGAAAATGTAAGAATATGTTAGTTGAATCAGTGAGTCGGATCTATTTGCCTCTGCATATGCTAGGCTAACTGGCTCAGCAGCTTCTGTGGGGTGATTCACCTGTCTCCTCCTCCTCCTGTCTTGACGTAAGGAACACTTGGATTACAGGTGCACACTTCCGTGTCTGATTTTTTTACGTGGAATCTGGGGATTTGAATTCAGGTTCTCACTCATGTACAGCAGGTGCTTTGTCTAATAACCTTCCCTCCAGCCTTAACAAATATTACTGAGTATCCATTTTTGTTCCAGCTACCATACTGTATGTTAGGGATGTAGAGATGACGTAGATAGTAAAAGTCTTTTTCATGGAGCTTATTGTAGAGAGGATTCGGTAAACAAATAAACTGATCAGTACATGGGATAAAGAGGAGAGGATGAGGATTTGAGAGGGGTTAATGTGGACTGGAGAGGTTAGAAAAGGGTTCTCAGAGAATGAGGTTTAAGCTGTGACCTCTAAGGTAAGGAGAAGCCAAAAATATGCGGACTTGGAGAAGTACCTTCCCGAAGGAAGAAACAACAAAGACAAAACTCAGAGGTTGAGATAGCTTCATGGCTGAGTAAATATGGTTGGAGTGTAGGACCCAGTGATTCAGGCTGTTGGCCACTGCCAGTTGGGATTGAGCCAAATGGCCATTGTCACGGGCTTGAAGACCCAATGTGAGAGGTACACATTTAGATGTGTCACCCACTTTGCAGTAAGGTGTGGAAACTTGACAGGGCTGGCTAGCTAAGAGTAACAGTGAATCTAATGAAGAGGAATCAAGAAAAAGAGAAAGGAGAAGAAGCGGTCTGGAGTAGGGATGGACGTCAACAAGCTCAGCTAGCAGAAACCGAGTGGATACATTCTTAGGGTCAAACGATATGTGTTCACAATTTTCCAAAGATTTTAGGTTTATGTTATTTTATTAGTGATGTATTATTATGGCAGACACTTTTATTTGTCATTTTAGTAATCCCTCATGATAATCTCTGAGTAAATTTGTGGTATTCTGATATCTCCAGGAACTCAGAGTCACTAACTTGCTTTAGCTCTGGATCTAAGTCTGTGTGAACCAAAGCATGTGCTCTCACTACACCCCATTCTGACTGACATACCCAAAATGTGTTTCTTCTCAGGAACCTGAAACATTTAATGATGTCCCTGCTCAGAGTTGTATGTTTTCTTGATGACTTTGTTCTCCTTTCAGTCATTAGAAGTTTTGAATATTTGTGGAGTTGAGTGGATTATTTTCAACTTTCTCTGAAATGATTATGATGTTAACTACCAAGACTGTCAATCAAATTAAAAATGGGGCAGGGGTTTGGGATGTGTGGCAAGACTGGAACACAAATAGCCTGACTTAACCTTTCTCTTCTTTCCCCCTCACCCACTGTATTTTTAATTTATGGGTATATATTGTGTGTGTATGTGTATACATCTGAGTGCAGGTGCCCTTGGAGGCCAGAAGAGGGCATCAGATTCCCTGGAGCTGGAGTTGAGAACTGTCATTTTAAGTTCTGGGAACAGAACTGGGTTTTTCTGCAAGAGCAGTATATATTCTTTTTGTGTTTGTTTGGTTAGTTAGTTTTGGTTTTTTTTGAGTCAGAGTTTCTCTGTGTGTAGCCGTGGCTGTTCTGGGACTTGCCCTGTAGACCAGGCTGGCCTGCAACTCATGGAGATCTGCCTGCCTGTGCCTCCCAAGTGCTGGGATTAAAGGTGTGCACCATCACCACCCAGCCAGAGCAGTACACACTCTTAATCATTGATCCATCTTTCCTCAGCAGCTGTATTCCCTCCTTTTCTTCCTCCCTCCTTTCTTGGTCTCATACATCACAGGGTTATCTCAGACTTGCTGTTTAGTTGAGGGTGACCTTAGATATCTACTGTCCCTTCTTCTACTTCTGGAGTGCTAGGATTACAAGCACACACTTCCTAATTTATGCAGTGCTGCAGTGTGGTTTCCTCACATTATTTTCAGTTATGACTTCTTGGCTTTTATAGTGAGAAGATGGAATTTGTCTTTTGGAAAAAATAATTTATTGGTAAACTAGTGGTTGCAATAAATAAGTGTTTATTTTGTAGTTTATGGGTCTTTTCAAGTCTCTGTGTTTGTTGGAATGTTTAAGGGAAGAAATTTATCAGGTCACAACTTCGACTTCTTGGAAATTAAACATTAACTACATTGAATTTACAGATACTTCTTTTTAAGAAGGGACCGAACCTGCCTGGCTTGAGGTGCAGGGTTCAGAAGTGAAGGGGTGTTTGGGTACTTGTGAGCTCTTACTCCTTGGAGTTGGTGTGATCCGTGGTCCACCTAGCCGGCATGCTGGAATGGAACAGTTTGTGGGGGACAGAGCAGGGTAAGAGTGAGTTTCAGGTAAGCATAGATTTCTGAGACCCAGAGGAGTTTCTTTTGTGAGTAATGGGTTCTGCCTTCCTACCTCCATTCCTGTCTGAAAGAAAGATGTGAATCCAGTGAAGGTGGGTTTTATTTTCTGATTGCACTTAGCACTGATTCACTGAACAAAAATTCAATACTCGTCCACCATGAGCAGAGATACATAGATGAGTTCCAGGACGAGGCTGGAAAGATGGGCTAAGGTTGGAACTTGAAGAGCTGTACCACCAAAAGCCACGGAATCACTGCTCTAAAAGCAGCAAAGAGCAACTTTGGAATCAGTTTGTGGAAAAGCATCCTATGAGGCCATGCAGAAGACACAACTGGAGTAACAGTAGTCTTGCACATCTCGCTGGCTGTTTTACCACAGATAGGTGATGTTCCTGTCTGCCAAAACTGATTGAGAGTAGTAGAAAGTAAGGGAAGTCTAAGGGCAGAGTCTGAATTCCCCTTACAGAGCTCTTAGGAGCCTTAGATCGATGGTTCTGAGACTTGAACATACACCAAACTTACCCAGAGAGCTTGTTTTCAGTTCAGTAAGGCCAAAATGGGCCTGAGAGTTTGTGTTTGGGCAAGTTTATAGCTATGCCTGCTGTAATTGTTGGTGGTGCTGGTGTGGGATGAGTATAGTGGTCTTATGTATGGTATTGGTGTTGGTAGTGTGTGCTGATGGTGGTAGTAGTGTGTGTGTGTGTGTGTGTGTTGTGTGTGGTGTGATGGAGGTGGTGATGCTATGATGGAGGTGGTGGTGATGGTGATAGAGGTGATAGTGATGGAGGTAGTGGTGGTAGTGGAGGTGATGGTGATGGAAGTGGTGGTGGAGGTGGTGGTGGAGGTGATGGTGGAGGTGATGGTGATGGAAGTGTTAGTGGAGGTGGTGGAGGTGGTGGTGGTGATGGTGGTGATGGAGGTAGTGGTGGTGGTGGAGGTGGTGGTGGTGATGGAGGTGGTGGTGGAGGTGGTGGTGATGGAAGTGGTGGTGGAGGTGGTGGTGGAGGTGGTGGTGGAGGTGGTGGTGGAGGTGGTGGTGATGGAAGTGTTAGTGGAGGTGGTGGAGGTGGTGGTGATGGAGGTGGTGGTGGTGGTGATAGAAGTGGTGGTGGAGGTGGTGGTGGAGGTGGTGGTGGAGGTGGTGGTGGAGGTGGTGGTGGAGGTGGTGGTGGAGGTGGTGGTGATAGAAGTGGTGGTGGAGGTGGTGGTGGAGGTGGTGGTGGAGGTGGTGGTGGTGATGGAAGTGTTAGTGGAGGTGGTGGAGGTGGTGGTGATGGAGGTGGTGGTGATAGAAGTGGTGGTGGAGGTGGTGGTGGAGGTGGTGGTGGAGGTGGTGGTGGAGGTGGTGGTGGAGGTGGTGGTGGAGGTGGTGGTGGAGGTGGTGGTGGTGTGGCACGTGGTGATGATGATGATGGTAGCAGTAGTGGTTTTGCACCCTCACTCTGAGAAGTACTGTTTAAGAGGCTTGATGGCCGAGATATAGTGAGGCTTTGAGAGTAATTAATTGCTTACTGTCTTTAACTAGCCTAGTATTTTTTTTTTTATTGAGCTACTCCCCTCCCATCCTCTCCCCTCCTCTTCTACCCTCTCCCATGGTCCCCATGCTCCAAATTTACTCAGGAGATCTTGTCTTTCTCTACTTCCCATGTAGATTAGATCCATGTATGTTTCTCTTAGGGTCCTCTTTGTTGTCTAGGTTCTCTGTGATTGTGAATTGCAGGCTGGTTTTCTTTGATTCATGTCTGAAAGCCACTTATGAGTGAGTGCATATGATATTTGTCTTTCTGGGTCTGGGTTACCTCACTCAATATGATGTTTTCTAGATCTATCCATTTGCCTGAAAATTTCAAGATATCATTGTTTTTTCTTTTACCTCTGTGTAGTACTCCATCGTGTAAATGTACCACATTTTTCTTTATTCATTCTTCGGTTGAGGGGCATTTAGGTTGTTTCCAGGTTTTCTGGCTGTGACAAACAATGCTGCTATGAACATAGTTGAACACATGTCCTTGTGGCACAATTGAGCATCCTTTGGATATATACCCCAAAGTGGTATTACTGGGTCTTGAGGAAGGTTGTTTCCTAATTTTCTGAGAAATCACCACATTGATATCCAAAGGGGCTGTACCCATTTGTACTGCCACCAGCAATGCAGAAGTGTTCCCTTTACCCCACATCCTCTCCAGCATAAACGGTCTTCAGTGTTTTTGATCTTGGCCTTTCTTACAGGTGTGAGTTGGAATCTCAGAGTTGTTTTGATTTGCATTTCTCTGATGACTAAGGATGTTGAACATTTCCTTAAGTGTCTTTCAGCCATTTTAGATTCCTCTGTTGAGAGTTCTCTGTTTAGGTCTATATCCCATTTTTTTTTAAATTGGATTATTCTTTTGATGACCAATTTCATGAGTTCTTTATATATTTTGGAGCTCAGACCTCTGTCTGATGTGGGGTTGGTGAAGATCTTTTTCTTTTCTGTAGGCTGCTGTTTTGTATTGTTTACTGTGTCCTTTGCTTTACAGAAGTTTCTCAGTTTTAGGAGGTTCCCTTTATTAACTGTATGTCTCAGTGTTTGTGCTGACTAGCCTAGAGTTTCATGCGTACTAGTCTTTAAGAAGTTCTTATCTGGGTGTGCTCTGTAACACCAACAGAGACTGGTGAAAGTCTGTGTCCTTCTAGTCACTTTTCTCATGGTGTCAAGATCCTTTCCATGTGAGGTGTCAGGTGGTGTGCTTGTCTCTAAACTGCTGCTTGTCTGATTTTTGGAACATGCTTATCCTGTGCCCTTTATTTCATAAGGACAGCTGACATTTCTGTCAGGAAAAGCTTCCTGCCTGCCCTTGAGCACAGCCTCTTGGTTGACTAGGCTGGCTCAGGTGCTGCAAGCAGGCTGAGTGTGAATGTGCTCTGTTATTAGCCAAGTTTACACAGGAGATTATCTCTTCAGCCCCAGAGTCGGATTTCAAGGGCAAAGTCCACAGTTGGCGGTTGAAAGGTTGAGAACAACTGACCCAGCCATAGGGGAGCTTCCCACGGGCGGCAGGGTTTTTACTTGTGAGACTTTCTCTCAGGCAGCATGGCTCCATATGTCATCACTCTCATTCTGTTTGGACACCAGAGGCTTCAGGTGAGACGCTTGAGTTAGGGCACCAATATGACCCTCTCTTCTTTATCTGTTCATGTTTCCTAAAGCCTTCTTGGGCTTGCTCTTCCTTCCAGGAGAGGTCTGGGGCTTCTCTTCTCTCCTACTTCCTTTTTAAAGTACTTATTATTTATTATTTATTTTAAAGATGTAAGGATGGGGTCTTAGGTTTTAGCGATTCTGTTTACATAGCATAACACCAGCAAATGATATGGCAAAATAATAGACAAAAAGAACATAACTCACCTGGAGTCTGGAAAGAGGTGACAAATAGGAAGTTAGTCTTGGTGTTGGATGTTTCTGGGGACATAGTAGTGATGTTCATACAACTTTGTGATGTGACATGATGCCACTGAATTGTACAATTAATGAGTAATTGAAAGTTTTGAATTATGTTTTCCAAGAAAAAATTACTCTCTACTAAAAAATGTCTCACTTGTACTTTACCAAGAATGCTTTCCTATGTTAATACATTCCTCCTGACAGCAGCATTATGCCTTTTTAGCTAGATTCCCCCTGAGGATTGACCTTTAGTTGTCAGTTTCTCCTGTTCTAGACACTGCTGTAAGAAGCTATAACATTAGCGTCTTTGCCCGTGTGTTCTAATACTTCTGTTTCCTTAGGCAAAACTCCTAGAAGGGAAGATTTGCTGATTAAAGGGTACACTAGTTTAAAAATGTTAATAAATATTGCTAAACTGTTTCCAAAGAAGTTGCGTCAGCTTAATTTTCAAGAGTAGTATTGGAAAGCACCTGTTCCTACCATACTTTTGCCAATATGGTGTTAACAAGTTTTTAATCTTTGTCAATCTGATAAGCGAAAAAGAATTTCTCTTTTAAAAATGATTTTATTGTTTATTATGGTATGTGTTTGTACGTGCATGTAATGAAATGCCAGTGGAGTCAAGAAAGCACTGGAGATTGCGGCAGCTGAGCCATCTCTCTGACCTCGGAAAAGGGACTTTCTGATGCTTTATTTAGGTTTTTGTCATTACTAGTAGGATTGAGCACTTTTTATGTTAACTGACAATTGATTTTATTCTTTGGAGAATTCACTTTTTTAGTTGATCCCTTGTAGATTTGTTAAGAATTTGTTGGTGGTATTTTTTCCTCCTTTCTCTTGTTAAATTGATTCTTTACATAAAATGTGTAAATTTCATTTTACTTTTTTTTTTTTTTTTTTTAGTGATTTGAGTCCCCCCACATTCGAGTTCTTACAGTATGCCTCCTATTTATGATGTACCATAGCCATTATAAACATTTTTGCAAAACTCTGACCGGAATGTAAAATAAATTATTTAATTAAAAAAATATATTTTTTTGCAACATTTACAAAGAAACAAACACTTCCAATACAGTTAGTGAAGGTGGCAGATTGACAGTTATACTCAAGTTTCCCCAATTAGGAAGTCTGTTTATGTTCTGTCATCCTGGATATGGTAGTGTCATATCCTTTTCTGTGTGTTTGGGGATAATCACATCTGCCCCTTGGAAAAACTTCAGAGTGAATCCCTACATACAACTGTATGAATGCCAGAGACTTAGATATTGTGACGCAAAGCTGCTCCTTTAAGTCAGATGTGGTTTCATGATCTTATTCTGGCTGAGGTGGCCCATAGGTGGGTATTGACTCTAGTGACATAGTAGCAGAGTTAAGTGGGCCAAAGTACCAGGAAGCATTAGGATCCAGAAATGGTGTGGCTTGGCATAGGAGCAGCAATAAAACACGATCAGATGTCTTCTTCGGGACTAATAAAAAAACAGGTGTTGTGGCCCAAGCATATAATCCTAACACTTGGGAGGCAGAAGTAGAGTCAGGGAGGGCTGCAAGTTCAAGGCCAGCCTGGTTTGACTCAAAAAGAAAAGAAAAAAAAAGCTAGTTCAAGCTTGTTCAGTTTCCTCACCTGTAAAACACTGGGTGTGGTTGCAAATGCTTGTAATCCAAATGCAGGCACTAGTGGACTCCAGGCCAGTGAGACAGTAAGAGATTAAAAAAGGTGAATGGCCTTTGTGAAGCAACACCCATACTTTCTCTCACACACTCACACACCATGACAGCGCGAAGGAAGATTCTGAGGTCGGAGAAGAAAGAATGCTGTTTATTGCGGATTCACTTCTGTCCCAGATACTAAACAGACTCACCTTAACTGCACCTCCCATACACAGGGTTTCTCTGTATAATATTGGTTGTCCTGGAACTTGCTGTGTAGACCAGACTGGCCTGAGATCCTTCTGCCTCTGCCTCCCGAGTGCTGGGATTAAAGGTGTGCACCACTGCCCAACTACATCCTTACTGTACTTTAAAGACAGCTTTTAGTGCAGGGTCAGCCTAGGGTGCTGATCCTAGTGGTCCTAAGAAAGAACACCTCCTTCAAGGGTCAGAGTGTAAATAAAATCTACTAGCCATTAGGGTTTGAGAGATTTGAGGAGAACAGGAATGAGCTGACATGGTTTCTGCTCTGTCAGCTAGGAGCTTAGGCAGAAATGTTAGTGGAAGTGGGCTAAGTAGGAAAGCAGAAGTGGAAAGTATTCAACATACATCAGGCCTCTGCAGGGCCAACTGCATACATACGACTGCACTCTTAAGGAACTTAACTTACTGGGTGAAACAGGAAAGACCAGCATCCTGCAGTGGGGTCTGTTACCTTATCCATTGCAAGGATTTGCACTGAATACTTTGCTTATAGGGTTGGATGGTAGTGACTACAGGGATGTCTTTCTACAGAAGGACAGGAATGGTCCAATTTTCTGTACTTAATAGAGGAGTGAGGGAGGTCAAGATGGGACTCCAGATAGGTCCTGAAGATCTACCTACTAACCTGTACCCTGAAATATAGTGGCTAAACATCAGTTGTCTCTCATAATTCTGGGCCTCTTGCTTGATGTCTTACATAGTTTAGTTACATGAAGGCTGAGGGGATGTCATCTGGAGGCTCGCTCACTCACCTGTGTGCTGGTGGACTGGAAAGCAGAAGAAGTTGGGGTCCTCAGTTTGCTTGCTTGTTCTTGAGAGTTTTCTTGTTCCCATCCTTGCTATTTATTACTCCATGCTGTGTATACCTTCTGCTTCTATAGGGTGACTACAGTTCTTAAGAGGTGACTCAGGATCTCCAAGTGACTGCCTTAGAGAGACCTAAAGATGTTGCATGGCCTTTATCTCCCCTAGCCTTGGGAGTACCACCTGCATGGAGCACACTTTGTTCCTCAATGCAGTGACAAAGAAGAGATTTGTTTTGAGATCACCATGGCCATAAGAGAAAGGAGTAAGCAGTTTCCCCCAGGATTAATTCATTGTCTACCATCTTTTTAGTATCAACAAAGCCTCTTAATACTTGGGGTATTTCTTATCCAATATTTAAATCACCTTACTTTCTATTTCTAAATACTTAAATTTATTTAAAAAATAAAACACAATGCTACTTGTTTCTTAAGTGAAAAATCAGTATTATTTGACATACATGGAAGGTGACTTTCTTAAGTACGTACAATGAAACAAAAAGAATGGTTTTGAAATTTTAGCCAAGCCTGGCAGTGGTGGTGCACACCTTTATCCCAGCACTCAGGAGGCAGAGGCAGGTGGATCTCTGTGAGTTCGAGGCCAGCCTGGTCTACAAGAGCTAGTTCCAGGACAGGCTCTAAAACTACAGCGAAACTCTGTCTCAAAAAAACAAAACAAAATGAAATTTTAGCCAAATACTGTGGTCTCTGAAATTCCTCTCTCATTAAGAGCTGGTCAGAGCACCAGGGAAATTGCAGTGTATAAAACATTTGCCATACAAGTGTGAGAACTGGAGTTTGGATTCCCCAGAACCCATTTAAAAACCACATGTGTTGGTATGGGGCTTGCCTGTAATTCTAACACTTGGAAGGCAGAGATAGGATTCTCAGAGCTAGCTGGCTAGCCAGCTTAGATCAAACAGCAGTCTGGGGGTTCAGTTTAGAGACCCTGCCTGGGTGAGTAAAGTAGAGAGTGATTACTGAAGACTATCAACCTCAGTCCTATGCATGCATGTGTACAAACAAGTACATCTTCATACACATGCACATACCACATATACACATGTAAGAGTGGTGGGCAGGTAAGGTGTTTGGAGGGGACACAGTGAATAGAAACTTTCTTCTTCGTCTACTGAGAAGATTTGGAAGGACTGAGAAGTGTGTGCCTTACTGCACTGTGATTCCTGCCAATGAGTGCTGTACTGAGTGGGGTGCCATGTCAGTTGTCATCCATCCCCCTACAGTTTGGAAAGTACTGTGGAGTGTGGAGATAGCGAGAATGATGTGCAAAGGAAGAAGGGCATAGAGTAGGCCTGAAGAGTCTGTTGAAGTCTGGGTTGGTTTTCGTTGTTGCAGTAAACTGGTAAAGTCACAGGTAAAGTGAGGCAGGGAAGGAATGGAGGAGGAGTCCTAGAATAGCAGAGTAGGCAGGACTTGACGATAAGCTCGAACGGGAGTGAAGTCATGTATAGAAACACACAGGATTTTGTGGGAAAGCAGGTTTGTGTCTCTCTGTGTTTTTTTAGGGGTGGAGGGGGGATGGAGTTCAGTTTAGACATTCCTTTTTGTTTTCTGACAGGAATTCAGTTGGTAATTAACCTGGTTGTTTCTTTGGAGCATTGTTTGGGTGGTTGTCTCTCCTGTGTATTTTCTATGAATTGTAAATTAGACTGTAAATTAGACTCGGCTAGGCATTCGGGGGACTCCTTTATAAGTGCCGAGGATCATAGACATATAACTCTAGATACTGCTGTTGCTGTTAAATTTGGCTACTGCTTAAAGTAGACCAGCCAGATATCTCCACTGTAAAATTATAGTTTTCATTTTGTGAAGGTCACCTCTGGGTGAACTTTGGCACTGCTCGTCTTTAATCTTTGACTTAAGTGGCTTTATGTTTTAAACTTTGTATTATGGGAAATGTCAAGCATACCCAGAAGTAACGTTGAAGATGAATAGCCCTACAACCGCCATTCAGCATCAACTGCTCTCCACACACAGATGAGCTGGCTTTGTTCCTATGCCTGTTTACCTCTCCATTACCAGATTTTTGAGGCACATCTCAGGCATTATACTTTTTTAACTGGGAACATTTCAGAAGAACTCTCTGAAAGACTTTGAGATGTATAGTCTTGAGTGCTAAGGTCCAAGGTTGACTATTGTATGTAATATAGACCAGGGTTTCAAACAGTAATAGGTGTTAAGGTTGCCAGCAACTGAGATGTAGGTAACCTGGAGTGTTTTAGGGCAGGGGATTGTGTGTGATGTGGTTAGGAATTTGAAGACCTGTTCAGTGAGCAAGAGAAGACAAGGTGAGAAAAATTCAAATATCATTAAGCTTGCCTCAAAATGTTGCTTTCTCTTGGTTTGTGTTGGGAAAGCAAAAAAAAAAAAAAAGTGAAAAATTAATAAAAAGGAGAAGAACTGGGATATGTAGGAGGAACAGGATCCCCTTAGAGGAGATACTTAATCACTAGGTCAGGGCCATTGGCCAGCAAGTCCACTGCTCATGCTTTGCCCCCCACCTGCAGCGATTCCTTTGCAGAAATAGCCCAGGTGCATGTTGATTGGGGTTTGTCATCTTTGCCCCTCTTTGGAAGAGTTTTTTCCATGCTTCCATGCTGTATATTCTACTTACTGGATTTGGATGGGTGGGCAGGAGAACTGCACTGAATGAGACAGCTCCCAGCATTTTCCTGCTGTTGTAACACTTGCCTCTTAAACTTCTGGGAAACCCCCAAGCTCAGGACTGGAGAGAATGACTTCTTTTCTGAACTTACCTGATTTTTCACTTCATCTCTATTAAAATAAAAATTAAATTAATTAAAATAAAATGAATGAAGAAAATGAGGAGATGAATGCCCCTCTGTATGATTGAGGCTTATTGTAGCTATGAGGGAGAAAACAGCTGGAGGCACCTGGAAGGGTCCAGACTGAACTGGACCATGAGAAGAGAGGGAAACGGGTGAAAGAAAGAAAGGAAGAGAGAAGAGAGACGAGAAGGGGGCTATGAGGCCAGAGGTGAGCCGGGAGACCAGGAGAACAATGGACCAAGAGACTGCTAACCAAAATGGCTGAGGTTGTGTAGGAACCAGAAGGACTGGGGTAAGGAAAGGGAAGCTTCAGCCTGGAGTGTTTCAGAGTGAGGGACAGGATGAGAAGTGCTGCGAGAAGCCAGGACTCAAGACTCTGTAATAGGTATTGGCCCTGCTGAGAGAGACCAGAGAGGCCAGTATTCACTTTAATGTGTTAAATAGGCACCCATCTGCTAGGGTAGTAACCATGAAGTGTCCAGTAAAGACACATACTGTAGCTTCAGAGTTTGGGAGAACTTTGATTCAGAGTCAGAATTTATGTCATTAGCTCAGCCATGAAAACTTGAAAGTGGCAGTTTGTTCTTTCAAAGAGTGTCTTTTAAGGCTAGGGATGTTGTAGCTCAGAAGTAGATCAACCCCTAGCATGTTCAAGACCTTTACTTCAACCCCCAACACCTTAAAAGAAACAAAATGAAACAAAAGATAGCATCTCTTGAAAGAGTGCTTTGAGAGTGGTCATTACTAAGACTGGTGAAAAGGGAGCTGGGAGAAAAGTCCCCCTAGCTGAACCAGCATCTCCTTCAATGGTGAAGTAAACAGGAGTCTGTGCCCAGGGGAGGATTACTCACTGAGCGTCAAACACATCTCTTTAAGAGTGACTGCCACTCTCTTACATGACTTTGTGACTTTTAATGCTGGGAGATGTTAAGCTGTGTTTGGAGCTCACCTCCTCATGATGTTTGTGTATGTGCATGCATGTACATGTGCATATGCACACATGTGTGTAAAGTAGTACGTTACCTCTGCAATGTTCATCTTTTCCAGGAGGGTTAGTAGCCATTGTTTATATATGAATACAGCAGATGAAACATTTTTACGTACCTTATTTCCTTGTATTTATAGTTCATCCTTTCAGAAGAGGAATTGAAGTGACTGGCTATAGGAGATACAGTAAAAGCAACACCCACTGTACTTTTGATGGGATAGTATCCAGAAGGGGGATTTTGAAATTAGATCCAGTTTGAATTCTGGTTTCTGCTTTTGCTAACTATACTTTGAGCTTTTTTTTTTCTTTATAACACATACCTCATTGTATCATTTTAGAGTGTTAAATGAATTCGCATAATTAATGCATGGAAACAATGCTCTGTATACAAGATGACTGGTAAAAGAAACCTTAACCTTGTTAATAAGAAAGTAACAGGTAATTGGCACCAAAGAAGCGCGTGCAGTACCCTGGTCTTGCTCATGTCTGAGGCTGCGAGCAGCCTTCCACTCTGACTGCAAGTCCTTGAAGGTCTGTGCTCCAGTCTCAGAGCAGATCAAGGTTTTTCTTTTCCTTAAGTTTCATATTGTAGTGAAACTTACATGAATAGCTAAGGTAATACCGAATGATATATTAGATGTAATTCTGTTTTATTTTTATTTTGTTTAGTATTGGTGTGTGAGAGAGTATGAGTGTGCACGTGACATGGTACACATGTGGAGGTCAGGAGAGCTTTCCTCATCCATTGTGCATTCTGGGTTGTCAGGCTTGCAGAGTAAACACTTTTACCTGTTGAGTAATTTTTTATGTATTAACTAAGAAATTGGTTATACAGTTATAACTACAGCGGTTTTCTTAGTGCGGTATTAGTTTCTTGTGCAAACTGTCAATAGAATTCAAATGTATTGTATAAAATTGTAACTTGCCAAAAGTCACTGTATAAGGAGCTGAGCTAATAGGCACCTTCTGGTGACTTAACTGATAGAAAAATGGGACTCGACATACCAGGGGCATTGACATCCCCCACACTACACTTAGTGGTAGAATTTTGTTAAGAATTGTGCTATAATTCAAGACCCTGAGTTCTGTATTCTATATTCTGTGTTCTGTATTTCTGACTAAATGTAGAGCCATCCATATACTTCAGAAACCAGATAAAATAGGTTTGGCTTCCTGCTATCAAGTTAGAATCTAGTAACATATATTTTTGCTTGTATTAAAACATTATTCTGAATAGCTCTTATTTATTTGTTTGTTTTTTGAGACAGGGTTTCTCTGTATAACAGCCCTGGCTGTCCCGGAACTCTTTATGTAGACCAGGCTGGCCTCATAGTTCTGCCTCTGCCTCCCGAGTGCTGAAATTAAAGCATGTGCCACTAACACCTGGCTTGTTAAATCTTTATTACAGCCTTGGGAGCCCTGGTATCTTGTAGGTACTTTTCTTCCATCTTCCAACACTGCACAGAGATCAGGAGAGCAAGTCTCTTGCATTCTTTACCTCTCTACCTGGTTGGTTTTAAAGATTCATAAATGTCAGGCAGAGATTGCTCTTGGCTTTATCTGTGTGGCCTTCTGATCAGGACATAACTGACCATTTCTAGAGAACACCAGCCCTGGGCATTTCCTTAATGAAGCCCATCATGTCACAAATAAATCGGTAAGTTGATAGTGACTGGGGAGAGGAGTTGATATTATTCCAGAAGATGAGAACAAGCAGGCAGATGGTTTCCTCCTAGGGAATAGTCATTTCCTTGTCTGGTCATCTAGCCGTCCTTGTTTGTCAGAGACAGGTAGAATGGATAGCTTTGTTTGCTTGTCACAATATTTAGTTGTGTTGGTGCATAAGAACAAAACTGTATCTTTTGATGTCTCTCTCAGTTCCTTACATCATTTAAAAAACCCTTGTGTACCTTGAGACAGGATTTCTCTTACGCATTGCTTTCAGTGATTCTCCTTGTCTCTACCTCCCATCTACTTATAGGGCTATACTAGGATTATAGGGGTATGCTCCTGCATTCAGCTTTTATATAGGATCTGAGGATCTGAACTCAAGTTTTCAGACTTGTATGGCAGACACTTTACCTACTAAGCCATCTCCCCAGCTCAGGGACTTATTTTTAGTTAGTTTTCCTGGCTATCCAAGTGGGCATTTAGGTGGTGAGGACAAGGGAGAGAGTGGTTTCCTGATTTTTAACACTTGAAACAGCATTCCACATTGAGACAGGTTAGGGGGATGAGGTATCAGTGTGGGCTCCAGGGAAGAGGAAGCACCTAAGGAACAGTAACCAACTTCGAGTTTACCATGTGTGCTGGCTCCCTAGGACATGGGAGCTAAAGGCACAAACAATTGATTGTGGCTGGAAGGATCCTCCACCATCTCCTTTCCTGAGCTGGAAGCAGGGTGAAGAGCAGCAAGCCAATTGGCAGACTTGCCTTTTTTTGCCTTAAAGTACTTTGTTTCTGTTGCTAACAACAGACATGGGTAGTGTAAATAAAACACAGACTCACAGGCACAGAGGCGCATGGAATCAGAATTGAGGGACGGGGGAAGGGCTGAAGTGGACAGGGTCTGAAAATGCACAGATGAATCTCTGAAGGTACTGTGTACACTGTGCCTCTCTACAGCCTTGACAGTGCCTATCATAGGGCTGACTGTGTGGGAGACCTTCCAGGGCTATGGAGCAAGAAAGATTGGGATGACAGGTTTCAAAGATGAAGTACTTAATACAGCTGGATATCTTTGCTCCAGCTGAGACTCCTGCAAGCTAGATGCTGGTGATCTGAGGCCAGATGGTGGCTTCTTTCCTCTCCTTTCTTTAAGATTTCACTCACTGGTCTCTGTTAGTGTTAATACTGGTGATGGACAGTTATCAGCCCTGAATGACAGAATGGTAACTGCAATTTATGATTACAGAGGACTGGAGTCTGAAGGGTAAAGAGAAATAGTGATGAAATAATACTGTCTTGCCATAAAGCAAAGGATAACCAGCCTACAGTCCACAACCCCAGAGAAACTAGAACCCTCATGCAGAAACAGATGGAAGCAGATGCAGAGATCCCCGACTAACCACTGCACTGAGCTCCTGGAGTACAAACCAAGTGGGGAGGAATGATATATGAACAAAGGGGTCAAGACCATGGTGGGGAAACCCACAGAATCAGATAACCCAAGCTGGTGGGAGCTCACTGACTCTGAACAGATAAAGGGGATCCTGGATAGGATCAAACTAGGTCCCCTGAATGCAGGTGACAGTAGTATGGCTTGGGCAGTTTGTGGGGCCAATGGCAGTGGGGCCAGGATCTAACCTTAATACATAAACTGACTCTGTGTAGCCCATTCTGTGTGTAGAGAAACCTTCCTCCTGCCTCAGGGAGGTAATGGGACAGACTTAGTTCACTTACCAGGGGAGACCTTACCCTCTCTAAGGGTTGGAAAGGGGTGGGGGGGGGCAGTTAGGGGAGTGGAAGGAGAGGAGGGAGGGGGAACTGGGATTGATATGTAAGAGAAAAATAATAAAAAATTATAGTTTGAAGATTAAAAAAATAATAATACTGTCTTGTATTGTAAGAAATGGCTCCAAGGACATCTTAGGCCCTGCTTCCCAAACTTGTCCTTGAAGTCTGGGTCTGTTATCTGGCTTGTGCTGAACAATTTTTTTTTTTTTTTTTTTTTTGCATAAGCCTGCCAGGAACTAATGTCCTTGGGCCTCAGCTGGGGTGTGTCCCCAGCCCAGCCATCTGGAAGGTCAGAGTTATTAGCCACTAGAATGTGCCCATTAGCTCTTGGAGGGGTTACAACCTGTTAGTGGAATCCTAAGCCTGGGAACCGCTTCTCTTGCAGGGCCTTTCACACTTGGAACAAGCTAACGGGTGTAGTACTCCCTTATTTGGACACTAAATTTTCTGGGTGAGATTGCAGTTTTCCTTTGTCTTGGGTGAGATTTTAGAGTATCTGACATCCTTATGAGTGATTTTCCAGATCACTTAACACCAAAACATGTACTTTTCTTCACCTGAGCCTTTCCTTGGCCCCCAACCATTTGCTTATGAGACCAGAAAGAGGTTCCCATGTTCAGCATGCTCCTTGGTCTCCCTAGGGAAGGAGTGGAGAACACCGCCATAGAGCTAGAGGCAGTAGAAACTTGAGTCTGCCTCCAGGGCTTGGGGAGCTTTGTGTGCAGCACTAGGATCACATCTGGGAGGACTTTCTATGCTTTGAGGAACTTGCTGTGCCCATCAGCCTAGGTTCATGTGGGGCCAGGATACCAGGAGCAAGGTGCAGACAGGGGTATGGGCTGGTGGTCGGTAGTAGTGGTGCTACCACAAGTGAAGGATCTCTGTGGAACTCTGAGAGCACACCTCCCCTGTCCACCCCACAGCATCTGAGAAGAGCTAACCCTACCAGACGGGCAGCTCTGTTAACTTTTGACTCCCCCTTTGATTGTTTCCTGCCAGCCTCGGGGATGTGATTGCTAATTACAGTGACATTGGATCCTGGTGGGTGAGGAAAGGCAGTCAGCATAGGTGTGCTTTTCCAGTTGGAACTTGCTGAAGAACACTTTTAACACTGTGGGTTAAAGCTTTGGGCTTAAAGAGTCATGCCAAGAAGACATAAGGCTTAAAGATTGGTGGGGCCAAGGAGTAGAGTTGAGGTCTCCTCATGCTGTCCTCAGGAAGTCAGAGTGAAGGCTGATCCACTGAAAACTGCTGCTGCCCACTAGAGAAGTGTTTCCCTGTGGGAAGGCCTTCCTGTGCAGTACAGCAGCGCCAACTCACACACAAACTCCTTGCGCTTGTACTGCCTCCATCTTACAGATGAGGAGTGTAGCTTAGACAGATTAGCTTTTCTCTAAAGCTCTGTAGCAATGGGGGGAAATTTTATACCCAGATTTCATTAACTACTTGAAATTACTCCAAGACTACTCTTTTTCCCATTATTCCTTGTAGAGGAAACCACAAGCTATTATTTTAAGAAAGCTTTTAATTTTAGAATAGTTTCAGATTTATAGAAAAGTTGCAAAGAGAGCACTGAAAGTTCCCATAGGTCCTGTAAGCCATTAACATTTTTTCCCTCTTTTTCTGGTCTATTTATGAGGATTTATTGGGGGCGGGGAGCAGATTTAGAGTGAGGACTTTTTTTTTTTTTTTTTCTAGTTTGGTGATTTTTGAGCTAACATTTTTGAGAGTCCATCAGACTATAATAATTTTTCCTAGGGTCCATTTTGTCTCAGCTGGACTGGGCTGAACCTGGTTTTGCCTTCTGGTTTCAGAGTCAGATTTTCTGCTTCTGCTCAGTGGGGCCAGGTGGAGGTGGTAGCTGAGCTCCTAGGAGTTGCAGAAGCAGGTGGTTGATGGGAGGCTTCTGAACTGTTATCTGGGGGCGGGGAAGGGCTCTTTCAAAGCAATGCTCATATTTTCAGCTGGTCTTAGCTGGCTTAGAGCCAGAGCTCTTCTGGGTGATGGTGTTTTCATGGTGACTCGAGTCTGTCCTTGTATAGTGCCAGGGTAGTTCAAGGTAGTCACTTCTCTGGGTCCAGGCCTCAGTCCGTAGGAATACAGACAATGGGTAGGTAGCGTGATGTCTATGGGCAGCTGCCGTGCTCTGCTTTGGGGCCCAGGCACATTCTCCATTTAAGGGAAAGGGGTCTGCAAACTTCTTGGCTGTGGGTGTGAATGGCTGGCCTGAAGTCTGCTCATGGCCTTTGCTGGATGTGCTTTTTCAATGAGATCATTCCAGAATTGCATTCCTATGAAATTATATTTTACTCAAGACGTGAAGCCGGATTTGTGTAAAAGCACTGGCGCTAACACACAGAGCTTGGAGAAGACAGAATGAGAGTGGGATAAGCAGCTCGTCTTTTGGTGGGGTGGGAATTAAATTCAGGATGGTACACTGAACTTGCCCAGAAAATGGAATTGCCGCTCAGTACAGGGAAGGGAGGCTTGAGTGTTTTTCCAATTGCTTGCCACTACCAGGCAATATGAGCTCAGACGGGGCAAGTTGTGAACGATGCCTGTGGCTGCTGGAGCACTCCAGAAGCAGAAGTGTCCTTACGTTTTGTCATTTAAAGCCCATCCCTGTTCTCACCGGTTTGGCCCACTCCCCTTTCCTCCTCCCTTTCGACTACCATCCCTCTCTACTCACCGCATTTGTAGCACCAGATACAGTGCTCCTCCTGCCCCACCACAGCAGCCGGTTCTACAGCTCTCAACACCAACGGAGGTCTTAGAATCTAATTCAGTTTTGACACTGACTAGTTGGAGTTAGCATAGACCTTACAGTTTCAGGGCTTCGTCTCTTGTGACTGCCACCACTCACTAGTCTAAGCCATCCATATTTCTGGTCAACTAGCTATAAAGTTTTAGGGGCTTGCTTCCCCAAACCCTCCCATGAGTTTGATAATTTGCTGGAATGGCTCACAGAACAGAACTCAGAAAAAAGTGTACTTGTTACCAGTTTATTATTAAGGACACATTTCAGGACCAGGCATTTGAAAGACTTGTGTAGGGCTAGGCTATTGGGCGTGAGGGAATAGTCAAGTCACACTTCCCCTTGGGTTGTCGGCCAGCACTCTGATATGTTTGCCAACCCAGAGCTCTTTGAATTCCCAAGGAGAATTTGCTATGGAGATGTGATGGATTGTGTCATCAGGGGTTCAGTGGAGTGTTTGTTGTAGAGGTGTGATGGATTGATTGTTATCAGTACTGCTGACCAGCTCCATCTTCAGCTCTCTTCTTTCCCCACAGACTGGGGAGTGAGGCTTCAACCCCCTTAGTCTTTCTGGTCATTGGCTTCGATTCGCACAAGAGTCACTTCGTTAGCATAATAAATGCAGGTGCTGTTGAAAGGGACTTCTCTGCCCTCTCCTGTTGTCATCTGGAGGTATCCTTGAGGAAATTCCCATGGTGCTTAAAGCTCTGTCAGGAGTCAGGAAGAAATCCAAGTCTTAATTCTTACTGTATCACAACACACCCACAGCCCCTTGATTATACTGCTTGGTATGATATCTTGTATTTTTCTGTATTCACTCTTAGCTCAGAATGTTCCATCCACCCTCCTTCTATGGCAGACAGAACTCCAGCTTTTGTAAAACAAATTTCCAGGATTGCTTTCTCCAAGCTGTTTTGAAAGCATTGCCATCAGTTATTTTTTGGTACCTATGTGTTGTTCTTGCCTTTTGTGCTTCTGGCTGTTCTTTTACTGCTCATGTTTTAGAAGACAAAAACTGTTTTCAGGGCTGGTGAGATGGCTCCTCAGTTAAATAGCTTGCTGTGCAATCCTGACGACCTCAGTTCAATCCCCAGAACCCCAGGAAGGTAGATCGAACCAACTCCACAAAGTTGTCCTCTGATCTCCACATGCATTTTATGGGACACATGCCCGTATGCATACGCCATGAACACACACAATAATAATGATAATTTAATTTTTAAAAAGACATTTCCTTAATAGTACACAAGACTTGGTAAGTACCTATAAAATGGTTTTTGAAGGTAGAGTTAATGTACTATAGTCATGTACTGTAGTCGGGGTTGCCACAGAATGATGGCTAATGATGCTCTCAGTTGCACAGAGGCCAGAAAAGGTGGTAGGTATGGTATTCACCATAGGGACCTTTGTGGAATAGCAAAACAGTGAACACAATGAGTTCTTTGTTTTGTAGACAGAGTACAGGGGTTGGGCCTAGACTCACTCAGGGTTAGATAAAACTACTTCCTGAACATCTTTGCAAAACTTGAGAGGAGGAAAGCAATGAACTCGAGGTATGGAAGAGGATTCTGGTGGTTGTAGTGGTGATGATAGTTTCTTAGTGACAACTGTGTAGTAACGGCATAGCTCTTCCTAGGAAGCAGATGCCATCGTTTTCTGTGTATCAGCTCATCTCTCCACAGAGTGGCCTGTGAGGTAGCCACTATTAATTGTTGTTGTAGGAAGAAACTAAGGTCGCAGAGGTTCTTGACAGTTCTAAACCTGGTTCTGTATATAGTTGAGTAAGCCCCAGCCTCCTTTGTGAAATGGCGGAAATCCCTGCTGTGTCTAACCTCCTGGGCTTGTTGATAGACCCACATGTGAACATGTTTTTGAAAAGAAGATACTACTGTGACTCCAGTTTTCAGGATCAGAGCGTAGGCTGTTGCAGCCCCAACAAGGCTTAGCCATCCATTTCCAGTATGCCCGTTAAAGAGACTAATTAATAATAATCAAAAGCAGAGAAAGGAGAAAAGCCACTGGAGAGAGAAACAGAGGGGTACAGTGGCCATGTTAGGGTTTCTGAAATGAGGTTTAGGTTTAAATAGAGGACAGTAGGCAGGCATAACTAAGCAGTCACGGACAAGGCATGGCCCCACCCATCACGGAGCCATCATGTCTCTTCTCCACTTCTGTGCCCACTAGATGGTCAGGGAGGTTGCCAGGGCTGTATGACAACTCCTGTGTCCTTTCCTTCCCTATCATGGAGTACCTGGAGAAATTTTAATTATTTTTAAATTGATTTTTATTTGTTTATTTTTGGCTTTTCGAGACACAGTTTCTCTGTGTACTGTCCCAGCTGTCCTGGAACTAGCTCTGTAGACCAGGCTGGCCTCAAACTCACAGAAATCCACATACCTCTGCCTCCCGAGTGCTGGGATTAAAGGCGTGCAACACCACTGCTCAGCTGAGAAATTTTAATTCTTTGAGAGCCATTGTTTCAATAGTTTGATAGCACAGGAGGTTTTCTTTTCAAAATACCTTCTTTCCTGCCAGACAACCACAACACCCTGAAGTCCTTCGGAGCCAGCATCAGCAAAGGAAACTCGTGTAGTAAAGGTAGATACGAGTGTGTGCTCAGTGTCTGCTGCTGCTCTCTGGTGTGGGCATCCTGTACTTCACAGCTGCTCTAGGCTGGCTACTGGCAGAATCTTTTCAGGTATTGAAAATCAGGGTTTGAGCTGTCATTTAAAAATACTTAAGAAATTCATTTTTGTTGAAGTCAAATGTTGCTTAAGGCAGTTTTTTTTTTTTTTTTTTTTAATTAAATCAGCCTTTCCCTCCCAGCCAGGGAGGTTGTCGGATAGTAGAAGGTTGCATGAGAGCTTTGTTCTCTTGGCCTCTTGGGAACAATGAGGCCACTATAACCAGTGGCAGAAAGGCTGTCTCAGGAGGACTGTGGCAGCTCCCATATCCCAGCTGCACACAGTTGACTGCACATTTTATGGGTTGTTGGGTGTGACAAAGTTTTTCTTGGGTGAGAAATTGTAGGTTTAATAAGTTGCTTTGCATCGATAGTTCCTTTATACTGGAGAGTATGTTCAACAGTGTGGTCCACTGGCTAGCCCAGGCACACAGTTGTGCCCGCACTTGTCCATGGGAAGTGATCTGTGATGAGCCTGGAGGGAGAACAAGGGGTGGAGTTGAGGGGTGTCTCTATGAGTAGCCAAGGAGGGACAGTATGGACTTTTGTAGAGCTTCCAAATAGCCTCTCCAATGAGGACTGTACTCATAGTGCCTCTAGGCCTGTGAGTTGTCTGGGTTAGCCATGATGTTTGTGTGAATAATTATAGGTCACTGAACAGAACCACTAGTCAGCTACATCCCTCAAGAATGCCTAATTGTAGGCTACAAATATGAAAATATATGAGGGCTTAGATACATGTCATACCTTATTTCAAAGAGCAGTGACATGAGTCAGCTATGACTTGGGTGGCTTTCAGTATGTTGGGAAAAGCTTGGTTAGCATGCTGGCCAGCCCAGAGGAGGGGGGGGGGGGCAATTCCCCACATTTCCCACAGAGAGATAAGGAATGTTGGGGGAACACAAGCAATGGCCTTTGTCTGCAGTCCTTCAGCTACTGAATCTGCTTCTGAAGGTCCAGAGTAGTTTATATACCATGTTAGAAAAATAGCACATTTGTGTGGACATTTGTGAGGGAGGGTGTGTGTGTGTGTGTGTGTGTGTGTGTGTACTTTGAGTCAGGATCGAATGTATCCTAGGCTAGCCCTTCAACTTGCTATGTAGCTAAGGGTTGCCTTGAGCTTAACTGATTCTTCTGTCTTTGACCCCCTCCTATCTGTGGGATTGTAAGATGCTCTGCCTACCACACCTGGTTTATATGGTGCTGGGGATCAAATTCTTGCCTTTGTGATGGGAGGCAAGCCCAAGTCTAATATTTCTAGATGCCCTGTTTCAAGTGTTTTGGGGAGCCTATGATAACATATAATAATTTATAGATCATTGACAGTGAAGTCTGAAAATTCAGGAGAAGAGAGTGCCTATAGCCACTGAGCTTTTCTTGGTGCTCAGCATTGCATATCTGCTTAGCTGTGATGGGCAGTCTCTGAATGAATGAATGAATGGAGAGCCATGGGCGCATAGGAACACTCTAAAATGGTAGTCAGAAACCTAAGCTCATAAAAGTTTTCTGTGGAGGTTCTTGGGTTTAATAGATACCTAAATAGCTCTATAACTAGAAGGTGAATAGCCAGTACAGTACCCTAAGGTGTGGAGATTTGTGATGGTATAATATGTCTCCCCTTTGGAATTTTGCAGTATATTTGATGGTTATTGCATACTCGAACCTGACATGTTTTTCTCAAGTTTGTGGATATATTTTGTCATTTGGCTTGGAAATGAATTGACACACCCATAAAAGATGTAGCTTTTTCCTTCAGGGAGAATTCTGTTAAAATTCCAAAATCTCTGAGGGCAATTTGTAAACAGGAATTTCGGACGTGTTTTTGAGGATGTATTAGAGTAAATGTGTAGGCCACTGATAACTTTTTTTTCTGTATTAATGTTAAATTTTTTTTTACTAGACTCTCAAGTTCAGCAATTGGAACCAGGCTGATGGCCCTAGTACAACCTGTAATTATTTCTTTGAAAATTGCTCTGTAAACTGTCCCTCCCCTGGGCCAGAAAGCAAGCCCTCACTAATCTGACTGCTCTAACACTTTATACTGTATTTCTGTCTTTCAGTGCTGTGGAAAACTAAACTTCTTTTGTTTAATTAAAAGAAATGGCCCCATAGCAATGAAGGTTGTCATTCAAATGGCTCTTAGAATGATGGGGAATATTTAAGTTCCTTAAGAGAAGCAGGTTGTTTGCAATGCTGTGTCACCTAGTGGGTGGTGCTTATAGCCTGAGTTGTTATGCTCTGGCCTGTCAGTACTGCCCAGTTGAGGAGAAAGCCAGAGCTGGGTCTGTGTCTCCAGGGCTTATGACTATCTGTCTAGGGGGGGTTACATATAGGGGGTTTGTCTATGGTCCCGGGGTGGGGTCCTTATTTCTCTCAGATTTTTTTTCTTAGTGAGAATTGAAGAATTTCTAGTAGAAGGGACATTTGATAGCACGTTTGTCAGCCTGCAAGAGGGAAGGGGACGGGCTAACCTGTGTACTCCCAGAAAAACTGGGGGTGGAACATGTGCTGGTGTAACAGGGATCTCTCTGGAAAGGCCTTCTGCTCGCTGGCCTGTTTCTCTTCTTGGGATTCAGCTGTCTGGCGGCAGGAGCTTGAAGCCCTTCTGCATTCCCTCCAGAGCAGAGGACAGAGGACGCAGCTCCACTGCAGACCTTACATGCCAGCTTCCTGCCCATTGTTCCACTGTGCCTCCTTTGTCCTCTTCGTGACTCCAGGCGACTTCGAGTCAACCTGCATCTTTCTACCAACTCTGTCACCTGGGTTTTGATAGAGCAGAAGGCAGACTGAATCACAGATTCTAGTAACAGTATGGGGTCCAAAAATAATTATGGAGGGGCTGGAGAAATGGCTCAACTGTCAAGAGCTGCTGCTCTTACAGAGGATTAGGGGTCAGTCCCAGCACCCATGTAGTGCTTCACAACCATCTGAAACTCCAGATCCAGGAGACTCAGTGCTGCCTTCTGCGCTGCATTTTGATACCAGGATGAGCCAACTCATCATCAAGATGCTCTCAGTCTGGCAAGTGCCAGGCCTTCTCTTCCCATCATCTACTCCCTATGTGCAGAAAAAGCAGAGTGAAGCAGAAACATGGGATCCACACAGGCACCACATACATGTGTTGCACAGACATACATGTAGGAAAAAATACTTATACATATAAGATAAATTTTTAAAAAAATCCTAGCTAGGTGGTAGTGGCACCTGCCTTTAATACCAGCAGTCAGGAAGCAGAGGCAAGCGGATCTCTGTAAGTTTGAGGTCAGCCCTGTCTACAGAGAAAGTTTCAGAACAGGACTACACAGAGAAACTCTGTCTTGAAAAAACAAAAAACACCTTATGGAGTTCTGGTTTTAAAAAAAAACCAACCAAACAAACAAACAAACAAAACTTATACAAATTGTCACTATCACTTCATTTATCCATTTCTTTGATTCATATTAATTGGTCTTTGTCATATACTGCTTACTCTAAATTCTGGGGTATGCCATAATGGACAGCCCGATCCTTATTCGCCAGAGTACAGTTTGTAACTGAGAAATAAGGGACTAAAAGAAAGTTACAGTCAGTCTATGGGATTCGAGAGATAGGAATTTCTTCTCATTTTGACTTCTGGGTCTTCTCATTTTCTGAGATCCTTTTCATGGACCATAGAAGGCTTATGGGATTCCTGCATATTAGAACCCGCCTGAATTCTCAAGGCAGTGACTACCCTTCCCCACCCCATCCTTCTCTTCTTCAGAGTAAACAGTTGTGGCTCCTCTACTCATTTCCCCTATGATGGGCCCAGTGCCCTCTCCATCCTGGTCACTATCTGTAGGATGCAGCCCAAACAAATAAAGCCTGCCTCTCTGCCAGTGTGGAGCCCACAGCACAATGAAATGTCCCAAACATTGATTTCCAGGGAGCGGTACAGCCTGGAGCCACTCCCATGTTTCCGCTTTTCTCTGGCTTCCTTACACCCCAGAAGTAGATGATGGAAAGAGAAGGCTCTGGCCTTGGTCAGACTTAGAATTTCTTAATAGTTGGTCCATCCTAGAATAAAACTCCTTTCTTTTATTTCTCCCCTGTTGTCCTCTTGTCTTTACACCCCATTTGGTATCTAGGCATATTCAACCTTTTCCATGGAGCAGTACAGCCTTGCTGCCTGGGGCTTTCCTTTCCTTTTCTGAGTGATTGCTTTTCATTCCTAGGGGAATGAGCATGAGAAATCAAATCCCAGTATATAACTGTTTTCTATTCTTGTCTTCTGTCACATTCTCTACCCCAGTCCCCTTTATTTCCAGACCCAAAATGAAAAAAGTTGAATCCTGTGACATCATAACAGTTGGCTGTTGCATCAATAACAGTGATATCCAGCAAGGGAGGATTATGACTTTAAGAAAGAATGGAAGGGAGAGGGTAGCTTCATCTGAATAAAAGGGCCTTTTTATGCAAATCTCACCCAAAAAGCCTGGATTGGCCTTTCAGCGCCTGACTGCCCTTTCTTTGGTTCCCATTGCACTCTGTCTCTATGGATTAATGGCTTGGTTTGTGGGCATTGCAATGCCCATATCTGAGTGTGGGGGAGTCCCCTGCTGGCTGGTTGGCTTCTGGACTGGCTTTGGGTTTTTTTTATGAGACATGTGCTGGCATAGAGACATAGAGCTCAGGAATGGTGTTTACAGGGAGCCTCAGAGCCTGGGATGAGCCAAATGTGCAGATGTGCATGGTCCCTAGGCTCAGAGAAAGCCACTGGTGCAACCAGTTTTCCTGAGGCCATGGGGCAGTTATGTTCTTGGGACATGCTGCCCTTAGACCTGAGTGTTGCAGCCTGCTGCTTCTGAGGCAGGTTGGGGCCTGCCCAGGAATTCCTTCATAATTCCGTAACACTGAGACTTAAAAACATCTGCCTCAGAGGATTCTAAACTTCCTTAGTTCATGGGTTTTGATGTTTCAGTAACTTTTTTTTTAAAAAACTAGTACCCATAGGCCCAAAGAACTAATAACTGTCATTTTTTAAGCATTTGTGCATAAACAGTTTTGTATTACTATATATTTATCCTAACAAAGTGAGTAGTTGTCTGAAAAAAAAAACTACATAAATTGAAAGGAAACATACTTTTATTTCATTCTTAAAGGACCACAGTTACTCACTAACAGAATCTGCTGAGTGCTGTGTAGTTCCCTGAATTCAACATTGCCAGCCACAGTTCCATGCTGCTCTTCGCGCGATGCTTGCTTTTTATCATAGCAACTGTTGAAAAGGAGTTTTACAAAGACATGACAGCTTTTAAAATAATGTAATGCGGTCTGATATTCAAACTTAACTTGTGTGGTAGCTAACCGAAGTTGAGGATTTCTTTTTCCCCCAGATTTATATGTGGCAGTACTCCTGTACTGCATTTTGCAGCAGGGTCTCACTGTGTCATCCAAACTGTTATCATCATGTATTCTTTTTTTTTTTTTTTTTTTTTAATGGATACTGGGAATTGAACCCAAGTTCTCTGGAAGAACAGCCAGTTTTCTTAAGCACGGAGCCATCTCTCCAGTCCCCCAGGCTGTTCTCAATTGATGTGCTCCTGTCTTAGCCTTCCAAGTTCTGAAGTTAGAGATGTGTGCCACCGTACTTGGCCCTTTACCATTTCTTGATATTCCTAACTCTGTAGAATAATGTTCCTGAGTTGCTGAGCTTTATGTCTTTTTTTTTTATTGATTTTTATTGAGTTCTACATTTTTCTCTGCTCCCCTCCCTGCCTCTTACCTCCCCCCTTCAACCCTCCCCCAAGGACCCCATCCTCCCAATTTACTCAGGAGATCTTGTCTTTTTCTAATTTCTACTTCCCATGTAGATTAGATCTATGTGAGTGTCTCTTAGTGTCCTCATTGTTGTCTAAGTTCCCTGGATTTTGGTTTGTAGGCTGGTTATCTTTGCTTTGTATTTAAAAACCACCTATGAGTGAGTACATGTGATAATTGTCTTTCTGTGTCTGGGTTACATCATTCAAAATAATATTTTCTAGCTCCATCCATTTTCCTGCAAAATTGAAGCTGCCATTATTTTTTTTTCTGATGTGTAGTATTCCACTGTGTGGATGTACCACATTTTTCTTATCCATTCTTCGGTCAAGGGGCATTTTGCGTTTCCAGGTTCTGGCTATGGCAAACAAAACTGCTATGAACATAGTTGAACACATGTCCTTGTGGCACGACTGAGCATCATCCTTTGGATATATACCCCAAAGTGGTATTACTGGGTCTTGAGGAAGGTTGTTTTCCTAATTTTCTGAGAAATCACCACACTGACATCCAAAGGGGTTATACCAGCTTGCATTCCCACCAGCAATGCAGAAGTATTCCCTTTTCCCTACAACCTCTCCAGCATAAGTTGTCATCGGTGTTTTTGATCTTGGCCATTCTTACAGGTGTAAGATGGAATCTCGGAGTTGTTTTGATTTGCATTTCTTTGATGACTAAGGATGTTGAACATTTCCTTAAGTGTCTTTCAGCCATTTTAGATTTCTCTGTTGAGAGTTCTCTGTTTAGGTCTGTACTCCAATTTTTAAAATTGGCTTATTTGTTCTTTTGAGGTCCAATTTCTTGAGTTCTTTGTATATTTTGGAGATCAGACCTCTGTCTGATGTGGGGTTAGTGAAGATCTTTTTCCATTCTGTAGGCTGTCGTTTTGTCTTGTTTACAGAAGCTTTTCGGTTTCAGGAGGTCCCATTTATTAATTGTTTCTCTCAGTGTCTGTGCTATTGGGGTTATATTTAGGAAATGGTCTCCTGTGCCAATGCATTCAAGTGTATTTCCCGCTTTCTCTTCTATAAGGTTCAGTGTGTCTGGCTTCATGTTGAGGTCTTTGATCCATTTGGACTTGAGTTTTGTGCATGGTGATAGATATGGGTCTATTTTCATTCTCCTACATGTTGATATCCAGTTATGCCAGCACCACTTGTTAAATATGATTTCTTTTTTTCATTTGATAGTTTTTACTTCTTTGTCAAAAATTGGTGTTCGAAGATGTGTGGATTGATACCCGGGTCTTCTGTTCGGTTCCGTTGGTCCTCCTGTCTGTTCTTATGCCAATACCAGGCTGTTTTCAACACTGTAGCTCTGAAGTAGAGTTTGAAGCAGGGATTGTGATGCCCACAGAAGTTCTTTTATTGTACAGGATTGTTTTGGTTATCCTGGGTTTTTGCTTTTCCATATGCAGTTGAGTACCGTTCTTTTGAGGTCTGTGAAGAATTTTGGTGGGATTTTGCTGGGCAGTAGGTTGAATCTGTAGATTGCTTTTGGTAAGAGAGCTCTATGTCTTGTTTATGGTGTGAAAACATTTTACTGAAATATGAGACTAGACATGACAATATGTATATATCTAGGTCCAACAGATTTTTTTTTAACAAATGAACTCAATGTAACCAAACCTTGGTCCAGAAACAGAATATTACCAGTATTCCAGAGCCGCTGCCTCAGTTTCCTTGTAGAGTCACACCTCATGGATGCCCTAATATCCTGACTTCTAATAGCATAGTTTCTCTTTTCCACATTTTTCAGATTTATTTTATGTGTGTGAGTGCTTTACCTGCATGTATGTGTACCAGGTGAGTGATGGTGGAAGCAAAGAGGAGGTATCTGGTGCCCTAGAACTAGTTTCAGATGGTTGTGTGACATCATGAAGGTGCTAAGAACCAAACCTAGGTCGTCTGCAAAAGGAACAAATGCTTTTTTAAAAAAAATTCTTTGTGCCTTTCACAACATGCCTCCAAATCACACCCATCCCCTCCCAAATAAAACAAAATAAGATTTAGAGAAAAGGAGAAAAAAGAAAGCAAAAAAAAAAAGGGGGGGAGGCAAATTTGTTCACGGAAGCTGCCGTGTGACACAGTGAGTCACTCAGTAAACCCCTTTATCCATATATGTTTACATGCAGGCATTTATCACAAAAAAATCATTTCCATTCTTCTGACAGTGGTCATTTGGGAGGTTTTCTGTTTCAGCATTATTATGAATGATGTTGTTTCTTATACTTGTCATTAGTGCATGCGTTTACATTTCTGTTGGAGAGATGTGTGCATGTGCATGCATGTGTTTTATTATATCCCTTCTCATAAGTTTAGTATGTTAATCATGTTAAATTGTGATTATAATTTGCATTCCTTGATGATTAATGAAATTGGCTGCCTTTCCATATATCTCTAAGCCAGTTGTATACTGTCTCTGGTGGAGCATCTGAACTGTTTTTTTTTTTGTTTGTTTGTTTGTTTTGATTGATTTGTTGAAGTTATTTTTATATATCCTAAATACAAGTCTTATGCTAGATACATATACACACAGAGATATGGACCATCTTCTCCTACTCTGTGCCTTTCTTTTCCATTCTCTAAATGGCAATTTTTAAAGTTTTTTGGGTTTTTTTGTTTGTTTTGTTTTGTTTTTGCTTTTCGAGATAGGGTTTCTCTGTAGCTTTGGAGCGTGTCCTGGAACTAGCTCTGTAGACCAGGCTGGTCTCGAACTCACAGAGATCCGCCTGCCTCTGCCTCCCGAGTGCTGGGATTAAAGTTGTGCACTGCCACCACCCTGTGCTACCCCGTGGCAGTTTTTTAATGCAGTTTCGCTTGTCATTGTTTTCTATTGTGACTTTCTACCCTGTTTAAGAGCTCTATGCCTTCCTCCAAGGTGTTTTTGGCTTCTGTTTCCCTGGTTCTTCCCCCTTGGAGTTCTCGCCCCCTACTTCCTGAAGACTCAGTCACCCCAGGAGCACTCTGTCATAGCTCTTACATTGTGCAGTATCTGCTCTTGCTTGTCTAAAGCCAGATGAGGAGCTCAAGGGCAGGAACCAGAGCGTAGTATAGGAGTTGGGAAGACACCTTCAGAGGGTTTGAGTAAAGGGGGGCAGTAGAAGTCTTCCATGCCCATTCCTTTTTCTATTTCACTTACAGCGTTTTCCAGACGTACTTCAGTCTGTACTCCCTTTTGATAAGCATAAAGATTTTCCACACCTTCGGGGTCTTCTGCAGGTTGAGAGTTACAGTGCTGCACGGAGGATTAACCAGTAGTGTCCACAACAATAGACATTAGGAAAGAAGCCCGGCCAGCAAAAAGTCCTGTGCACTGTATAGCTGGAAAATCTTCTCAAAGAGTAAGTGTGGTTGAGTTTGCGGTTTTCAGAAAGTATGAGCTCCCTTTGAGTGTTCTTAATGGATCTAGCTGGTGCACATAACCAGCGCTGCATTTGAAGGCTTGTATGGGTGTCCTACTCTAAGAGATATGAGTAATGGAGTCCAAAGCTGCCTACTTTATCCAAGAATAGCCACACTGAGGTGACAGCAAATGTTTTTCAAGGCCCTGCTAGGTACTAAGAATTGTTGTAGGCGTGGAGGAAGGAGCAGTAAATAAAGACAAAACCAATGCCTAGGGTCATTGAATTTCATATACATAAAAGTAGAAATGAGTGTGTTGGATGATGACAGATGTTGCAGAGGAAAATAGAAATGACAAAGTAGAGTGCTGATGGAATAGTGGGAAACGGTTTTAATTTTGTGTAGTGTGCTCAGGGAAGCCTCATGGGGAAGATAGCTCTAACCAAAAAGACTTGAGGAATGGGAGAATAACAACTTGTTGGATAATGTGCTATAGTTAGCAAAGATATGAAGGTCCCTACCATAGGAATATATGTGCTAGGCATTTTTAAGAACATTATAAGGAAACAGTCTGACTGGAAGGAGAACATAGGGAAGAGGGTAACCAAAATGAGGTCACGGACATAATAGGGATTCTGATAGTGAAGGGCCTTTTACTTTTTTTTTAAATTTTATTTTATACACATTGGTGTTTTGTCTTCATATATGTCTGTGTGAGGGTGTTGGATCCCATGGAACTGGAGTCACAGACAGTTGTGAGCTGCCATGTGGGTACTGGGAATGAAACCCTGGTTCTCTGGAAGAGCAGTCAGTGCTCTTAACCGCTGAACCATCTCTCCAGCCCCTGGAAGGGCCTCTTAAATCACTCTGGCTTTGACTTTGAGAAGCTATGTTTTTGGAGCTATATATTTGGAGCTATATTTTTAAGGTCTTTTTTTTTTAACATCTACGTCCATGTTGGTGGAGTAACTGTGGTGGAGGTAGCTTATCAGGAGAAACAGTCATCTGAAGAAATGAGCACAAACCCAAGGTGTCAGAATGAGGAAAGCTCAACCTTTGCAGCATGTCTTTCCTCTGTTCTTCATAGATGGCAACTCACTAGCGTTCATCTTCTCACTGCAGAGGTTGGGCCTTTGCATTGTGCTACAGATGAGTAAGTAGAGGTACCCAGCCTTTTCCAGTCCCTTGAGCTGTTTCTGTTTCCTTGACCTCCCCTGAGACAGTACAGCTTATGGGAAGTATGCTCTTCCAAGGCAGAGGAGGCCTCTTGCTGTCAGTCAGCTTAAGCTTAACTAGATGGGAGTGCTTGAGAAGGGTGAATATGAGGTCAAGACTTAGGGGGGCAGGAAAGGCTCCAGAAAAAAAGCTGACATCTGGCCTGGGTACTTAAGAAAGAAGGGGGGCAGAGGACATGCCAGAGAGATGAACTTGCTGAATAAACGCTTGGAGGCATCAGTCCTCCTGGAATGGAATACAGGGAGTGACATTCTCTGTTGTCTGGTAGGAAAGACACTGACTAAGATTAGGACTGTGACCTCTGCATCGCTGTCTTTATTATGGACCTGCTCCATTCTTTTTGCTCAAGTGACAGAAGACAGGGGTTAGTCCCTCGGAGCAGTACAAGCCTCCATTGTTTTCTTTTCTGAAGTGGTAACAAGTCATTAGACAGTGTGGGTTCCCTTGTCTTGCCAGTGCAAGGCAGAGCTGCTGGCCGAGAGCTGAGTGTGCGGATTGGCAGCAGCAGTTGTATGGAGGGTTTCAAGACTGTCTTGGCACCAGACAGATTTCCTTTGGCCTAGAATTGCCTCATGATCACTCACCCCAGATCAGGTCTTCGGGAAGTGTTTAACTTCAGCTTCAATCTACAGAGTCTGTGTTCCAGTGGAAAGGGCCATCTGGCAGGAAGAGGGATTGGAAATTGGTTGAGGTTGAGGAGGAGGCTGGGAAAGCAGTGTAGGGGTGACGAGTGAACTGTAAAGAGTTCTTTTTTTTTTTTCTCATTCAACAACAAGAACAACAAAATTATTTTTTCCTGTGGCTGGTTTTTCAGCCACTTTTGAGTCCTGTAAAAAAAAAAAAAAAAAAAAAAAAAAAAACCCTGGTGATCCTTTAGCCCTCTAGCCAACAAACCCTACGTCCTTTCTTCCTTGATAGGCTCTCTGCACTTGGGAAGAGTGTGGTTGGTGAAGGAGAAAAGGGTCTTTTGGTTTGGAAGGGATTGTTTCAGTTTTTAGAAGTCCTTTCTGGTGTCCTTTCTTAGACATCTTATTCCCTCCCAGTCATCCTGGTTCACCTACCTACTCTCCTTTCCCTTGCTCATTGCTAGGCATAGCACAGCCAGACACCCAGTCTAATGTTGACCTTCTCTGCGTGTAGCTATGGCACATGGAGGCACGGCTGAAGATTCAGTCTCCAAGAAAAAGCCAGAGGGTTTTTTCAAGTTTCAAGTCTATTTCTAGGATCCTTTTTATCTTTCTGATAATCAGGAAGAGAGTTGACTGGGAAAGAACCCAGGGAGGGAAGGGTGTGCATAGCCTCTTCCTAGGAGCAGGAGAGCTTTTCCACAATTAGCAAGAATCTTCTTTGCTTCATGAATAGCTGATTATGTGGGGATCCAGAAGACGCTGAAGTGCTGAGGATAAGGGTGAAGTCCCATGGAGCAAAGGCTCATCCTAGTTCAGCTGTTGTTAAGCTTCTTCCAAAAGGAGTTCCAATGTTAATTGCTAGGACTCTTTGGAAAAATGTGAAAGACTTGTAGGCCCTCTTTGGGAAGCTGCCAGACTATTCCTCTATCTCTTTGGACAGAGCCTGTGGATGAGGAAGTCGTTGGTAAGTGGGTACAGAGGGTCAGAGTAGGTGTTTTGTGGGCATAATGAGCAGGTAAGTGGGCCCTGAGGTCAGACCATAGCTGTGTGTTGTCTGGTGACAGTCCTATAATTTTGTTGGTTGCAGTGTTGTGGCTACAATTAAGTTCTTATACCACACTTGAAAGCTCAGGTTCCTTTGTCATCTTTTCTGTCCCTTTTGTGCTGCTTTGTAAGCTGTGACCTTCACACAAGTCGATGTAGGAAATTAAAGAAATGGAGGTGTTAGTAGAACTTTTCCGTTGTTTAGAGGCTTCCTTTGTTAGATGTCTTTTAAAATTTTTATTTGTCTGTCTACGCACATAAGTATATGGTTTTTTTTTTTTGTTTTTTTGTTTGTTTTTGGTTTTTTCGAGACAGGGTTTCTCCGTAGCTTTTGGTTCCTGTCCTGGAACTAGCTCTTGTAGACCAGGCTGGCCTCGAACTCACAGAGATCCGCCTGCCTCTGCCTCCCGAGTGCTGGGATTAAAGGCGTGCGCCACCACTGCCCGACACATAAGTATATGTAAACATGGTAGCCAGAAGTCAAAGTTAGTGTTTTTCTCAATAGCTCTCCATCTTATTTTTCTAAGTCAGGGTCCCTCACTGAACCTGGAACTTGGTGATTGGTTAGACTGATTCGCCAGCAAACCCCAGGGATCCTCCTCTTTCTGCTTCCACAGTACTGGGGTACAGGTGTATGGCACTGTGCCCAGCTCTTACATATGTGCTGGGGCTCCAAAATCGGGTCCTCATGCTTGTGCAGCAAGCTTTTTACCCACTGAGCCACCTCCCAGCTTGTTGGGTGTCTTGACTACTCGCTAGTAAAAAGAAAAGAAGAGTGATGGACAGTTTCTGTTTCCTGTCAGTGGCCATTGTAACACCAGCATGGGGGAAGCTTTCCCTTACATGCTCATCTCTTTTTTTCCCCATTCTCAGGGTTCTGCAAAGTCATGTTGCATGCACAGTTATGTCTGCAGGAAGTTACTGAAGGGACATTAACCTAGTGGGGGAACACTGTTTTTTTTTTTGTTGTTTTTGGTCTGTTCTCAGAGGCTGGGCATCCCTGAAAAAGATCTCTCTTCAGAAATTAACATTATTATCTTATGATTTCTATTATTTACTATCTATAATGATTAGTGTGCATGTACAGGTATTATGTGTATGAATGTGGGTGCTCCTGTATAATGGCTTATGTGTGGAAGTCATATGAGAACTTTCAGGAATTGGTTTTCTCCTTCCACCTTTTTGTGGGTTTCAGGTATTGAACTCAGGCCGTCAAGCTTGAATAGCAAGTATGGTTACCTGCTGGGCCATCTCAATGACTCCCTCTTGAACTTTTGAGATCCCTCTTGAATTGTGGGTTAGATTGTATTACCTGTTGAAGGCTGAACTGGGCAAAAGCAGGAAACTTCCAGAAGGTCTATGGATTCCAGACAGCCAAGAGGCTATACCATGCACTGGTACAAGCTTCTCTTCTCTGCACCGCTCCTGAGTACTATCTAAGAAGTTTTGTATGCTTGTGCTATGGCCCAGCTTCCTAGTGCTCCCTGCTGAGATACAGGCCTAGAGCTGTACTGGGGAAGCTAGCCAGGTACAGGCAGAGGGCTAGGGTTGTCAGTTCTGGCATGGAGAACAGTTTAAATGGGCTCTGGCTAACTACTATTACACAAAAATGTCAATTGCTTTGGAAGATTTTCTAATTTTCTTTTTTTTTTTTTTTTTGATTTTCGAGACAGGGTTTCTCCGTAGCTCTTTTGGGTCCTGTCCTGGAACTAGCTCTTGTAGACCAGGCTGGCCTCGAACTCACAGAGATCCGCCTGCCTCTGCCTCCCGAGTGCTGGGATTAAAGGCGTGCGCCACCACCGCCCAGCCAGATTTTCTAATTTTCAAGAGAAGTTAGAACCTCAATTTTTTTTGACACAACTTTTTAAATGTTTGACCACTAATTTGGGTTATTTAAAAATAAAGGGAAGTCTTGATAAGACTTAGCTTTCCTCTTGTGGGCCACAGTTTATGTCCTCCAGTATAAGCTGCTCTTCCAAGGAGTTTGGAAGTGGGGACAAAGCAAGAAAAGAAATGTCTAGCTACTAGAATGAATGGCAGGAAACATTGTTTTGAAATACAAGGAATACAGTTAGTTGTTAGCTGAGAAAACTGTTAGATGGGGTATGGTTAGTGCTTGCATAAAACCCAGTTATATTGAGAATCAGGGGTTGAAGAAACGATGGTTTCTGGAGGAGCAAACAAGTGTTCATCTTCTCTTTGTTCACAGTTGAGCAAATCTTGGGAAGAGTGAGTGGTGACGTCAGACCTTTCTGAGAACTCACCTTGTTGTAGGACACAGATTTCCACATGTAAGGTATCTAAGACTAGCCTAAAATGCTTACTAGGAATGCAATTTTCTGGTCCCGTCCCTACAGATTCCCATTGAAATGGTGGAGATGGAACCGAGGACTCTGCATTTTTTTTGATAAGCCCCTCTATAATCTTAAAGAAAGTAGACCGTAAAGCCAGAGAACTATAGTAATTTGGGAGTCACTTAATTACCCTGGAGCTAAATTTCCTAATTGGAAATATAAGGCTGTATTACTCCTACCTCATAGAATGGTAAGAATTGAATTAGAAGATTCCTGAAGGCAAAATGGAGCTGGGGCCTAAGATGGGCCACTTAGGCCCCAATTCCTGACTTCCACTTTCTTGTTGTGTTACTTGGGTGGCTTGTTCCCTGTTCTGTATCTTGGCGTCCTCTATAAAGTGTAAATAATGATAATAATAGTAAGGCTGAAGAAATGGCTCAGTGGTTAAGAGCACTGACTGCCCTTCCATTGGTCTGGAGTTCAATTCCCAACAACCACATGGTGACTTACAACCATCCATAATGAGATCTGGTGCCCTCTTCTAGCATGATGCATACATGCAGACAGAACACTGTATACATAATAAATAAATCTTTAAAAAATGATAATAGTAGTACCTACTTCACGAGGGTATCCAAAGGATTCAGTGTTTTAATATATGTGAAGTGCCTTTAGTTTTAGCTACTATAATTGCAGAAGGAATCTTGGAGCATGTAAACACACCTTAATATTTTCTTTAGGTTAGTTTCCTGTGAGTAACAAACAAATTAAGGCTTATGGGGTTTATTTAGGGTTTCTATTGCTGTGATGAAACACAATGACCAAAAACAACTTGAGGAGGAAGGGGCTTATTTTGCTTATACTTGTATATCACAGTTTAATCAGACAGTCAGGGAAGGAACTCAAACAGGGCAAAAACCTGGAGGCAGGAGCTGATGCAGAGGCCATGGAGGAGTGCTGCTTACTGCCTTGTTCCTATTGCTTCCTCAGTCTACATTCTTACAATGCCCATGACCACCAGCCCAGAAATGCACTACCCATAGTGATCTGGGCCCTCCCACATCAACTATTGATCAAGAAAATGCACCATGGGTTTGCCCACAGGCCTCTACCTGCTAAAATATTTTGCTTGGCCAAAATGTAAGTTTTAAATATGATTTCGGGGGCTGGCAAATGACTCATCAAGTAAGGTGCCTGTTACCAAGCCTGGCAAACTGAGTTGGATCCCTGCGACCCGCATTGTGGAAGAAGAGAACTCTCTGGAAGTTGCCCTCTGACCTCCACACAAACCATAGCACATACATACATGTGCCCACACATGCACACAAAATAATGTAATAAAATTTGGAAAGATTAAAATACTTATTTGTGTATCCTGCAAATCATTTTGAACTTACTATATGAAAAAAAAAAACTTTGACAAAAACCTGAAACAATCCATTTATAAGGAAGAAAGTTTTATTTTGGCACATGGTTTCAGAAGTTGCGGTACATGGTCACTTTGGGCCTGTGGAAGTACACTATATTACAGTGGGACCATGTGGTGCAGGACACCTATTCACTTCATTATTTCTGGGAAGTGAGCACAGTGTCCTGCTTCCAGGCTCCACTCCCAGTAGTCTGACCACCTCCCAGTAGTGCCACAGGCTGTAGACCCGGCTTTCAAAGGGACGTTCAAGAGCAAAACTGTACCCTTTGTAATGGTTTAAGTGAAATGCTGTGTGGATCCCCGGTTGACAGCAGTGGGCAGCGGGCCATGAGACCACGCCACAGGTCCCGAAGTGGCTGCAGTGGGCATCAGGTTCTGAAACCTCGGCAGGCCACGAAGGCAGCCGGGTCCCAGGCAGGAAGCCACTTGATGGGTGAGAGACCAAGACGGACAGGCATGCCATGCAGAGTGAGTTGGATATTTATTTAGTGGGTTATAGAAGGGAAGGGGAGAAGTGGAGAGAAGGGACAAAAGCTGCATCTGAGAGAGGGGGAAAGAGAGAGAGAGAGAAATAAAGGAAGGGACTCAGGCTGAAAGCTGAAGGGACAGGACAGACCTTTACACCCTTCACTTACTAGTTTAATGGGTTTTGTGTGGAGTCCATGGGATTTTTTTAAAATATACTTTCAAAATTATTCCATCTGCTAAATAATTATATTTATACCTTTCCAATCTGGATATGTCCTTAAGTTTCAACTTTTTTTTCTCCCCATTTCATTATTTACCAAAAAATGATCCTTCAATGGTGGCTCTTTTTACTATTATACCCGTGCATGTTATACAGATGGGCATTTCTTTTCATGTGTTTGAATGTTTTACCTGCATACCACTTATGTACCTGGTTCCCATGAAGGCCAGTAGAGGGTATTGTACCCCTTGGAATTGGAGTTACTGACAGTTGGGAGCCTCCATGTGGGTGCTGGGAATTGAACCTGGAAGTCTTCTGTAAGAACAACTGGGGCTTTTAGCTACCAAACCATCTCTCTAGTCCCAGGATAGGCTTTTGTTTTTGTTTTTACTTAATAAATATTTAAATACCTTATGCATATTTTATTTTAGTAGATATTAGGAAAACATGACTATTACTTCTAACCCCTAATTGTATGGTTTCTTTTAGATGCCACATTATCAGAATAGCCTTTCATGAACATGTCAGATACCACTTCCTCTTCATTCTCCTTTCTTCACCCAGGCTTCAACTACTTATCACTGCCTAATATAATAATATGCACTTAGTAGTCAGCACAGGACATCTATGTGAGCTCATGAGGACAGACCTTACTCTTCGCTGGATCACCATTTGGGCAGAGTTTCTCAGCAAATGCTTTTTGAAGGAATGACTGGTTTATTGCTTAGAAAAAAAAAGGCTAACTTTTTTTTTAAAAGAAAAGGAAATATTTCAGTTTTACCCATGAGTAATAAATAAATAATAGGGAAAGAGGTAGGAAAATACAGCAAAAATTATAAATGCGATGAATGATGGGAAACTTAAAAACGAGAAATAGAAATCATTTTCTCTGAGGCAACAAATTATCTGCTAGCTCACAGACTCTTCTCCACTAGAGGCCAGGGGTGGGAAAGTGGTTTTTGCCACTTGCCACAGGAACCCTTGTGGCCTTGATGGACCTCTCCGGAAGATACTTGAAGTGCTTCTGGCTGTCTGAGGAAACTTGGTTTACAGAAGTGTCGTCTTTGCAGGGCTCTGGGTTTGCAGAGAGCCGACATGACCATGACTGCCAACAAGAACTCCAGCATCAATCATGGAGCCGGAGGCACTAAGGCCCCTCGGGAGACTCTGAGCAGGTAAGTACGGGTGGTGTATTTGTGGGACAAGGCATTGAGAATCTGCCAAATAGTGTGGGACCTAGGTAGGATCTTTGTCAGACTATAAATATCAGTCATGACTGCTGATCATACTATTTACTTGTTTGGGCCCAACTTTTGCTGACCATTAGGTAGAAGTCTTGTCTGACACACACCATTTTCTAGTTCTAAAAATCTCTGTTTGGGATAGCAGCTAGGAACCTTAAAAGCAAGCTCTGCTTTGTACTGTGGGAGCCCTAGCATTCCAAGAACAGGACAGCAAGAAGCAGCTTAGAGAAGATGAGAACATTTTCTAGCCTGTGCTGGGGTGGTGGTAGGTAGGCAGTTACACATATTAGCGTAAGTTCCAAGCAGAAGTCTAATCTCTGTAATAACTTAGGCCTGGCCACAAAGAAAACAACTTGGGGAATTTTAGTCAGTGTCTGCTATTATCTACTGTCCTGTTGTTTTTATCGTCTTTGCAAAGGTGAAAATATAAGACTATAGAGAAAGATTTTGGAATCTTACAGAACTGGGTTCAAATTTAAGCTCAAATAGTTAACCAAATACTGAGATCTCGGAACTTTTTCTGGTGCTCTAAAGTCTTTGTTGACTCCTCTGTAAAATCACAGTAATAACAGTACCCGACTATCAGAGTTGCTGTGAGGATTCAGTGAGGGGACATGGCTGTGTTTAGCATAGGGGCTAGTAGTGTGAAGCTGCTGGAATAATGGCAGCTCCCACTATGATGTGTGATAAAGAGCTTCCAGAACTGGCATACCAATGTGTCTCTCTCTCTCTCTAATACTTCTCAAGACTTGGCCAAAATTGCTGTTGTTCTGGAAGAACGTTTAGGCTAAAAGCCACAGATGTTTTCACAGCCTCTTCTGTGTATCTCAGATGGACAGATTTGGCTGGTAGGCTCTTGGTCACTAGGAGAGACAGGTGTGAGAACACTAAGCTGTGCTTGGATAGCACTAGCTCTTTCCTAATGTCTGGGCTGAACCCAGTGAGGGATGGCACCTTACATTGGACTGAGGTGGAGGTGAATGTTTCACTCAGAGCCGGTGTCCAGATATGGCTAGCTTGATAAGATTCAAGACATAGCATGTAGGGAGTGACTGGTATGAATGAGGAAGGGATTCCTCCACACTGTACATGTAAGACTTGGTCTTTGTTCAAACCTATGAACCATGCCAATCACACAGGGCTTGGTAGGCTGTATCTTCTTAAATATGTAGAGCTTTGGTTTTAGTCAAAAATATCTATAGCAAGACCAGTAAGAACTGGTCCCCAAACTAAACTCTTCCAAAGCATTAAGTGACTGAGACATTCTGCCTCTGGGAACCACTCTGTTGGGCTCAAACTACACTGATGACAAGTCTGTCTTGGTGTGTGTGAGCACAAGTTTGTACTCTTGGTCTATAACCCCTGGTTCTTCCAAACACAATACACACTTTTGCACTGAATTTTGTACTGAATGTATAGTCCTCCTCCCATTGTGTCCTAAGTGCTAGGATTACAAGCTTGCACCACTACACATGGACCCACTTTTTGCACCACTACACACTTTCTTTAAAAAAAAAAAAAAAAAAAAGGCTGGGCAGTAGTGGCGCACACCTTAATCCCAGCACTAGGGAGGCAGAGGCAGGTGAATCTCTGTGAGTTCAAGGCCAGCCTGGTCTACGAGAGCTAGTTCTAGGACAGGCTCCAAAGCTACAGAGAAACTTTGTCTCGAAGAAAAAAAAAAGTCACTGTTATGAGGAATGAAATAAACACCTGTGATTGTATAGTGTTATTCTTATATGTATTTGTACCACGTGCACGCCTGGTACATACAAATATCAGAACATCAGATACTCTGGAACTAGAGTTATAGGCAGTTGTGAACTGCCACATAGGTGTTGGAACTGAATTCCAGTCCTCTGCAGGAGCATCCAGTGCTCAGAACCACTGTGTCATATGTCTGGCCCTCTACTTTTATTTTATTTACATGAATGTGTGTCTGTGTGTTAGATATGCACATGCGTGTGGCTGCCCATGGAAGTCAGAAAAGAGCATAGGATCCCACAGACCTAGAGAGGTTGTGTGTGACCTTCCAGATGTGGGTTTTGGGAACTAAACTCTAATTTCCAACTTGTTGGGATTTCGGAGTTGCAGGATGTGCAGTGTTTACATTAAACTGCAAAGCAGAACCAGGACTGCTGACACATCCCCAGTTTCTATTTGGAATACACGCCTACATGCTTCCAAATGTTTTCAGGAACTGCTTTTCCTTTTAGTTTTCCAGCACAATTGCCATCCAGACACTCTGCCCAGTGTTTGTAAATATCTGAGCTTCAGATGCACCTTTGAAAAAGCCCCTCTCCAGCTCCTTCTGTGACTTCACTTCCTTCCTGCCACGTTTCCACTCCTCTCCCTCCCTCCATTTCTGGGAACCTGGCTTTGTCTAGCTGTGTCCTTCACTCAAAAGTCACCCCTGAACCATAGGTGTTTCATGGATGGACACTGTGATCCTGTGGTTTCTATGGCCGATTTCATCTTAGCCACTTTCTCTGTGTAGTTGTGCTGGATGGAACAGGAGGTCACTGGTTCAATTAGGAAATCACTAATGTCTGTGAACTCTTGAGTGCTCCTTTGAGTGCCAGGTTCTGTGCTGACCACTGGGGAACAAAGAAAGGATGATCTACTCCCTTTCCAAGGTATTTACAATTTGATGCTCTTGGCATTTGAATATTGTAGTTTGACTTTTCAGTAGATTTGTTGGCGGTGACCTGGGGCCCTTTTATCATTGCCAGCTCAAGAGTCGGGGGGCAGGGGAACAGACAACACAACATGTTGGTGTGGGCAGAAGTTTGATTGGAGAGGGCAGGGGCGGGGTGAGGGGTGTGGAGAACTCTTGGAATCGGAAACTAGTGGGTATGAGCATACGGGACCCCAGTGCCACTGTTCAGATCTTTATTTGCAAGGCTTCATTTTTGGCTTGCTCATGGCTGTGCCTGATGCTGCCCCCAGCCAGTCTGGTCAAAGATCCTGGATTCTATTACTAAGATTTTAATTAGGTTTTCTGCACATTTATTCCCTTTTTTCCCTTTGATGCACAGTCGTGATTTACTGGGAGCCTGGAGTAGGGAGAAAACGTAAGCTTTGTCATTTGCTGTGTCTTGGCCTCCTGGATCAGATTTCCTTTTCTCTTTGTGGGTGAGGCCAGTGAACACTTGCCTCTCCTCACCTGACAGGCACAACCCTGCAGGCTGTTTCTACTCTAGCATCTACAGTTTGATGCCCAACTCAACAGGAGGAGGTGGGGTTCTCAAAGCTTCTCTAAATTGCAGAGGTCAGATTGTATTGGTGCTGATGACCTGGAGTGGAATCAGACTTGTAGATAAGGACGTATTCTAGTTAGAGCTCCTTCACCAGCGTTGATGGGGGTCAGTTTGGCTACTTGCTGCTCTCAGATTTCACTTGTACTGTAGGGCCTGAACATTTCTACTAGAAACTCTAGTGCCTAGGTCATAGCTATTTAGAAGTTAACCTGCCAGTCTCGTGTTTGGTGGCCTTGATTCTGGTTGTAGATTATAGGAAACCTGGGTATCTATAAGGAATGCCTTCTGCGTTCCCAAAGCCTGGAGCATTGACTGTCTTATGGAAGGCACTGCCTATTTGTTGGTCACTCCATTAGGGAGGGTAGCCTCCTTTATTGAGCATAATCTGCTGGTAATGTCTTGATGATCCTTCTCTACTTTGGTCATTCTTCCCATCCATACTCAGTGATCTTTTATTTTTAAATGAAAGTAGGAGGGTGACTTGTAAGGACGAAAGTGTTCAGAGGATGTGGAGAGTGATAAGAGAGGGCAGTGTGGGGGGTATGAGCAAATACATACAATTTATGTATGCATGAAAAAGGAGTTCATTCTGATAAGCATGGTGCCTCAGTGAGTAAAGAACCTTGCAACCAAGCTCAGTGACATGAATGGCCTGAGTTTTGTCATCCCTGGGACCCATGTTGTGGAAGGAGAGAAACGACTCCCATAAATTGTGCTCTGGACTTCTACACACAAGCATACATGAAAACATACAAACACACACACAAAAAAATTAAAAAGCAAAATAAAAGTATCTCATTCTTATAGATGATTGATTTTCTCAGCCTGCTTTAATGTATTCCAGAGGTCCAAAGTCTTCCTTTCATTTTATAGTGTCCTCTGCTCTTCTCATTCCAAACTGATGTACTTTCTTTAAAAAGTTCCTGCCTTTCTTCTAAGACACAGTCTCACTGCATAGCCCTGGGTGGCCCAGAACTTGCTATGAAGACTAGGCTAGCCTTGAACACTGCCTGTCTTTCCCTCCCAAGTGCTGGGATTAAAGGCATGCACCACCATGCTGGCATGATTTTCTTACATACAAATCATACACTCTGTTGCACTAGTTAGACAGCACACACACTATCACTTGAAGGTAGATTCCCTTTCTTTATTGGGTTTCCCGTGAAATTGCCATGATGTAATAGGATGCAATAGGCTTCTTGGACACAGTGGTTGTCTGCAGAACGAGCTTGTAAGATCAGCCCTCAGGATACTCAGAAGGCTTTTCCCTGTAAGAGTCAAGGAGATCCTTACTGAATTAAAAAGTTTGGGGATTCTGTTGGGAAGGTGCTAGAGTCACCACCTGACTTCTGGTTGATAGTAGAAAAAGAGATGGGTGAGTTTAAAAGGGAACTATCTAGTTTTCACACGAAATTTAAAGGTAGCTAAATAAGAATTTATTGGGTCAGAAAATAAACGTGTTCTTTATCTCCAGCCTCTCTAGACAGTAAAAGAGTTTTAAATGAAAAAATGACTTCCATCATGATGATGGTTTAGTGAATATGTATATTCACACTAAGAATGTGACAGGAAAGTCATCCACCTGAGCACTTCTGTTGAGCAGCTGATTGTGCCACAGTGAGTCTAAAAAGGAAAAACTTCTGATAGGTCTAAAAACCCCTAAGACCATAAATATAAATTAAGTCCTTTTTATCTATCCTTTAAATTTAGCATAAAATGCTAGTTCTCTGTCAAACTGTCCTGCTGTCCTGGAACTCACTCTGTAGATCAGGCTAGCCTTGAACTCACAGAGATCGACCTACCCCTGCCTCCCGAGTGCTGGGATTAAAGGTGTGCGCCACCACCACCACCACCCAGCCAAGAAAGTTGTGGTTAAATGCCTCTCATCTCTCTTACTCTGTCAGCTAGAAGTTCTGTGGCAACTTCAGCACTTTGCCTGACACAGTCACCAAAGTTTTAGTACAGTAAGGATCTCCTTGCTCCCAGCTTTAAATAACATTTTCCTTACTTGCTTTTAAGTACCAATGGCAGTTCCTAAGTCACCAGTTTTAGAAATTTGCTTTAGTAGTATGCCATTTATAGGCTGGCCTTGTTAATCTACTGCCAAGTAGTCAACCTCTGATTTCATAGCATACAATACCATTTTGTCAGACTCTCATCTTCTGTGAATTAGGAATTCAGACTGAGCACTGCCTGAAATGATGCAGTGGCAGACTATATTAGCTGGCAGTATCTTGACACATGTTAGGAAGTTGATGCTGGAGGTTGCTGGGACCTCCCCCAAGGTCTTTGAGCCAGAATTCTTAGGCATACCTCTCCAGTTGTCCTGGTTTTACACAGAACTTGAGAGACAGGAACTAGAAGCTCTGTCTCTCCGGGGTTTGGCACAGATTGATGTCACCTATATTCTGTTGGCCATGCAGTTGCAGAACTCAGGTACAAAAGAGGGATCACTTTGGCAGAGGGCATGATAGAGAATTTGGGGACCATGTTCTAAAACCATCACATGTGTTTTTGGCACAGTCTCCTGGAACTTAGTTTCTGTCCTCCTTGGCTTTTCATAAAGCCAACTTTAATTTACACAGCTGTGCAGGTTTGTACTAGGCCGGGGTATTAGCCTTTACCTGTCCGTCCTGTGTACTAAGAGACGGCTTTTTTTTTGTTGTAAGAACTGTTCCTTACTGCTACTTCTTAGGGGGCTGAGATTACCACTGGGAGGAGAAGTCGCCCATCTTTTCTGTGCTGCCTTAGAAATAAGCTGGGGATGGGGCACAGATATGGCTTAGCTGTGTTTGTGGAAGTGAAAAGGCTTCTCAGTTTATCCATACACCCACAGCAACCTTTTGCTTAGCTTGGCCCTGCAAGTCTTTGTAGATCATGGCCTGCTTTTGTCACTTAGAGGCTGAGGCTTTCTGGATCCTGGAGAGTTTCTAGTCATTAAGATGGGATTAGCTGGGGAGCAGGAAGGCTGAGATGTTACCTCATCTTTTTTGGGGGGGGGGGAGATGTGCAGTGAATATTCAGTATTTACCTTTTTATTTTACACATGTCTTTTTATACCCAACTCCAAAAGGGGAAGGGGCGAGGCAACAGACTTCATCAACATGATAAAAAGAATAAACAGAGCATCTCTGACCTTTGGTCAAGATGGAGGTGATACACCTCTATACTCAAAATACTAATTAACCACTCTAGGTCAGGACCTCTTGTTTTGTAGCCACCCGTTGTCAACAACTCTGAAGAGCAAAACAAGCTTGAGCTCTCTGACCTCTAGTCAAGGCAGAATGGACTCACATCTGTGGGCCCTGACATCTGTACCCTGCACTGATCTCTTCTATTGTAACATCTGACATTTACAACAGTACAGCTAAAACTAATCCTTGTTGATACATTACCATTTATTAAAGTGTGTACTTAATGCATATTTTCTGAGGTTTAGTTATATCCTTTGGCACTTTTTGACTTGGACGAGTCCTTAGCTTTCCTTGCTTGTTACTGATGATTTTGACAGTTATGAACTATACTGGTCAATTACCTCATCTTACTGCTGTATTGAAACTCTGCTGAAGTGGGTTGTGGGTTGTTGAGATTTTAGTCTAAGGAATAAAATACTAGTTTTAGTGACAAGACTCAGGCTGTGTTCCTCCTTTTTCTCCTCCCCTGTACAGAGTAGCACATTGAGAATGCCATCCCAAGGTGAGGCCATCACAGAGTGATGGGAAAATGCTCATACTTGGGGAGTCAACAACCCATCTCAGTTGAGCAGTCAGTTTTGTTTGAAGGAGGCTAAACACCAATTGAGTAGGACACCCCCCCCCCAAAAAAAAAAGAAGGCTCACTTTCTAGTGTTCACAGCATATCCTGATGCCTCTGGGGTAATTACATGGGTACCTAAAACTCTCTCCCAAATACTTCCGACTTGGCCTCTTATTTAGTAACACCCCTGGCTATTCCCCTAACGTCTCCCCTTTCAACTTAAGCAAGCTTAGTTTAGAAGTGCACTGATAGCTTTCTCTCCAAAACAGTTCTGGGTGCACTTAGCAATATGTAGCAGGGCATCTTTTGGTACAAATGCTTCCTGCCATATTGTTTAAGAGAAGCAGTGTGTATACCTATAATTACAGCGCTTGGAAGATGGGGCAGAAGGATGAGGAACTGAAGGTCAGCCTCAACTACATAGAGTGTCCGAGGCCAGAGAGTTCAGAAAAGAGAGAAAGAAAAGAAGGCACAGGACCCACACTGGGCTTGGGTTATATTTGTAGCAGAAGGAGTAGTTTGCATTTTAAGGCTCAACTTCCGCCTGCATGTGTTGAAACATGCATACACATTGCTTTCTCTTTAAATTTGTTCTATTTTCATACCTCAGTTCATACCCCACTTTAGAAAAAAACAGTGCTTACTTGTCTTTAAATATTTATCTCCATGCATGTGTGTTTATATTCTTACATTCTTTTAAATTTCCTGTGTACATTCCCCCACCCCCTTTGCTTTTATCTGTTTTTCTAACTCCCTGTCTCCTGAAAAATGTTTATTTTGGCAAATTGTATGCCATGGTGTTGGCATCTGTGTCCGTGTCAAGCAATAGAACTGGCTGCTGCTGACAAGCTGTGGTACATCAGGTACCCAGTTCCACAGGGGCTGCCTCCCGCAGGGTAGGCTCTGGAACTGAGAACAGAGTGAGCCATCAAGGAACATCTTGGGTGTGTGTTGGTTGCTTTGTATTTGCTTTTGTCTTACGTTTCTCTTGGTCTTTGGGAGTTTTTCATGTTAGGTTTCAAACCAGAAGAAATAGCTGAGGTGCCTACCTAATATATCAGAGCAGACACCGGCTGCCATATTCTCCCTGCATCTCTCAGTCCCTACCTATCATGGGGACCCTCACGGCTGGCATAATCCATGACCTACCCTAAACTTCTCCAGCCCAGGAGTTGGGCTGCCCTTCCCTCAGCTGCTCTTCCTTATATAGTCCAACCATTTTGGTTACCTGTTTGTTTGTTTTTTTTTGTTTTTTTTTTGTTTTGTTTTTTCGAGACAGGGTTTCTCTGTAGCTTTGGAGCCTGTCCTGGAACTCCCTTTGTAGACCAGGCTGGCCTCAAACTCACAGAGATCCGCCTGCCTCTGCCTCCCGAGTGCTGGGACTAAAGGCGTGCGCCACCACCGCCCGGCTTTTTTTTTTTTAATCTACTCTCTTTTGGACCTCCTGGCTACTACATCTGGTTCCCCTCTCTCCCTTCTTCTTTCCCCTCCTCTTTCTCCTCACAGGGCCTCATGTCCATTCTGGACACTCCCAGATGTCCCTGCCTCTGGCCATGCTTTCCCACATATCTATAATAAACCTTCTTCTCCACTACACCTAGGAGCAATATGTCCTTCCTTTTTAGTTCTTCTTCTTCTTTTTAAAAATTCATCTGGTGCCAAAACCTGGGACCATTCATATTCCTTTCCTTTTTTATATTTTTTTCCAATCAATTCATAGTGTTCACTTTTATAAATTGACATCATCTTAGTCACACAGCTAGTGCCTATAGGTAATCAGAGAAAGTTTTGTTTTTGTTTTGTTGTTGTTGTTGGGTTTTTGTTTGTTTGATTGGTTGGTTGGTTTTGCAGGTTTATGTGTGTGTGTGTGTGTCTGTGTGTCTGTGTGTGTGTTTGAGGCAGGGTTTCTCTGTAGCTTTGGAACCTGTCCCGGAACTCCCTCTGTAGACCAGGCTGGCCTTGACCTCACAGAGATCCACCTGCCTGGGTTTAAAGGCGTGGGCCACCACTGCCTGGCAAAAGTATTTTATAAAGAATTTGAGATTTAGAGAATATAGATGACCTGCCCATGAGCATACAAAGGAAGTTGACAGAACTAGATTCAGATCTTTAGGCAGTTGGTCTGCTATACAGTTATTGCCATATGGGGGAAGGCTTTGGACTGACAGCCTTACTGGATGGCACTGAGTGTTTTCTGTATTTTTCTGTGTTGGGCAGACATAAAGGAAACTAGGGTTTTCACTGCTTATCTTTTCATTCATCCTTTATTCACTCACTCATTCATTCATTCAATATAAAAATTACATTTAGGTGCAGGGGGTATCAAAATTTAACAGGATAGTGTCATAAGCTCTAAATAAGTCCATTTGTAATCTGGTTAAGAAGATATGTTGGGAAACAGTCTGGTGCAAGTATGTCTAGCCTGCAGTTTGTGATCCACATATATCTCAGGATACCTGTGAATGTGGACAAGTGTATTTGTAAATGACAATGTCATGTTGCAGTGTCAAGCTTGGGACACCCTTTTAAGTATTATTACCACAATAAATACCTTTCCAGCTACGGTAGAGGAATTCAAAATTGGCCATTTCCACCTGGGGTAGGTGAAGGGGATTGGATGAAGAAAATCTAGGAGCTTGACATGCTTGACATGATGCAGGATTGGTATGGAGGGAGAGGCAGTATGAGATGATGAAGGGGAAGCCTAAGCAGAAACCAAATTATGGGGGCCTTGTCAGCTTGCTTTTAGTCTGCAGGTGTTTCAGTGAGTTGCACGGTATAAAGATGTCAGAAATGAGAATATGGACCAGAATAGGTTGAGGCTGAAGCAAAGAGAAATCAGTCCCGATGCAAGAAGAGATCTGAACAAAGGAAGTAGCAGTAGCAGTGGGAATGGGGGTAGGAGCTGTTTAAGGTATTAGGGAATGGAATTGATGAGATGAAGTTGTCGAGTAGGTGGGTTTGTTGGGGAGCAGTATGGAACCAGATGCATAGAGAAGGGGAAGAACACAGGCTTTTTGTTGTAATACAGAGCGGCAGGGCTGCGTCCCCGGCACCCAGCCACCCGCATGGCTAGCTTATGCCCCAAAATAATTACACGGAAACTGTATTCTTTTGATCACTGCCTAGCCCATTAGTTCCAGCCTCTTATTGGCTAGCTCTTACATATTGTTCTAACCCATTTCTAATATTCTGCGTAGTACCACGAGCTGGCTCACCAGGAAAGATCTTAACCTGCGTCTGTCTGGAGTGGGAGAATCATGGCGACTCCCTCACTCGGCTTCTTTCTCCCAGCATTCTGTCTGTTTACTCCATCCACCTAAGGGCTGGCCTATAAATGGGCCAAGGCAGTTTCTTTATTAAATGAAAGTAACTCCTCCATCAGCTTTTTGTCCTTTCTTTATCTATGGTGGTAAAACCAGAGGTAAAGAAGCACAAAACAGTGTATGGATGGCAAAGAAAAGCCAACTCTGTTAGGTGGTGCACACACACACACACACACACACGAGGAGGAAGGTGGGCTTTGTCTTTCTGGTCCTTGCTGGTTCTTAATGGCAAGATCTAGTGTATGTGTCATACAATATACCAAGTGGATGGAGAGTCAGGCTGTGTCATGGAGGTCACTCAGGAAGCTCTCCACTAACCTTTTCTGAATCTGAACCAAGGAAGCCACTGGGTACAATGTTCCTGAAGAATGACAGCACCAGGGTGGGAGATCAGACACCAAAAGAGGGTTTGCTCAGGGATTGGCACTGTCATTACCTTAGCCATCATTTTCTCTCACCTGACAGGTGAGGAATTGTCTACTTTCTCTCTCAACCTGTTTAGGGATCAAAGACAACTAAATGAAACTGAAGACTAAGGCTGAGTTATCTCTCGTGTCAGCAGATGCTGTGCAAATTCCTTGTTACAAAATCCAGGCATCCTGCCATCTTCCCACAGCCCTGTTGTATCTTTCCTTAAGCCTTCTGTGAGAAGTAAGAAATTCTTCTGAGCCTCTCCCTAGCCTGGGAGCAGAGACCTGTGGAGGCACTCTTCCTATATGCAACTGAGAATCACCCAGAGTCCTCTGTGGAATCCCAGGACTTATCTTTGTAGGTGGCTTTTATATCTGGGTCTTTATAAAGCAAGAGAGAATGAGGGCCCCTGTCCATTATGTGTAGGCTGGGTTCTCCTTAGGTTCAATGCTCTGCTTGTGCCTGCTACAGAGGGTTGAGGCACCTCCTCACTGATCAGGATCTTTAGTCATGAGCGTGGCTCTGCACTACAGTTCTCTCATCCATGCCCATATACACCTGCAATGGCTCTTGTTTGACTTGCCCTTTTAAAAAACAACTTAAGCATGTTGAGATTTCCTGTTATCAGGGCAGTCAGAGACTGTGACCCAACAGGGAATTGTCAGCCAATTCTTGACTCACCAGAGCTCCAGTTTTCTGTATGTGAACAGGTGGTGGCAACCACTTGGCTCAGAAACAGATGGCTGCTGTCCTGGAGATGGCATGACACTTTGGAGGCTTTGAAGCTGGACAGCCCAGCTTTTGATCAGCCAAATCTTCTCTGGTTTCAGTGTTAGCAAACTCTTGCCACCTTTGAGCTAATATTGTTCAGAAAGAATTCTTGAACCAGGCACGGTAGTTGCACGCCTTTAATCCCAGCACTTGGGAGGCAGAGGCAAGTGGATCTTTGTGATTTTGAGGCCAGCCTAGACTACAAAGTGAGTTCCAGGACAGCCAAGGCTGTTACACAGAGAAACCCTATCATGAAAAGCCAAAAAAAAAAAAAAAAAAAAAAATGGCAGTAATTATCACAGTAGATGCCAGAAGAGTGTGCTAAGGAGGAAGCTTGCTCAGAGCTCCTAAGTTTACTCACCTTTACCTCTTCCTACCATTTCTGTTCAACATTCATAGTGTTCTTTAGAGATGCTGACCACATGATAAGAGCTCTAGCAGGGAAGTCCCTGGTGCTTATAAATGCTGTGTCCAGTGCTCTGGAGAACGCTGGTGAACTATGCTTGGAGGCCTGAGAGTTTACAAAGATGGAAGGGGCAACTGTTTACTGGCTGTTTTCCATCTCTTATCTATTAAAAAGTTTTAAAATTAACATAGCATAGTAGGTTCCGCTATGGAATTTGAATACATACATGTATTCATTACCCTCCTCTCCTACCCTGAGACCTCTTTTTTCCCTTTCATAGACCCTTTTATAGTGCCATGACCCCCATAATATGTGTATTATGTATATGTGTGTAAATATTGGATCTGTATATGAGGGAAAATGTGGTTCTGTGTCTTAATAAAAGAATTTCTAATTCCATCTATTTTCTTGCCGATATCATGATTTCATTTTTCTTTATGGCTGGGTAAAACCCCATTGCATGTATGTACCACGTTGCTTTGATCTATTCATCTGTTGATGGATATCTAGACTATTTCCACTTTTTAGTTATTGTAAACAGTGCAGCAATAAGCATAGATGTGAAAGTATCTTTGTGCTTAGAGTCCTCTTTGTAGAGCAACAGAGTGTAGTGTAAATTTATATTGTGTCTTCACTACTTACCAGCTGAGTGACTTTGGTGAGATATGAATTTCTTTAAGTCGTTGTGTCTTTTTATTTGTAACATGAAGACAACAACACATAATAATGACCTAATAGAATTTTCATGAAGATAAAACTAGTTCATATATATAGGAACATTTTCTGAGATCTTTGTTAGGATTTCAAGCTGGGAAACAGCTGAGACTTGTTGGATATGAATCCACTGTTGTAGGGTAGCGCTAACTAACGAGCCTTCTGAAAAAGTGGGAAGATCTCTTTTTTGAAGGGCCTGCCTAACTTGGAGATCCTCATTCTGGTCTGGATAGTGGGATCTTATATCCAGTACCCAGTCTTAGGGGAGACACACCCAAGGGTTTAAAGGCCAAGTAGTTTGGGGCATATACATTTGGGAATACTTTAGAAAGTAATATGTTGGACATGTTTTTCTGAAGCTCATGAAAGTTGGTCATTAGCATCTTTTCTCATCTGTACATTCATTGGTATCACACTGATAGCTCAAGGAGATTTATACTGTAAAAAGCAGTGTTACCAGTCTCTGCTTTTTTCTACAGAGAGCCAAGCCAGTTATCCAGTTAGCAGCACGTTACTGATCTTACTGTTCTCTAATTGACAGCTACAGACTCTTGGAGTGTTCTAGTCCATTGTAGATCAGGGTTTTACTCCATATATTACTCAGGGTCTCTGAGGATGAACTAGACAGAAAGGCTCATGGAAGTTGGCCTGCTGTGGCTAAAAAGCTGTTCTCTACTCGAGGACAGCCTTGAGGATATATATTACCTGAAGAGTACTTTTTCCTTTGTTTTGGATGTACTATCCCAGGTTAGCCTCAGACTTACTGTGTAGCTAATGATAACCTTCAACTCATGATCCTCCTGCCTCCATCTCAAGTAATGGGAATGGGGGGCAGGACACTTAACAGAATATTTTTGAGACTTCTACAGGAACAGAATATCAGAATGAAACATGACCCCTCTGGTTTTTAGACTACTCATCACAGTTTTCTTCTCTCTCTCTTTCTCTCTCTCTCTTTTTTTCCTTTTTGCTCTTAGGTCTCAGTCAGTCTCTCCACCTCCAGTTTTGTACCCACCAAGAAGTCCCATCTACCCACTCAGTGATAGTGAAACCTCAGCCTGCAGGTACCCCAGCCACCCTAACTCCCAGGTGCTCCTCAAGGACCGGCACCCTCGTAGTCCTTCAGTCCTAGGCCCTCAGGATCCCTCCCCAGAGACTTCACCACCCATCTGTACCCTCAAGGCTACCAGCTTCAGTTTTTTGGACCGAACCCGTTCAGTACGCAAGAGAGAGGACCAGAAGGAGACTGTCCAGGGTGCAGCCCAGGATGTAGAGGGTGTGGCTGCTTGCCTCCCCCTTGCCCAGAGCACCCCATTCCTAGGGCCTGCGGGCCCACGGAGTGTTTCGCTGACTTGCACTGGTACCCGAGCCCATAGCCTGGGCATCCGGGAGAAGATTTCAGCATGGGAAGGTCGTCGAGAAGCTTCACCCAGGATGAATCTGTGTGGAGAGAAGCGGGAGGGCTCTGGGAGCGAGTGGGCAGCCAGTGAGGGCTGCCCCAGTGTGGGCTGTTCCAGTGTGGTGCCATCCCCCTGCAGCTCAGAAAAGACCTTTGATTTCAAAGGCCATCGGAGGATGAGCAGGACCTTCTCTGAGTGCTCCTACCCTGAGACAGAGGAGGAGGGAGAGGCACTCCCTGTGCGGGACTCTTTATACCGGCTGGAGAAGCGGCCAGGCCGGAGTGAGCCCAGTGCCTTGCTCAGGGGTCATGGCAGCAGGAAAGAGAGCTCAGCAGTGCTGAGCCGGATCCAGAAAATTGAGGAAGCCCTAAAGGAGCAGCCTGGCCGGGGTCTCCCCCAGCTCCCCAGCAGCTGCTACAGTGTAGACCGTGGAAGGAGGAAGACTGGAACCTTGGGCACCTTGGAGGAGCCAGCAGGGAGTGCAAGTTTGAGCTCCAGCAGCAGGGCAGCAGGAGTAGCTGGAATTGTGGGGGAGGCTGACCCACCTCTGGACAGGGAAGGCAGCGGTCCCACGAAGTCAGGGATCCCTGGAAATAGCCCTAGCCCTCAGCTGCTGCCTTCGAAGAGCTCTCCTGATCCCGCTGTGAACCCTGTCCCCAAACCCAAGCGTACCTTTGAATACGAGGCTGACAAGAACCCCAAGACTAAGCCAAGTAATGGTCTACCTCCTTCACCCACACCTGCTGCTGCTCCACCCCCCTTGCCTTCCACACCAGCCCCACCAGTCACCCGGAGACCTAAGAAGGACATGCGTGGTCACCGGAAGTCACAGAACAGGTAAGGCATGCCCTCTTGTGTCAGGTAGTGGGACCCAGTGGCATTCTTTTAAATGAAAGAAGCAGCAGATTGTGCTTGGGTCACAGGAGTGTGCTACAAGTTCTGAAGCACTGAGTGATTGTTAGTTTGGCAGTTGTGTCAGGGAAAATGGAATGGTTCTCTTGAGTACTCTGTCTCTCTCCCCTCTCATTTTGTAACTGGCCTGGAATTTGTTATGGACTTGACTGGCCTTGAACTCACTGAGATCATCTTGCCTTGGCCTCCTAAGTGTTGGGTTTAAAGTCATGTACTACTACCAGGCCTATTCTCCTGTTCTTGAATGGGAGGGGGGAGGGGGAGGGGGAGAGAGCAAGCTACCAGGCCTATCCTCCTGCTCTTGAATGGGGGGGGGGGGACAGAAAGCTGTTCTTGGCAGTGCTGGGTACTGAAGCTATTGGCTAGGTTTGTTGGGGTGAGCTATCTATGTTAAAGATTCCTTACATCACTGGAAGAAGGTTAAAGCTACCTTTATTTCCGGTCTTCCAAAGAAGGCTATCTGTTGAAGGACTGATAGAATATCAGCCTCACAACCACATGAAGTGCTGTGCTGAAAATTAATTTTTAAAACAATTTTTAATGATTTATTTTTATTTTACATACATTGGTATTTTGCCTGCATGCTTATCTGTTGGATCTCCTGGTACTGGAGTTATAGACTGCAGTAGGCTGCCATGTGGGTCCTGGGAATTGAACTCAGGGCCTCTAGAAGAGCAACCTGTGCTCCTAATGGATAAGCCATCTCTCCAGACCCCTGAAAATTTATTTCTTTAAGTTAAACTGTACCAGAGGATTATATTTTATCATTAATTCAGGGATGTTGACAAATTCAGTATGATTCCTTTCTCTTGAGAGCCTCCAGCCTGGACAGATGCCCTGGTTCTGTTTCAAAGGGTGGTTCTTGGATCCTGAAAGAGAGAAATATGGGAAAATATTTCACTAACTTCTTGGCGAAGTCTAAGAACTACCTTTTCTGGTTCCTGATCATTCCTGGCACTTTGGGTCCTGAACTAGCAGGGACCGCTCCTAGGTGTGACACGTAATATGGAGTTGGTAAAAGTTGAAAGATACCTGTTAACCTAATTCTGTGGCAGGTTGGAAGCAAGCATTCTTTGGAATCCTTACCTTTAACTTATACATCCCAAGATTGCTTCCCTTCTGGGAATGTTCTAATATGTTACCACTCTCCATGCTTCATCCAGCATATCCTATCTCAGATACAAAGTTTCCATGTGTAGAGGGAGAATCACAAAGTTTCAGACTCCTGAGTCGGGATACCTTATGGCTATATACAGGCTTATGTTTTGACCTTTCCCAGGAATGCTTATTGGCTCCTTAATTTACTTATCAGTCTCCAAGTGAGCTTGCTTTGAACATATTCATCTGTTTCTGCTAACATCCATCTAGAGCCTGCTGTACACCTTACCTTGTGCTGGTCCAAGGGACACAGAGACAAGTTGTGGTTCTTCCTTCAAGGACTTGATGATCTGATACATAGAGAAATCGCAGATACCATGATATGCATCATGACCCCTTGCAGTGCGGAATGCTGTAGAGACTCAGAGAAGAAGCATCTAAATTCAGCTCAGAAGTAGGGAAGGTTACTCCTGGGGGTAGTTAGTGAGCCAGAGTTAGAATAACAGAAAACAGTTGGCTAGGTAGCAAGGAATAGGGAAGAGTTGATCAACCCAAAGGTATTATGTGTATTCCCACACATCACATTTGCATGTAATGTACAGAGAGAGAGGGGAGGGGAGGGGAGGGGAAGGGAGGGGAGAGGAGAGGAGAGGAGAGGAGAGAGGAGAGGAGAGGAGAGAATGAGAACGGTGGAGTCTTTTAAAGAATTTTTTCAGACTTTGGCCTGTGTATTTGGAGAAAAAGAGGAACAGTTCAGAAAGTGTGAGCTGTTGTGTTTGCTTGTCTGAACCTTGAATGTTTTTCCCCTAAGGAGGACATGATGATAAGTTTGTTTATGTATGTCACGTGTGCTTCTAAAAGACTTATTTTAAAGAAATGTAAAATCCAGATACTTACTATATGCAGTCGGGTGGGGGGGGTAAATTTCTGAGGAAGAGAGGCTGGGGAGCTGGCTTAGTCCGTTTCGTGCTTGCCACACAAGGATGAAGATTGGAGTTTGTATCCATAGCACCCATGTGAAAACTGGGCATGATACATGGCAACCCCAGCTGGTGGGGGTGGAGTCAAAACAGACATATTCCTGAAGCTTGCTGGCTAGCCAGCCTAGATGAATCGATGAACTGCAGAGACTGTATATCAAAAAAACAAGGCACACAAGAATGGCACATACCTTTAATTAATCCCAGCACTTGGGAGGCACGTGGATCTCTATGAGTTTGAGAAAAGCCTGCTCTACATAGTAAGTTTCAAGCCAGCTAAGGCCACACTGAGTGAGACCCTGTCTCAAAAACAAGGTGAAGAACAATCAAGAAAGATAACCATGTCTGGCTTCCACACCTACATGAACATGTACATACATGCACACACAGCAACAACAAAATCCTGGGGGAAAAGTAGACTATATTTATCTTGATGAGAAGCAATGTATTGACCTTCAACATGGTACCTGTATAAAATGTCCAGTATTTGACTATTTAGCTTGGTAGTATTTACCCTATACAGAAGCTTATGAGTCATTAGAAATAAAGTACTTGGCCATGGATATTTGTACATATGAGGAAAGGAGAGCTAAAGACAGAATTCTGAGAGACCATGGCATTGAAAAGGACATTTAGAACTGCTTATGGTGGTACATGCTTTCAATCTCAACACTCAGAAGGGTATAAGCAGGTCTCTATAGTGAATTCTAGGTCAACTAGGGCTATATAGAGAGACCCTACCTCAAAATAACAAATATAAGAACAGCCTTTTAAAAAAGGAAATCTCGCCAGGCATAGTGCTGCACACCTCTGTCAGCACTTGGAGCTGATGGAAGAGCAGCACGAGAATACCGGGATAAGGACTGTAGTGTTAGGTTGTTTGGTTGAATGCTGCAGAGGGGCTAGGCGAGCTTAAGAGAGTGGTCCTTGACTTGCAACCCAGGGCTCTCAAGATGAGTATTCAATAAGCAAGAAAGAAAGGATGTCGTTGAAAGAGTAAGGCACTCAAAGATAAGAAATATTCAGTCACACTGTCTCTTTTTCCCCTAAGAGACATGAGGGGAAATCCAGAGGACCTGTATCGTGGAAAGAGAACCAACTCCTAAGTTGTTCTCTGACCTTCACATGCATGCCTAAAAGAAGTAAACATAATATTTCTAAAAGGGTCAGACCCATGTCAAATGTGTCATCTCATTGAACTTCACTGGAAGGGATATGCCTTGGATAAAGAGAGAATGTAGCCAGAATCCCAACTCAGATAAGGAGAGAAGATATCTTAGGATCCAAGAAGCTGTGGTTCCAATTCTGCAGTGTAGGTTGTCTGGGGGGTAGAAAGGAACAGTGGGCTGGCTGGAGGGGCACTACAACAGATTGTCCTCCTAGCTCTACTAAAGAAGAGTTCTGACTTTCTTTGAGGGTTCAGCCCTTCTTGAATTAACAAGCCATCCTGTACTATTTCCTCTGCCCCTCTAACAGCCCTGGACATGACCTTCCAGTATAGAGTCCTTATGGCGTGCTCAGAGTCCTTGCTAGGAAGCTGGTTCATTGTTCTATTCCTTTGGAAATGGCAGACTTTTCTCAAGAAGGATACTTTCTTTCTAAGTCTGAGAGGTCAGAATTGTGGTTGGAAGTTTAGACTCTGGAAGCAGGCAACCTTGGAAAATCTTGCCTTCGTGCCTCCAATCTTCTTGTTCATAAATGGCACAGTACTTGTCAGCTCTGTTCTGAAGGCCAACGAGATGACACAGGAACAGGAACATTTGACATGGCATCTGACCACTTTTTAAAAATTAATTGTGTTTATCTATTTTAGGCTTGTATGTGGAGGTTAGAGGACAACTTATAAGAATTGGTTCTCTTTCTACCACATGGGTCCTAGGAATTGAACTCTGGTCATTAGGCTTGGTGGCAAGTGCCTTTTCCTGCTGAGCTATCATCTCACTAGCCCAGACAGGATGTTTTTAAACTGTGGAAATTATTACCTCATACTGATATTATAAAAGATGAGCACATTGCAGTCACTCAGACTGGGGCCCTTTAGACTATCTTGTCTTCTTGCTTGGAAGTGTAGTAACAAGCTTGAGGAGGAAGGCCTCTGATTGTGACTGTTTTCCATGGCTGTTGCCAGCAACACAAAGGGATCTGGTCCAGCCAAAATGACTCTTGCTCTTGTCCACAGAAAATCCTTTGAGTTTGAGGATGCATCCAGTCTCCAGTCCCTGTATCCCTCTTCTCCCACTGAGAATGGTACTGAGAGTCAACCCAAGTTTGGATCCAAAAGCACTTTAGAAGAGAATGCGTATGAAGATATTGTAGGTAAGCAATGGTAGAGGTGGCGGGGGTGGGCCTTCCCTAGGAGCTATGGAAGAGCTACTAGGAGATGCTCATGTGGAACACTATGGTAATTACCACCTTAGGTAGTTCCTGGACATGGCAGTAGAGCATCTCAGCTGATTAAGCCTAGCCCTGAGTGAACTGAAATCCAGAGGGCCTTTGGGACCACAGGAAGGGACAAACAACATCATTTCCTTTCTTATGTATTTGGAAGACTTGAGAGACCAATGGATACTCTTCCTTAGCTGTATACCCTTAGGCAAGTCACTTAACTTTTGAAGGCTCTGTTCTTCTGTAAAACAATGGCAATATGAGAATCTGAACAATTGTACTAATAGTAATACTACTTAAGATTGTTGTTAGGATGTTTAGAGAGATGGGTTAGTGGTTAAGAGTACTGGATGGCCTTTCAGAGGACCCAGGTTCAATTTCCAGCACCAACATGGCAGCCCACAACTGTCTGTAACTCCAGTTCCAGATCTCATGCTGTCTTCTGATCTCCATGAGTACTACATATGCATGATGCACAAGTATGCATTCAGACAAATGCTTATACACATATAAAGTAAAAATAAATAAAATCTCAAAAAAAATGTTGTTAGGATTAAATGAGCTAAGACTATGGCACTGCTAGATCTGGTGTCTAGGATAAGCCTGCTTCCTGGTTCGAGAACATCTGTGATTCCCCAGTGGCTTAAGAGGCTTAAGAGGCTAGGGAGCTCAGTGGGGTTCTATATTGTCACCTATCCTTTATGAGAGTTCTTCCTTCTTGACCTAATTCCCTCCCAGAGACCCACTCACAAGGACTTTGGGTATGGATTTTGAGGGGGCAGACATACAGATGCATATCCCAGTTACAGATCCTAGAAAAGGGCAGAAGACTCCTCTGTCACAAAGGACTTTGTTATTTATGGCACAGCAGGCAGCATGAGCTCCATATTTCCCCAGGCTCCCTCTCCTTGGCCACAGTGGCATGGGGCTTTGGGAAGACGGCCTCAGTAGAGACATCAAACCACACATTTAGAGGAGACACCGGGTTTTTCAAAGACTTTTAGTAAATCTGTCCAATCATTGCCCTACAAAAGCAGTTTCTGGTCAGTAAACAGATTGCCTTTGGCTGGTCCATCAACACTACCCTTGCTTTCCAGGCTATTTCCTATATAAACGCCGGGAGAACATAGTTTGGAATCATTCATTCTTCCTGCCCTGCAGAAAGGCAGCAGTGCAGTGCTGTTAGAGCTGCTTCCCAGCCAGGGAGTGAGCATGGTGTGTGCAGGCTTGATTTCCAGGGTCTGCAAAGGAATGGATGACATAGTCCTGGGTTTGGTTTATTTTGGGTATTTTTGTTGTTGGTTTTTTTTGTTTTTGTTTTTGTTTTTTTTGCTTTTTCGAGACAGGGTTTCTCTGTGGCTTTGGAGCCTGTCCTGGAACTAGCTCTTGTAGACCAGGCTAGTCTCGAACTCACAGAGATCCGCCTGCCTCTGCCTCACAAGTGCTGGGATTAAAGGCATGCGCCACCACCGCCCGGCTATTTTTGTTTTTGAGACAGGTCTTTTGCTGTGCTTCTTAGGTTAGTCTCGAACTCTTAAGTCCTCCTGCCTCAGCCTTTTGAGTAACAGGATTATAGTAGGCGCAAGCTATCCTTTGGCTATTTTTGGTGTTCATTTTAGTTCTATCCTTATCTCCTTCAGGGGAGCTTTGATTCCATGCAAAATGTGTCTCTGAATAGATAAACAAGGCAGGGAGAAGCAGTGTGCTGTCCTCATTTCAGTGCTGTCTTGCTCCATCTCAGGCCTTGAATTTGGAGAACATGTCTTAATATTAGAAAGAATGGTGGCCACAGTAGAGAGAACCTTCCAGATTCTTAGGATATGAGAATCTTAGGAAGAAGTCTGCTTTCCCTTTTGATCTGTGCCATCTCTTCATAGTTTCCTCCTTATTTTGGTTTATCTCCATTTTACTTTACTTTATTTTAGCTTTTCAAGACAGAGTTTCTCTGTGTAACAGTCCTGTCTGTCCTAGAACTTGCTTTGTAGACCAGGCTGAGATCTGCCTGCCTCTGCCTCACAAGTGCTAGGATTAAAGGTGTGCGCCACTACTGCCTAGCTTATCTTTATCTTTATATATGTATATATAATTGTTTTATGTGTCTGGGTGTTCTGCCTGTCTGTGGAGATTGGAATAAGGCATCCAGCCCCTACTGGGAACTAAACTCTTGTTCTCTGTGAGAGCAACAAGAGGTCCTAACCGCTGAGCTGTTCACTAGCCCCCTTAGTTTCCTCTTTGCAAATTACTGGTCTAGCACTTTGGGGGTTATAGTAGCAGTATTCAGACCCACAGACGTACTGTTTTCCTATGTATGGGGCATGGGGCATGTAGCATGTGTCCATGGAAAAGTGCATTGCTGCAGTAAGACTGGAGGTACGAGAGCCCTCTGGCAACAGGAAAGACTGTGGAGGGAAGCCTTTTCTCTACTACTTGGGAAATGATAGCTCTGTATTCAGAGCTAGCACAGAACTGTGGGGATTGGAGCCAAAGGTCCAGAATTAAGGAAAGCAGTCAAGAAAGAAGCTTTAGTTCCTGTTCTATTGTGTACAACTTTCATCTCCAGCGTATCTGTCAGAGAAGCATCCAGTCTGCTATGTATTTCCTTATACCCTTACACAGCATCGCAGAGTGGAAGGACATTTCTAGTGAGTGAAGAAACAGCTCTGTTGCTTCATCTTCTCATCCTCAGCCAACCCTCTCTGCCTCCTAGCACAGGGTCTTTTTCAGTTGGCAAAAATTGTAATGTTATCATTGCTGCTCAAGGCTCTCGAGCATTACTGTGACTGCTGTATGATGGCAGAAAGTTATAGTTTTTTAATATCCCTGCAGTACAACTGGCAGGAAGAACTGCGATCCTGTTTGCTTACATGCCTTAGGAGGCCTTTCTGTGCTGCCAGAGGATTCCAGGGGTAGATATATCCTTACAGCAACTGAACTAAGAGAAGGAGACAGGTGACTTCTCTTTTTCTCTAGACTCTGTTTAGGGCTGTGTCTTAGTTAGTATTTCTATTGTTGTAAAGAGACACCATGACCATGGCAACTTTTACAAAGGAAAACATTTCATTGAGGTGGCAGCTTACAGTTTCAGAGATTTAGTTTATTATCATCATGGCGGGGAGCATGGTGTCATGCAGGCAGACATGATGCTGGTGTATGTTGGTCAGAAGGCAACAGGAAGTGGAATGTGACACTGGGCATAGCTTGGGCATATATGAGACCATAAAATCTACCCCCACAGTGACACATTTCCTCCAACAAGACCTTGCCTACTCTTAACAAGATATACTTCCTCATAGTGCCATTCCCTATGAGTTCAATGGGGCCAGTTACATTCAGAGTGCTTGGGGGGAATTTTCTGAAGGTAGTGTCCTAGGCCTTCTTAGGAGAGGAGGGTATCTGCCTCTCATGTATTAGGAAGACGTTTCTACTTTGGGATATTACATTGAGAGACAAGAAATGTAGGGACTGCTTGGTTGCTTCTTGGATGAATGAGGTAAAGCTAGGGGGAAGTACTGTACATGATAAAGTTGGGGTTGGGCAGCTTAATTGCTTAATTGCTTGCCTAACTTCTGGATCTTTAGAGCCTTGGGATGAAGGAATGGGTGTGAGACATAGAAAAGACTGTAAGGTAATCTCTAGGCTCTGAGTTCGAGTTCGGTGATTATGTTTTGTGGGTTGGGGTGGAGATACCCTCGAGTGTCTGTTAGGCCAATGCCTTGGGTGTGTTTTTGTTTTGTGTCTCCAACAGCAGCTCAGTCTGAATCTTAGGATCTAACCAGAGATGTTTGAGGAAAAAATACAAGGGAAAACATTTTCTTTCTATTAGATTCTGGTTGATTTTTCCATCCACTTTCTTCAAAGAGGCTCAAGAATGTGGAGACCTCTTAGAGACTTCTAGAGCTTTCTTGCTGAACTTTGAAGGTCACTTCCTCCCCCCCCCTTTTTTTTTTTTTTTTACTTAGAATTGATTATTAGCCCTGACTTCTAAGAGCCTTGGTCTTGCCCAGCCTCTGCTTTGTAGAATTAAGACTGTTCCTAATTCCAGCTGGGTTATCCAGCTTTGTGCAAGTTGAGGTCCACTGGGACACAGGAAGCTGTGTCTGGGCCTATGATGATGGATCTATGAAGGAGGCAGAGAGCACCCATGATAATTTTTCATCTTGGCTACATCCCTTTGACCTCGTGCTCCTGAACTGTTAGAGATTGTAGCCCACTGGCTCAGAGGCTAATAAGTCATCTTTGTTAACAGCAAATATGAGCAAGGCACTTTGGGACATTTACTGTCCACATCAGGCATGATTCCTGAGGTACTGGGGAAACCTCAGAAAGGCTGAGATTTAATAGGCTGCCGATTTGCAATAGTAGGGTTCAAAAAGAAACTTGTTGCCTTGCTGCTTCCTGAGGCTGTTGACAATGAAGACTGTACCGTATCAGCTTGCTAAGGAGTAATATAGAGTGGCCTCTACCTAATCAAGTAGCCTGGGCTGCATTCCTGTTGAGATTCCCACTCCTGTCGGTTAGCTGAGGCCCAGTGAGAGCTTCCAGGATACTGTTCAGTGGGATACAAGTCAGAACAGAGCCAGTAGATCTTGCCAGTAAAGCCCTTTCAGCTTTTTCTCTGCCTTCTCTCATTCACCCCCAGGCTAGGCAACAGTAAGGAACAGAAGGAACCTACCAGCATGGATGGTGCTTCAGCAGGAAGCAAAGCAACCAAGAAGTGTGGCTCAGGGAAAGATGCCCAGGGCTGTTGGGAATTGGGGTCAAGCCTTGGAGGGTGGGTAACAGAAGTCCCCAAGGAAACTGGACCCCCAACCTGGCCCTTTTCCCTTCTGTGTCAGGAAAGGAGAAAGGTGGTGACCTAGGAGAAACAGCTTATTGAAGCCAGAGGATGGCTAGAAAGGGAATCTACAGACCTAAGGCCTTAGCCATGTTTGCAGCCCTGTTAGCTTGGAGTGTTATGGGTATCTTGAATAGATGTACTCTTTTCTAAACTTTTATTCTAATTTATGAGAGAGTGGGGAATGAAAAGGGCAGTTTTCCTGTATGACACCCCGAAGAGTGGGGCTAGGACCTGGTGGACCTGGACCCTTCTTGCAGAAAGATCAGCATGCTGGGATTGCATTCTGGCAAGCCTCTTCAGAAGAGTGCAAAGCAGAAGTGACTGAGATGCCTCTGGCCCTTATCTTGTCAGCAAGGCTGGGAAAGGTTGAGACCTCTGGTTCCCGAGCCAAACTTGATAAGATGGGGCTGCTCAGAGACAGTATTAGCTTACCGTCCTGTCACCCTCCAAATGCTGTACGGACTGCCCCGAGGAAGCCATGTGGGCAGGGATGCACGTGAAAGGCATGCCGTCTGTCCAACTCCCTGTCTCCCATCAGTACCTGTCATTCCGCTCTGACCTCTCTAGCCTTCACTGTAAGCTGTTCTGAGCACTTCGTCGCAGCTTCTGCTTTGGTATTTACTTGCTCTCAGCAAATTCGGTTTATTGGCTCTAGAACTCGGCATCTCTTCGCTCTTTGTCCATCTATACCTCCATGCATCTTTCCTGCCTGCAGAGATAGGTGATTGGGATTTCACCAGTGAAACAGTCCTAAGAATCACCAAGAGTGGATGACAAGTGCACTGGGATCAGGTTACTTAGAGTACAGAAGAAGGAAGCTGGTACTAAGACTGGACAGAAAGAGCAGGCACCGGAGGCAGTCCCAGCATGTGGAAGTAGGTGCTTTCCAACTGTTCTTCCTCAGATTGTCATCAGCAGGTAGCCACACTGTGCATCTACTGCTCCTCTGGGCCTCATCTTACACTTTTTTCTTGGAGCTTTAGGTTTTATATCATTTTACAAAGCTCTGATTCTGAGGAAAGATGAAAGGAGAAGAGGAGATAAGGATGAAGAGAAAAAGGAATTAAACTTAGCTCTCACAGCATGGCCCTCAGACACTATTAGGAAGTTTATAAATACCCGAGGCATCAGTTGTGGGGGCAGGAGGAGGGAGCAAGTCCATCCATCTCCCTTGCTGTGCCCATCCTCTCTCCCTCCCTGCTCTAGGGGCTTTTGATAATGTATAAACAGTTTTGGTTGTGGCTGAGGGAGGCTGTTGTCAAGCTAGTGTTGAAAGGCCAGAATTGCAGTAAACATCTATAAATGGTCAGCTCAGAGAACCTTGATGGAAAGGGATTGAGACTGGCCTTCCTATAGGCTGGGGATAATAAGGATCCTGGCCAATCATGTGACCCAAGACAATTTGAATAAGTTGTGAAATAAAAATAAACAAATATTCTTCCCCAATCTGGACAGTAATGCACTGGTCCTGTTTTACAGATCAGGAAGAATTATGCCCTAGCATTCGTCATCACCTTCACCTCACAGCCTTGTAGGATATTTGCTAGGTGGGAACTAAGAAGTAGAAAATCCACCCCATTTCCTGCCGAAGTATACCTCACAGTGGAATAGACTGGAAAAAAAAAACTGCAGGGGATGCTGGGCTTAAGACTTGAGACAGACAGGGCCACTGGGCCAGCTTTTCTTAGTCAGCACGCTGGAATGAAGAAGAGTCATTTAGTGGCTTGGCTATTACAGGAAGAGATCAGCTCCACTTCTGGGGACCATGTGGTGTTGGGAATCACTTAATCCAGCCCTAGCTCTTTTCTTGACCCATCCTTGACTCACAAGTTTACAGAAATCTGTATTGCTCTTGCTACAGTCTGTGGCCTTACTCCCTCACCTCCATAAAGGCATTTCATAAACTCACTGTGGTCTCTTATTTAATAAATAGATGCTACAGTTTAGGAGAACCTCAGCCTCTCAAGGAATCTCTAAGCAGGCTAGGTTTGGGCTTTTCTCCTGTACCCTGTTTAGGGAAGTTGTAATTCTAGCAGCCTCTGTTTCTAGTCCTGTAGGAGTAGGGTCTCAGCCACTGTGGGGGGTAAGGCACGCAGTTGTCTGCCGGATAGGCATGGGACTCAGCATTCGTCCAAGCTCAGTCCTGCTCACAGTGCAGGAGCAAATCCTTCCCTAGGCATACTAACTGCTGCAGGGATCCCAAACAGTGGCAATGGGACTAGGGCAAGAATTCAGAAAGATAAGAGGAGGGAAAGTGAGGGTTGTATTTGTAAGGAGTCTCTTTGGATCTTGTTACAACAATGATTTTATTGCTGGGATTAAGCCTGGCCTGATGATTCAACATGACTGGTTGGTATTATTGTACGTTAGAAAAGCATCATTACTTTAATCCCAGCACCCAGGATCCAGAGGCAGGTGGATTTCTGTGCATTTGAGGCCAGCCTAATATACAGAGTTGAGGACAGCCAGGGCTATACAGAGAAGCCCTGTCTCAAAAAACCAAAGAGAGAGAGGGAGGGAGGGAGGGAGAGAGAGAGAGAGAGAGAGAGAGAGAGAGAGAGAGAGAGAGAGAGAGAGAGGAGAGAGAGAGAGAGAGAGAAACAAAAAGCTTCATTATGTATCAGAGAGACGGAGGGACAGGAAAGGTTGTATATCAAAAATCTTACAATCTTTAAGGGCAGAGGCTTTCCTGAGATTTTCTGGTAGTGTCAATACAGTGCCTATTTCTAGAAACTGGCCCTGAGACACAAGAACTCTCCCCTTTCTTTTGGCCCAGGCTTCTTCTAAGCCTTTCACACTCCCATGTCACTGCAGAAAAGTCTGCTAAATGGGGAGTGGCGAGGGTTCTCTGCTGCGATTAGCAGCAGAGAAGGTAACTGATGTTATGCTGAGAGAGATAGATGGAACAAAGTTTCACTGAATGCTCACTGTGGCTATTTTGGCCCTCTGGCTGCCTGAGACAAGATCCCTTCCTGAAATACTTGGAGAGCAGAGGAAGAGGATAGAGGAGGATCTGGCAAAGATCTGTCCCCTCAAGTTCTTCGAGTTCTTTCATGCTCACCCCTGAAAGTGGATCCAGGGAGATCCATGGAGAGCTGAGTACAGGGACAGTTATGGGATCTCTAAAACCCTTTCCAGAAGTGCCAATCTCCAGGGGCTTTACCAGCATAAGGGCTAGAGCCAGGGACAGATTTGTGGTGTCAGCTTTGTCCTCTACCAGTCTTGTGCAATCCCTAAATTTATAAAGCAGTGGCCAGACGAGGCCGAACTGAACTGGAAATGGGGAGTAGGGGCCTCGCCTGTGGACTTGGAGCCTCCCCACTGCAGATGGTGATTGTGTGACTCATTAACTGAAGCTGTTCTCTGTGGTTTCTCGCCTTCCCTTCTCTAACTCTGCCTCCTCTGCAGGAGAGCTTTCCAAGGAGAATCCCTATGAGGATGTGGACCTAAAGAACCGAAGAGCTGGAAGAAAATCTCAGCAACTGTCTGAGAACTCCTTGGAATCTTTGCACAGAATGTGGAATCCCCAAGACAGGAAGTACAACAACCCACCCATGCAGGTAATGCAGTTCTGGCCTAGGCAGAATGAGGGCCTGTCCTCAAGGGATGGGGTCAGCTTTCTCTTATGCTCTCGTCCTGGCCATGTTGAAACTGCTGTGGACAATTGAGATGTGTCTTTAGGCCATCCTGTCTTGTTTTCTCTTTTCTCACCATCTAAGTTCTAGCAACAAAACCAAACCAGGAGACCCCAAAGACCCCTATCAGTATTCCTTCCTTCAGTGGCAAACAGGAAGATAGGACTCTCTTTAGAGCCTTCACATTCTGCAGCTCTGCCACAAATCATCTTGGTACTGGCATCTGAGGGTCCATGGCCAGACTTAAAGAGCCAGCCAGCATCAGGAGCCTCTCAGAGTGCGAGGGCTCAATAAGGGCCTGTGTGCTCAAGGTGGGTTCCAACTTTTCTTAGTCTCTGTTCTCACTAGGACTTGGTGGAGGTGTTGCCTCAGGAAAGAGTTATATACCTAGGGACTCCTACCATGCTAAAAGCCTTTGTGGGAAGCCAGGTAGTGATGGAGGAAGGTCATTGATTAATTAATAAAAAAACTGCTTGGCCTCATAGATTAGAACATAGGTGGGTGGAGTAAACAGAACAGAATGCTGGAGGAAGAGGAAGTGAGCTCAGATGCAGGGCAGCTCCTCTCAGAGCCAGACGCAATGCAGCCAGCCGCCAGGTCAGACATGCTGAATCTTTCCCGGTAAGCGCACCTAGTGGTGCTACGCAGATTATTAGAAATGGGCTAAATTAATACGTGAGAATTAGCCTAGAAGAGGCTAGATATAATGGGTCAGGCAGTGTTTAAAAGAATACAGTTTGTGTGTTGTTATTTCGGGGCATAAGCTAGCCAGGCGGCCGGGAGCTGGGTGGCAGGAAGGCAGCCGCAGCTCCTACGACAAGGTAGGGTGTCCTAGGGATGTCACCTTCCTAGCAATTGGGCTGTGCACTGGAGAGCTCCAGTGTTTATGGAGAAAGGGGTGGGCATGTCGATTGGGACTGGGGAGAAGGGTAGCCCAAGACATTGTAGAACCCTGCTCTCTCTCTGGAAGACATCACAAAGCAGAGTAGACTGGCGGGAGGGAATAAGGAGAAGTGTTTGGGAGTGGGAAGATGGCACTGTGGGTAAAATCCTTACTGTACAGTGTGAAAACCTGAGCACAGATTCCACAGAACCCAGGTAAAGTCAAATGCAGTAGCATTGGTCTATAATCCCAGTGCTCCTATAGCAAGATTGGAAGTGGAGAATATGAAGACACTGGTGGGTCACTTGGCCTGACATATGCAGAAACAAATAATAAGAGACCCTGACTCAAACAAGGTGGAAGGTGAGGACCAACACCTGAAGCTGTACTCTGCATGTGTATACCCACAGTCATATAGGTACATACACACACATTGCACACACCTTCAAAACAAAAATGGGCTGCAGAGCAGTTAAGATCACTTACTATTGTTGGGCTGTGGTGGCACATGTCTTTAATCCCAGCATTTGGGAGGCAGAGACAGGCAGATCTCTGTGAGTTCAAGGCCAGCCTGGTGTACAGAGTGAGTTCCAGGACAGCCTGGGCTATGCAAGGAAACCCTGTCTTGAAAACAACAGCAACAACATTACTATTCTTGTAGAGAACCCAGGTTTAGTTCTCAACACCAACATGGCAGCTCACAACCATCTGTAACTCCAGTTCCTGGGGGTTTAATGTCCTCTTCTGACCTCCACAGATACCAGGCACACATGTGGTACACATACATACATGCAGGCAAAGTACTCAACACGTAACATAAATAACTCTTTTAAAAATGCCAACAACAATAAAGATGCATGTGTGGAATGGAGTGGAGGGAGGGAGGGAGGGAGGGAGGGGGAGAAGGAGAGAGAGAGAGAGAGAGAGAGAGAGAGAGAGAGAGAGAGAGAGAGAGAAGAAAGAAAGAAAAATGAAAGGCCCAAAGAAACTTTCAGACAAGCTTATTCTGGTCTTACCAGGAAGCAGGAAAAGCCAGCAGGGCAGGAAAACAGGCAGGCTGTCTCTGACCTACCCAAGTCACTATTTAACTGGACAGATGAAAGGACCTGCATGGTTATAATGTTCTGCAGAAAAATATATAAATGGTTTCTTCATGTGGTGGTTTTAATAAAGCATCTATCCTTTTGATGTACTGTAAGCTTCCATTGGATTTGTATTGCTTGCCTGATTGGCTTGAAAAAGATATTGGCTGTGGAAAGGAAGGAGGATTTGTTGAAAAGTGAGGAGAGACAGAGTGAGATAAAACTTGGGTGGGCTTTCTCAGGAAGTACCTCTGTTCCCAGAAGTCTCACTATCAATTATCCAATTAGGTGTTCTATACTGAAGAACATGAGCTATTGATTGGGGATATACAGGGAACGAGGCAGCCCAGAGTGGCATGGTGAGAGGGAGCCTCTTGAATGTGAGACCGGCCTTACTCAACTTTGATAACCACTGCCCAAGAGCTCTGTTCTCTGAGGAAGCAGGGCCAGACTGCAAGGACCATACAGCAGAGCAGGCTATTGGGTAGGTTATGGCCGCTTCCAGGAAAAGGATTTAAGACTGAAGAGGTAGGAAAACTGACCCTTATCCACAGTCACTAATCCTTGTCTCAAAGCTCTGGCAATGCCTGGAGAATTCCTGCTTTGTCTTCCCTTTCTGCTTAGTAGATGATCTCAAAAACCTTTGGTTTATCTTTTTCTGTCAGAATAGTGAAACTTTCTTTGAGGAAGCAAATATTTAATCTAGCCCTTAACTTGGTCAGTGAACAGCTAAAGTCTTAAAAGAGGAAACCCTGGTATATTGGATTTCCAGCATGGGACTGATGAGAGCTGAGGATGCCAGCCTTTTAGCCTCTCTCCCCAGATACCAGCAGATGGATACTGACGAGACATTGTGGTGAGTCCCTCTCTCATATCCTGTCCTCTATGCCAGCTGTCCCTGAAACCCAGCAGTCAGTCCCTGCGCAGTGGGAACTGGTCAGAAAGGAAGAGCCATCGTTTGCCACGATTACCCAAGAGGCATAGCCATGATGACATGATGCTGCTGGCTCAGCTGAGCCTGCCATCTTCACCCTCCAGCCTCAATGAGGACAGCCTCAGCACCACAAGTGAGCTGCTGTCGAGCCGCAGGGCCCGTCGCATTCCCAAGGTATCCTTCCCACTTTGAGTCCAAGACGCTAGGCAGGTGGGTGGGCAAGTAACCAGCTCTGCTCTAGCCTTCCCTTCCCTGTCCTCTTCTAATCTGGGCTGCTTCCTTAGTTCCCCTTGAATAGACTGAGATCTCCCCGCTTCCCCTTTGGTGCCTTGACTTATCAATAATATCACACTAACTGCTTCTCAGTACTCTGGATGTTAGGGGAGGGAAAAGACTAGTTGAGACTCTGTTACCAAGTATCATAGATGAATTTAGGTTCTTGTACACATCTTTGGCCTTTCAGGGACCTAAAGAATCAGACCAGTTCTTCCTATGTCTTGAAAGAGCTTTCGGCAATGATTTGCACATGTGTCCATGTGGCCAGTACTCAGCCCAGAGCAGCAGGATTTAGCTAAATGGTATTTTTAGCTTACAAACAATGCTTGGGTATATTGAGAATTTAGCTTCTTCCTGTCAGGCCCCAGGTTATGGCCCAGAGAGGAAAGGCTAGAATCCTTGTTCCTGTTTTTATATATGCGACTCTCTTTGTCTCAGTTGGTTCGATGACTCTTGGGACCCAGGAGCTCCCATCCTGTCTAGTTTGATCACAGTTCCTTCCTTTGGAAAGCTAAGTTTAGTGTTCTTATCTTGGGGCAGGAGCCCACCCCTAAGGCACAAGGTAGATGGAGAGCCACCAAACATGGTTGATAAGCTCTCACTGGGGTCATTTCAGTAGAAAGACCAGTGCTGGACCCAGCTGGACCAGTGAAGAAAGTTCTTGCACACCTGTAAGGGAAAGAATGGGCTCATAGTTCTCTTTATGGAAGTAGGGGCAGCTAGTGTTAGAATTGCCTCACCCTTTCTGCTTTTTGTTTTTGTTTTAAACCAGCTTGTCCAAAGAATTAACTCTATCTATAATGCCAAGAGAGGAAAGAAGAGGTTAAAAAAGCTGTCTATGTCCAGCCTTGAGACATCATCATTGAGAGGTAGGCATTGATGTCTTAGCTGGGTGACTTTTGGGGGTCCATGAACATCAGGAATGGGCTAAGATGTGGATTGACTTCATATTATCTCATATGGGCTAGTAATGAATCCTTCTACCTTCTAGGAGGGTAGATCCCTTCCAGAAAATGTGTACGTAAGTAGAAGGGCCCAAGAGGAAATTAGTTCTGGGATAGTTTTCTTCTTTGGACTATGAGGACCTGAATCAGGACATATGGGAATCTGTTTTGGACAAAAGGAAAGGCCAGAGTTACTGGGCACTGCTCTCTGTTTTCCATTTTAAATCTTGGGCTGTCTGAGACAGGGCCTTTGTGTTCCAGGCATCTAGGCCTCTCTGCTGGCCTCCAACTCAGGCCCTCAGCTTCACCCAGATCAGCCCAGGGTAGGTGTTTGCATATAGATTAGTATTTAAGATCTGACCTCTGAGTTATTCTGATCCCAGACCACTTACCTCCTGCCTCAGATGCCTTGTCATTGGCCCAGAGTCATCCAGACTAGGTTTATGTCTATTCCTTGTAAGAAAAGTTGGGAGACAGGAAGGTCAGCAAAATAGCTCAGCAGGAAAATGCACTTCCTGTCAAGCCTGGCAACCTATATTTGATCCACAAAACATACATCACTCCTGCAAGCTGCCCTCTCACCTCCACATGAACATGGTTACATGCGTACACCCGTATGCATCCCCCCGCCACATACATGATAAATGAATGTTAAAAGAAAACAAACTTTTTTTTTTTCAAGCTGGGAGGTGGACTCAACAAATATTTGCTGCAGGCGAGGGCCTCAGCAACTGTATATGCCTGTTGTTACTTTTCAGATGAGAACAGTGAAAGCGAGAGTGACTCTGATGACAGGTTCAAAGGTAAGGCTGCTACTCCTCCCAGCCCCAGGGAATCAGCCCTTCCTTCGGCATGCATGGGCCCAGAGTCCCAGACTGGCCCTGGAGCATGGGGAAAGGTCAACAGGACCATCAGAGCAGAAGGCTGTGGAGAAGCTTTTTGAGCTCAATCTTTCAGTGTTAAGTGCAAATGTTGGTCTCTTGTTGACAAATTTAAAGCAGTTCACTTTGTCCATTCTTCCCAAGTCATTGTCCATGGAGACTGGATACTAAGAGTGCTTGGTAAATATTATAACTCTGGAGGGCCAGATGTGGGTTCAGATTATAATCAACTCTTTTAGTTGCAAGAATTGTGCCATAAACTGAGATTATTGCCCTCAGGCAGCCTTGAGACCACCTGTCTGTCTCTCCTGTGGCTAGAGAAGAGACTGAAATGGTCTACCTCAAAATAGGTTCCTGAACCTTCAGTGTTTCAGATAACTTGGCAAATCTCTGTGTTTTTGCTCCTGGGAAACCCTGACTAGATCTTCCTTAGATAAGTAAAGTATGTAGGAGCTTGCTTCCTCCTCAAGGCCTTTACTGGTACCCAGGCAAGCTGACTTTGGACTTTGAGATAGAGACAGAAGGCCCAACTATAAGGACTCCAATAAAGGGTTCAGTGTTAAAGCCATTGTGGAAATTTTACTTCCCAGTTCATACCTTCTGTGCCAACAGGAACTACGGGTATCTGCTAGTGGTACATCCCGAGGTAAGCCTGGCTTAGACAGTTCCGTTAGCCCCAACTCAGCTTCCAGGGACCCCAGGAAGATCAGCACACTAGCTCCTTGCATTAGCACAGTCATTATGTAGGCTCAGATAACAATACTCATCTTGAAGCCCTACCTTGGGGAAAAGTCAGATAAGATATGTTTATGTACGTAGAGGTTATCCAGAGATGGAGCCCTGAGTCAGGTGGATGGGGCTGATGGGAGGTCTTTGAGGGACCAGCCTGCTTGTCTCCTAATGTGAGGCCTGCCCTTAGCCCACACACAGCGCTTGGTCCACATCCAGTCAATGCTGAAGCGTGCACCCAGCTACCGGACGCTAGAGCTGGAGCTGCTTGAATGGCAGGAACGGGAGCTCTTTGAGTACTTTGTGGTTGTGTCCCTCAAGAAGAAGCCATCTCGGAACACCTACCTCCCTGAAGTCTCCTACCAGTTTCCCAAGGTGAGCCTGCCTGCCTGCCTTCCTGGTCTCTTCTGCTTGTTGGCCCATCTGGGAAGAAGAAGCCCTCTTCCTTCTTAGCTCCCCCAGTCACCATATCCCTAACCTCTTCACAGCTAAGAGAGAAGACAAGGCTTCTGGTGCAAGGGGCATTATTTCCTCAGAGCTTCTTTCCCCATGGCTGCAGGGCTCTAAGGAAGCCTGCTCAGGTGTTCCTCCTGTCACTCTCTAGCTCTTCTTCTCTGTCACTGTATCAGTAGATAATCCGCCCACTCAGGTTTGCAGTTCAGCATTCTTTAGTGTGGTCTCAGAGTTGCAGTCATAATTACACTCCGTTGTAGAGCATTTGTTATCTCCTAAAGAACTCCTCCTACTTCCCAGCAGGCAACCCCTGCTCTCTCCCACTTTGTATCTTAGCACCATTCTGTGGAGCGGCAGGCCACAGGTGTCGCTCTCTCGTGCCTCTCTGCAATGTTCTTTTCCTGCTCTGTACCTGACTGATGTGCTTCCCGACAGCAGAGGTGTCACCTATCTGACCTTCTCAGAGGCCTGGTGCAGCTTCTTCTTGCACACTTCTCTTTTGCTCATCTCATTGAGGTGCCCTCCTGACCAGAATGGGCATCTTGTCCATTTTGTTTGCATCCATAGCCCCAGAACATAGGCGGAGATGCTTCTCAGTCCCTAGACCTGCAGGGTCCTTGTCTTCTCGTAGTTATCTCTCCCCATATCCTCTTTCCTGCAGTTGGACCGACCCACCAAGCAGATGCGGGAGGCAGAAGAAAGGCTCAAAGCTATTCCTCAGTTTTGCTTTCCAGATGCCAAGGACTGGCTCCCTGTGTCAGAATATAGCAGGTGAGGTCTGGCCTGGTCTAGCTATAGGAGGGAAGAAGACATAGACTCATTTTCCTTCATAATGGTAAACAACAGAATGGGGCTTGTACTGGTCTCGGCCTACTTTCTTAAAGTAACCTGAGTCTTTATCACACACCTGAGATGGCAGTCCCTGTTTTGGGAACTATCCTGAACTCTCTTCATAATTTCTTTGATGCCAGACCTCTTCCTCTTCCCTGTTTCAGTGAGACCTTTTCTTTCATGCTGACTGGAGAAGATGGCAGCAGACGCTTTGGCTATTGTAGGCGCTTATTGGTGAGTAAGACCATTCACATTCAGTCCTCAGAAATTGGTGGGCAGGGGAGTGCCAGGGCATTTGTGTATCTCTACTAACCCTTCCATAGCATTATCTACTAACCCTTCCGTAGCATTATCTACTAACCCTTCCGTAGCATTATCTACTAACCCTTCCGTAGCATTATCTACTAACCCTTCCGTAGCATTATCTACTAACCCTTCCGTAGCATTATCCTATGTGAAAGCCTTTGATCTACTGAACCTGCCCCTAGTTCATGTACTTACAGTTGAGGGATAACTCCTGTGATAGCAGAGCTCAGAGTAGCCTGTCTGATGGGACCCTGGAATCTAAGATTATATGCAGTAATAGAAGGGGTGCCTCACCTTGGTTGGTTGTTATAACATTTTAGCTTCTGGACTTTCCTTTGTATTTTTTCCTTGGATCGTCAGCTTAGATTGCTGATCTCTAGTTATAATCATGTCAACCCACAGTTTATGTTTGTTATCTAAGTAGGTGGAGTACACCCTTATTCACTCAACATCTGACCAACCTGACAGTGGGAGGGGGAACCCTGTCCATGGTCCGGTAGGGCTTCAGTCTGAGCAGGGAAAGAGATGTACACCTCCTCTGGGATTCTTGGAGAGATACTTTGAATTTGGGGGAAGGACACTGGGGTTTTGAAAATAGTAACCTTTTTTTTTCTTTTTGTTTTTCTAGACAGGGTTTCTTTGTGTGACCTCGGCTGTCCTGGAACTCGCTCTGTAGACCAGGCAGCCTCAGACTCACAGAGATCCCCTTGCCCCTGCTTCCTGAGTAGTGGAATTAAAGGCCCGTGCCACCACTGCCTGACTGAACATAGACACCTGCCCCTTACCCCAAAAGCAATCTCTGTTTCTGTCATTCCTGGAAAAGGGATTGTGGTAGAGCCACAAAGAGCCGGAGGAAGAACAGACCCCAGGGCCTGTCTTCCATTTCATTTTTCTTAGAGTCATCCATGGGTTGTTGACAAAGTCCTTTGGTTTCAGGACATTAGTAGGAGAAGGTGTTGTCAGTCTAAGGGATGGATGAAGGAGATCCTAGACAGGAATCCTAAAAGGGTTGTTCTGGGCCATCCATTCATCTGTCCATCAGCTTTCATCATATAAATGTTGAAGGCCAGGCCATATGCTAAAAGCATATAAACAAGAGCCGGGCAGTGGTGGCGCACGCTTTTAATCCAGGCACTCAGGAGGCAGAGGCAGGCGGATCTCTGTGAGTTTGAGGCCAGCCTGGCCTACAAGAGCTAGTTTCCAGAAGAGGCTCCAAAGCCACAGAGAAACCCTGTCTCGGGAGTGTGTGTGTGGGGGGGGGCTTATAAACAAAAGTTCAGCACATATCCTACCCTCAGTGTACAGTAGTCTAGTAGAGGAGGCCAACTTGTAGCATTTAAGGGAAGGGTTATGAAAGTAAAATTTTGCTTAGGTTCTGTGATTTTCCAAGAGAAATGCTTCACTGGATTTGTGTCTCTACCTTTAAAATATGCATGATAGCCTGTGGGTATTATTATCTCTCTTAGTAGACTAAGAAATTAGAACTCCAAGGTAGAATGACTTGCCCAAGGTCACACAGCTGTAAGAGCCAGACTGATTCTCAAGTCCTTTATCACCAGTCTGGCATTCTTAGACCTCCCCCAACCCCAACAGAGCATGGTCTAGGGAGAAAAGTATATTTGGATATTGAGTACCTATTGTACTGGACTGAAGAACAGGGGAGGGGTCCAGATGCCAGGCCGAGAGCCAGGCAGAGGCCAGCATGTGCCTGGGTCCCCAGGGCCCAGGGAGGAACGATCCAAAGGCTGCCTTTGCCAGCACATGGATGGAACAGAACTGTACTCTTTTGCAGCAGGCCTGCTGCCCCCAGGGAAGAGCATGTTTGTCCTGGCGCACTCAGAGAGGGCCTGGGCTGGGTCCCTGCCAAGGGGGCTGGCACTGGCTCGACATTCCTGCAGATTGGACACAATGATTCTAACCCAAATCCCACATACTTGATTTAATCACTTGGGCTTTAAGGGAGGTGGAGAGTGGGGGAGGGAAAGAGAGAGAGGAGTAAGTTTCAAACCTAATATGGACAAAAACAGATTCTGCCTTCTCTTTAGATCTGTGTCCGTGGCCAGCAGGTTTGGAGACTGAAATAGCCCCATCTGCATTTGCTTAGCAGCCTGCATGAGGGACCAGCACCTGCTGCTCTGCTCCCTCCCCACGCAGCTTTGCCAGGCACTCCAGGCCTCTGAACCCAGAGGCAGCCATGGGGTCCTGCCAGCTCCTTACTGGAGAATGGACTCACCCTAGTCTACTTGTGGGGCTATAGCCCTAGGGCACTCACAGTCTATGTCTCTTTCTTCAACTACTCACCTTTTAAATTCCCCTTTTTTGTTCTCTTTCACTTCATAGCATACCTCTATCCTGTGTCTCTGTGTTCCTTTCCCTCCTTCCTATCAGAAAACAACATGCTTTGGAGGTAAGACAGCAACATGAAAGACAGCACAGACTCCTGGCTGCTGCCTTCTATTTATTTGAGCTTAGGCAATGGCTTAATCTTCATGAGCTCAGCTGTAAAACTGGGTGGTAATGTGGCTCTCATACTTTGGGATTTTTTTTTTTTTTTTTTTTTTTTGGTGGTGGTAGTGGTTGTTTTTTGGTTGGTTGGTTGGTTGGTTGGTTGGTTGGTTGGTTGGTTGGTTGGTTTTGGTTTTGGTTTTAGTTTTGGTTTTTCGAGACAGGGTTTCTCTGGAACTTTGGAGCTTTTGGAGCCTGTCTTGGAACTTGCTCTGTGGCTAGGACTCTTACAGGAAACATTTAATAAAGAGTCATTCCCTTCTCTTGTCTCTTTTCATTTTCCTTTCCTTGAGCACAAATCAAGGGGAGAAAGGGGATATTTTGCAGAGTATCCCACATGATGGTAGGGAGGATGCCCACAAGTCTTTTTTGGGGGGCTGGAGAGATGGCACGGTGGTTAAGAGCACTTGTTACTCTTGCAGAGGACCAGGTTTTATTCCTAGCCCTACATGGTGGATCACAACCATCTGAAACCTCAGTTTCAGGGGACCCAGTGCCCACTTTTGGCTGTCATCATCACCAGGCACACATGTGGTACATATGTAAACATGCAGGCAAAACACTCATAAAATAAAATGAATGAGTCAAAAAAAAATTTTTTAAAAAATGACACAAAGCCGGGCGGTGGTGGCGCACGCCTTTAATCCCAGCACTCAGGAGGCAGAGGCAGGCAGATCTCTGTGAGTTCGAGACCAGCCTGGTCTACAAGAGCTAGTTCCAGGACAGGCTCCAAAGCCACAGAGAAACCCTGTCTCGAAAAACCAAAAAAAAAAAAAAAAAAAAAAAAAAAATGACACAAGTCCTTCTTAATATCACATTTTTTAGGTAGCATCTTTAGGGATATAAATCCACAAATCACCTTGTAACCTCTGACAGCCACTATCTGTGTTTTCCTGGGATAAAGGATGGAGACTATTTGGAGCTTGGCAGCAGATGAGGTCTTCCCCCTGGGAATGATGGCTTTTCTTTGGGGACCTGGTAGAGTTCAGAAGATGTTTGGAGTCATCCTCATTAGTGACTGTACTTAGTGCTCAGTTCCCAAGGAAGAGGAGCCAGATGTGTTCATGCATTCTCTGTCTTCCTGTCTTTCTGACTCCTTGTCTCCAGCCAAGTGGGAAAGGGCCTCGGCTGCCAGAGGTGTACTGTGTCATCAGCCGCCTTGGCTGCTTCGGCTTGTTCTCCAAGGTAAGGGATGCCATCTCCTTCCCGGTCCCCGTGGCAGCTCTCGTAGGAGCGTCTGCAGCTAGCCTAGATGAGACAGCACACTACAGAGCAAGGACTAGTGGGCTCTCACATTCTTGTGTTCCCAAGCCTGACACACTGCCTAGCTGGCTGGCATTTTTCCAACTCCTATGTTGACAGTGACTGTTCTGTAGCAGCCCAGCCTGGGCCATGGGCAGGGCTGTAGCCCTTGGGGATGCCAGGAGTGCCCAGGAAGCTGTCTCACAGGTGCTCTTTCTTTTGCCCTGCTGTTCCCTTCTTGGGGACTTAAGCGGGGCCAATGAGGGAACTGAATGGTCACTAAGAGCCAAGAGAAACAGGAAGGGTACAAAGATCTGGCAGGGCAGCTTTCCTGTCTCTAGGCTTCTGGTCAGAGGCCAGGCTGCCCTCTTCTCAGTCAAAGAAGTGGTGAAGGCAGTTCCCAACACTCTTTCTTTTTGGGCCGCTGGTGGTGGGCACAGGTCCTAGATGAGGTGGAGCGCCGCCGTGGGATCTCAGCTGCACTGGTCTACCCCTTCATGAGAAGTCTCATGGAGTCGCCCTTCCCAGCCCCGGGGAAAACCATCAAAGTGAAGACATTCCTGCCTGGCGCTGGCAATGAGGTAGGGAACTGCTGCTGCTTTCATCTCTGCCCTGCACTGGAGTTGCAGTCTCTAGGAGGCTAGAACACAGCCCCTTCCTTGCTTACCTGCTCCGTACCCCTGATTAGGAATAAAAATTGTGAATGCTGGAGCTATAAGTATTGCCTAGTTCTCTTCTGCTAGGGACTTTAGCTGACCTATCTAGATTAACTGTACCCTATTAATTTATTAAATATTGATTATGAGATTATGCCAGACCTTGGATGAGTCATGAAGATAAGAGTGACACAACTCTATTCTCCAGGAGTTTCCTACCCAGAATGGGACCTGGTGTTGAATACTTATATTTATCAAGAGTTAATTCTTAAGTGTGTGTAAGAGACAGAACAAGATCCTATGCAAATGTATAACGGGAGGTCTGCTTTAGGTTAAGGGGCCAGAGAAGGCCTTCCCCCAAGAAAGTGCCATGTTACCAGGGGCCTCAGCAGTGCATAGAGAGTAGACAGATGAAGGGTGGAGGTGGAGGAAGATGGTTGCAAGCGTGGGAGCCACAGGTACAGGATAGGAACTGGAGCAGAGCAAGTGCTGCGCAAACACTGTTAGAAGATCAAGACGACTAGAAGCATGGTGACCAGGCCAGCCCAGTCTCAGGGCTTGTGCCTGCCTGGTCAGGTTGAGAATTCGGGGTTTTCTAGGCAGTGGTGGTGCACATCTCTAATCCCAGCACTTGGGAGGCGGAGGCAGGTGGATCTCTGTGAGTTCAAGGCCAGCCTGGTCTACAGAGCTAGTTCCAGGGCAGGCTCCAAAGCTACAGAGAAACTCTGTCTTGAAAAACCAAACCAAACCAAAAAAAAAAAAAAAAAAAAAAAAATGAAGAAGAAGAAGAATTTGGGTCTTATGTAAAGGAGGGTTAAGATTCACTCTGGTGTGTCTTTAAATTCTCTGACTGCTATGCAGAGAATGGGCAGGAGTGAAAACAGGGGGACAACTAGGACACAGCTGTAGTAACACAGCAGAGGAGGATCAGATTCGCAACGCTTAGAGCTTCCTTGGAAGTAGAAAGTGTGATGAGATTCTTAGGTCCAACCTGCAGTTTTCTTTCTGGCCTGGGGAACAGGGTGGTGGAATCCTTTCCTGAGATGGGAGCCTGCGAAGGATAAGAAGGAGAGATCTATCTTACAATGTAAGTTTGAGGCACCCACGAGAAGATATAGAAAAGTATATAGATAGGGAAGAAATGAAAGTCCAGTCCTAAGGAACCCCCAAGTAGCAGCCGGTGGTAGAGAAGTAGCAACCTGGAAGTTGGAAGACAGAACATGAGGAGAGGAAGTGGCTGAGAAGCCAAAGGACAGGGATCCCTAAGGCATAAGGAATAATGGGCCAGTCAGGTGCTCCTGAGGTGCAGCAAGGCGCACTGACAAAGAGCAGACTTCAGATGGAGCCCGGGTAGCTGGGCTGGCTGGAGAAGTAAAAGGCTGAGACAGCTCACGTACATAGCTTCGAAGAGAAGAAGGAAGGTGAAAGTAACTGTGGAGCTGGTAGCAGGGTCAGGGTGAGAGGCGCAGAAAGGTGTTATTGGAGACGGCGGTTTGCATGATGATGGAATTGGCCCTCAATGAAGACATTAATAACGCAGAAGAGGGAGAGACAACCGTTTCCTACAAGGTGCAAGTAGTCTGTCTTCTCTTAAGAGAGGTGGGGAAGATGGTGGCTTGTAGACCTGGATTCTCATGACATGGCTTTGCTTTCCTCAGAATAGAAAAGAAGGTGGCATCTTCTTTTAAGAAAGAGGGGAGAAGATGAAGAGTCAGCTGCTGCAGAGTGGGAGGACTGACCTAAGGGACAGAGTGTGCAGGCAGTGGCACAGACCTGTTTAAATCTTCCTAAGAGTCTCTACACATCCTAGGATAAGAGACTTTGAGTTTGATGTGTTATCTGGGGCAGAATTGCTGGCCTTGCTTTGACAGCCCAGCGGCATGCCCTGGCGTTCTTTGGTTGTGCTCTAATCACTTCTTAGGCCTCCATGGCTCTCTTACCTGGGTTACTTCCTATCCCCCAAGTCTGCTTGTTTTTGCCTGAACAGCATTTCCTTCTTATAGATTCCAAGACACTCATGACTTTAATTCACCTCAAACTCTCTTTACCTCTGAAATGGGGAGGTGCCAGCTTCCCTGCTTAGATGCTCTGCCAGCCCTCTTTGCGGATACTCACTTGCCCTCCTGCTGGCCTTGGGCTGCCTCACTGTTTCTGTGTGATCCCAGTCCCTAGAGGCAGTGGCAGCCTGGGACTGGGGGCTGAGGATTGAAAGCTGGAGAGCAGCACTTACTGGGGCTGCTTGGAGTGCTCTCAGGAGGCAGGGCTACAGAGTTCTGTTGTGTCTTCCTTTTCTTCCTCCTCCTCTGACCAGCTGCACTGTTTGTTTTTGTACGTGAAGAAATTCTTAGCTCAGTGTGTACCACCTTGGATTCTGAAAAACATGAACAGGGCTGCAAGAGTTGTGTACACTGCCTTTCTTGACAGGCATTAAAGCCCAGGAAGACCTAGTGGTCAGCACAATACAGGGGATACCCTACATGCTCAATGGGTGTGTGCTGAAGGCATATCCGCACAATTAGGTCAAGGACCTTGCATCCTGCCTGATATCTGTTTCCATCTGAAAAGAAGACATAACAAGGCCAGGTGGTGGTGGTGGTGCACGCCTTTAATCCTAGTACTTGGGAGGCAGAGGCAGGCGGATCCCTATGAGTTTGAGGCCAGTCTGGTCTTCTGAGTGAGTTCCAGGATGGCTAGGGTTATTAAACAGAGAAACCCTGTCTCGAAAAAAAGAAAAAAGAAAGAAAAACAACAAATAAAAAAACAAAAAACCAAGCAGTGCTTAGGGGACTGGACTGGAAGAAGCACAAGTCAGAGAGAAATGAGGTCCTGTAAGTGAGTGGAGCAGATCTGAAGCAAGAACAGTCGGGACACCCGGGGACAGGCCCCTATGACATCGTAAGGCCATAAGGGATATTTATTTCTTTTTTTTTTTTTTTTTTTTTTTCGAGACAGGGTTTCTCTGTGGCTTTTGGAGCCAGGGATATTTATTTCTTATCCCAATTCTCAGGAAGCCCTATTATCACTGTTGCCCTACAGAGTCAAATGTTCCTCCACCTGTCACTGCTGGGGTCACCTGGAACCCCCTCCATGCCTTCAGAGAAGGGATTTTGAGTGCTGTCATGCAAACGTTGGAATAGTCCTTAGAGGGGGAGTACAGCTTGGCCTGGCTTTATAAAGACTGTCGTGTTTCCTTGCGAGATTTTAGGAGTAGTCAGACCTTGTCTTATCCTTGGCACAGGGCCTAGGGTGGTAGAGATAAGGGGTAGGGTGGCAGGATGGCCTGTGGAAGGAAGTCTTCATAGCAGGACAGGGAAGGGACATGGCCACAAGAACAACAGCATTGCCTCCCCAGAGATGGCTGAGGCCAGAGTCCCTAGGTCCAAGACTGCACTCTTCCTATGGCCTAGAGAGCAGTAGTCGATTGTGGGGTCTGATCAGCGTACTGAAGGAAAAAGGGGCAGGAGGCTCATGCAAATGGGGCTGTGTGACTCCCTGGTTCTCCTTATCTGTGGGAGCAGTTAGCTGTCCTTGCTCTCCTCGGAGCCTATATCTGGTCCCTCAGCCCTGTTGGCTAGAGCCTTCCCATCTTTACACTCAGCCCTCACTGTGGGGGCAGAGCTAGAGTCCAAGGGAAGGGGAGACTGGGTCTCCTGCATCATGAGGTGGTTAGAGAACCTTGGAAGAAAGGAAAGCAGCCAGCAGCCGTGTCTTGGGCTCTCACCTAGTGCCTTCTGCCACTGCCTTCCCTTTCATGCAGGTGTTAGAGCTGCGGCGGCCCATGGACTCCCGACTGGAGCACGTGGACTTCGAGTGCCTTTTCACCTGCCTCAGTGTGCGCCAGCTTATCCGAATCTTTGCCTCATTGCTGTTGGAGCGCAGAGTCATTTTTGTAGCAGACAAGCTCAGGTAGGGCCCAAAGGGTAAGGAAGGAGAGGGATGGGGTGGTGGCATACCCACTAATGAATTAAGCACATCTTTACAAAACTGGGTGTATGCCATGCATGTGGTAACGGAGTGCTTGCTTATGCACGCATGTGTGCACGTGTGTGTGTGTGTGTGCGTGTTGAGATGAAGATCATATAAAGAAAGGTTAGCAAACCTGTGAAGAGAAGGGAGGATTGAGAACCCAATTGAGGACTTTGCCTGAGAAAGAAAAGTGATACTCTCTATGCAACAGCCATGTATGTACAGGTGCAGGAACAATTGTATAGAGATGAGCCGGGCGATGGTGGCGCACGCCTTTAATCCCAGCACTCGGGAGGCAGAGGCAGGTGGATCTCTGTGAGTTCGAGACCAGCCTGGTCTACAGAGCTAGTTCCAGGACAGGCTCCAAAGCCACAGAGAAACCCTGTCTCGAAAAACCAAAAAAAAAAAAAAAAAAAAAAAAAAAATTGTATAGAGATGGTAAGTGGCAAGCAACTCCACCCAACCTGCCTTTGCAGAATGCCAAGTTTAGGGGTGATGGACTCCAGAAAGTGCTTCTGTGTGAGGGCTGCTAAGCTGCTCTGTGGGGGGCTGACTGAAGGAACCTCAGAGAAGTAGGGTCAGAATACTCCAAGGCTGGTTCCAGGGAGCTGTGGAGAGTGACAAGATGGGGACTTGAGAGTATGGGTAGGAAAACAGAAAAAAAGAAAGAAAGAAAGAAAGAAAGAAAGAAAGAAAGAAAGAAAGAAAGAAAGAAAGAAAGAAAGAGAAAGAAAGAAGGAAGAAAGAAAGGAAAGAAAGAAAAAGAAGCCGGGCGGTGGTGGCACACGCCTTTAATCCCAGCACTCGGGAGGCAGAGGCAGGTGAATCTCTGTGAGTTCGAGACCAGCCTGGTCTACAGAGCTAGTTCCAGGACAGGCACCAAAGCTACAGAGAAACCCTGTCTCGAAAAACCAAAAAAAAAAAAGAGTATGGGTAGGATAGAGGTTATAGTCTTTTTGACAAGAGAGAGGAGCTTCAGAGGCTGGTGGTATGGGGAGCTGGGACAGCTAAGTTAGGAAGGCTAAGAGCTGGATGGGTCCTAAGACTTGGTCTAGCAGATAGGCACTTTGAATTTTGGCAGTAGATATCTGTTTGTAACCGTAGGGAGAGGTAGAAGTAAGGAGAGGTAGAAGTAATGGTCACTGGACCTGAGGCATCTAGGAAGAAAAAAAAATAAGATTTCTCACCAGCTGAGGTGTTTTTTGTTTAAGACTCTGTAGGGTGGGTCTGCAGGAAGAGTGTGGAATGCTGTAGTGGTACCTCATCATTTATTCTGTCAAAGACTCCACCAGGAAGCCACAGCAGTGATTTCTCTAGCATGGCATTTGTTGTCACTTAGCTAGTACGCTGCATGCTGTATTCTGTGCCTTATGTCGGGTGCTAAGAAAAGGGCAGCAAAAATTCTTGCTGACTTGTCCTCTAGTAAGTACCAAATCCCTGGTGTACTTCCTTCTGTATGCATGAGGAGGTAGTTAAGAAGAATAATTCTTCTAATTGCTCAGTCAGGCAATGGTGCAGGAACTCAGGCCAATGCTCAGCTCAGGGAAAGGAGACGGAAAAACTAGAATGGCTGACTTTCTTTGGTAGTTGGTATTTGGAGACAGGATCCCACTGTGTAGCACAGGCTGGCCTTGAACTTGCAATCCTCCTACTTCATTCATGAGTGTTGATGTTATAGGTGGGTGCCATCCTCCCTAGCTGAGCTGCCTGCTTTTCCAAGGATGGTGAGAGTTTAGAAATGAAGACTACTGGGGCTGGAGACATGGTTCAGTGGTTAAAAGCACTTGCAGCTCTTGCAGAGGACCTGGGTTTGGCACCCACATGGTGGTTCCTAACTATTCATAACTCCTAGGAGATCCAGTGTCCCTTTCTGACCCCTGTAGGCACCAACCATGCGCATGGTGCACATACATATATGCAGGCAAAACACATGTAAAATGAATAAATCTAATATAAATTAAAAAAAAGAAACAAAGACTACCTCTGTCATATTTCTTCCACAGCCGTGGAACTCGGTGTCCCACAGTCTAGGTCAGTGGTTCTCAGCCTGTGGGTCGCAACCTCTTTGTGAGTGCAGTGACCCTTACAAGGGTCTCCTAAGACCATCAGAAAACACAGATACTTACATTAGGATTCATAGCATAGCAAAATTACAGTTATGAAGTAGCAACAAAAATAATTTTATGGTTAGAGGTCACCATACAAGGAGCTATATTAAAGGGTCTCGGCATTAGGAAGGTTAAGAACCAGTGCTCTAGGTGTTTCAAGGCCTGTCTTGCCTTTGTGAAGAAGCCATTTCTGGCAGCTGAGACGAGCCACATGAGTGGCAGCTATGGTACTCTGCTGTCATTGCCTGGCCAGAGTGGAGTGATCCCCAGCAGTGCCTAGATCCTGAGTTCTCTCTTCCAGAAGGTGTCACACATAGACACCCATACCCACATTCCTCCTACTCCAGGCCGAACCTTTTTTTCTGCCCACACCACAGTCCAGCTCCTGTAGGACTATTGAATATAACTATTGTCTCCTGTGGTTGCAGCTGCCTCTAAGCACATTCCAGAAGGAAAATACCCCAGAGTCAGAGTCTTTTTTTTTTTTTTTTCCGGTTCACTTGGTATTCAAGTTTTTTCAGTCTTGGGTGTTAGAAAAAGATGTCCTTTTCATGGGAGTCTGTCTGACTGGAGGGGGAGGGTGGGGGCTCTGCAGTGGACTGTGGACCATGGACCAGAGCTGTAGTGGCTCCAGCACAGCCTAAGTAAGCCCTCTCTCCTTTTAGTTTTTTTCATAAGTCCTTTTTTTTTTTTTTTCTGTTTTTTGATGGTGGTCTCTCTTTCTGTTGGTGTTGGTTGGTTCTAGAGGTTTTACAACACCTTCTACCTCCCCTCCCTACCCTTTGGCACATTGGAGAGGATTGTGGAGATCAGTGTGTCCCTTGACCCAAGCAGCTCTTTTCCAGATCTTTCCCAGATTACTTTTCTTGCTGTTCTCAGGAGAATGGCTCTCAGAGACAGGTCTCCAAGCCTAGCAGTATTCTAGGTGCCAGGGTAACAGGTTAGTCACAAGGGTCCTGCGACTATCTAGAGTCCTTAGAGCAGGGGTTGGTTTTTGTTATAGATAGGTCCCAGTTTTTCTCTCCATTGGAGTATTAGGTATAAAAGTGTGAATCCATGTTACAGAAGCTGAGGGAGAACCCAGATACTTTGGGGGCATGGAGTAGGCTTCACAACATAACCAGGAATGATCTCAGCTTGCTGTGATGTGTAGCTCGAGCTGGCCTGAGTCTTCCTGCCCCAGTCTCCCAGGGCTTTCCTGGATGATATGTGAGGCTCACTGATGCAAGAAAGTCAGGTTTAAAATTAGCTGGGCTCTACGCCTTTGTGTCCTCATCTGTAATATAGGTAAGAGGAAGGTCTTTTCTTTAAATGGAGGTCTTGCTGTGCTGTCCAAGCAGGTTTCACTCTCTTGGGTTCAAGTAATCATTGGTCATAAGTGCCTAGCTAGCTGCTTTTAAGGTGCTTGTTATAGCACCGAGTTTATTTAGAGGTCCTTTGGCCTTTTACTTGACATACGGGTTCTGTTGTGTTTACTGGCATCCCACACTGGGCCTCTGCACACACTGGGTATGTGTACTCAATTTTGCCTGTGGACTTTAGGATTGCACCACTGTGATTGTCCTCCCACTTCCTCTTTGGTCATTAGGTCTGGAGGCTTGGAGCCCCCTCCAGGACAAGAAGGGGATGACCTCAGTGAGACCTGAAGGGAAAGAAGGGTGGCACTTTCCATTCCTAAGAATGGTGTAGGCCACCACACACCTTCTGATTTCTGCACTCCCCCTCAGTTAGATTATTGTTATCGACTAAAGAGAAAGGAATAGAAGGCCAGAGGGCAGAGCAGTACTGGGCTAGAAGAAGGGAAAACTGGTTGAGTACTGGTTGCTGCTCATGACCAAACTGACCACAGCTGTGAAAGGAGAAGCAGATTGAGGGACTTGTGCAGGACCTTCCAGCTCCTGCACACTGTAGCTTCGTGATAAGCTCCTTCTGACTTACCCTTTGTTCTTCCTAGCCTGACACTCCCACTAGTTCAGTCCCTGTCTATACATCCGGGAGTGAGTGTACATGCATGTGTGTGTAAGACACAAACATACACGCCTGCAAAATCCTTTGTATGTTCAAGTGTGCTGCTCACATGCCTTCAGGGCTGTTTCTTGGTTGAGTCCCCAAAAGTGCAGCACATTAAAGGATGTCATGAACCCCTAGTTTCTAATGATCCTTTCCTAAAGGTGTTGGCCCTGGGCTTAGGTGCAGGCCTGGGCTCAGGTGCCCTGTCTCTCTGTCTGTCCATCAGTACCCTGTCCAGCTGCTCTCACGCGGTGGTGGCCTTGCTCTACCCCTTCTCCTGGCAGCACACCTTCATTCCTGTCCTCCCAGCCTCCATGATTGACATTGTCTGCTGTCCCACCCCTTTCCTGGTTGGCCTGCTCTCCAGCTCCCTTCCCAAACTAAAGGAGCTTCCGGTTGAAGAGGTAGGCCACTTGGGGAGCCAGCTGGGGGCTGGGGGAGGAAAAGAAAAAGGCTGTTGGGATCTACTTACCCCAGGCCTCTGGTCTTCAGACAGCTTCTGTCCTTTGTTCTGGGAGGTTTATCTCTGGCTGCTTCTTTGCTGTCATCTGTCTCCGGGAACCTGGGAGTCTGGAAGCCTAGTCACTGATCCACTACCTCTGACTCTTTCTCAGGCACTGATGGTGAACCTGGGATCTGACCGATTCATCCGACAGGTAAGAGCAGCACACTGCAGAACCTGGATCTTCCCTAGTGCAGGCAGGCACACAGGTACTGAACACTCAGGCACCAACCTGCTTTTTGAGCTCTGGTTTCAAGCTTACAGAATAGATGGGGTGGAGACTTAACCTCAGTGGGATCTGTCTTTCTAGTTTTTGTTGGTTTTTCACTATGCAACTCTGACTGTTCTGGAATTGGTGATGGTTCTCCTCTTGAGTGCTAGGATTACAGGCATATATCACCACACCCAGCTTTTCTGGATAGCAATGTGCAAAGAATAGGACCTGAAAGTTCAAAGACTCAACCTGTAGGTTTTGTGGGTCATGTGAACTTTTATTTTCTTTTGAGATAGGGTCTGTGTGTTTGAGCACATGATCTAGAAATAGAAAACAGGTCTCCAAATTTCTCTGAGTCAGTGCTTTTATCAGATAACATCTCTAGAGATATTATGGGGAGTATAAACACTACAGAAATGGGCTTTGTAATATAAAGGTTTACAGTCATTGTCTGCTGCAAAAGCCTTTGTTAGTCATGGAATCTTCTTTGCTCTCCACCAAGGAACATAACCTACCATGTCCCCTCTGGGAACAGTTTACTATACTGGACGGACAGAGCTTAGGACTACCGAGTGTAAAGCACCAAGATATAGCCACTTCACCAGAATATAAAGTAGGGAGCCCAGGCTCAGACCTGGGAGACAGGTTAGGCCAATTCCTGCTCCAAGTTCACTCTACTTCCCACCTGGGGCAGAGTAGAAGAATCAGGGAGATGGAGTAGGAATTTGTGGTTGGTCCAAACAACAGTGTGCAGTGCATTGGCTGCTCTTTAAACTGTGTAAAGATTTCTATGCTTCAGTGCCCTCATCATAAAATGGAGAGGACAATAATGTCAGTTCTACTAGAAGTGAGGTTACCTTTCTGAGCTTTGGATCAGGACCTAACACACAGTCAGTGCTCATCCGTGTGAGCTGTGGTCATCCTTGCTGTCTTCCTTTTGCAGATGGATGATGAAGACACGTTGTTACCTAGGAAGTTACAAGCTGCTCTGGAGCAGGCTCTGGAGAGGAAGAACGAACTGATCTCCCAGGATTCTGACAGTGACTCCGATGATGGTGAAGGCAGAACCCTTCTGTTCTGAGTCTGGGCTTCACAGGCCTAGGACCCTATACTATGCACTGGCTTCTTTCTGGCCGATGAAGCTTAGGTGTAAGAACTGGGTCCCTCTGATTAGGCCTAGTGCCTTTTCTGCCCCCAAGACATGACACTACAGACTTCTTGCTGACAGGCAATGAATCAGTTTTCTTACGCCTTGTTTCAAGCCATTGCAGGTGGTGTAGGGACCTTCCTCATTTGTGAGAGATGTGGAAAAAGTAGTGATTTGGTCTCCAGTTTCCAGGAAGTATTTGTCAACTTCTTTTTTTTTTTTTTTAAGATTATTTATTTATTATTTATACAGTGTTCTGCCTGCATGTATGCCTGCAGGCCATAAGAGGGCACCAGATCTCATTATAAATGGTTGTGAGCCACCATGTAGTTGCTGGGAATTGAACTCAGGACCTCTGGAAGAGCAAAACAGTGTTATTAACCTCTGAGCCATCTCTCCAGTCCCTGTATTTGTCAACTTGTATGTTTAGAGCAGTTTCTGACCTCCAGGAGCTCATGAGCCCATGAGGTAACAACAGCCCTTGAGTACAAAGATGGTCCAAGGACAGTGTGTGTGTTCTCTAGAAGTTTGTTGGGAAGAGACTAAAGGCGATCGGAGATGGTCTTTTAGGCTCTTGAACTAAATATCAGTGATTTTTCTTTTCTTTTCTAGAATGTAATACCCTCAATGGACTGGTGTCGGAAGTGTTTATCCGGTTCTTTGTGGAGACTGTGGGGCACTATTCCCTCTTCCTGACACACAGTGAGAAGGGGGAAAGGGCCTTCCAGCGAGAGGCCTTCCGCAAGTCTGTGGCCTCCAAAAGCATCCGCCGTTTTCTTGAGGTTTTTATGGAATCTCAGATGTTTGCTGGCTTCATCCAAGATAGGGAGCTAAGAAAGTGCCGGGCAAAGGGTAAGGCCATAGGGACTGGGATGGGATGCTGTAGGCCTGTTTCAGAATTCAATATAACTAGGCCTTTCAGGGCATCCAGGGCCAGACCTCTTAACTGCCCTTTTCTTCTGATAGAAACTTGTACATTAGTTCTATTTATTTATTTATTTATTTTAAAGATTTTATTTATTTTTTAAGTATACAGTGTTCTGCCAGAAGAGGGCACCACATCTTGTTACAGATGGTTGTGAGCCACCATGTGGTTGCTGGGGATTGAACTCAGGACCTCTGGAAGAACAGCCAGTGCTCTTAACCTCTTGAGCCATCTCTCCAGCCCCTTTTTATTTATTAATTTGGTTTTTTGAGACAGGGTTTCTCTGTATAGCTCTGACTGTCCTGGAATTCATTTTGTAGACCAGGCTGGCATTGAACTCAGATATCTGACTTCCTCTGCCTCGTGATTGCTGGGATTAAAAGTGCTCCACCGCTGTCTCTTTTGTTGTTGTTGTTGTTTTTGAGAAAGGACCCTAGCTATAACCTGGCTGGCCTTGAACCCTAGGGAATCTTCCTTCTCAGGCTCTCCTATTTGGGGGTCACAGATGTGCAATACAATGACTTGGAGCTCTGTACTTTTTGTCCCAGTAAACCTTTCACAAAACATGTGGTAGCCATGTCTGGAATCCTAGTACTTGGGAAGTGGAGGCAAGAATTCAAGGTCCTCTTCAGCTATGAATTGAGTTTAGGGCCAGTGTGGGCTGCGTCCAGCATCTCAAAAGAAAAAAAGGGGGCGGGGGGGCAGGCATTGGCACAGGTGTTTAATCCCAGCACTCTAGAGGTAGAGGCAGACAGATTTCTGTGAGTTGAAGGTCAGCCAAGATCTGCATAGTAAGTCCCTGTCTCAAATAAAACAATAACAAAAAGGCCAACAAAACACAGCACAAGACATACCCAGGTGGGAACGCATCTCCAGTTGAGAGTAGCAGGCATTGGTGGCCCATCCTGTCTTCACATATTTATTCCTGAAAAGGGACCAGACTGAGCGGTCTGGGGGCTTCTGAGGACCTAGGAGTTGGGAAGTCCCTTGGAAAAGACTGGGCCATCTGCCTTGGATTGCTGATGGTTCCATTTACTAGTTACCCTGCCTGTGAATATCATACCGGCACACGGTGTCTTCTTTACATCATCAAGAACTTTACATCTAAGCTGTTGTTCCCCTCACACACTCCTGTTAACCATTTAGCTGAACAAAGCCTTTTGGAATAGCATGGTGGATCAACCTAAAAGAAGGCAGAGGTCTCCACACAGGGACATCCTGAAGGGCAGAGCAGCCTCACTACAGTGCATATCAGGCATGGGCAGAGGTGGGAGTCAGGCTGTGAAGTCTTGCTCTCAGCAGTGAACACCTGTGAGATGTGTCACTAGTAGTCACTGTAATGACCCAGTCAGGGTTTGCATACAATGCTCCCAACTATTAGACTAGATGTTTGTCTTTTCCCTTTGCATCTGCACTGCGTGGTTCATCATACATTCATGTCTCCATTGTTCTTTCTTTCCCTCTATCTGCTGTTCATCTGTCTCAGGCCTCTTTGAGCAGCGGGTGGAACAGTACCTAGAAGAGCTCCCCGACACTGAGCAGAGCGGGATGAACAAGTTTCTCCGTGGCTTGGGTAAGTTACTTGTTACTGATGGAGATGGTCAAGAGGAGCTGTCCCCTAAAATATGGCAAATCTGTGCACCCGTTAAGTGAGTTTTTTTTAGTATATTCCTTCCTTTTATTCACATGAGCCATGAGTGATAGTCATATTTGTTTTTGTAATGTCAGAGTGATAGTTCTGCAAAGCCCCGGTCCTTCAGAGAGCTCAGTGTGATATCAGGACCATAGCAGATCTTTTTAAAAGGAAACCAAAGCCAGAGATGCAGGTTTTGCTCAAAGTCACACAGTGACTGATTTCAAGTGTCCTGTGTTCCCTACCTTACAGAGCTGTCACCCTAGTCTGTCTTAAGTAGTTCTTCTGCAAGGAGAGGAAGGGAGGCAAGGTAAAAGCATGGAGGTTGGAAGGGTACCATGAAACATCCTCACCTTTGCCCTCTCTGGCCCACAGGCAACAAGATGAAGTTCCTCCACAAGAAGAATTAAATACCTTTCCCATTGCAGAGTGTAGTGTTTGCAGAGCCTGGGGAGAGGACCTAGTATGGGACCCTGTAGGCTGTTGTGGCTACTCTGTCCCTACAGACCTCACCTCCAAGCCAGTCCACCTCTGCCTTCACCATATCCAGGATACTGTTTGTAAATAATCTGCTGTAAGCTTTCATAACTGTCTTTGTAACAAGCAAAGAGAAGCTGGTAAATATTTGTATATTCCCAAAGGGCCGGGTGCTTTCCTGCCTTGCCTGAGCATGGATGGAGTCTTGCTGGGTGCTGGTGACTGGCCAATTATGTGCAGCTGACTGTCTCAGCCAAACCACTGATGTTTCCTGAAGGCTTCTGGCCTGCCTGCCTGAGATCCCTGCTGCCAGTCTCAGGCCCTGGAGAGCAGGTGCTGTCTTAATTATGTACAAGAATACTGTTTTTGTTGTTTTTAAATTCTAGAGTTTCAATTTTTCTTTCTTCTTAGTAGTTCCCTATCCCCCCAAGCCTCTGTTTCTGAAAGGCAAGAACCACTCTGCCCCTACTTGCAACGTAGAGCCAGGTACTTGGGCCTGGTACTCTCTTGTTCCTTCCACCCTCTGACATGGTCCATGAGTCATTGGAGCGCAGCTCCCAGTCAGTGGTGGCCATGATGCGGTACAGGGCATTCCTCCTTCCGTCGTCCACAGGTGTTCTCAATAAACTGCGCGTTCATGTGTGCCTAAGAGTCCCATGTGTTCTCTGGTTTCATTATCTAGTTATCTCCAAACAGGTAAATCTGGATCAAACAGTGTCCTTCAGGTAGCTAGGCAGTTAGTAAAGGGGTTAATTTCACGTGGGCTGCTGGCCGTCCCTGAACACAAGTTCTCAAAGTAGAAGACACCTGTCACTGTCCTCCTTAAGCTTCCTTCTCTGGCAGCCCACTGCTCACTTGGGTGTTTCCAATGATGGAAAGAGTGCTCTTTGCCCGCAAGTATCTAAGTGACATTATTAGGTAGCCTGACTTCACTGGACTGCAGCCCAAGTACACTAAGCTGACTCAGCCCTCACCACTGCCAATGACTCCTCCATGTCGCTCTTAAGTTTCCCCCATTAGAATCCTAAGTATGAGCCGGGCGGTGGTGGCGCACGCCTTTAATCCCAGCACTCGGGAGGCAGAGGCAGGCGGATCTCTGAGTTCGAGGCCAGCCTGGTCTACAAGAGCTAGTTCTGGGACAGGCACCAAAGCTACAGAGAAACCCTGTCTCAAAACAACAACAAAAAATCCTAAATTCAGCTATTCTAGGGAAGAAGACGGGAAACAGCAGCTTTACTTAGGTTTCCTACCCATCAAGGCCTTTGTAGAGTAGACCTTGGAAACTCCTGAGGTAAGGGATACTGGGCTTGGGAGGATGTGAACTGAACATTTCCTGTCCTCACATCCTAACCTATTTAAACTAGATAATCCCATCCTGGGTTTCTTCCCATCCTCAACCCCTTTTCACTGATACCTATGCAAGGCCCTAGCCTGTCCATGGATATGCCTGCTACTTGCTTTAGAAAATATGTAGAGGGCTTGTCTTCTGGGAAGGCAAAACAATCTTCTGGAAAAGCCTCCTAGTTGGCTTTATGTCAAGAAAAAAGGGGAAGGTTTGTGGGTTTCCAAATGAGGCCAAGAGCATATAACAAGAAAATTGAGTTGGGTGCAGTCACCTCCAGCTCTCAGCAGTTAGCTCAGCCTGGGATTCCTGACCGAGTAAATTCCTTAGGAAAAACATCCAGTTCCCCAAAGGTGCTTTTGCTTTGTCGGCCTGCCCTCATTCGTATTTCCTCCTTTGATGTGTGCCCAAAGAACCTCCAGACATATAGAATCAGACTGCAAACTGGAAGTGCAAACTTTTCCTAAGTTTTGAAGCTTTTATCTATTTTTAAAATATAGTGCATTCTGATGCTGGAACAATGACTCAGTAGGTAAGAAAGAACTGGCTGTTCTTTCTTCAGAGGATTCTGGTTCAATTCCCAGTACCCACACGGTGGCTCACAAGGATCTCTTAACTCCAGAGGATCCAGACATATATGTTGGCAAAGCATAACTTAGAGCTGAAGTAACTCACCTTAATTTTTTTGTTTGTTTTTTGAGACAGGTTTTCTCTTGGGCTTTGGAACCTGTCCTGAACTCAGAGATCTGCCGCCTACCTCTGCCTCCCAAGTGCTGGAATTAAAGGCGTGCACCACCAGCGCCCGGCACTCACCTTAATTTAGAAATCCCCATATTGCAGCATGCCTGGTGTGTGGGGGGCTGGTGGAAAATTGAAGGCTTTCCAGGCTCTGCTTTCACACAATCAAGGATTCTCAATCCTATCAGGTCTATCAGGTCAAATCCTCCTCCAGTACCCCCTCCAACAAGAGTTTCTCTGCGTAATAGTCCTGATTGTCCCAGAAATCGCTCTATAGACCAGGCTGGTCTCAAACTTGCTACCACTGCCCAGCTCTTAACAGCAACATTACTATCACAACACAAAACTCATAGCTAACATGACCTATATAAATGTAATAAAGTTTATAACAAGTCACATTTCTAACACCTGCACATAGAATTACTGTGAAATTTGGTTTCATAAATACTATGTCACAGATCCTACTGAATAGATGTCATCAAGGGTTTTGAAATGAACAAGTGTCACTGAACCTGAAGCTTGCTGATTCGTCAAGGCTGGCGGATCAGTGAGCCCAATGCATCCTCATTGTCTCTACCTCCCCAGTAGGAGGGATTACAAGCATTTACCTGCCATCACACCTGGCTTTTTCATGAATGGTGAAGGAACTTGTTCATTTCAAAACCCTTAATCATAAACACACACACCACCACCACATACACCTGTCTATTGCATTAAGGCTCTTGGCTAGCCAGGCACACTGACATACACCTGAGATAAATTCTTGGGTGTATAATGGATTATAGGCTAGTCTGGGCTACAGGAGACTATCTGAAGATCAAAACTGGGCTTTGGGAAGATGCCCTTAGTTGTCTGTCTCCTGCAATGTATGTCAGCTTCTAAAATGCAGTTGTCTCACCATTGTTACTTGTAGCATTCTGCTGTTTTTTGAGGATCAACGAGGCATTTATCTTAATTGTTCTTTAACAAAAGTTGGGGAAATCAGGTAAGGGGTAAGAATCTGAATGATCTGAGAAGCAGTGGTGAAGCGATTAGTGACCACACTCCTATGGTTCCTCCATCCAAAAGGACAAGAGACCCTCTCGAAGCCCTGCTCAAAAACTTCTATGGCTAATTTTGGTCAGCTGGTAGCTACCTCCGCCCTTGGATTCAAAGCAAATTTTATCAGCAGTCTTGGGGAGGGTCAGAATGAGATCAAAATATACATAACAGATCAAAGTCTAACTTAGAGTGCTAGCTAGGTACAATCCTCAGTCTGTTCAAGTTAGATCCTTGCATTCTTAGGATTCCTACCAAATGAACCAGAGGAAACTTATATGAAAGAGAAAAAAAAGGTAGGATTTGACTTTTAAATATCATTGCAGTCAGAAATACTCTAGTTTTACCTGCTCTCTCCCTTGTAATACTTCAAGTTCTTGTCTTACGATCTTCACTAATTTGTTTTTCAAGTTTCTCTGTAGTTTTGCGGTCTGTCCCGAACTAGCTCTTGTAGACCAGGCTGGCCTTGAACTCAGAGAGCCACCTGTTTCTGCCTCCCAGGTGCTGGGACTAAGTGCACCACCACCACCAGGTGACACTTCTATAGCATCCCTTATTCTATCAATGCTTATGGCCCCTCACTGCTAAGGATACAATGTTTCAGAGCAGCTCTCAGTATATTTTCAAACTAAGAACCTGTGGGAAGCCAGGCCGTGGAACTCAAGCCACCACCAACTAGGTCAGTTTTTGAATACCTTCATGGCTTTGAAGATTTATTGTGTGGGGTTGGAGAAATGGCTTAGCAGTTGAGAGCATTGGCTGCTCTTCCTTTCAAATTCCAGCAGCCACATGGTGGCTCACAACCATCTATGAGATCTGATGCCCTCTTCTGGCCTGCAGGCATACCACTATATACATAACAAATCTATCTTATAAAAAAGTCATGTATTCGTTGTTCTTGTTTTACATATTGTTTACCTTTTTAATTTTGAAGCTACCCTGTTGCTTTTTGGAGAACTTTAGAAAACAGTATTCAAATTTTGTTCCACAATGATCTATGGCATTTGGGGTAGAATTATCACAGCTGCCAAATTTTTGTTGGAAAAAAGTATCCTTTCATGTATGTCTACTTTGTATCCTCAAGTGACTTTCACAACTAGTGTGACTTGAAGAAAAGATCATTGGCCAGCAGGTAAAAGTTCTTGCTATGCAATCCTAACAAGTTCAATTCTAGGAACTCATGTACAAGACTACAAAATTGTCCTGATTTCCACCGGCACACAGGCATACCCATCATACACATAACTGTGTCCATAGTCAGTACTAGGGGTGACATAGAATATTGCAATTTTATGTCAGACATAGTGGTTTTGTACTCAAAAACTTAAAAGCTCTCATGCTAAGGGATTGGCAGACAAGGATGAGGCTTGAGTTCTGGATCCTGCCTCTGTGGAAGGAGCACATTCCCAGCCCAGATGGCTTAGAGACTTTCCAATAGGAAAGTACATGTACTTTAAAATTTGGCCAGCTCTGATAGCCTTCTACAAACTATACTGCAAGGAAGGCCTGACTCAGACCCCAGCATTAGGTAATGAGACATGACCATGAGCTGCAGCCTATGCAGAAATTATGGACAGCAGCGCCAATTCCCAACTGTTGTCAGAGGTATGCCAACAAGCTGAAAAGCTCAGGCTGTGCTAAATTCTTAACATTAGTCAATGTTTTTTTGCCATTTATGTCTGCTCACCATTTCATAAAACAGACCATACAACTTCATGCTTAGCACAGGTTGTTCTGTCTGAACACTAAACTATGTAGTATAAATGTTTAAAACTTCAATATTGAAATTGCACTCATTTTGACTGAATTACCAGCTTTTAGCCCCTTTAGCAACTGGATACACGCTAAGTAAAAGCAGGGAACCACAGGCACTAAAAACTAAAGGAATTTCATTCTTGCAGGTAGATAGATACATCAGTCGGTAACGGAGCCCCAGCGATCAGTTTCCACTTCACTGTCAGCACCACTCCCAAATCAATAATCAATTCCACACCATTTCATCTGAGACCCGAATTCACTCTTCCTGCCCACCCTCTCTTCCTGGCCCCACTCCAAGCCTAGTAACGAGCCATTATAGGAAACTTTTTGGTAGGAATCTAGACAGCAGAATTTCACATTTTCTGAAAACTAACCCAACCTGATTTCTAGTCCAAAATACTTTTGTTTTTGAATCAAACCATCTCATTATGTGGCCATAATACTGCACAAAGCAGGCTGGCCTCAAATCCAAGACCCACCCACCTACCCATGCTTCCAGAGTGCCAGGATTAAGAAGACATGTGTTGCCAGGTTGCTAGAATTTTTCCTTACGATACATTTTCAACTAAAAGTAACAGTGTTTATCAGTTTCTTGAATAGCAAGACCCATGTACTATATATACATAGGGACATAATGAATTTGTGACTGCTGCAATCTAAGCCACTGAGTACACACACAGGCACATGCTTTGAGATGACCACACTGTGACTGAAATCCATACCTCACATTTTCCTAGGACCTATTAGGCAGGTCCCAGCATACTGACAAGGATACATAGAAATGTAACCAAAGAACCTACACTCAGACCACTTGGAAAGTGTTAGCATTTAATTGGCCTCCCTGAGTGGCTTCAAGCCACCAGAACACAGGCACCTCCAACACCCTTTATCTTCTCTTCAGCTCTTCTGCTGAAAAATTTGGCTTTCACAATGACAGGCTGCTTAGGGAGCTTTCCCTTCCCCAGAACTTTGTAGTAGCCCTAGAAGAGAAAAAAATATTCTTAATACACTACAGCAGATACTGAACATCCCAGGATGCAGGTAGGACCTGTTCTCCTTTTTGAGATAGTCTGTGTAACCTTGGCTGGTCTGGAACTCAAATGTAGGAATGGGCTCAGAGATCCAACAACACATCCATAGTGCTGGGATTAAAATTAAAGCATGCACTACCATGGGTCGGCTCAGGTAGGACATGTTTCTGATCTGGGCACTAACAGGGACACTGAAGACCCCTACCAGTGAATCGAGACCAGCAGATTCTCTTCGAGAACTCTAGCACACCAGGACAACCACCATGTCAAGATGTGACTCTAGTCTCGGCTAAACACATACCTCCCCACTCTGCAGGTACCTCCACTAAATAGGCCAGGAATGGAATTATGGCTACACACCTATGGTGTGGGTCTCTGCACTTAAGCAGTGAGTGGGGAAAAGTACTCTTCTCTATATAGGGCCTTGAATGAACACTGTGAACAAATTATGTACTCATGTTAAAACCAAACCTGTTAGAATCAGCATAAATATAGGAAAGCTTATTTACTGAAATGATAGCTAATATTTGTTTGAAATGAAAGCAAATAATGTGTTCTCTGAACTCTCCACATTTAAGGACCAAAGAGAGGGGGACAAGTGCTTGTTGGAACCAATTCAATTATCTGCAACAATTCTACTAAAATGAGGGCTCTCTAATCGGCAATGCCACATATATTTAGGTTTGGCTCCAGAGGAGATAAAGAGGATAAAATTACAAGTTCCCTTAAGGATAAGGAGCACACCAATTCACTCACCGATCGCACGACATCGATGATGGGAGCAACTCCAGTCTTGTTCTTGGCAGCGTTGACCCGAGTCTGCTCACTGACCAGCGTCCACAGTTTATCCAGATTGACAGTCGGGCAGAAGCTCTGGTTCCTCTTTAAGTGGTAATGCCTCATCCCAACTTTCCCGAAGTAACCTGGATGACTGGGAAGAGAAGGCAAGCTCATCTTTGAGGTTCTCTCCTCCTAGTGTAATGTTAATTTTCACCGTCGTAAACTTTGACACCGCAGAAACTCGAAATACACTGAACTAGATCTTCAGTAGCTTCACTCACTAGCACCCATTTCAAGAGGATCCCTAAACGCCATCCTCTAATGGCTGGATAAAAGCCAACCTAACCTCCATTCTTATGCATGTCACTAACCTGGTGACTGGCCGTGTCAGAAAGTCCACAGCCAGTGAATAAGGTCAGCAGTTATTCTTCGAGGACTCTAGCACACTAAGGCAACAATCAATACCTGAGCGTGACTCTAGCCTCGGGCAGGTTCTCTGACACATCAAGTCGCTAAAGCTAGCAGTAACCTAAGTCAAGAAGCCGATTTCCGAAGGTTCTAAGTTATACCCTCTGTCCCTACCTCCAAAGCCGCCGTCAGTTAAAACCGACCTCCAAGAAACACTCACTATTTGTCGAAGTTGATCCTGTGATGATGCATGCCTCCAGCGTTCCCGCGTCCTCCTGGATGCTTGCGGTGTTTACCTGCAAACATGCAAAGCTACATGGCTATCAGCCTTCTCTAGATGGTCACTTTTCCGACGTTCCACATCACAGCGCTGTGCTTAACTTTCACTCGCTACCAACACAAAATTATCTTAAATTTCACTAGAGTGTCTTTAAATGGGGAAACTGCTGTCCAATCCGATTGGCAACAAATAGTTTTTCCTCTACTCGCGTCTAAGTGGTTCAATCGTTCAGTAAACACCCCAAAGGCCTATCACGAAAGAGGCCCACACTTACCGATGCGGCCATGGCCGTGGCTCACGTGGCCCCGGAGTTTCCGGGTCTTCCTCAGTCTGGATGGCTATACGGGAAAAACAGCAAAGTGGTTAGGCTTACGAAAAGGGTAGGCTTGCTGCCTGAAATATGCCTGCAATCAAGGACTTGCCTTCTGGAGCACTCAGCAAGGTTGAAGTTACCCGACGGGGCCGGACGCCCAAGCCCGCGTGTCTCAGGGATCCGAACCCCGGCTGGAACACGCGGCCCCGGGCTCCTCGCCCCAGACCAATGCGTGCCATCCCCCGCCCCGCAAGCTACGCGTAGCCACGAAGACCCACTAAGATCAGGGCAAGCAGCTGAGATGTAGAGAAGGAGAGCTCCGAACCGCCGCGAAGACGCGGAGGCCAAGAAAGGAAGACCTACCATGGCGGTGGCAGAAAGGAAAGAGGGAGGAACCAGCGAAGTATCGCGAGGTAGCAAGTGTGGGGGCGGGACGAATCATCATTTCCGGCCAGGAGGCTGGTCTTGGGAGGGGCTTCGCCCTCACCGGCTTCCGGCGCCCGCCAGCCGCTTCCTTTCCGTGTAGGAGGGCGGGATTTCCCGCCGGCGCCGGCGTCTCGGAGCGAATCCTTGGAGCGGCGCAGCGGGCGGCGCGTTCAGATCACCTTGCTCTGTTATGGTTGTGTTGTTTGCTGACTCCCGGCCGTTGTGAAGCTGCTTCACGGCCTCTGCCCTCCCTTGCGTGGGCACTACCCTTCTCCTTGCCTCTTGTCCCATCTTTATGGTCGTCCTGTCAAGTTTGAACAGCCTGCTGTGCTTCAACAATCTAGATTTCGTAAATATTTTGTCTAAACACCACGTTTAAATTTTCTTCAGAACCTGGCTGATACGCTCTTACTGGGACCCGAGGTTCCCAGCCCAGTGTGCTCCTGATGCAAGCATTTCCGGTGTGGGCCTTCTTGGACCTGTTTTGTCAGTGTTTCCTTGAACCACCGCACAATCTTGCACGTAACTCTCTTCATTACCAAGTTATTTGTCTCCCAGTTGATCCCAAATACTTTAAAGGTTCAAGGATTGGCCATTTTTTTTTCTCTAAATCCATGAGTTCCTAGTCTGTAGTATGTTTATTAAGAGTTCAAAAGTGCTCCAAGTGCCCTGCGTGTGCACAAGATTCAATCCCCTAAATCTGTTAATTTTTTTTTTTTTTTGGTCTTGTTCTGCTAAAGAATATTCTAGCCAAAATACCCTAGATCCTCCTTATCTCTGTTAGGACCCTTTTCCTTTCTTCAGCCAAACTCCCCAGAGCTTGCAATGGAAATCTTGTCCAGTTGCTAGCTTCTTTGTTCAGTGTTTTTTATTGTTGTTGTTTTTGTGTGTGTGTGTGTGTGTACTTTTTGTTTATTTGCTTTTTCAGACAGCATTTTACTGTGTAGCCCTGGCTATCTTGAAACTCATTCTGTAGACCAGGCTGGTCTGGAGCTCAGATCTGCCTGCCTCTGCCTCCCAAATGCTGGATTTAAAGGCTTGCACCACCACCCAGCTCTTGTTCAATGTTTAATCTATTACAATCTGGGCAGTTCGGTTTTAGTTACACCAAACTTTATTAATCTTTATTTGCATGTTTTGAGGCAGGGTCTTACTCTGTAGCCAAGGCTGGCTTGAGCCTCCTGACTTTTGGAATTACACTCTCAAAAGACGTGATTGGCATGATGGTCTATAACTTACTCACTTGGGCTATAATAGTGCATCTATTGTCCTTATTTAATTCCTGTGTAGGCAGTCTTATTGATGAGACTTCATGGGTGTAGCTTCTGCCATTCCTGGGAGACACTCTCCTAACAAAGCCTCTGCTCTCTGTCCCTCTTCTGCAATGGTCCCTGAGCTGTAGGTGTGGGAGCTGTTTTATAGATTATCCAGTGGGACTGGACTCCACAACTCTACATTTTGATTGTTTGTGGTTTTCTATATCAGTCTCTCTTTGCCTGATGCAAAAGAGGACTGAGGACTATTCTTACCTGTGAGTACAAGGGCAAATGTTTAGAATTACCCCTGTCTTCACTAGCCCTGAGTAGCTAGTTTTCTGGTACCAGCCATGATTTCCCTAAACTTAAACTTTTGATCTTCCAGTCTCAGCTTCCCATATTCTGAGATTTTTAAGCATGTGCCAGTATGACCAACTTTTCCTGAACTCTTTATTTTTATTTATTAATTTATTTATTTTGGTTTTTTGAAATAAGGTTTCTCTGTAGCTTTGAAGCTTGTCCTGGAACTAGCTCTTACAGACCAGGCTGGCCTTGAACTCACAGAGATCTGCCTCTGCTTCCCTGGAGAGCTGGGATTAAAGGCGTGCTCCACCACTACCCGGCTTTTCCCTGAACTCTTACCTTAATATTCTGCTACATCCAATAGCACTCCGGGCCACAATGGTATTAGCCCCAACATCTTCAGAGTGCTTTGAAATTTACAAAATGTATTGGCCTGAGGATTTAGGATGGTAGTTTCATTTTATGCATGAGACAAAAGAATTGTGTGACTTGTCAAACAAAGTTATATAGTTGGTGAGATACAGGGCCTGGGCCTAAACTTACCTTTCTCTCTCCAGATTCCCAGTGTTTACCTCAGTGACCCCTCCCTTTCTGACCTCACGACATTATGATCTTCATCTCCCCTTCATCTCACAGGCATTATACTACCTGTGACCAGCAGAGAGAGGGGTTTGAGAGTAGGGAACAAGATCTTAAAGACCGTCTGCTGTCTGATAAGTGTGCAGGTGATGAGCCACATTACTTAGAACTCCTATTGGGAAAAGGACCTGTCAATGGAGGTAAGGGGGTCAGAGTCTGGGGAACGCAAAGTAGCAGCAAGTGAACCTGAATGGCCTTGGATCAAGGGCCAAGTCACGGCAAGGGCTGGAGATAGAATCCTGTTTCTGAATAGTTTGCCAATCCTCTGGCTACATCTATACAGAGGATGTTTGGGGAAGCTACATCCTCTCCTCGGGACACCTGCCTGAACAGACCCTTTCCTGAGTGAGTCCAGGACCCGCTGTTGGCTTCTGTACTGACCCAAGAGTCTTAGCAATAGCTTGATCTCTAGAGTAGAGACAGCGTTTGTCCAGCTGTGGCTTTTCTAGGCAGCTCCCTTTCTTCCTCACAAGGTAACTGGATGACTCATGGCTCCTGTGCTTGTTCAGCAAAGTCAGCTTCCTCAGGTCGATAAGCTCTGACAAGACAGAAAAGGCTCAGTTCTGGATCTGCAAAGTTGAATAGCAGCCAGTTGTTAAGGCATTAGGTTGCCCCCTACCCACAGATGGGGCATGACCTCAAATGTGACCCATGAGAATTGTCCTTTGTGACAGTTCTATGAAGTACAGCATAGTCTTATGACATCGCAGTCATTTGAGCTGTTTCAGAGGGCCAGGGCTCAGAAAATACTTGTGAAATGAAGCGAAGTGAGTTGACACCAGGCAGCAGCCACCTGGTGAGGCAGGTAAACCTCAGACCTCCCTCCATGTGGCCTTGGGAGCAAGACAAGCACACTGTCATCTGAAAGAGTGCCCTGGTGGCCCCTTTCTCTCTGTCACCTCTCTGGGCTCCTGGTTTTGCTTTGTATTTCAGACATCAGCAGTTCTTGGAAGTATGTACACTTCAGACCTATTGTCTGTCACCTTCTTTTTCTGTTTGTTTGTTTGTTTTGAGACAAGGTTTCTCTGTAGCTTTGGTGACCGTCCTGGAACTGGCTCTGAACTCACAGAGATCTGCCTGCCTCTGCCTCCTGAGTGCTGGGATTATTTATGTATGTATGATTGTCTGTGTGAGTGTATGACATGTGTGCAGGTATCTGCTGAGACCAGATGAAGACATTGCATTCCCTGGAACTGGTGTTCCAGGTAGTTGTGAGCCACCCAGTGAGGGCACTGGAACTGAACTTGGGTCTTCTGAAAGAGCAGCCAGTTCTCTTAAGTGTGGGGCATCTCTCCAGCCCCAAACCTTGTCTTGTTTCATCTTTGATTGGACATTTGGAAAGATATGTTGTTGTCATTTTAAAAAGAGACTACTGGCCTGGCATGCACCACAGGTCTTTAGTCCTAGCACTGGGGAGGCAAAGACATGGATCCCCTCAGGGCCAGTCAAAGCTACCATCATGAGACCCAGAGAGAGAGAGAGAGACAGAGACAGAGACAGAGAGACAGAGACAGAAAGAGACAGAGAGAGAGAGAGAAATTCAAAGAGAGAGAGAGAGAGAGAGAGAGAGAAATTCAAAGAGAGAGAGAGAAATTAAAACTAAGAGCCAGAGTCTGTCACTTTTTTTAATATGAGAAGTAGAGAAAAATTTGGAAGTGCAGATTTACTCTATAGGGAGTTTTAAAATGTGTATGTAATAGTAAAATACATTAAATAAAATGTGTATGTAATAGTAAAATACATTAAATAAAATGTGTATGTAATAGGAAAATACATGAAAAGGAATTCTAAAAGAGTATAGACATCTCGGACATACTGCCTCACAAAGTCTCATGTCACTTTTCAGGTCACGGTTACATGAAAACATAGCTGCCTGCAGAATTGATCACAGGAGTGTTAATCCTCATGTGTGTATGGAGTATGTGCATGTGTGGGTGTGAATACCACATACATGGACATCAGAGGCCATATTCTCTTGAGACGAGGTCTTTTACTGGACCTGAAACTTGAAGTTTTGACTAGACTTGGCTGACCACCGAGCTCCTGGAATTCACCCATCTTCATCCCCCAACACTGGAGTTAAAGTCGCGCATGGCCATTTATGGCTTTTATTAATCTGTGGAGCTAGGGAGTCAAACTCCGGTCCCCAGACTTTCACAGCACGTGCTCTTAGCCGCTGAGTTGTCTCCCTTAGTCCTGTGTTATTCCTTCTGTAGTCTGCCTTTTAATTCCATGACATTTTCCTATCATTGCCCAGTAACGAGGATTTGTTCTTATTTCTCATGGTGCCGGGAGCTGACCCCGGTGCTTTGGGCATTCTAGGTAAGCACTGATGTTCTACCTCAGCTCTTCAGGTTGGTTTTCAGCAGCTGAAGAGGAGTTTGCCTTCAGTCTGCGTTAAGCCATTTGCTTGTGTATTTTGTTTTTGTGTTTTGGTTCTTACTCTGGTTTTTGCTAGAGACAAAGGTGCACTGAACATTCTGTATGATGGACTTTTCCTTTTGATCAATAACTTGTCTAGAATAAAATCTCAGGAGAGATATTACTGAGTTATAGAGTACCCTATATGAACATTTTGGGATTTATCTTATGTTGCTCTTTTTTCAGATGGACTATACCAATGTGCACCAGCAGTAGGTATGGTTTCTAATTCCGTTTCAACTTCTTGGTCAGAGCTTTGGTCTGCCCTTTAAGTAGTTTTGGATATATAGTATTTAGGGGGAAACCCGTAGGCTAACAGGTGTTTTCTAAAGCACAAAGCAAAAACCAAACAAAAACTGATTTGAGGATTACGGATTACTAGTCGCCCCTCTTTCCCGTGTGGGACTGTGTTTGTTTTTAAATCTTATTGTCCCACCTGACAAATACATCCCACAAGCCTGTCGGAAGCCAGCCTGGGAAACCCTGCCGTTCAAGTCCACGGCAGTAAACTGTGAAGAGGATGTTCATATCATAGTACAAACAAGAGAGGCTAACTAGTTAGGTTTTAATTTAATTTCACAGGGTTCAATTACTGTGAACACAGAAGCCTTCAATGAACACAGAAGCCTTCAATGAACACAGAAGCCTGGGTTCATTTCCCTGCTCTGCTTCCACTAGCTGAATTCTATTGAAGAAAGAGCATGGTCTGCTTGAATGTGTTTTTCTTAGCTTTGAATAAAAACATAACTATTATTCATGCAGTCATTCATTTGACAAGAATTGGTTGGGTGTGTATTCTGTGCTGACCCTCTCCATAGATGCCAGGTGCTTACGGAAAGCTAGAATAGTGAGCAAAGATGACAAAGTCTTGCTCTAGGGCTATGACTGCAGGATTGTATCCAGGACAAAAACAAAAAAAGTGTGCTCTGCAGCCTGGCAGAGTGTGTATTCTCACTGTTTCTCACTCAGTTTACCACTGACGTAAACACTGTGTTGTGATGATAATTTGAACTTATTTACCCAAGCAAACAATTGTAGCACAAGTCTAATTGGTCTTAATAATAAAAACCCAGAGTCATGCGTACCAGGTGGTGGTGGCCCATGCCTTTAATCCCAGTACTCGGGAGGCAGAGGCAAGCAGATCTCTGTGAGTTTGAAGCCAGCCTGGTAAACAAGAGCGAGTTCCAGGACAGGTTCCAAAGCTACAGAGAAACCCTGTCTTAAAAAACTGAACCAAAACAAAACAAAAACTCAGAGTCAGATATTAGGGGATGAAAGCTGAAAGATAGAGAGGCAGAACAGCCAACCACTGACTCTTACCTCCACGGAATCCTCAGACTGAATGGGGTATCCTGTCTCTCCAAGTTCTCAGACTGAATGCAATGAACCCCTGTCTCCTCCCACCTTATGTTCCTCTCTCCACCCAGCTATATCCCTTCTTGTCTGCACCTCCTTAGTGCTGGGATTAAAGGTGTGAGCCACCTTTCCCAGTGTTATTAGTTCAGGTTCCAATGACAGGCGATGACTGAAGTAGCTGCTGACCTTTGTTTTTCTGTGTGTGTGCTGTATGAATGTGTGTCTGTGTGTATTTCCTCAATGGCTTCTCCACCTCATTTTTGGGTTAGCCAGTGAGCTCCCAGATCTGCTCATCTTTGCCTCCCAGCACTAGGGTTCTAGGCCCAGACCTCTCTGCCCAGCATTTATGTGGGTCTGGAGATTTAAGTTTAGGCCTTCATGGTTGCACAGCAATGACTCCACCCACTGAGCCATCCCCTCTGTCAGAAGCACTGATAAACACCTACATTCTGGTGTTTTGAAAAATGACAGTCACCAATGTGTGCACGCCTTTAATCCCAGCACTCGCGAGACAGAGACAAGGTGGATCTCTGAGATAAAGACCAGCCTAGTCTGCAGAGTGAGTTCCAGGACAGCCTGGGCTACATGGAGGAACCCTGTCTCAAAAAATCAAAAGGAAAAAAGAAAAATGAAGATTTGGTAACACAGGACACAAATTCTTTTAGGTGAGAACTTTACTTCGGAAGACTTGGAATGTGGTGTGCTTGGCTTAAGTATAATCTTCAAAAGTGTGCCTCCTTCCCTCTCTCAGGTCAGGAGCACATGGACCAAGTTGCAGGGCAAAGCAGCAGAGGAAAGGGACTCAGCCTATGTTTCCCACCCACAGATCAGAAGCTTGCTGCTTAGATGTGCCTTTGAGCCTTTCGCCCTCTCTGCTCTTCTCACCTTGTACAGTGCTCACTGGTGATGGTGCCCATCTTCCCGAATGTCCAGGGTTAGCGTGTGATGTCTGGCGCAGCAGTTTCCCTAAGTCACCTGTAGACCTGTGGACCCCTTTAGGCGTTCACAAGTTCAGGTGTTTTTCATAACAATGCCAACACGAGAGCCGGCGGTGGTGGTGGCGCACGCCTTTAATCCCAGCACTTGGGAGGCAGAGGCAGGCGGATCTCTGTGAGTTCAAGACCAGCCTGGTCTACAAGAGCTAGTTCCAGGACAGGCTCCAAAACCACAGAGAAACCCTGTCTCAAAAAACCAAGAAAAAAAAACAATGCCAACACCATCTTTTTCCTGGGTTAGCAAGTGCATGGCTGTCATCCTTGGTTATTTCATCTGTAGTCAGAAATCAGAGAGGTGAGTCTAATTCTCGGGTCACACTCTCTTTTATTCAGCTCAGGACCCCAGCCTGTGGCATGGTTGGACCCATGTTTAGGAAGTCTTCTCTGCTCAGCCAACCTTTTCTGAAAACACCCTCAACACAGAGATGTGTTTCCATGGTGATTTTATATCTCATCAAGTGGATGATGAAACTTAACCACAACGGTTCCACACCTTGTCCTCTTGGTCCTCAATACATCGTTTCAAATTTCATTTGCATCTCCTAATGCAACATTTCCTCCATATCTAAATATTCCCATAGTTTTTAACAGTCCCAACATCATTCAGAAAACCAAAGAACAAAGTCTCTGATAAAACTCAGGGCAAATCCTTAAACACGAGCCTCGATAAAATAATTATAATTATAAGATACATTCTATAATCCCAATGTACATGAGTCAGACTAGACTCTTCCATCCCAAAAGGGAGAAATGGAACATACCAAGAAAAGGTCAGACCGAAGCTGAAGTCCAGCAGTACAAATTAATCATTCTGCAGCTCCATGTTCAGTATGTCAAGCTTCTACTGGAATCATCTTGATTCCAGAGGACTTGGGTAGTTTTGTCCCTCAGGCTCCCTACCTGTAGCAAACACATAGACCTCTCCATGCCTACGACTTTCCTTGGCAAACTTCCAGTGTTCTGGAATCACCAACATTCTGGATTTCCATTGCAAATTCGGCTTCACCTTTATAGCTTCATGCAGTGATCTCTCAGGGCCTCCTTGCAGGACCTTTGATCCTGCCACACATTGCTTGCTCTCTGTCCTTCAGTAACCCTGGCACAATGCTGAAACCTTCGTGACTACACAACCAGTACCACATGGACAGAGTTGCCAGGTTCTGCTGCCAAATTAAGTTACCTTGAACCACAATTGCATGGTGCCTCTGTGTGCTGATCCTGGGAAAAGTCTTCCCTGGACAGCTGTGTTGAACAGGAAACCCCTTCTGCATCCTTCTCAATTCAGGTTCTCTTCAAAAGAATTTGCATTTTCACAAGAGGGAACCTTTCGTGTGTGGACTCTTGTCTTCAGGGCACATTGCTGTCAGAGCACAGTTTCTCTTTAATGGTACTAAACTCATCAACAATTGTGGTTGCTTCCTACACCGACTACTTTAGAACTTTTACAATGCCTCTCCCACCACCATGTTCTTTATGTCCTGCACACTTCCTTTGTCTCTGTCTGCCTGTCTGTCTCTCTCTCTAAATGTGGTTTAAAAAAAAAAAAACAGCAGCTGGGGATGGTGGCATACATATTACTTTGTTTGTTTGTTTTTCAAGACAGGATTTCTCTGTAGCTTTAAATCCTGTCCTGGAACTCCCTCTGTAGACCAGGTTGGCCTCGAACTCACCTGCCTCTGCCTCCCAAGTGCTGGGATTAAAGGAGTGCGTCACCTGCCTGGCTGGCATGTGCCTATGTGTGGCACAACCCAACCACCTGAAGGCAGAGGCAGGCAGTCTCTGAGTTGGAGGGTTTTTGATCTACATAGTGAGTGCTAGGCCAGCAAGGGTTACGCAGTGAGACACTGTCTAAAAAAAAGAAAGTCTGTCTCCCTCCCCTGTTGTCTGAGGTTTCTGTCCTGCCTGGTTCTTGCAGTCATTAAGTCCCAAAGAAATCACACAGAGGTCTACATTAATTATAAACTGATTGGGGGCTGGAGAGATGGCTCAGAGGTTAAGAGCGTTGCCTGCTCTTCCAAAGGTTCTGAGTTCAATTCCCAGCAACCACATGGTGGCTCACAACCATCTGTAATGGGGTCTGGTGCCCTCTTCTGGCCTGCAGGCATACACACAGACAGAATATTGTATACATAATAAATAAATAAATGTATTTAAAAAAAATTATAAACTGATTGGCCTAGTAGCTCAGGCTTCTTATTAACTCTTATAACTTATAGTAGCCCATTATTCTTGTCTATGTTAGCCACGTGGCTCAGCGACGCAGTCACATCTTGCTTGCTCTGTGACTGGGTCATGACTGCAGACTGTAAAATCCTCTTCCCAGAATTCTCCTGTTCTCATTACCCCGCCTCTACTTCCTGCCTGGCTACAAACGCTTACAGGTAAAACCATTGTCCCACAGCACCCCCCTCCGTAAAACGTTTGAGAACCGTTGGTCTGATGTAATCAGTTCACCCACGAACTTAAACTTACTAGGAGACCCATTCACGTCTACTGGAGCTGCTCGGGTTGCTTTCTGGAAACTACTGCCCTGATAGTGCCTGTAGAATTGGAAGTGACGTCCGTCCTGTTGGGAACACAGAGGTCCTTGTGCTCACAGATAGCACGAGGGAACCAGGAATGTGAGACACTTGGGGTTGACTTTTCAGGGGAAAGAAGTAGAATCCCTTTTCCACCCAGAAGGCTGGGAATGGAAGTGTCTAGTATTCTAGGTGACCGGGACCACACAGATCCGCCTCCCCTAGGCCCTGAAGACATCATGTATAGCCTTTCTTCAGAACCCATCTTCATAGAAGTGACACATACTCGAGAAGTTTCGGTGTGATCATGCCTGCTTGTGCACAGGGGATTGGGTTACACCAGGAAACTTCTCCCAAATTGTACCGCACTTAAGTATGCCTAAAATAGACTGCCTGGGGTCAGACTAACCAGTACCAGCTACAGAGTGGTGCTGAGCCGGATTTCCTTGCCTCATGTGGATCGCTACTCTGTCAGCCCTGGTGTCTGCAGTGACCCCAACAGCATCCATCTCTTTGCATGTGGTACCTTCCTGGACCCAGGAGGCCTGGCCTCCCCAGCCTCATCACCCTTCTTCCTTGGTGGACGTGGTTCTTGGAAATCCAGACTTGCATAATTGGAGAGCCCCAGCCAAACTGAATGAAATAGTTATTAAAATGCAAATCTAAAAGTAGATACAAGCTCATTTTGGTCATAACTCTTCTGTGATTATAGAACCAAACAGTGTTCAAACATAATAAAACCTACAAAACCCAAACAGCTAGATTAGCAATATTGATTTCATATCCAGATAAAGTCTTTGTTAAGCTAAATTTATCATTGCAATTTAAACATGCTACTCACTCGTGTGGCTAAGTTTGGTAAACACACAATAACATGATGTCCTACAGTGTCATCTAAACTCCATGTGGCAAGAATGCACACTTGGCATGTCTGTACCACTCCTCGTTAATCTCAGATAAGTAAAACTAGTGTGAACTAGATCTTAAGTTCAATACTGCCCCTAAAATCTTAGGTTGGATCTTTGCTATACCTTTAAAAATACCACTGTTAGAGTGAAATAGTAATTAAACAAATGGCTCAGTGGTGGAGGTCACTGACTGCTCCTCCAGAGGGCCTGGCTTCATTTCCCAGCACCCACATGGCAGCTCACAACCCTTTGTAACTTCAGTCCCAGGGGATTTGACATCATCATCTGGTTTCTTTGGGTACCGGGCATACACCTGGTGCACAGACATACATGCAGACAAAACAAACACCTATACACATAGAATGAAAATTCAAAAACATTAAAAGAAAAAATAGAACTGGAGAGATGGTTCTTACAGAAGACCTGGGGTTTGATTCCCAGCACCCACATCAGGCAGCTTTCAGCTCTTTTAATTAACTCCAACTTCGGGGAACCTGTTGTCCTCTTCTGGCCTTTGCAGGCAACTGCACGTATGTGTACCTACAAATACACACAGACACATATGTCCAATTTAAAAATAAAATATTGAAAAGATTATTCAAATTCACGAAAAAGCCTTCATAAGGACTTCAGCCTGAGAGCATTCCAGCAGTTCAGAGTACGGTGTCCAGAATCAGGCCGACCTGTGTTTGGATTTGAGCTCTGCCACTGTCTTGTGCATTATTCTGCTTCTGAGTGCCTCATTTTCTGCAGCTGGCACCTTCTGATTTAGTTCGTAAACGTGTCATAGTCTCGATTTCCAAGGGTAATTGTGAGGATTGATATAAGCATGTGAATTTGACACCTAATGCATTTTTCAACCCCTTTTCCAAATGTAAAGTTAGATCACCCTTGCCCACCACTAGAGAGAGGCACAGACAGTTCCGGGGCACTTTTGAAGCCCATCAAAACACCACTGGGGTTTATTTTCACAGTGGAGATGCAGGATGCTGTGGGCTCAAGTGCAGGCCTGAGGCTAAGGGTCATGGATCTCTGCGGCTTTCTCTTCTATCTATCCAGGAACTTCTCCTGTCCCAAAGAATAAATCCCTCTGCTTTGTGCTTCCCTTGCAGGGAGTGGAACTTGCCCGCTGTACACGCTGCTTCACTCCTGAGGATGTCAGTGGAAAACCTGAAGCAGCGGACACAGGTGCAGACACGGGCACTGGCCTGGAGTCACTCGGCTCTACAGATGTATTCCTGGAGGCTGCGGCACCGACTTGCTCTCTGTGTCGACGGGACCTTCGCAATGAGGGCTCTCGGCTTCTTCCATGCCAACATTTGCTCTGTAGGGACTGTTCCCGGGGCTTCACGCGGGAGCTAGGCCGCGTTACCAGGGCTTATGAGACAGTCCCAGACGGTACGTACAAGAACCGCGTCTTGCCTCAGTCTCTGGGTCAGGCGTCCTCCTGTTTCATGAGAATCAAGCTTCAGATGAAGAGAGAGTCAGTGTAAATGCCCAAGGGATACTCATTGCTGAGAGCATCTCGAGGGAATTCAAGAGACAAAGCAAACCCTCTGGGATTTGTAAGGTGGGGACTTTTAGCCTTCGGGGTTTCCTTAAGTTGTTGGCAGGCGATTTTGTTTCAGGGTTTGCCTGCTTCCATCCAACGATGGAGAGAATGGGCCCTAGTGTATGTAGGCTCCGTGGCAGGGAGAGAAAGGCTGGCCTCCTGATGCTGGTCAGGGACAGAGTTTGAATGGAACCACGCTGAACTATCCACTGCTGAAACCGCTACCCGGCAGGGGGGAGCCAGTGCCTTCCTCCTGAATGTCAGGTTTCCTAGGAAACAATCGCACCGCACCGAGAACTGTGAAGTCCTCGGGGACCAGAAGCATGTTCCTGGCAGGGAACGTGTGAGACACAGCCAGTGCGGCGTGAAAATGTACAGGGAGTACGGAGAGAAAGGAGTGGTACCTTGGGCACCGTCCTTCGTTTTAACTCTTTAGTTTTCCGCAGTATATTATTTGTAGCACAAATCTAGGCTTTCTTTGAGGTATCTTGACGAAAGGTGAAATTTAAATGTGGAGTTTGAGTCTTTGAACTCATGGCAAGAAGCCTAATCTTTTTTAGCCTGCTGTGAGTCTGGAGTACAGAGAAGATAGGGTTTATTTTTAATTTTCCTTTTTTGAGTCAGAGTCTCATGCTGCTTGGATTATACTTGGGTTTATACCTATGCCTCAACAAGTCAGGTTTGGCCACTCATCGTCCATAAGTCAAATGAATATGAAAAAGAGAAACAAGAGATTCATTCAACATTGCCACATTGGGAAGAGGTATAAAGAGATCCAGTCACTTCTGATTCCATCTTCTGGGTTCACATGCAATGCGAGGGATACACAGAACTAAGAAGTCTGCCAGACATGCAGCTTGCAGTACTGCAGTCCATACTGGAACTTAATATGGAGGCCTGGAGCTTAGTCTCAAATTCGTGTCAGCCTCCAATCTCCCATATACTGGGGTTATAAGTCTGAGCTACCACACCTGACTGTGTCCTTTCATTTTTTAAAAACTAACATATGAGTTTTGAAATTAAACTTTGTTCATTAAATGTTAAAAGCATTATATTGGGAATTGTAGTACATGCTGTTAATCCCAACACTGGGAGGTAGAGGCAGGGTTTCTCTGTAGCTTTGAAGCCTATCCTAGAACTAGCTCTGGTACCCAGATTGGCCTCTGGTAGACCAGATTGGCCTCGAACTCACAGAGATCTGCCTGCCTCTGCCTCCCGAGTGCTGGGATTAAAGGCATATGTCACCACCACCCGGCTTGAATTATATAGTTTTATTTCTTGGGTCTCTGATTTAATTTAAGGATTTCAGTGTGAACTGTCTATTTATTTATTTATTTATTTATTTATTTATTTATTTATTTATTATGTATGCAGTATTCTCAGTATTCTGTCTGCATGTATGTCTGCAGGCCAGAAGAGGGCACCAGATCTCATTACAAATGGTTGTGAGCCACCATGCAGTTGCTGGGAATTGAACTCAGGACCTTTGGAAGAGCAGGCAATGCTCTTAACCACTGAGCCATCTCTCCAGCCCTCTCAATGACTTTTTAAAACTGAAATTAGAATATTAGCCAGGAACAACAGACTCCATTTCCTCCTCCTCCTCCTCTTTTCATTACAGTGGTAGGCTTTATTTATTTATTTTTTATATATATTTTTTCTGTTTTTTTCAAGACAAAGTTTCTCTGTATAGCCCTGGCTGTCCTGGAATTCACTCTTCGACCAGGCTGGCTTCAAACTCAAAGCTGTGCCTGCCTCTGCCTCCTGAGTGCTGGAATTAAAGGCATGCACCATCACCGTCTAGCTTATAACTTTTTTAAATTCTGGATTTAATTTCTTTTCCTTTTTTTAAAAAAAATTTCTTTTTTATTTATCCACAGGAATACCAGTAAAAGTATTTATTTTTATTTTATGTGCATTGGTGTTTTGTCTGCATGCATATCTGTGTGAGGCCATTGGACCACCTACCACTGGAGTTACAGACAGTTGTGAGCTGCCATATGGGTGCTGGCAATTGAACCTATGCCCTCTGGAAGAGCAATCAGTGCTCTTAACCTCTGAGCCATTTCTCCAGCCCTAATTTTTATATTTTTAAGTTTTAAAATTTAATTATATCTGTTGTACGATTAATAAAAACCTGATGGATTCAACCTGAAGGCCAAAAATGCAAAACAGCCAGCCACTGGCTCTTACCTCTACCTCAGTCCAAAATGGTGATCCTGCCTCCAGGAATATCAGAATGAGACTGTGTGTGAGAACTGTCCCCTCATGTTTTATATTCCTCTCTAGGGCTAGATTGAAGGTATGCACCCCTACCTCCCAGTTTCTATGGGAAACTACAGTGGCTACTGGGATTAAATGTGTGAGTCACCACTGCCTGGGCTGCCCAACTGATCAGTGCAGCTGTTTTACTCTCTGATCTTCAGGCAAGCTTTATTTATTAGAATACAAATGAGATATCACCACATACATCATTTTCTCTATTTCTCCCCTCCAGCCCCTCCTGTGTACTCTGCTTGCTTCCTCTCAAATTCATGGTCTCTTTTTTTAAATTTCTGTTCTATCTATCTATCTATCTATCTATCTATCTATCTATCTATCTATCTATCTACCCTTCTATTCTAAATACATAAATACAACCTGATTGGTCCATATAATGCTACTTGCATATTTTCAGAGCTGACCATCTGGTATTAGGAGCTCTTCCCTGGGGGAAGACTATTTCTCCTGTTCTTAGCATTCCTTGGTTGCCCGTAGTTCTTGTCTAGGGTTGGGGCTTTGTGATCTTTCCCCTTTCATTCCTGCATGTCTGTTGGTGCTGTCTTTGTTCAGGTCTTGTTTAGGCATGACTGTTTGTGAGACTTCATGGTGTAGTTTCTCTGAAATCCTTGGTCTCTTGCGATCTTCCACCCTCTTTTCTGCTGTGATCTCTAGCCCTAGGTGCAGGAGTGGGCTGTAGGTGGATCACCTGGCATACACAGTACTTGTTCTCTGCATTGGATGGGTGGCTTTCTCTCTGATGGTTCCCATCTGTTGCTGAGAGGCATTTTTTGGATGAGGGGTTCTCTGTGCTTGAAGGTTTTTTTTCCTTATAGGAAAAAACCCCATAGGAATGTTACAAAGATTAAATGAGAATATATACATAGAACTTCTGTATTATGCCTAGTATATAGAAAAAGACTAAGAAATGCTGAAAAAGCTGTTATCTAGGAGTCTAAAACTGAATGGAGGGAAAAGACCTATAGATAAAAGGACACTTGATTTGGAAACATAAAGGCAATTTATTATAGATGTGGTATAAATTAAAAATTGTGTGTATGTGTGTGTGTGCCTGAGTATATTAACGTATTCCTCATGTGTGCAGGAGCCTGCAGAGGTCAGAAGAGAGGATCAGCTGTCCTGGAACTGGAATTATAAGTAGTTGTGAGCCATCCAATGAGGATTCTGGGAACTGAACCTGGGTCTTCTGTAAGAGCCATCAGTGTTTTTAATCCTGGAGTCATCTCTCCAGCCTGCATCTTACAGTCTCGTGTTTCTGTTTGTGGGATGAAGTAGATTTTCTCGTTAGTATTCTGGGTTACTAACTATGTGTTGGCTGTGTTTGTTGGTTTGTTTGCTCATCTCCACAGTTACACACGGACTGCTGTGTACCAGACCCTATGGCTTTTACAGGACAGAGATGAAATGAAAGGCCTGAGACTTCAAAAAGCTGTTATTGTCATTGAAAAGGGATCAGTAAACAGATTGCTTAATGTTCTAGCCAGGGAGCAGGAAATTGGGAGGCTCTCTGTGTGCTTTGGACTGTTGGCCCCTCTCTGACAATTCCTGTAAGAAATACTGTTTTTGAACCTGAATCCCTGGGCATAGTTTGAGAAATCGTGCTTCAGGGTCTAGTTCTTTGGAAGGAGCGGATAGTGCTGCCGTTTTATCCACAGACATTCTAGGTGGCTAGTCTCCTTCTGCTGGCTTTGTTTTTAAGATGTTGGGACAGCTGGAGGGATGGGAGGGAGATGAGCAGAGGCTGTGAAATAAACAGGTTCCCGTGTCACTGCCTCCAGCCAGAGAGTGTCATGTTGTACAGGGACAAATCCACTTTCATGAGCCTTTCTCCCAGTTGCTGAGCAGAGCAAGAAGTGGCTTTGTCTAATGAAAGGTCTTTGCCTGGACGCGGGGGTCTGTCCAACTGGTGTATTATTCTGATCAGTGGCCGTGAGATCCTTCCTCAGGCCCTGTAGCAGGAAGGTGTATTCTCATCCAGTGGATTGTGCTTTCTGATTCTGCCCCTTCACTGCCAGCAAAACGTGCTCTAGGCCCAGACTTAAATGAGCACTCATGAACTGAGTGAGCTGCTTGAACCCCCCAGACCTCCCATGGACTCCCTAGACCTCCCATGGCCCCCCAGACCTCCAGACCTCCCATGGACCCCCCAGACCTCCCACGACCCCCCAGACCTCCCATGGTCCCCCAGACCTCCCATGGACCCCCCAGACCTCCCATGGCCCTGGCCTGTAAAGGGGCTTTGTCTTCATTCTTGATGCTGCTCCCTTCTGCAGGTACAAAGTATCAGACACCCTGATTGTGCATACTGTACTGGGCTCTTGTGCCAATGTTATCTGTTCTAAGTTTAACAGTTTGTAAGGTAAAGAAACTGCAGACTAACGATTATGTATTTTCCTCTGTTGAGACAGATTGAGGGACAGCTCAGGCTGTCCTTGAACTATATAGCTAAGGATGACCTTGAACCTCTAATGTGCCTGTTTTTACCTTCTTGAGTGTTGGAGATCCCTGCTAGACAAGGTATTTAAAGGCTGTTAATGGAGACCAGGACAAAGGCAGGAGTGTGATGCGTGTAATAGCTTGGCCGTCCAGTGAGGTGACTGATGCTGTAGACTCTTAGAAAGACTGGATTCTGGGAAGGTATCTACTCAGACAGTGAGAACACAGTCTAGGGGTCAAAGAGAGATCTTTATCTAGGCATGCTTCAGCTTTGTGGTTGTGCAAAATACCCACAGACCACTCTGCCTCTTCCTTTCAGCACGTGCTCAGTGAGGTACACGAGACATGGGAAAGACTGTTAGTGTGAGGTGATGTGCCCAACCAGAGGCTGACAGAGTATCCCAAGCATGTCTGAGGTGGGCTGAGCAAAGCCCACCATGACGGTCAGTAGACTAAGAGAACAGGACGTATTTTCCGCTTATGATATGTTCCATTTACAGTGAGTTATTGGTCTGTAACGGGAAGAGCATCCATGATTTCTTTTAAGTCTCTCATTGGAGGGGTTGGAGAGATGGCTCAGTGGTTAAGAGCATTGCTTGCTCTTCCAAAGGTCCTGAGTTCAATTCCCAGCAACCACATGGTGGCTCACAACCATCTGTAATAAGGTCTGGTGCCCTCTTCTGGCCTGCAGGCATACACACAGATAGAATATTGTATACATAACAAATATTTAAAAAAAAAAAGTCTCTCATTGGAAATAGTCCAGGGTCAAACTGCACCTGGAAAGTTGTCTACTGAGTACTAAAACGATACTTTGAGTAAAATTAACGGGCTCTGCAGAAATATTGCCACAACTGACATTTACCAAGTGTGACTCTGTCTTCAAGATTCTGAAGGTTCTGTTTGGTTTAGTTTTCTCTCTAGGTCAGGGAGGGTAATTAACTGGATGTTTCCTCTCCCGTGTGAGTAAAAAGGACGTTACTTTTTCTCTTAAAAGAAACTAAGTAACTAAGTAACTTGTGACTGAGAGACTCTGTTTTTTACACTCAAGTTTTAGAATCCGCCTGTCTAGAATCTCCCTTTCGTGGTTTTCAGAACAGAAGACAACATCAAGGCGTAGGAAGAACCTGGTCTGGAATCCACATCTCTGAGGCTCGTCTGGACTCTAGCCTGATAGACTGAGCAGTCCCAGCTCCTCTCTGGCTTTCCAGGTTGAGCTTGATAAACTCTTAGAACACCGAATAACCACTGCAGATGGACCCACAGTTCCTGGGTACCAGGCTTTCTGGTTAAGGGGAGCAGCATATTCCTTGTATGCTGCTAATGCCGAAAGGGGGAGTAATCAATGTCCCTTGGTGGGCAGGCCTTGGGGGCTTTGGGAAGACTGAGAGAAAGGGAACTGATGCAAGATGCTACAACCTCAGAGTCAGAGAGGGAAATGACTGATATTAATGAGCAGCTCAGCTGGAGGGGCTCTAATGGCCTTGGTGAGAATCACAGACTGTGGAACTGGCTTCAGGAGTCTGGGAGGGAGATGACCCCTGTTTGCTTATTCAAGGCACTGAATAGCATGTCCAAACTGGTGGGGTCTAAGGCAGACAGTACCCCAGGTCTCCCAGGTGGAGGGTGGGCTGCTGACCTGAAAGGAGCCGGTGTGTGGCAGGTGCAGAAGCTGGAGCTCTGAAGCCCTGTCAACAGGGCGGCTTCTTAGTTCGAGAACAGTTTCCTCACCTTAATTGGCTCTCTAGGGCCCTGGGAGTAGCATTGGCACCTCTGAATATCCCCGTTACTGGGAGAGCAATTCCCCAGGTGGTTGGGAAGAGGTAGGCTGTGTTTGGTGGGGATGTGCTTGCTGCACCTGGAAAACTATGGCTAGAGAGATTTGCAGGGGAGGAAGTTGAAGGTAGCAGTGATTGACAGGCAGTTTTGGGGTGACTGCTCGTCACTGGATCTTTCATTGAGTGGGGAACTAGTCGTGCCAAGTGTCATGGAGGCCAGATAGCAGGAGAAGCCCTTGGAGCTCATCTCTACCTGTTTACTGCATGAACACAGCGTTGAGAGTGCAGGAAGGACCTAGAAGCCTGCAGAGGGTCACATGGTCCTATTTGCAGAGCCACTCCCTTGCCTGATAACGCTGGGCTTGTTTGGGCTTGCAGGCTGCAGAAGCTACAGATCTATAGTTGGTGCTGCCTTGGACTCCCTACGGAGCTCTGTCAGGCCCAGTCATAAGTGACTTTGCAGGTAGTGTTTCCGTATATCCTCCTTTGTATCACCTCCTGAGCATCTGTGTGAAAAGAGACCGGCACTACTGGGTCAGTGAGCCCAGGCTACATCGCATCTACGGTGGGTATTTCCCTGACACAGAAAGCTGGCATCACACCCAGGTGCTTCCTCAGGGAATGAGTCTGTGCAGGCCAAGGGCCAGACACTCCACACATTCGCTTCCAGCCTCAGCCGGCCCCTGGTTGTCAGACTCAGATTCCGGATCTTGCTTCAGATCAGCTGCTGGCCCTGCCTCCTAGTTCCTGGGTATCGTAGCTTACCTTATTTTTTTCTGTAATGATACTTATTCTGCTGTTAAGGGTTATGTTTCCGAATCCTCTACTCCAAACCTAATCACTCCTTCTAACTCTAGGCCTACATTATGGGCTACCTAAAGACTTGGCAGTGGTGGCACACACTTTTAATCCCAGCACTTGGAGGCAGAGGCAGGTGAATCTCTGTTAGTTCGAGGCCAGGCTGGTCTACAAAGCAAGTTCCAGGATAGTCAGAGCTATGCAAAGAACCCTGTCACCAAAAAACAAAAACAAAAAACAAAAAAAAAAAGGAAGTTGGGCCTAGTGGCACAGGCCTATACTCTCAGCTACTCTTGGTAGCGAGGGAATTCAAGGCAAGTGAAACCCCAATGCAAAATGAAAAGTAAAAAGAGAGCCAGGTATATAACCCAGGAAAAGGATTGTCTGGCATGAGGACCCTCGGTTCAATACCTAGTACCACAAAAAGAAATAAAAAGAGAAAGAAAAGGGGTGGGGTGGGAGGGTGTGTGGAAGGAATGGGAGGAGGTGAGAGAGTGGGAACTTGGATTGGTATTTTTTTTTTTAAGATTTATTTATTTTATGTATGAGTGCTCTATCGACTTTAGGCCAGAAGTGGGCATCAGATCCCTCTATAGATGGTTGTGAGCCATCATGTGGTTGCTGGGAATTGAACTCAGGACCTCTAGAAGAGGAGGCAATGCTCTTAATTGCTGAGCCATCTCTCCAGCCCCGATTGGTATTTTTTTTAAATCTAATAAGTTAAAGAGAGAGAGAGAGAGAGAGAGAGAGAGAGAGAGAAGAGAACTCGGGATTGGCTGGCATTCAGAGCAGAACTAGCTTGTCCCTCAGGGCTCTTCCTAGTTCCCCTAAATTAACCTTGTTGTCTCACGTCCTTCATACCCTACACGGCCTGGAGGCCCCCCACATTTTTACACTTATGATGCTCTTGTGTGTGACGCCCCCTCCCCTCGTCAGTGACAGCTCACTCACGTCTGAAGGCCCAGCACCTGTGTGAACCATTTGCACACCGAGAGCTCACAGGTGGAGGTGTGCTTAGCTCAAGCAGGGCTCCGTAGTCAGAATTTTATCCCAGTATGGAGATGGAACCGTGTAAGGAGCTGCTGTTTTGAGCTAAGGACAAGCTTTTTAAATCTAAAAAGTGCCAGATAGTAGTTTTGGTTTGCCAGTCATAAAGTTCCGGTCACAATTACTCAACTCTGCCACTGGAGGTCAAAATCAGCCATGATCAGTGTGGAAACCAATGACCCTGACTGTGTTCTAAGAAAGCCTGCCTTCCTTCCTTCCTTCCTTCCTTCCTTCCTTCCTTCCTTCCTTCCTTCCTTCCTTCCTTCCTTCTCCCCCACCCCTCTTTTTGAGACAGGGTTTCATGTAGCTCTGGCTGTCCTTAAACCTAGTAAGTAACTGAGGATGGCTGAACTTCTGATTTTCCGCCTCCACCTTCAGAGTGCTGGGGAACTGAACCCAGGGCCACTTGCATGCTAGGTAAGCACTGATCTACACGTCCCAGTCCAAGAAGCTGCTTTTTGACTGTATTCTTTATTGACAAAAACAGGCAGGCTGTAGTTCTGATCTCTGTTTTAAGCACTGGAAAAGTTGGTGGGTTTGAAACCTTTGGTGCCATCAAGTAGAAAAGACTATTTGGGAGTCACCCAGGATAGAAAAATATGGATGAGACGGGTGGTGGTGCACGCCATTAATCTCAGCACTTGGGAGGCAGAGGCAGGCAGATCTCTGTGGGTTCAAGGCCAGCCTGCTCTGCAGAGCGAGTTCCAGGACAACCAAGGCTGGTATGTGGATGAAACTCCAGGTAGGAAATAACATGAGAATGAGGCCCATGGAGGAGCAGGCAGGTAAGCAAGACAGAAGGGAGTTAACTTTGTCTAGAATGTAGAATGCTTAAAGGGGATTCCGAAAAAAAATTTTCTCAGGGGTCTTGACAAATATTCCTGCAGAGTGGGAGCCATTGTGCTCAGTGAGTATGATCAGATCTATATCTATCTATCTATCTATCTATCTATCTATCTATCTATCTATCTATCTATCTATCTGTCTATCTATATTTTGGTTTTTCAAGACAAGGTTTCTCTGTAGCTTTGGTGCCTGTCCCGGAACTAGCTCTTGAAGACCAGGCTGGCCTCGAACTCCCAGAGATCCACCTGCGTCTGCCTCCCGAGTGCTGGGATTAAAGGCTTGCACCACCACCGCCCGGCTGATCAGATCTATATTTTAAAGAGTCATTCTGAACTGGGTGTGGTGTGGATACAGTCCTTTAATTGCAACACTCATGAGGCAAAGGTAAGTGGGTCTCTGTGAGTCTGGGGCCAGCCTGGTCTATATTGCAAGCTCTAGGGCAACTAGGGCCACAGAGAGACCTTGTCTCAAAACAAACAGACAAACAAACAAACAGGCATTCTGGTAGGATGTGTTTGTTCTCACACCCTTTAATCTTGGCACTTGGGAAGTAGAAGCAGGAAGATCAGGAGTTCAAGGTCAACCTCAGGTACAATTGTGAACTTCAGTTTAGCCTGGGCCACGTGAGACCTTGTCTCAAAATACACACACACACACACACACACACACGCACACACGCACACGCACGCCAGTGAGAGCTGATTTGATAGCATGCAGGATGATTGCAGGAAGATTACCCGGAGGCCACTGTGGTTGTCTGAGCCATTGGTTCCAGACTGGATGTCTAGGAACAATTTGGAACCTTGCCGAAACTCCAGGCCCTGTGTCTGAACCTAGGAGATTTGGGTTTGACAGACTGAGGATTCTTAGAAAGCTCTTCAGATTTGGAACTCGCTAGTGCAGGAAGGGCAGGGTGCTGTCTGATTTAAGAGGTGTGGATGTCAGGAAACAGGATTTACAAAAGCGTTTGAAAGTGGCCCTCTCCCTCTTCCCATACCAGTATCTGTTCAGAACAGCCCAAAGACGACTCCTCCCCCACACCCATGTCGTGTTTTGGTGGTACACTAACACATTCTCTTCAGAACGACTCTTTTGACCCATTTTGACATGTCTGCCCCCTTTCAGGATCTTGTTAAAGTTCAACTGGATAAACTTGCTTTGTGTCTTCACTTGCTCAGCCAGGCTCCTAGAGCCTTTCTGGGTGGCCTTTCCTCAAGGTCAGGATCTTTTGTTTAGCAGTCAAGGCACCTGCTCCAGCTAGGCTCTCCTCACTGCCCACCTCTGATTGCTGTGCGGCTGTAATCATCCTGTAACTCGCAGTATTATCCTATCCTGAAGTCTTTCTCCCAATTCACCCGCTTTCCTCCCCTCTTCTGTTTGTGTGTGACTGTGTTTCCCTGGGGAATAGAGAGCTGCCGAGGGGCCCCTGCCCAGGACCTTTGTGCATCATAAAACAAGTGTCTGTTCCAGCTGAAGTCCTAATCCTCCGCTTGTGACGGACAGTTGGTCACTATGGCAACCGACTGTGACGTCACAGGATAAGGACTTCAGGTGAAGTAGCAGGAGCAGGTGAGTATCTAGGAGATAGATTTTAGTGTCTGTTGGGGAGTCCCCACCCCTTGCACTTTCCTGCGGTGCAGGGGGCTCGGAGGGATCTCTCCGGCTCCTGCTGTTTTTGAAAATGATGCGGTGAGAGTGTGTGCTTGGCATCTGCGTGCTGCAGCAGTGTGGGGCTGACAGAGTGTGTCAACTTGAGCTCTGGCTGTGCAGGCACCGCTGCTGCGGGAGCCTGTTATTCCATTCCGGATTGCTATTTTGATACCCAGATTGCATCATTCTTCCTACGTATAAACAGGGGGTCCCCAGGGCCCTGCAGCTACTCACTTCTCCACCAGCACTGTTATTGTGATGAGCTCTATTTAAATGAGCTGCCGGATCGGGGCAGGTTCCAGCCACACATGAGCACTGTCATTTTGGGGAACATGGAGGGCTGAAGGATTTCTGTGGATCGAGTCTTAAAAGCCTGAGAGTGATGGCCTCCCGAGCTGTGAGCTGTGCAGAGGGCGACAGAGCTAGTTCCTGAAAGTTGAAAATCTCGTTTTCTTCCTTCTGAGCTTCTATTCAGAGGCACCCAGAGGATTAGGAAGGAGATGCAGCTAGGAAGAGAGTCGCCTCTTTGAGGTCTCCCTCTTGCTGTTCAGTTTGGGAAAATTGCTGCAGAGACTTGGAGATAAACAGGAACAGGAGGAGTCAACCTTGCTCTTTCTTGCAGGAGCATCTCAGGTGAGCCAGAGAAACGCAGCCCTGGCTGAGGACGCATCACAACAGGGAGAGGCTCCAGGCTGCTCCCCAAACCCCACCCAGAACCCAGCTCTCCCAGGCTTAGGCCCTGTGGCCCAGCTGGCTTGCTGCATGCGGGGTGGGTGTTCCTGGGCTCCTGGGGAGCACCGTCCTCCAGGACTGGTGGTGGTCTCACCTGTCGCTCTTCCTCTGACTTCTCTCCTAGGTGTTGCTCTAATTACAAGGCAACAGGGTGACAGGTAAGCCTGCTGGCAGCCAGGGGCAAAATCGGCAGCCAATCTAGGTGTGTCTTGGATCAAAATCTGCCTTTCTAACTGGTACTGACATCTGAAGAGTGGGTGCAACCTGTTTCTTGAAGGCAGTGCTGCTCTGAGTTCAGGGCAGTGCAAGGCTTCAAGGGCTTCACTGGGGCCTTACTCAGTGCTCAGCATCCCGAGGTTGCTAAGGGTAGGAGGGTGCTATCGGCTAGTGAGCCTGGCCAGCTGGCCTGAGCACCGGTGCTGGGTTTCCTTGCTTAGTGTTTGGCAGAGGCAGAGCAAGGCAGCGTGTCTCGCTTGTGGCAACAGAGGCTGATCAAGGCGGCTCAGTGGTTTGAGGTTTTACAAGGACCATGTAGTTTTGAAGCATGTCTCTGTCTCTCACGAGGCCTTCCTCTCACCCTCCGTGGGATTGGGAATTGGGAACAGAGAAGGTCTATCCAGCTTTGGACCCTGGCAGAGGCGCTTGAGGCTGCCTCTGTGGATCCCACTGCTAGGACACAGAGATGTGGGCAGTTCCGTGGAGCCCTGGATGAAAGCTGAACAGCGAGACCTACCAACTGATGACAATTGCTTAGCACTAGGCCCAAGCTGGGCTCAGGGTTAGCCATGGTGGCTGGTGGACTGAGATGACCCACGCCTGATTTCTGGGACCTCCTTGGGATGTCTCTCCTGCTCTCATCATCAGAGGTCAAGGCTGCCTTGGCTGTGCTGTGCCTGCTGAGAGGTAGTTCCCCAGGCCAGGCCTCTTTCCCTTTCCTGGCTCAGAATGCACTCCAGCCTCGGTAGCAGGCCCCAGACCGCATCTTGGTCTTCCAGCTGAGTTGTGAGTCAGAGGAGGTAAAATGTAGCCTCCAAGCAGGACTGACTTCTCTGTGTTGGGATTTGTCTGTCAGAGGGGAACTCCACCACTGCTGCATCCAGAGATTTCTGGACTTTCTGCCTGGCTCAGCTTCAGGACTCAGGGGCCAGAGCTCTCAGAGGAAGGAGCACTGTCCAGGGTGCTTGCTGTCAAAACTGTGCTTTGGGGTCCCTTGAACCACGTCCCTGTCCCATGTCAGGATGGTTAAAAGTCCCCTTACAGTTCAGGTTTGTAGCAAAGAATGCACTGTCTCCGTATTTCTTTTCTTTAGGCACAAAAGCTTCTTTCCATTTGCTTTCCTCAAGCACTGTATTTCTTAAGAGAGCTCCAGGTTCCAGAGCTGGGTATGGGCTATTAGTACAGCTGGATAATGACTGTGGTCTGATCATTATAAAATATTTTTATATGGTGAAACTGTCTAGTTAATTGCAATAAAAATATATCATATATTTATTATTGAGTTAGGAAAGAATATAGCCTAATGAAAGGGACATGACATGTTTTACGTGTGTGCGTTGCACGTGAACACTGTGGCACATGTGTGGCTGTCAGAGAGAGGCCTTGCGTGTCAGCCCTCGCTTCCCAGCTTGTTTGATCCGGGTCTTATTCCTGTCTGTGTCTGTACTGCACAGTCCGGGTTGGCCTGTTGCCTTCTGGGGATGCTACCGGCCCCACCTTCCGTCAGCCTGCAGTTGTTCTGAGATCACACATGCATGCCAGCATAGTCAGCTTTCCATGAGTTCAGGGTGTTGAACCAGACCTCACACCTGCACAGCGAGTGCTTTACTCAGCCACCTCCCTGGCCCAAGGACACGGTTCTCGAGGCAAACAGTCTTGGGTTTCAGTTTGCTATAATAGAATGTAGATAAGACCTATTAAGAATGCTATAACACATGCAGGGTGCCGGTACAGGGAGTAGTGGTAAGTAGATGCCAATTTGTATCACACCTCCTAGGGACAAGAAATTTATTTAGTTTTTGAGGCAGGCTATCCTGGAACTCTCTGTGTAGCTTACTGTAGTCTTAAACTTGAGATTCCCCTGCCTCAAGTCTGTGTTGGAATTACAGACTTGCTTTATGGCCCGCCCGTCTCTTAACAGTTGGAAGGAATGTGGCTCTCAGAACTGTTCTCCCAGGCCACCAGGCTCCACAGGGAGACCTCCGGTGCCGTCCTCGTCCTGGAAACAGAAGACCCGCCTCCTTGGTGGTCTTTGTGTAATGGTCTTCTCAGTCTCAAGAACGATGTTGCTGGTTGTGAAATGCAGTAAAATAGGTGGGCTTGCTGACGCACCCCTGTAATCCTACACTTGGGAGGCAGGAGAATCGCTGTCACATTCAAGATGAGCCTGGTCTACATAGGTTAGGAGGCCAAGACTTCATCCACATCCTTCATGCAGTCCAGCTGGTGGAGTGTTTCCCTAGCATGCGTGAGGCACTGGATCTAACCGTCAACACTGTCTAAGGCAGGCAGGGTGTTGGCACACCCGCCACTCCACCTCCCTAGGAGTTCAGGGTCATTCTTGGCTCCTTTTTGAGTTTGAGGCCAGCTTGGGCTACTTGAGACCTTGTCTCAGAACAAGTCCCTCCCTCCAACATAAGCATTACCTGTAAATAGCGTTTTACTTACGATGCAACTGAAGTGTGTAGTAGTGAGTCTTACAGCGGGGCAGTTGTTCTCTGATTCTGCCCCTCAGCAGCCCCTCCCCAGGGCCGATCCTGCTCCAGCCTCCCCTCAGCCTCTGCCTGTCATTCTCTGGTGTTTGTTTTGTTTGTTTGATGCAGTTTCTCACCGTGTAGATGAGGCTGGAATCGCACTGGCAATCCTCTTGGTCTCTCATCTGCTGGGGTCACAGGTGTGTGCCGCCATGCCTGGCCCACCTGACTTCTGACAAGGAGGATAGATAGACAGTTGCCATTTGACTGACTGCCCCCTCTTGTCCTGTCTCTGTTAGCTGTATTGTGTAATCAGCACTCTCTTGCTAGGCCTAGACCCCTCATTTTAACAATGTAGTGACCTTCAAGGATAGAGGGTGCTCACTCAGGGTGATAATCAGATAATAGCAGCAGAGCTTTGTTTATAGACGGCGCGATTGTCATCTCAGGAACACTTTCTTCCACTGCCCAGAAACTTCCAGGTGACTTCTTCCAAGGGGCCATGAGTGCAAGGGTATGCATGGAGCGCGCCGCAAATGAAGTAGATGTCCCATCTACTGAAAGCATCCTCTGATGCTAAGTGTGGATAATTTCTTATGCAGACCTATGAACAGGTAGTAAGATGCCGTGTGTCGGTTCTTAAACTGAAGGTACTGGTTGACCGATCCCAGGGGAAATGAGCCCTGTTTCTCAAAAGTGAAACGTCTGGACAGGTTTGAAAGGATGCGTAGGAGCTTATCTGAAAAGGACAGAGGCAAGGAAAAGTATTTCAAGGAGGAACAGCGCTTTGTCAGACAGAGCCATGCAAAAGTATGGCTGATCCAGAGGCAGCAGGAATACTCGGCATGCCAAAGACCTGCGGCATCTGGCAGATGAAGCTAGAGATGAGGCTGGGGGTGGGAGGTAAGGCCAAGCTGCAAATGAATGCCGAGCAAGGGTGTTGCCTTAAAGGCCAAGATCGGCGGATGATGCGCCAAGAGGCCTTCTTTGAACCATCCACTTCGTCCTGGTTTTAAGGTTTGATCACTTGGTACCAGGAGCTGGGAGTCCTGTGGAGGTAACCTTCAACACTCAGATCGCTGTTCTGAAGGTGGAGACAGTCACCTGACAGCCAAGAGTGTAGACCAGCAGGAAAAATACTCAGGGGATTCGGATGCAGTTCTGTCATTCAAATCCATGGCTCTGCAAGGGCTGTTGTTTTATATGATTTTATGGGTTTTGCAGGTGGTCAATAGGCCATCCCAAAACTTAGTGATCAAACCAACTTTCTTTCTTCAGGCTCTTCAGGTTGGTGATCTGGACTGGAATTCTCCAGGTAGTCTGGGCTGAATTTGCCTAATCCTGGCTGTACTTCAGTGCCTGCAGTAGATTGGTGGCTCACCTGGTCTGGTTGGTTTAGGGTAGTCTTACGAGGAATGTTTGAGACAACTATGGTCTCTTTCCTCGAGGTCTGATGTCTTCCAGTAATCTGAGTCCCAGGTTCAACTTTTCAGAGTATCTCGCTGGAGAATTCTAGGTACAAGAGCAGAATCGCACAGGTTCCTGAGGTCTGGTAATCCATTCAGTGATTCGGTGGGTGGAGTTAGAGAGTCATGGCCCCCGTGTGTGTGTGTGTGTGTGTGTGTGTGTGTGTGTGTGAACCCTATTATAGCACACATGTAGAGGTCAGAGGACAACTGGAAAGAACTGGTTCTTTCCTTCCACCTGTAGATTCAAGTGATAGAGCTCAGGATCTCAGACATGATGGCAAGCACCTTTACCTGCTGAGTTACCTCACCAGCCTGTCTTTTTGTGACAGGCTTTTGCTGTGTAGCCCCACTGCCTTTGAATTTGTGATGCCTTCTGCCCCAGATTCCTGAGTACTGGTGATTGTAGATGTGTCCCACCATGCCTACCTATCAAAGCAACTCTCATTTTCCCTTCCTATTTTACATCTAATGAAATAGGCACAAGTGAGTCAGTTAAGACAAAGTCCAAGCTCACCGGGTGGCAAAACTGGTATTTGGGCTTGCGTTCTTCTGAGTGCATTGCAGAGCAATTGACTCTGCAGCATTCATTACTGCATTGATGAAGCGAGGCAGAGAAGACTGTGACAGCATTGCGACAGGCCCTGTTACTACCAGTTCCTTTTCACACCAGCCTCATCCGTGCACGCAGGTACCTTGCCCTCCCCAAGAGACTTGTTCCCAGAGGTTCGACTGTTTTTAGAGTGGGTCTGAAGAGTCACTGTGGTCTCCAGGTGACAATCTCCTGCTGCTTGTGTAATTCAGATGCCCACTATGCTAAAGAATGTTTGGAAACTGTTGCATTCTTCTGGGAAAGGGAGTGAACCAGGCTGCTCACAGGGGATGCTTACAGTGCACCTTACATGGTCTGTGACTCTGGGTAGAAACAGCCCAGCCACAGGCTCCTGAGCCCCAGAAACAGACTTGTTGGTATTGGTTAAACCAATGAAAAGCACCTTTACTTGAGTAGGCAGGGGATGGGGCTGTTCTTTCTCTGGCTAGAGAACTGGAAGCTCCAGCTTTGGGGTCTGGGTAAGATGGGGACATTAATGACTGTGCTGTCCTCTGGACTACACTAACCCTCCAAAGCCATGGAACGGGGACCTCAGGGCTACAGAATGAAGAGCTGGGGCAGCAGGAGGCAGAGGCTTGAGTCTGTAGTAACCCGGCTCCTAGGGAAGAGAGGAAGATTAGGCAAAGACAGGGATGGGAGGAGACCAAATGGATGGTCTGGAGGGCTGGCCTCTGGTGGGATGGTCATGTTCATGCTAACTGTGGGCTGTGTTATTGAATAGAGATCACGTCGGCACAGAGGAAATATTGCCCATATTTGGTTGGTGCTGGGTATGAGAAAGCCCCCTTCTAGATCATATGAATAATCACTCTGTTGCTTGGCTCCACTGTCTGTCTTTTCCCTCCAGAGCTCATCTCCTGTCCTGAATGCCAACGAGTGTATCTTACCAGAGATGTAACTGAACATATTTTCCTTCAATACTTTCCTCCTGGGCAACCCACAATGGCCAGGGTAAGTCAGGACAACGGAATAGGCAGGTGGTGATTGACAGAAACTGACAAGACCTCCATCTGTAGGTCTAGCCACCTATCACTGACTTGTGGTTCCATCAGTTTCCCGTCCATCCACCCATCCATCCATACACCCATTTTTTCACCCATCCTTCCACTTACCCATCCATGCATCCATCTACCCATTTACCCACTTATCCAGCTATCCATCCACCCATCCATCCACCCATCCATCCACCCATCCATCCATCCATCCATCCATCCATCCATCCATCCATCCACCCATCCATCCACGCATCCATCCACCCCTCCATCCATCCACCCCTCCATCCACCCATCCATCCATCCATCCATCCATCCATCCATCCATCCATCCATTCATCCATCCATCCATCCATCCACGCATCCATCCACGCATCCATCCATGCATCCACCCACCCATCCATCCACCCACCCATCCATCCACCCACCCATCCACCCATCCATCCACCCATCCATCCACGCATCCACCCACCCATCCACCCATCCATCCACCCATCCACCCACCCATCTATCCATCCATCCATCCATCCATCCATCCATCCATCCATCCATCCACCCACCCATCCATCCATCCACTCATCCACCCACCCATCCACCCATCCATCCATCCATCCATCCACTCATCCATCCACTCATCCATCCACCCATCCATGCAGGAGGGAAATAAAACATGTTTGAATTAGGAGAAGTAACATAGTTTTCTATTAGGTGAAATTTATATGCTTTGAGTGGAAAGTGAAGGTATCTTAAGATATATTAAACATTACTTAATTTATTTCAGTGTTTTTTTTTCTCGTGGCTCTTACAGATAATATCAGTAGTAGGTTTTTCTTTCCCTTTAGCTTCCCCCTGAGTTGAGATTTCTCAACATCAGCTTAGACTGAACAGGCATTTTCATCCTGTGTAACAGCTCTGTGCTGTTTCCAGTCCCTCACTGACTGGAACACCTCCTGTTTCTCTACAGACACGGCCTTATCACTGCTTTTCATTCTCCTACTGGTTTATTTATTTTTCCCATATCAATTCTTACTGAATGTTTGTTGCTCTCTGGGAGTTAACATGTATTCTGCTTCTAAGGCAGCCATAGGGAAGTTCGTGAAGCCTTCTCAACCCACAGCAGTTTAGTGGATTGCGTGAGTTAAGGATGGACTAGGTAATGTTTTCCCACATCTCCTCACTTCATGATGGCTCCCATCAGACCTAGCACTGTATCTGCTGATGAAATGACTGTAGCATGAATTCTAATTGGTCTTAATTAGTAAAAAGCTGGAGTCAGATGTTAGGGGGTGAAAACTGAAAGATCAGAGAAGCAGAGCCACTAGTTCTTACCTCTACGAAATCCTCAGACCAAATGGGGTATCCTGTCTCCCCAAGTCCCCAGACTAAATCCTGAGCTCTTATCTCCTCCTGCTTATATTTCTCTCTCTGCCCAGCCATATCCCTTTCCATCTCTACGTCCCTAGTACTGGGTTTAAAGGTGTGAACCACCATCGCTTGGCTCTGTTTCTCTTTTAGACTGGCTCAATCTAATCAAGCCCAAGGTGGCCTTGAACTCACAGAGATCTGTGTGCCTCTGTCTCCCGAGTGCTGGGATTAAAGGTGTGTGAGTGTTGGGATTAAAGGTGTGCGCCACCACTGCCTGGCCTCTGTGGCTGACTAGTGTGGCTAGCTCCTCCTTCTGATCTCCAGGCAGCTTTATTTGTTTCAGCACAAACAAAGCATCACCACAAATGAGCAAACTTTTGGAGGTGAGGAGGGGATCTTAGGCCGGGCAGACTGCAGGTGGAGCACAGCTCTGAAGCCGGCCTTCATGTGCTCTCGCAGCTGGGTGGACTCATCTCCCTGGGTACCCTGACATCTTAGACTTTCTCTCCTTTGAAGACATTGGACGCTCAGCTTTTGCATGAGATTTTCCTCTGTTGTAACTTCCCCTTCATCTACCTACCTGCCATTCAGCATTCAATTTAGATGTGTCCTACTGATGTAAAGGTTCCCTGCCACCCTTAGGCCTAGTTCTTAGGAACCTCCTTTTGCATGTGTCCTTAGCACTTGTCATGTATTTTTTATCGCAGCATTATCGATTTAAAGGGTGTCACCCTGCCCGAGCTGTGTATGCCTTGATGGGGGGGGGCAGCCTCGGCTTACTGGGTTTCCTTAACTTTAGTGCAAGATAGCCACCGTTCCTTCTGTCACAGAGGGTGCTTTCCTGCGCACGCCCTGCCAGGCAGCCCTCCACTCGACAGGACTCCTCGGTTCTGGGAAACATTCCACCAGGACCCCAGTCCGGAGGGCATTTACTAATTGCAGCTGTAAACCCCAGCAACTACAGGGTCACCGATGTTGGGCTCTCTGCTTCCAGAACTGCTCTGAATGCAAGGAGAAGAGGGCGGCGCATATCCTCTGCACCTACTGCAACCGCTGGCTGTGCAGCTCCTGCACAGAGGAACACCGGCATGTCCCAGCCCCAGGGGGCCCACTCTTTGCACGGGCACACAAGGGATCTTCAGGTACAGCCCGCCCCCCCCCCCTCGTGTTTCTTCTGTGCTGAACCCACAAGTGCCTGGAGAATAGTATTCTGACCTTGTTTCTCAGCCAAGGGAGGCAGTAGGGATGGTTTCCGAGTCTTTTGCAAAGGAAGGATATCTCCCTTAGAGTCAGAGGGGTGACTCACTCTAGCCCTTTACTGTTGGGCTGGGGGCGGGAGAGTGTGGGTGAGCTGGCGCTGGGAGCATGATCTTGAGTCATGGAAGCAAGCTGAGCTCCCACCTTCCACTCCTATTTAGAGCCATATGCCTCGCATCGGAGATTTAACAGTCGGGTCCACTCTTGCCCTTTTGTCTGTCCTGCACCATCTGTTTTAGTCAACAGTCTTTTGGAAAGTCTTCTGGGGCCCTTGACTTGTGTGTGTGTGTGTATGTGTGTGTGATGTGTGTCCGGCCCACTGGAAGCAGACAGAGTTCACCACATGAACTAGTCTGAAGCCCAGCAAAGCTGAGTAGCTGGTGTTAGCCACACCGACACAGAATCCTGGTTAGTGAAGAGGCTTAGGTTCATTTAGGAGGGTGTCCCACTGTGCCAGAGATGTACTTGGAGCAGGAGCAAATGTCTTCTCCACCCCTGGCAGGGAGTGGGACACTAGGGCGTGAGAGTGTGAAGTTTCTGGTCAGCTGAGCAACTCAGGCTAAGCTTGACTTCTTCCCTTTGCCTGAGTCTCAGTGTTCCCAAGAGAGACCTCTCCTGCTCACATCTCCTTCCCCATGCTCCATGTCTGTGCTGCGTCTCTGGAGGGCTGAGGACTGCTCAGCAAAGCTCAGCAGAAAGGCCTGTGTGAGCAGAAGCCCACGTCTTCTGTCTTCTCTGGCAGGGGTGAATGGTGGCTCTGGGGACTTCGCCTTGTACTGCCCTCTGCACACACAGGAAGTGCTGAAGCTCTTCTGTGAGACATGTGATGTGCTCACATGCCACAGCTGCCTGATGGTGGAGCACAAGGAGCACAGGTAGGACCCGTGGACTATTGGGGGGAGGGGCTGGGAGGCTCGCCCTGGCCTGCTAATGCTGAGGTGTCACCCTCTCTCCGAGGCAGGGTATGGTGACATTCATTTGTAATCCCAACACTTGGGAGGCTGAGGGAGGATGGTGGTGAGTTTAGGTGACATCCAAGGCTACATAGTGATGCGGAGGACACCTTGCTTACATAGTGAAACTGTCTCAAAACAGCAACAACAACAACACCTCTCCTTGCCCATGTCAACCTGCAGCAGCTGGGCCAAGGTGTTCCTCTTCTCTTGAGACGACTCTACAAACCTCCTGATGGACTAAGAGACTTGGGTGCTTTTGTCCCTGGCAGTGTGTAATCCTGGCCTCTAAGGCTGAGACAATGCACCATGGAATTTCCTGGGTGCTGGCTGCTCAGGAGAGGAGCCATCACTCCTCAGCTCCTGTTTTGTCTCCTCCCTTAGGTGCAGGCATGTTGAAGAAGTTCTACAAAACCAGAGGATGCTTCTGGAAAGCGTGACCACGCAGGTGGCACATAAGAAATCCAGCCTGCAGACATCTGCGAAGCAGATCGAGGACAGGTAGCCTAGGCCAGATCTGGCTAGTGCCGAAAATGCTCCATTCTCTCACCTCCTGGGCTCGGGTACCAGCGTCCAGACGGTCCACGGAGGCGGATGTGGTTAGGCAGATTAGCGTACATGTCCATTCCTTAGAGGTCTCAGTGCCAGTGAGCTGTCTTTGGGATATCAGTTGATGACTAGGGCCAGGCTAGTTCAGGGCGATCAGAGAGAGTCTGGACCTAGGTTCTGTGCTTTATAAATCATCCAGAAATGGGTACCCAAGAACAAGGGTACATAGTAAGTAGCTTTTGGAGAAGGAAACGCTGTTTATTGTGGGACAGCAACAGTTAGTCATAATCTGTCCCTTCTCGTTACCCATATAAATAAGTTAAATGGCATGGCATCACTGGTGTTTTGTATAACAAGAGTTAGGAATTGGGTAGGGAAACATGCATTATTTTGTTCAGTTATTATAATTCTTTCAGCAAGGCTTGTCTTCATTTTACTGATGAGGAGGCAGAGGTTCATAGAGGTTGTCTGAGCTAACATGGCTAATCAGTTTGGAAGCTAGGACTGCAATAACTTCAAAGACCATAACCTTTCTCTTAAATATTTTTAATGAGATATAATAAACTAAGGCCTTTAAAATGTGTAATGCATCGGTTTTTGGCATTTCACAGAACTGTGCAATTGAACATTTCCATCACCCTAACAGAAACCCTTATGTTACTGATCACATCCCTCCACTTCCCACTCTGCCCAGTCCTCAGAAGCCGCTAGTCCCTGCACCCACGCGTCTTCCTTTCGGACAATATAAAATCATATTTATATATCCCACAGTACTGTGCCACCTGGTGAGCTACTGGGTGAACCTGAGGTTTCCTAGAGGAAGCCCAGTTAGACCAAGGGGTCTGGGAGGGATAGTGAATGGGACTGAGAAAGGTCCTTTTTCTTTGATGCCCGCTTGGCTCTGATCTCAAGGCAGCTCTCAAGTTGCCAGCTTTTCTGTTTTCTATCTCTCAGCAAACAGAAAAGGATCATTGTTTGTCCCATCACGTTTCCAGGATTTTTGAAGTGAAGCATCAGCATAGGAAGGTGGAAAACCAGATCAAAATGGCCAAGATGGTCCTGATGAATGAGCTGAACAAACAGGCCAATGGACTCATAGAGGAGCTTGAGGTATGTATACGCAGACGGGCCCGGTGGGCGCATCCTGTGTTCTCCTGGGTCAGAAGCCAGGGCTAGGATTCAGATACATAGTCATCGTGGCATCTTGTTGCATGCTGTATTTAAAATTTCTAGTCTAATTTTGTGAGAGTGACTTGATAAGGGCTGGGAAACAGTTCAGCCTCTCCCTGATGCCATCCATGCCTCTCAGGTAGCTGCCACCCTTAACTACGCCAGGGAGGTCTTAAGACAGAGTCTAATTGTGCCTTCCCGGAAGGCTGAGTGCAAGAGGTGTAGACATTCACTTGTTCATGTTTTCCCATTTGCCACCATTCCACCTTTGTGCTGTGGAATCTCTCACTATCTCTTCTCCCTTTTTCCACCCACCAGCAAACAGCTCAGGCTATTTTCAGTTCTCTTATCAGATGCCATCGGTGGCCACTAGACTTCCCAAACATGGACTTCAGAAGGGACTCTCTTTTCTCTGTGCACCAGGGCATCACTAACGACAGGAAACGGAAGCTGGAGCAGCAGCTACAGAGCATCATGGTCCTCAACCGGCAGTTTGAGCATGTGCAGAATTTCATCAACTGGGCTGTCTGCAGCAAGACCAGCGACCCTTTCCTTTTCAGCAAAGAGCTGGTAAGAGGAAGCCTGTCCCTTCAGCTCGTCTGAAAACGACCCCAACAGAGCCTGTATCACAAGGGGAGGGGCTATCCTTGGAAGGGCACGGTTTTAGAGGGAAAGAGGAGAAGGACAGCAGGTTCTGAGTTCTTCAGACCCAGCCATGGCTTTTGGTTAGTAAGCGAATGTCATTTTCTACCAGGTCCTATAGCACAAGAGACCCAGCTGCAGAAACGAATTTGCTAACCCAGCCAGGAAGGCCTGTGGTTCTCATGGACTCGCACACTGTCCTGGGCACAGGCACTGTTCAGAGATCTCACAGAAAGCTAGTTACTAGACTCCAAGTAGGAGAGCAAGAAAAGCAGGGATTGGAGAAGATTTTGAAGTCTTGAGCTTGTGATGATGCCTAGGAGAAGGAAGTGTTGGTTTTGGTTTTTGATAGGGTCTTGCTAGGTAGCTCCTGCAAGCCTCAAACTTGAGATCCTCCTGTCTCTTTCCCCTGAGTGCAACACTCCCGGCTGGAGGAGAATGGGCTTTAAGAGATAGTTGTATTGACTCTAAGGTGCCTGGAGGGCATCTGAAAAGAGGTGGCCAAAAAGCTGGTTTAATAGATGGGTCTGGACTTCGGAAGAGTCGGGAGATTAAGAGGCATCATTACTGGAACGGTCACCATGGCAGCATCGTGGAGAAGAAGAGAACAAATCTGAAAACGGGGAATGCTGTTATTTCTGCAGAGGGGCAGACAGTGAGGACCGAGAAGCACAGCTAGAGTGTAGAGGAGAGGCAGGGACACAGAGTGTACAGATGTCGATGGAGCTCAAATTGAGGACTGTGCTGACCATCCGACAGAGGCGGGACAGGATGGACACGCCCAGTCGCCTTGAAAGCTGGCAGTGCTGAGGTCTCTGGTGACCGTGTAAGGAAGTTCCAGCAAAGCAGGGAGGTAGAAGTCAGAGGAGCCTGAGCGCGGAGGTGAGGCTAGAGATAGATGTGAGAAGGGACCAGGAATTGGGAAGGAGGCAGAGCTGGGGGAGACTTTTTAAGTCTGGCAAACATTTGCACTTCTCTATGGGAGGGAGGACGGCAGTAAAATAGAGAGGGGTGGTGGAGTGAGCACCCTGGGGAAGAGTGAGGGCCAGAGTGCCTGCCTGTTGGTCTCGGAGAAGGGCGAAGGGAATCTGTGTTGGAAGAGTTTGGACTTTTGTCATTTCTGTGATACGATCCAGGCTGGCTTCACTCACTATGTGGCCCAGGATGACTTGTGTCCCCTGAACGCTGATATTACAGGCACGCACTACTATGCTGGGCTTATGCAGTGCTGGGTGTTGGACCTAGGGCTTCCCGTATACTAGGCAGACACTACTAACTGAGCTACATCCTCAGCTCCTGGAGAATCTGCCTTTTGTGGTCTCTTTTATCTTCTGTGAGCTGCAAAGCAATAAATAAGAAGAGGGTTAGAGATTGGGTGCAATGGCAGGGTGAATGACCTAGCAGTGGAAGAGGACCGTGATGAAGGAAGTAAGGAGGCTGAGGGAACTTCCAAGTGTGCCCTTGAAAATAGCGGTCACTTTCAGGGCCTTAGATAACACAGCTGAGTAACAAGGTTTTAGCATAGCTGGATCGACCTGAAGTTAGGAATTGGTGGTCGGTAGAAACTTAAGTCCTTAGTGACATGGGACCTGAAGATGATGGGAAGCTAGGGAGACTGTGAATGGCTAGAATGGCACTCAGAGTGCAGCGAGATAGAAGAGCATGTCCCAGGGGGTAGGAGCGCCTTATAATCAGGAAGTATGGCCTCACAGGTAGATGATGAATGAGGTGTAGGTGTAGTGACTGAGCTGAAAACAGGTGGAAGCTGATTGACATTAAAGAAATAAGAATGATATAAGTAACATTATATGGACTCAACAGAATATGTATGTATATACAAATACTACATATATGCACGTAATAACAGTGAAAAGGAAGACATGAATTTGAAGCAGAGCAGGGATGGGTATGTGGGCGGACTTGGAGGGAGGAAAGGGAAGGGAGAAATTTTATAATTAAAATATAATATGAGAAGAAGTTCAGGTCATCCTTGAATATGCAATAGATTTGAAGAAGGCCTGGAATAGGTGAGAACCTGTCTCCAAAACAAAACAAACTAAAAAACGAAACAAAACAAAGACTTAAGAGGCCAAGGTGTCAATTGGGCCACGAGTTATGTAGGGCCAGATGATGGCAGGGTGTGATCGGATACTTGGCAAAGCCCCAGACAATGGGAGAGCGGTGAGGGCCGCAGATGAGAGCCGTGGCAGAGGAGGATGGCAAGCGGGTGGCATGGAAGGGGCAGAGCAATGGCCAGCTCTGAGAAGGTTGTCCCAGATTTTGAAGGAGGTGCTGGTGGGCTGACTGGGCTGCAAGGCAGTTAGAAGTCATCTGAGGTCTGGAAGAGACAGATGCAGGGTTCCAGAGCCCTGGGAAGAGGAAGATCATTGGCTGGGAAGATTAAAGGGGGACAGGGAACTGAGACTATGGAGGATGACCAGAGGTCAGAGGAACACAACTTGGGCCCTTTAACCTGTCCAAAGCCCTAGAAAGTGGGACTTGCCACACAGGTGGATGCCCAAATAAATGGTACTGTTGTCAGATTGTGTTCCAGATGCAGCGGCTGCTGGAGTCGAGCTGTAACACAGATCCCGGCTCTCCTTGGAGTATCAGATTCACCTGGGAGCCCAACTTCTGGACCAAGCAGCTGGCTTCCCTTGGTGAGCTGTGACCTTTAGCCTGTCAGCTAAGAATAAGTGCAGGCAATCTGCTGTGTTTCCTAGGTGGCTCACCATGTGCCCAGGAGGAAGTGCTCTCGAGACTGCCAGGGATCATGGAGTCAGTCATCAAACTTTTCCTTGAGTAGAAGTGGGGAGGATGGGTTAATAACGGCAGTGTGGGACTCTATCGCTACCTGAAACACTAGCTTTCTGCTCTGCACGAATGTTACTCCTTTTACCTCAGCTTCATTGCTGGAGAGGTGACAAGACAGTGACCCTCCTCTCCTGAATGCTGTACATGTGAACATGTCCGTGAGGTGACACAGGGCATACGTGTGAGGGTACAAGCTACACACTCCTCCTTTGGGCTGAGTGCAAACAGGAGATTAATGGCCTTGTGTATTTTTTCTTCCTCTGCTGTAATTTCTGTCAGTCAGTCTTCACATAAGTGTAGACAACATGAAGATATGTTTGTGCTGACAATATAATAGTTATTGAAACTAACTACTGCTGCTCTGATTCTAAGCTGTTGACTTCATTGAAAATGTTTTGAACTTGGCAAATCACTGATACTAGATATGCTTTTGTTCATTTGTTTGGACAGGTCTCGTGTAGCTTAGGTTGGCTTCCAATTCACTAAATAGCAGAGGGTGGCTTTGAACTTCTAGCTCTCTCGATTCTACCTCCCCTTTGAGTGCTGGGGTTTCAGGTGTGCAGCACTATATCCAGTTTATGGTTTGGGGGAACCTAGGCCAGCAGGCTACCAAGTGGCTGTATCCCCAGTTCCAGATTTAGTTTTCCCTGCCCCTCCTGTTTTATTTAACTCAGCAGTTGCCCCGGATGAGGCCCGGTGCTGAGCACAACAGGACCACAGGTGGATCAGACACATCCTCTGTCTTCGAGGAGCTCAGTCTCCTAAGCCAGCTTCGTAGAACACTAGGTGAAGGGGCAGTAGACAGAGAGCACTCGGTATGATGCCACCACAGCAACCCAATGGCAGTGCTGGTGACTGGCGCCAACCTGGCATGGAATCTTCCATCGTAGTGCCCAACAGTTTCCCAGATCTGCACCTAGACGCTCACTGTGCACCCTTTGTTGTTTTCCAAGACACTCCCTTCCCAATCCCGAGTGCATTCTTTCAGCAAGTCCATTGGGCTGTTAGACTGAAAGGAGTGTGAAGAGCTTGTAGGTTTCCCAGTCAGGTAGAAAGGCTGGTCATTTAGTAAACGCTGACCCAGTTCATCAAATACCCACGGTCCCCTGGAGTGAGCTTCTGCAGGCCTTGTTTCTGGTAGCACTCTAGGCAGAGTCTTGGAGGTCTGGAGTGGAAGTTCATCTCCATGGCTGACTGGGCTTGCTGAATCCTGGTCTTTGGTCCTAGGAGCAGAGAGTAGCAAAGGGGGTAGCTGTGTCTTACCTTTGGGATCTCTCTGTTCTCCATCTCCAGGATGCATAACCACTGAGGGCGGGCAGCTGTCCCGGGCAGATGCTGCAGCCGCTTATGGGAGCTTACAGGGGTCATCATCCTTGTATGAGGGCCACCAGGCCCCCATGGCTCAGCAGGGGTCTCTCAGCCACCCCTCACACAAGTTCCAGCCTCCAGCACTGTGCTCCTCGTCTGTCTGCTGCTCCCACTGCTCCCCAGTCTCACCTTCCCTCAAAGGCCAGGTCGCCCCACCCAGTATCCACCCAGCTCACAGTTTCCGGCAGCCCTCTGAAATGGTGCCCCACCAGCTGGGGTCGCTGCAGTGCTCCACCCTGCTGCCCAGGGAGAAGGAGCTGGCCTGCAGTCCCCATCCACCAAAGCTGCTGCAGCCCTGGTTAGATCCACCGCCTCCCGCAGACCAGGAGAGTACCTCCCAGCGGCCAGGACAGCAGTTGATTTCCCAGCCCGTGTGTATCGTCCCTCCGCAAGACGTTCAGTCGGGAGCTCACGGCCAGCCCGCCATACAGACACCCTCCATCCAAGTTCAGCTGGGCCACCACCAGAAGCTGAAGCTCGGCCACTTTCAGCAGCAGCCACAGCAGCAGCCACCGCTCCCACCTCCACCTCCTCCACCCACCCAGCATGCACCGCCACCCTTGCCTCCATCCCAGCACCTGGCTTCCAGTCAACACGAGAGCCCTCCTGGGCCTGCCTGTTCTCAGAACGTGGACATCATGCATCACAAGTTTGAGCTGGAGGAGATGCAGAAGGACTTGGAACTCCTCCTGCAGGCTCAACAGCCCAGCCTGCAGCTGAGTCAGACCAAGTCTCCTCAGCATCTGCAGCAAACCATCGTGGGGCAGATCAACTACATTGTCAGGCAGCCAGCACCTGTCCAGTCCCAGAGCCAAGAGGATTCCCTGCAGGTGAGCCGTTATCCCAGGACTTCTCAGGGCATGCAGCATCTGGTTCCTTCATCTTCGCGTGGTCTTCAGCTAAGCCCTTCCATTAGCCCTGAGCTCAGCAGCTGTGGAGGATATAGTACGTGGTCTATAGAGATCTGGGCTCAGGGTTCTTTCTAAAGTGGCCTGGCTTAGCCCTATCCCCTGGGGTGACATTGGGGATTTTGTCAATAGATTGTACCTTTGAAAACATAAAGGTACTGGGGGAAGAGAGGACAGGACAGGAGAGAGAGAGAGAGAGAGAGAGAGAGAGAGAGAGAGAGAGAGAGAGAGAGAGAGAGAGAGATACAGTCTATGGAGAAGCTACGGGTTGATTGATGTTGGGCATCTTCCTCTGTTGCTGTCCACATTTTTTTTTTTTTTTTTTTTGAAACAGAGTCTCTAACTGAACTTGAAGCTTGCCAGCTTGGCTTAGCTGGCCGTTCAGCAAGCCCCAGGGATCCACCCATCTCCAAATTCCAAGCAGTGGGGTTATAGGCACGCACTGATATTGTTGGCTTTTTTATGTGGATTCTGGAGGATTGAGCTCAGGTCCTAATGTATTCATGGACAGCAGCATATACTAAAGCCCAGGAGATGGTGCCATCAGAGTGTTGCGAGACCCCTCCCAGGGTCATGATAAGAGGGCAGTTGCTCCTATCTGTGAACCCTTTCAAGCTGGGAGCTTAGGCATACCTAGTAGGGAAATAGGAGAGAGAGCTCAAGGAGAAGAATGAGGGTGGCGTTAGACCTCGGTTGCTGGCACTTTTACAACACTCCAAGGAATATTTTGACTTTATGTCTGCAAAGCAAGATATGTTTTATGCACACATATGGAATACCATACCAACAGATGGTACCATCTGTAGCTTGTAGGTGTGGTAGGGTTGGTGAGGGCAAGCAGTTTGCTTCGAGACTATACAGAGTGTTGAGAGGAGGAGCTAAGACTGGGGCCCAGGTCTGCTGATTTGTCTATAATGCCACAGAAGAGGCTCTGATCTCTGTTTAGGGAATGTTGGAGAATTGAATGCTGATCCTCTATTTTCTCAAGATGATTGAGTGAGTGGATTTGTGTCTTTGGGATCTTTGCTGTTTCACATCTTAATTCATACTTCCTATTTTTTTCTAGATCTTTTTTTCTAGATCTCTTGTTCCAGCCTATGTCCCCATCCCCTCTCACATTTTCCATGATAGTGTCTCCTTTAAATCTATGGTTACACATCTCCAGAGAGGCAAACATAAGGCTTCACATTAATGCTTCATCAGGAATGACTTTAGATAATGCTTCAGGTGTCATCTCCTGAGGCTCAGTTCCTTTGAAGAGATGTAAAATATTCCCTGTGCTGGCAGGGCAGAATCCAGGGTTCATAGAGGACCACAGCTAAATATTAGAAACTGTTGCAGATTTGAGGGTGTGTCTCAGTGATAGGTTAAGTGCTTGCTACCAGACACAAGACCCTGGGTTTGATTCCTAGCACCACAACCATGATAGTAATGAAATAAATCCAGATGAAAGCCAAACTAACCAGTCAGCTACCCAACTAGCCAGCCAACCAGCCAAACAAACAAAAACCACGTGTTAAAATTGTTAAAGTGAACATCACAGAGTTAGCTCAGAATTCCTGGTTTGGGTTCTATACTAAGACTATGTATTAGGATACAGTTTCAGAAAGAGATTATATAAGGTGTGTGTGTGTGTGCATTGTATGCACATATGTGGATGTCTGGGGTTATGTATGTGAGGGTGCACAGGTATTTGTGTGCCTGCATTCATAGGGGCCAGAGGTTGACATTGGCTATCTTCTTTGATAACTCTGCTTTAATTTTTTTTTTTTTTTTTTTGGTTTTTCGAGACAGGGTTTCTCTGTGGTTTTGGAGCCTGTCCTGGAACTAGCTCTTGTAGACCAGGCTGGTCTCGAACTCACAGAGATCCGCCTGCCTCTGCCTCCCAAGTGCTGGGATTAAAGGCGTGCGCCACCACCGCCCGGCCTCTGGTTTAATTTTTAAGGCAGGATTTCTCATTAGACTAAGAACTCACAGATTGGCTAGGCTGGCTGGCCAATGAGCCTTTCTCTGCCCACTACCCCAGCTCTGGGGTTTAGACAGTGGTTCATCCCCACGTTCTATGTGGGTGCCGGGACTCTGAATTCAGGTCTCTGCCGGGCACTTCACTGACTGTGCCATTTCCCCAACCCAGATTATTTTTCTTTTTGAGAAAATTTAATTCATTCATGGTATGTAAACAGTGACAGGGCAGAGCTCAGTGGGCCTTAGCCCTGCTGTTATTCTCTGCAGGAACCTATCCAAGGTCATATTCCTTTTCTAGGTTACAGAGGAGCCTCCAGCACCTGAAGGCCCAAAGCCAGCTCTACCCCTCGACAAGAACACTGCTGCGGCCTTGCCTCAGACATCCGGGGAAGAAACCCCTCACAGTGTTCCCCCAGTGGACAGCGCCTCCCAGCACTCCTCTCCAAATGTGGTGAGAAAGGTACTAACACGACCTAGTGCGGGGCAGCAGGCACCTGGAGGGGGGTGATGGGGTGCGGGAGGTGTGTCCCCGCTCAGTCCCTGGATACTAGCCAACCCACTACTGAGTGAGTGAGGCAATCTTCCATTTGCACTCCCGCATGGGCCTGCTGGGCTTCATTTGGAGGGGAAGGAGGGGTCAGTTTGTTCTGTGCTCAGAACGGTGTGTGCTACCTGATGACCGTGATCTAACGTCACCTTCCAAATGGCTGTCTGAGGTGGGCATCACCACCAAATAGTGAAGGAAAATGAAGATTAGGGCCTTACGGCTGCAGGAAGAGCTGAGCTTTACTTAAGAACCCAGTATAGAGCCTTTATCCTTTCTCAGTGGAAATGGGGAAAGACATTGGACGTGACTCTCCACTACCCAAAGCTATTGGATTTAGAATTAGATCAGTAGAATTGGCTGGGTACGTGGTCTGCAGCAGGGATGTCCTTGTAGAGGCGGTTGAACACCTACAGATATGGAGATCCTTGGAAGATGAGCTATCAGGGGCCTCTCATAGCATCCATTCGTCTTGGCAGTAACTCAGCCCCACACTCCTGAGCGGTCTGTCTCCCGTGTTCTTTTCCTCTCCACTCTGTCTTCCTTCTAGCTGACTGTCAGCACTGGGCCATGTCCTCCAGCCTAGCCGGTGTCCAGGGCCCTTTTCTTTAATTGCCTGCCTGGGTCCAGTGTCTCAATCTTCCTGGTCCTCTAAAGCCCTGGCTCTAAAGCCCTAGTCTTGAAGTCTACAACTCCAAGCTTGCACACGGGCGCCTTGGTATCCCTGTGGCTTGCAGCCTAGTTCTGCTCGCTGCTCCCTCGTTTCCCCAGCAGTGCCGTCTTAGATCAGGCAGCCTCACTGTACTGAAGACAAGTTCAGGAAAGCAAGCAGTGGCAGAAACGAAACGCTGGCTGAAAGCTTCTGACTTTAAGAGACTTGGAAGGCCTCTGATGCTCGTAGCCTTTTGTCTGTGCCTGTCCTGTTCTGTCTATCTACCCTGTTGAAAATGGTTTGGTCTACAGGTGCCATAAATAGGCCCTTTGTAGATATTAGTTGTTTAACTGCTTATATATGGCCCATCTAACCCACCCATTTATTTATTCATTCGAAGTTAACAAACCTTATACACATTCATACAAATGCACACGTGTCCTAGAATTTCAGTTATTGTAGGTGCTCAACACATACTGGCGTGTGAGGTGGTGTCTGGTGAGAGAGAAACAGACACCGTAGTAAGTTTTGCTGGAACACTACAGTCATCATGGAGGTGCCTCCTCCTGGAGCACTTCCTTCTGGGAGAGGAGGCTGCTCACAGGACACCTCCTGGAAGTCTGTTTTACACTGAGGTGTAAAGAAGCTGGGGGGAAAGGAGATAGTGGACAGGAATGGCAATCTTGGAAGGTCAAAGTGGAGAGAAAGCCTGGGCCTTTCTTAGGGGGTTCAGCTGACTTGGCTTGACAGGAGCAGGGGTGCACTGGGAATGGAGTGATGGCAAGGCCTTGTCTATTATACTTGAATTGGGATTCACTACTGGGGCTGGGGTGGTTGGCCGAAGGATTTTCAGCTAGGAGGGATATGACTTGTATTAAATGTGAAAGGTCAGTAGTAAGAGAGACCAGAATAACACCAAGGAGAGAAGTTGAATGAATTAAGTAGCCATGGAAGGAAGAGGAAGCCAGGATTTCGAGGGCCATCAGAGGACAGGAGCTTTGAATTCAATGTATGGTTGATGACAGGAAATGAGGCAGAGAAAGTCCTTTGCCTCAAAATCGGGTCTGTCTTGGTCTGGCAATGGGAACATATGTATCTAAAGAACGTGCTGGAAGGGAGGAGGGGTGTTATTTTGAATTACTGTTGCTCTCTCACGGAAACCATATTAGAAGATGACCCAAGGCAGCCATTTTTAATATCCCCGGCTCAACAGGAAGCCTGGGACTTGCTGGTGCTTAAGTGTTGGGAAAGCCATGCAGAAAACACTGCTTCTCATTTGGTGGGGTGCATTCGTGTTCCTACACACAGTATGGAGGAAGGGCGGGAACTGTGTTCAAGCACAGAGACTGTTGCCTGTGTGAGTGTCTCTAGGGCTCTCTGAGTGACAAGGGGACATGGGTCATTCTGGGTGAATGCAGGTTGGCATGGGGTTAGTGAAGACTCTGGCAGCTAACTTTTTGTTCTGAGTTGTTCTTAGTCGTTGTGACTTGGGGCCCATGTTGAGGTCTGGGGCAAGAGTCAAGAGAGTAGTCTGTTTGTAAGGCCTCATGTCTGAGGCTCCCAGAAAAGGGCCTGTTATTGTGGGTCAGAGGGAGCTTTGGGTTGCAGTTGATATCATAAAGAAAGCTGCTTTAATTTTGAAGGATTTTATTTGCTTTTAAGCTGGGATTGAGCAAAATAAAAGGTATGAGGATATCAAATACTTTTAGCACCTTGTTGATGAATAATATCTTGTATGAATTTTAAAAAGCCAAATTTGCACAGGTTTTCACATGATGACTCCACCTTGTGTCTTTACCCTAGCAATACTATGAGGAGGCTGCTTTCTTATTCCCCTTTGAACGATATGGAAACTGAGACACAGAGGGATTAAGTGACCCACCTAAGAGTTATACAGCTGCCTATAGGCAATGTTAGCAGTAGAACACAGGCTCCTGACTCAGCCTGTGCTCGGTGACTGGGCCCAGGGGCCTCTCTGTACTGAGTGGGAGAAAGAGGACTCCATTTTGGCCTCTCACCTGCTGGATTTTGTCTTTGAAGTAGCCCTGGGCTTTGCTGGGGGAGAGTGCTCAGGATCCAACCCCCTTTGACCCTTGTTGTCTTTGTTAGAAATGTTTGGGTCTGCAGCCACTCCTCAGCTGCGCTGGTCTGTGGGTGCCAGGGAAGTGGGATGTCCATCTGAAGGTCATAGACCAGGGAATCTATGGCACCAGGCTCTTTTGTGGGCATTCCATGCCGACTCTATTGCCACTAGGAGGACTTTGACTGGAACAGAGGGCCTGTTGCTGCTAAGTGACCTTACGGTGAAGATGAGATGCAGAAGTTCTAGACTGAGTTTTCTAGAAGGAGCCCTGGCTCTCTCAGTTGTCCCGCCACCTTCCATGCAGCACTGCCTGTTGACCAAACTCCCTAACCTTGGTTCAGCTCCTCTGAAAAGCCTCATGGTCACCACTCCACCACACATGCTCCTACATCCCTGGTGAATCTGAAAGACATTTTTAATGGCTTCTTTTCATACTTGGGAACTGATCACCTGATGAAGAACACCCATGACCGCGTCCTTAGAGCACCCTCTAAGACCACAGGCACCACAGAGAACCCAGCTGAGTCCCTCATCACCTGCAAGAGAGCTCTGTGCCGAACAGGGTGTAGCCCCAGTTCTTCCGAAAGGACTTGGAGGTCCACGTGGGGAGTCTGGGATGTATTTCCACCAAATGATGCAGAAGCACTAGGCACTTCCTGTGGCCCAGATTCTTAAGGAAGATGCAGATAAACAAAGAATAATCACTGAGGTGGAATGCAGCTGTACCATCGCCAAAGCACTTCAACACCTGCATTCTTAATTTAACCCTTTAACTGCTGCATGGCATTTATATCAGCCTGAGGAGGAAATTCCAGCCCAGAGATGAGAAACGACTCACTTAAATACTTACCCTGGCATATGTGAGAAAGTACATCTTGCCTTCAACAGTCCCTGAATACAGGGTTGCAGGCCAGATCCTGGATACTCAACCTCTTACAGTCACATAACATGCCCTGAAAGTAGCCAGAACGTTCTCAAGGTGATGAAGCCTTCTTAGGGCACATCCTGCATCCCCATCAGCACCCGCAGGACTGTGCGAGGATCTGGTCACTTGTGTAGGAGGCAAATCAAATACCCCTCAGTTGCTTCTGAATCTCTCCCCTTTAAAGCTCTCTCTTTAGTTCTCTCACGATTTCCTTCTCAGACCAAAACTAAGACTCTCGCCCACATTTCCTGGTCCATGAGGAAACGGGCACTTACTCATAGATGAGGGTTTCCCCCAGTGTCCTGGGTAAATACCTCTGGCCATCTCTCCCAAGTCTCCTTTCACTCCAGACTCACTGAAGTCCGCTTATGCCTTTCCTCGTCATCCCACCTCAGCCTCTAGGATCCTCTTCGCCTCTTTGTTTTTCTCAGATCACCAGGGCACTGGGTGCTTTTCAGTTCTTGTCTCTTTGTCGCCTATGATCCTATCTGACTCTTGCCAGTGGGATGTCTACGCATCAGAGTAGCCTTAGTTAATGTAGGAGCCCCTGAGCTGGATGAGCACTCACTGGCAGTCAGAGCAACAACACCGCTATGAAAACCAACAGCCATTACGTGCTGGGCGGTGGTGGTGCACGTCTTTAATCCCAGGATTCAGGAGGCAGAGGCAGGCGGATTCCTGAGTGGGGGCCAGCCTAGTCTACAGAGTAAGTTCCAGGACAGCCAGGGCTACACAGAGAAACCCTGTCTCAAAAAATCAAAAAACCAAACCAATCCAAATCATACCAAATCAAAACTCCCCAAAACCAACAAAACAAAACCCCACCATACGACACCAGTTACTAGACAGGTTAGTTGCTTCCTCCCCTGCCTTGTTCGACTGTTTTGCGAACTTCTGCTAAACTAGCCTGACTCTCTGAAGCTACTGGAACACTCAGATATTTTGAGCCTTTAATTCGTAAGACAATTTACCGCTGTAAGGTAAATTACCTATTCGTACCTGCGTCCTCGGCTAGAAAGCTTTCTGTGACTGTCTAAAAGACACAGCTCCCAAGGTGTTGTTCCCCTTTCCTACTGTCCATCAGCCCCCTGCTCTTTGGTGATTTTAACCACCGTGAACAACCTGAAACCAGAGGAGAGCAGGCATAGCTTTGGAGCAACAGAAACAGATGCCACAAACCCAGGGCATTATGTCATGTATGAGATCATAAGCCCCCACACAGGATATGATTAGCATGCTTGACCAAGCAAGTTTAGAGACACGGTTTTCTTTAGAAGTTACCCATTTTCTCATTTTTCTTTCTTTCTTTCTTTCTTTCTTTCTTTCTTTCTTTCTTTCTTTCTTTCTTCCTTCCTTCCTTCCTTCCTTTCTTTTATTTTCATTTTTTAAAAAAATATTTATTTATTTATTATGTATACAATATTCTGTCTGTGTGTATGCCTGCAGGCCAGAAGATTGCACCAGACCCCATTACAGATGGTTGTGAGCCACCATGTGTTTGCTGGGAATTGAACTCAGGACCTTTGGAAGAGTAGGCAGTGCTTTTAACCTCTGAGTCATCTCTCCAGCCCCCCAATTTTTTTTTTTTGAGATGGGATTTCTCTGTGTATCCCTGGCTGTGCTGGAAATCTCTGTAGACCAGGCTAGCCTTGAACTCAGGACTCAGGGATTCTCTTGCCTCTGCTTCTTGAGTGTTATAATTAAGGTGTGTGCCACCATACCCAGCTTAAGAAATTGCTCATTTTCAACATTTAAGCAATAAACATATTAGAAATAGGAAGTTAGAACTTCTATAAAGGAAGCTCTCAAGAAAGAGGACAGTGACTTCACCTGGAGAAAGGCCACCGTACGGGATTGTGAAGGACAAGTTAAGTCCTGCACTCTTAAGAGCCTCTGAAACAATCCCGGACTCTAGCAGTTCCAGCCATTCCTTTACACGCTATTCCCATTTGTTCTGCTAGATGAGACCATGTACTAGTTAAAATTGTAGAAGTCATCCCTTCCAAAAGAATGTTCTTAAACCAATTCACTTTGTTGTTGACCAAAGTATGTTTCAGATATCTGGGAATGAGTTGATGAGGAACACCACGCCATCTTCCCTGCTTATCCCCAGAAATGTTACCTTCCTGGAAGAGCCAGACTCATAATAAACCTGGACATGTGCACTATGTGTCTCTTTATTATTTCACAGTTTCTTCCTTGGGTACCAGGTTTCTAGCCGACGCCACAAAATTAAGACCAGCCAGCATATGTCCCAGGCTAGACCAGAGTCCCTAGTCTTGGGCCTAGAGGGACTTGGGAAGTCTGGGTGATCACTCTGTGTCTCAGTTTACCTTCCTGTTAAAGTGAAAGAACAATGCTCTCTCTGGGCTTTGAGAATTCCGTGTGGCAAGCGCTACAACAGGAACTGAACTCCAGAGGAGATGGAAGTGGCTAAGTGGGGATGGACAGGCAGCAGGGTACAGTCAAAACAGGAGACAGGCTAGCAGGGTGAAGGGCAAACAGAAGAGGTAGCAGTTAGGGAGGTCTCAGGCAAGCGGCAACTCAAGGGTAAGGACAGTTAGAAAGATGAGCGGCTCCCACAAGCAGACAGGCAGCAGACAGAAAGGAGAGAGAGCCGAGACGGAACCCAGGTGCCTGCTTAGGTGCACAGCGCCCTGAGTTCTAGCCTTAGTGCCTCTAGAACTGGTGACGTGTACAACACTTGAGAGGTGGGGTAGGAAGATCAGAAGTTCAAGGTCATCCTCAGCAAGACCCAGTCCCAATAAACAGATTGAAGTAAGAAGACAGGCAAAGAGGAAGAAAGGGACAGAGGAGGTGGAAACATACAAATGTGGAGGGGAGGGCAATTAGAGCAAGCCAGGCGACCGTAACTAAGGGAGGGAAGAATGGGTTCTTTTTTTTTTTTTTTTTTTTTTTTAGGATTTTCGAGACAGGGTTTCTCCGTAGCTTTTTGGTTCCTGTCCTGGTACTAGCTCTTGTAGACCAGGCTGGCCTCAAACTCACAGAGATCCGCCTGCCTCTGCCTCCCGAGTGCTGGGATTAAAGGCGTGCGCCACCACCGCCCAGCCAAGAATGGGTTCTTAGGTTCAGGGTGGTCTCCCCTCATCCTCAAAGCCTGAGTTCTAAAACATTCAGTAAATGCTGACTCTTCCTTCCTGAACTAGAAATTAGCTTACTTCTGCTCACGAACTTCAGAATACAGACTTCATGAAGTCTGAAGGTGTTAGGTGTGATAAAGAGATGTTGGTACCCTGTTAGCCGTTCAGATAGTAAGTAAGTCAGGATTTTGTGAGGCTTTATGGCAGGAAATGCACGTTTGCGCTCTCTTGTTTGATCTCTGAACCACACTGGGTGTTGCAGAGGGCAGGTACTCTCTTCTCCCCTGGTAGAAGCTCCATCTTTGAGCGAAGTCCTGGCCAGCAGACAATGTACCTCATTCCCAAGCCCTTCCCCAGCCCTAACATGCGCTTTAGACGCCCCTCCCTCCTCCCTGGCTCTACCTGCTCTCCCTCACTTGTGGCACGGGTGGCAGAGGACTATGAAAGCCCCTTGGTTCTCCACTCTCTTCCTGCACAAGAAACAAACACTTTTCAGTTAAGTGGTTGGTGGCTTTTCGTCCCACAGAGCCAGGAAAGCACCAAAAGTATTGACATGGTGCATATAGGTTTCAGAAATGCCATGTTTGTGAACCTGCACGTGTGTGTGTGTGTGTGTGTGTGTGTGTGCGTGCATGCACACTCGGCCATGTTTTAAGAGTTATTTTATGTGTATAGGTGTTTTGCTTGTATGTATGTCTGTGTACCTTGTGCATGCCTGGTGCCCATTGAGGCCAGAAGAGGGCATTGCATCTCCTGGGACTGGAGTTACAGATAGTTGTGAGCTGCCATGTGGGTACTAGAATTCAAACCCAGGTCCCTGGAAGAGTAGCCAGTCGTGTTGTTAGCCACTGAAGCATCTATCTGACTCTGTCTTTGTGTTTTATAGGCTATAGGATAGGGGGTGGGGGGTCAGTGCTAGGTTGCTTTTGATGCTGCTTTTGAGTTCCTTCTCCCATGGATGTTTCCCAGGTTTGGTGACTGCTGACAGCACTTTACTCTGCTAGCACTGGTCTCCTCGTGACTGGCTACGGGTGTGGGGAAGAAAGAGACAAGTTACAGGAGCAGTTCACCTGCAGACTTGCTTCAGAATAAGCTGTGGCTCAGTCTGCCTGCTCCCTTCCTCTTCTGTCATTGTATGAACTCAAGTGTCACTGCATGAAGTGAGAAGTTGGGAGAAGGGACTTGAAGTCCTCAGATAAAGTATGTTCTTTGAGATTTGGCTTTATGCGGAACTCAACTGATTAGTTGGATGGTCTAAACAGATTCTGGATTAGTATCAAGGATCTCACCAAGAGCTTGCTGGAACATACACAGAACCCTGAGTTCAATCCTTAACTACCTTATAAAATTGGGCCTAATGGCATATGTCTTTAATCCCAATACTTGAGAGGAGGAGACAGAAGGATCAGAAGTTCAAGGTCACCCTCAGCTACGTATGTATATATAATTCTCAATATCTGTCACGGGTAGACAAAATGAACATCAGAACTACATTAAATATGCCATGTGGGGAAAGGAGGAATAATACAGTTGAAAGGATTCATTTGTTCTATATTATAAAGTCACGCGTTAATCACCAGATATTGTCTGTAGATAAGGAAATACAGGTTATTAGTGAGCTCTGGTAGTGTACAGCCAGGACAACTAAGGGACAGCTCTCCCCTTCAGGATCTCATGGCTCCCTCCCAGGAGAGGACAAGGCTGGCTGCAGTCTCACTGAGGCTCATGAAAGACCCTCAAGTGGTTATTCTGGCAGTAGCAGATAAAAGGAGAGAGGGCCAAGGCTGAGCTGAGCAGACACACGGGAGGACTCAGTCACACCCAGTCACCGGCCAGAAGGCCACTGGATTCTGGCCTTGATCCCTTCTGCTGGGCTCCATGCCTAAAACACTTTGCCGGGAGCATTCGTTCATCCTTGCTCTATAGACTACTTAGAAAGTTAGAAAGTTTTTTACCAAAGATTACCAAGCAACACACAAAAAAGCATACTTTTCCACGGAAAGATTAATAAAAGGTGCTTAACCTGTCTATTTTTGAAAACTGAGAAGAAACATGGACCAAGGAAACATAAACTTCAAAAGCTGATAACTAATAAAGGAACAGGGTGGCGAGAGAGGAGAAAAAAACTGATAACACCAAAGAGAAGAAGAAGGTGAAGGTGACAAGAGACAGAAGGGGGTGGAAGGGGAGGGAGAGCAGCTGGGGGAAAGATGAAGACATTAATGTGCAGAGGACCAGACAGGGAGGACTGATGGAGTCGGTGGAGTCAGGCCCGGGCTGAGTGTGTCTGAAGGGCAGGCTGGAGAGAGAGCCCTCAGGTGGTTTGGGGTAAGACTCTGACAAGGTCCTCAGCAGCACAATGGCTGTGCAAACTCATCCAGAGAAACACAAGAGAAGAGAAAGAAATGGCACTATTTACATCACCTTATGTGTGCACAGAAAATCCAAAGCGAGTCTGCCAAGAAATCTGAGTGCAAGGTCAATCAACACAATCAATTGTATTTCTACGTACAATTAACAAAAAAAGAAAAAGTGTTAAAGATCATACTTTATGGAAACATTAAAAACTTAAAGATGACTTTCTGGGCCTCATTTGTTTCTAACAAAGGCCTCTGCAGCAAAACACTACAGTGGGTAGTCGGGGCTTACAGGGGCTGTAGTAGCAGACCAGATATTCTAAGTGTTGTCAGAGATCGCATCTTTTAACCTTCACAATAGCCTCTGAATGGTTACCGTGAGGGTTAACTGAGGCGGTATGTGTAAAGCCCCAGCAAATTGCTTTGCAAGTAATAAATTGTTACTAAACTTCAGCTCTCCAAAGTCAGTCATGATTTCAGGGTGAACTTGGAGTCAGTCGTGAGTGGAACCAAGCTGCTCTTTCTTCAGCCTGCATTTGTAGAATCACCAGTCCCACAGTATTGCTTCAGAATTTCAGTCAGCTCATTATGTCCTGTGCTCACCCAGACACTGCCTCTGGGCTTAGGAATAAAGTGGGTGAACAAATCAGACCAAAGTCTATGCTTTGATGGAGCTTAGTTTCATAGGGCAATAGCGTCTGATCGCTGTACCCTGGATGTGCATGAGGCTGAAAGCACTGGTGTTATGGGAGCATCAAGGGGGTGGTGTATGGCCTGCACTAGAGGATGAGAGAGCCTTTGTTGTGCGCGCACACACACGCAGACACACGCACACACACAAACACAAACACACAAGCATACAGACATACACACACATACACATACAAACACACATGTGTGCGCACACAAAAACATGCGCACACATACATTCACACAAATATGCGCACACAACCAAACACACATATAAACACACAAAACTTGCACACATATACATACACACTTAAGCTCCCACATGCACACATAGAAGCTCACAAACATGCATATACCCATATGCACACAAACACACATCCACACACAAGCACACAGATATGCACACGCATACACAAACACACATAGAAGCACACAGACATGCACACACATACACAAGCATACACACATACAAGCACACAGACACACACACACACACAAGCATACACACACATCCCCTACACACACACCCTGGCAGTGGGGAGCTGAGCTCTGAAGGGCAGGTGGAACAGGGCTGGATAAAGGAGAGTGTTGCACAGAGAAGGCGGACTCCCTGGACAGGGTGAGTGCTGCCAGCGGCATCTGACTTGTTGCAGCAGCTAAAGGCAGTGTCTGAAGGCCTGGGTCCTGGAGAATGGGGGTCTATTTTCTGACTTGTGACTGCTAAGGATGAGGGCAGGGCTCACCTGGGTCTTGGGAGTCTCTTCGGGATCTTTGCACTCACCCTGAAGAAAGTGAGCGCGCTGCAGGGTTTAAGGACAAGGCATGATGTGCTCTGATGTGTGTTTCCAGGTGTCTCTGGAGGAGACTGAGGAGGCCACTCTTCTTGTCTGAGGAGACAGGAGCACAGGTTACACTGTGGCAATGCCTGTAGAGAGGGATACAATGAGTGTATCTGAATTACAGGGCCTGCTGTTAGTTTGGGAGCAAGTTGGAGTGCCCCTATGATGCTCCCTCTAGCATCTGACTTACGAAGCAGAGTAACCAGGAATGTCATTTACAGGGAAGAAGGCCATTCTTTCTTTACTAGGGAATAGCTTTATTACCTCTATATTGAAACCCGAGAATGTACTGAAGTGTTTACTGCCCTCTGGAAATTTGAACACACGTGGGGGAAAGAGTGACAGATTTGGGACACTGATCTTGAAAGTTTAGAGCTTCATGCTATAGTGATTTCCCTTTGAATTTCAAAAGTGGACAAATTGGTATATATTCAATCTTTTTTTTTTCAAAAAGAAGGCTTATTAAAGTTCCAAATTCATGAAAATTAGACTTAAAATTAGTCTCCTGCCTTCTCTTCTCCATCATTCTGGAAAACTGTACAATCAGTGACCGAAATCACCCATGTCCTCATCTCCTTAAGCTCCATCTTCTCAGGAGCCCGGGTAGAAGGATTTCTGCTTGGAAGAGTCTCACCCCATCTGATGACCGCACCTGCTGGGGCCATGCTAGGATTGCTCTGGAGATCCCTTCCTGTGGTCTGGAGTGACTTTGTCATGTATACCAGGGCTAGAAAAGACTTTCTACTACCTTGATGATATCCATTAGTCAATGCTAGTACAAGCTGCAAGCTTGCTGCAGGGTCTGGGATTGAGCTGGGTTCTCCTGGACAGAATGGAGATCCCCTGGAACCTCGGCAAGCTTTCAAGGGAACAGCTCTGGAGTAGGTCACAGTTTGAGGTATTCATAACTTCTGGCCAGTTTTATATAGGAAAGTATCCCGTAATATCTCCTAAAGGGAAGGAAGGGAAGCCACAGACAGTATTAGGCAAGGCTGGAAATGTGAGATTAGAAAGTCTGACTCATGCTTTGCTTAAGTACAGGACTAGGGCATGTGTGGACCTCAGGTCAGGTGGTAGGTTCTTTCCTTCTCTCGTTCTGTCTCTCTTGCATATATATGAAAAAATATATATGCAAATATATATGTCTATATATTTATATATATAAGCAAGACACACACACATATACACATACACACACAGACCTACAGACACACACACACACCATACCTTAGCTTGCACTTCTGTATTGTAACCTAGTAGCTTCCTTGGTGTGGGAATTGAGACAGGGCTTCATAAGCTGCCTTAGCTCTCGGTGGCAGCCCCCAAATACAGGCAAATGGAATCTCAGAGCTCTTGTGGAACGGGTCTCGCCTCCCTTCCTACACTCCCAGTTGACAGTCCAACTCTCTCCATGCCCCTTTCTGCAGCACTCCTCGGTGAGCATCATGGGCTTTTCCAACACTCTGGAGATGGAGTTGTCATCTGCCAGGCTGGCGAGGACCATAGAGCCACAGATCCATAGGGTGAGCAGCCTGACAGCCGGCCCCACCCACACAATCCCGAACCTGCTGAGTGGCCCACCACAGACCGTGTCCAGCCTGATGAGCGTCTCAAGCCACGCCGTGCCGAGCCCAGCCAGTCACCTGCAACCCGTGCCAAACCTTGTGCGCGGCTCATTCCAGTCCTTGCCCAACCTGAGGGGCGATTGTTCCCAGGCCATTACAAGCCTGGCAAGCAACCACTCACAGGCTGGGCCCAGCCTAATGTCCGGACACACCCAGGCTGCGCCGAGTCTGGCCACATGTCCTCTGCAGGGCATGCCTCCGGTTTCTGACACACATCTGGAGACGAGATCAGCTTCCAGTCCTGGCTCTGGCCAAACTGCCGAGAGCCTGGGCCCCAAGGATGGGGCTGAGTCCTTTATGGGGAATGCCCAGTGTAAGGTAGGTCTTGAGAAAGTGACATTCAGCTTTTGCTTATGGTGAAGCAAAAGGTTGGCCACTGGCAGCCTCAGCTTAGCCTCAGCTCAGCAGTTTTGCTGTTGGCTAGAATGTCTGACTTGGTTCTCGTTGACCTTTCACCTTTGACAGATGGAAAGTGAGGATAGCTCTCGCTTCACAGACTCAGCAGGAAAAGGCCCCACAGCCTCCAGTCTGGATGTTCCCAAGGATTTGGCTATTCCCTCAGAACTGGAGGAGCCAATTAACCTTTCTGTGAAAAAACCTTTCCTGGCACCAGTGACCAACACATCTACTGCTCTACAACAGTACCAGCGGCCAAAAGGTGAGTCTTGTTTGCTGTTGGCCACAGATGCAAGCAGGTGAGGTGGAGGCAGGCGGGTGGGCTCAGCTTGGGGGATGCTGCTTATGAGGCTGGATTTGCTTCTGTCCCTTGGAAGTGATATACACGCTTCTGCTTCCCTAACCATGGGCAGCACTGATCTTCCCCATAGAAGGCATCCTGGTGAGTCTGACTTTATATTGTAGGCACACTTGAAGAAATCACTCCAAAAGACCTAGCCTTGGTAAAAAAAAATGTGTGGTATGTCTGTTGGAGATAGTTAGGACATCAACTCTGTCCTTTGTGAAATGGCTGTCTGTCACTGCCCCAGTAAATGGTACTCACCAAACTACTGCACAGAGTAGGGGACAAACACTACAGAGAAATCACTTAGCCCCTTACTCTGTAACCGCACGATTTTCCATGTGCTTAGCCATCATGTAGAGTTGTGCAATGCCTCGTAACAAAGGGGATTTGGACCACTGGAGATAGGCTCCCAGTTTCTTCTTAAGGAGTGGGCTTTTTTCCTTCTACCACATGGGTTCTGTGGGTTGAATTCAGGATGTCAGACTTGGCGGCAAGAACCTCTACCCACGGCCGGGTGGTGGCAGCGCATGCCTTTAATCCCAGCACTCGGGAGGTAGAGGCAGGCGGATCTCCGTGAGTTCGAGGCCAGTCTGGTCTACAAGAGCTAGTTCCAGGACAGGAACCAAAAAGCTATGGAGAAACCCTGTCTCGAAAAATCCAAAAAAAAAAAAAAAAAAAAGAACCTCTACCCACTGAGCTATCTTGCCAGTCCACCAATATTCTGTCTTTTTTTTATTAAAAATTTCCACCTCCTCCCGTTTCCCTCCCCCTCCCCCCCAGTTTCCCTCACCCTCCCTCTCCAGTCCAAAGAGCAGTCAGGGCTCCCTGCCCTGTGGGAAGTCCAAGGTCCTCCCCGCTCCATCTAGGTCTAGGAAGGTGAGCATCCAAACAGACTAGACTCCCACAAAGCCAGTACATGGAGTAGAATCAAAACCCAGTGCCATTGTCCTTGGCTTCTCAGTCAGCCCTCATTGTCAGCCACGTTCAGAGAGTTCAGTTTGATCACATGCTCCATCAGTCCCTGTCCAGCTGGCCTTGGTGAGCTCCCATTAGATCAGCCCTGCCGTCTCATTGGGTGGATGCACCCCTCGAGGTCCTGACTTCCTTGCTCATGTTCTCCCTCCTTCTGCTCTTCATTTGGATCTTGGGAACTCAGTCCCAATATTCTGTCTTAAGGTGCTTTGTTTCAGTGCTGATCAGCGGTTTGTTCCATCTGATAAAGGATGGTCAAGAAGTTAGAGTCAAACACTGACCACCTAGGATTTTTTCAGGTGTGGTGTTATTGAGTATTTTGAAACGGATCAGCCTATTCTGTAGGCACTTACTACATACAGGAACAATGATACCACAAAATGGACTGTTTTCTCAGTTTTTTCTTTATACCGACAGTCCTTATTACATAAGTAAATTACCTTCTATCTTATGCAATTGAATCAAAATTTTAGGCCTAGGTTTCCCAAGGAAAGTGTATAGTCCAGTGCTAATAAGTGGGCGTTCCTGTCTGTGCCTTGCCCCTCTCCCTGCCGTCTGGGTTGACTGTGCTGTGCAGAGGTTCTGGCCCCAGGGGTGACTGCAGAAAACGCCAGGAGGTGGCACGAGTGTGTTGGAAACTGGTTATTTCTGAGCCCTGAGAAGAGGGCTCTCAGTGCCTCACCCAGCTCTTAATTCTCGGCAGGCTGTGCTATCTTTGCCAAAAAGATGGCGGCTTTCAGCATCTCTCTGGAAGGAGATCTGTAGTAGGATTGTCACCACCAGGAATGGGCACACTTGGTGACAACTGTGTGGCTGATGTACGACCAAAAGTCCAAGTAACAGAAATAAGCAGATGGTCTAAGTGTATGTCACAGCTGTTTATCTTTTGTCTTTTGTCTTAGAATATGAGAATTTTGAACAAGGAACCCTAGAGCCGGATACAAAAGAGAATCCAAGCATCAGGTAATGACTCTGGGCCAACCTTCTTACCCTCACCTTCCTGGCCTGAGAGGCTGGCACAGGAAGTAATCCTGTAGAACCAGAAGCAGAAATTTGTCTATACCTGCCGTTACCACCTGCTTGAGCCTCAAGTTGGATCCATGTGGTTTAAGGGAGCGTTCCAGGCACCGTTAGACAAGCACTCTGTGTGTGGCAGTCCTTGCTCTTCAGGGAGCCCTCCTTTGACTACCGGTGGTGGCAAGGGTCTTTGCAGGGTTTGACAGGGTTGAATGGGTTGATCTTGGCAAGAGCAGAAATGTGGACCTATACAGAGTTAACTGGGGAGGCCGCTCATTTGTGGGATCATGAAGGAGCCTAACTTAGAGATGGAGCCATTTAGGGCTCCTGACGAGACCCAGGGTGTGTCTCTTGCCACAGAGCCATCAGTAGTGAGCCCAAGATCCCTTACGTGCGACTGGAGCGGCTCAAGATCTGCGCGGCCTCATCAGGAGAGATGCCCGTGTTTAAGCTGAAGCCGCAGAAGAACAGGCAGGACGGGAGTTTCCTTCTGGTGATTGAGTGTGGCGCCGAGTCCTCCAGCATGTCCATTAAGGTACCACTTGGCTCTGCTTGGTCCAGGCTATGAGTTTCTTGTTTTTCTTTGCTGCTGCTGGAATATTCTTATTGCTTCTCGGCCTTTTGGCTAAGACCAAGTGTAGAATATCCATGAGGGCCTTTTGTGAACGTCGTTGGGACGTAGCTTGTCCTCTGCTGCATGGGATCAGGGAGATATGGCAGAGTGGTTGAGCTGGGACTTGGCTGGCTTGTGGTCCCGGGGTGAGAGGCCTTCACAGTGAGTGCTCAGTCTCTGTGGCTCTCCCCCCACCCACCCCATCCCTGTCAAGCATTTGTCAGTACTGTGCCCCGACCGCTCAGACTCCCTTCTTTCCCAAGGTCAGCCAGAACAGCCTGCCTGATGCCACCCAGGGCCCAGGGCTGGGGGGAAGAAAGGTCACTGTCACATCTCTGGCTGGGCAGCGGCCACTGGAGGTGGACAGTGCATCTTCTGAAGAGCAGAGACTCGTTCCCCGAACTCTTGGAGCCAAGAAGTGCACCCCAGCCCCCATCGAGAATGAGGACTTCTGTGCTGTGTGCCTCAACGGTGGGGAGCTGCTGTGCTGTGACCGCTGCCCCAAAGTGTATCACCTTTCCTGCCATGTGCCAGCCTTGCTCAGCTTCCCGGGGTGAGTCGTGATCCTGGCCAGGCCCCAGCTCCCCCTTTTCCTTACCTGTCTTGGGCAGAGGGCCAGGGGAGGCTGCTGGGTTCTGATACGACCTCATCTGCTGCGCAGGGGAGAGTGGGTGTGCACCCTGTGCCGCAGCCTGCTGCAGCCTGAGATGGAGTATGACTGCGAGAATGCCCGCTATAGCCAGCCCGGAGTGCGGCCACCTCCCGGCCTGAGCGTGTATGACCAGAAGGTAGGGAAGGGTTCTGGGAAGAGAGTTTCTTGTGTGAGGCAGATCCTTGTGCCTACAGAAGCTGAGGTTTTTCCAGGGGGATGACAAGCCTTTTTGGGGGGTGGCTTTTGTTAGTCAGCTGTGACATTGTTGTAACAAAATACCTGAGAAAATCCACTAAAGCGGAAGGGGGTTATTTAGACTCGTGGTTTCGTCCCATGGTCACTTGGCGTCCTTGTCCCCAGGTCTGTGGCAAGGCAGAAACAGTACAGTAGGGAGCATGGGGAGAGTAGAGCTTCCCTTATGGTCTCCAGGGACAGTATATACCCTGTGAGGGAGTGGCCCAGATGACCTACTTCCTCCCTCTCTCCTCTACTCCTTAAAAGTCTCACCCACTACCCCCACTCCAGAAGAGAACTGATCCCCCTGTGAGGCCAGAGCTTTCATGGTTAAGTCACCCTGCAAGGGCCCCACCTCTGAGCTTCTGCCCTGGGACCAAGTCTTCAATGCAGGAACTTCAGGCTCTGAGCGGCGGCGAGGGAGGCATTTAAGGCTGCGCCATGGCCATGCCTGATGACTTGGCCTGTGGGAATCTATGTGATTGTCCCCAGGAGTTTCCCTTTGGCCTGAGAGCCCAAGCTGCCTTCTTAGGGTGGCTGACACCCTTGAGGTCAGAGCCACTTACCAGGGTGACCATCTTTAGTTCTCACTGAGGTGGGCAGAACAGTGTGCCGTTTGCCATTTGTGCTTTCTGCAGAAGTGTGAGAAGCTGGTCCTGTCTCTGTGCTGCAACAGCCTCAGCCTGCCCTTCCACGAACCAGTCAGCCCTCTGGTAAGGAGGCCCCATGCTTCTGTCTGCTGCGCTCCTTTCTGCTTAGGGGACCCCTAGGGGTCACGGCCACTCCAGCTTCCTGCCCTCCCTCGCACCTGCTGACACCAGACTTGACTTAGCAAGCCTCTTCTCCATCCCTACTTTTATTCCTCCTCCTCCTTCATCTCCTCCTCCCCTTCTCTCCCTCCCCAAGGCCAGGCATTATTACCAGATTATCAAGAGGCCCATGGACCTATCGATTATCCGGAGGAGGCTGCAAAAGAAGGACCCAGCTCACTATACCACTCCAGAGGAAGTAGTATCCGACGTGCGCCTCATGTTCTGGAACTGTGCTAAGTTCAATTATGTATGTTAGTCTTGTTTTCTGTTTTGCAGTGACCCTGAGATGGTCATGGCTGGGGATGGATGTGGGCAAGGGCATCTGGGAGCAGAGAGAGTTCTGGGATTGGCTATGGTTTAAAAGCCCTCTCCCAAATGTGGGCCCTAAGCTTGAACTCGGAAGGATGGGAGGAGGCCAACTGTGGGTATCTACTGAGAATTCTTCTACTTTATGAACTGCCACCAAACGGGTTACCTTGGGCCCCAGGAGAATATGCCAAGCTCCAGGTATCTCAAGATGAGAGTCCAAGATGGGCCAATCAGGCTTGTGTTCCCTGTGTCCCTTTTGACGGAGGAGCGTAGAGGAGATGGCCTGGAAGAAACAGGCTGAACCATTACTGTCTCCCCTCATCAGCCCGACTCGGAGGTTGCGGAGGCTGGTCGCTGTCTGGAAGTGTTCTTTGAGGGCTGGCTAAAGGAGATCTATCCAGACAAATGCTTTGCCCAGTCCCAGCAAGAGGATTCAGACTCTGAGGACGTATCCGGCGAGAGTGGCTGTTCCACCCCTCAGGGCTTCCCGTGGCCTCCCTACATGCAGGAAGGCATCCAGCCCAAGAGGCGGCGGCGGCACATGGTAAAGAGCGGCTGCCAGCCAGTGGGCAAGGTGGGTGGGTGGGTGGTGGCACTGGCAAGGGGCACCTGAGCAGCCAGCGCCGAGTGCTAGATGGAGTCATGTTGATGAAACTTTACTCTCAACCCCTTAGTGTATGAGAAAAGTAGGGTGGTGTGGAGAGCACCAGCCCCAGGTATTAGTGAAGCCTGACATTCGGAGGGGCTGTGTGCCTGCCAGGGGTCCTCTAGCAAGTTCAAGGCTGTAGGGTGAAGAAGGTGTCCTGACCCCTCAGCTCAGAACTGTTATGCTATGCCTGCAATGCCCATAGAAAGAGAGCCACCTGATACCAGTGCCTGAGTCCTGCCTGGGCCAGAGGGAGGAAAGAAGGGACCCTTTAAACTCCTGGATAGGAAGGAAGCAGCAGGCTGGCTTGCAGCAGACACTTCTAGGACCTTCTGGCTCTCTCGTCTGTGTAGATCTGAGAGATCAGTCTCCCTCCTTCCTTCCCTCCCTTGTGTCCCTCCCTCCTTGTCCCCCTCTTCCTTCCCTCTCTCCTTCCTTCAATCCCTCTTTCCATCTTTCCTTTTTAAAATAGTGTCTTACTCTGTAGCCAAGGCTGGGTCGGAACTAACTCTAGAAACCAGTCTGGTCCTAAGCTTGTGACAGTCCCCCTACCTCTTCCTCCCAAGTGCTAGGATTACCTGTGCGTGACACTGCTTGCAGCCATTCTGTTAAACTCCCTGAAATGTGCTGCTGGCCTCCTGTGCCAAGGTCTGCCAGAAACCCCTGGTTATCTACAACACTTGGTACATGGTACGTAGGGCCCTTGGTGAGCTCTGCTGTTGTTTTTCCAGGGAGGACTACATCGGCTCTGGGGAACCCCAATCCTGACCCTGGTCACCTTCAGTTTAATAAATCCAAATTTGAGTATTCCAATTTTTCTTTTCTCTCAGGAGAATGAAAAGACAAAGAAAATGTCGTTTCGTCTGGCCAATAGCATCTCGCAGGTGTGAGAGCCGGAAGGAGGCGGGCACGCTGGTGGCCGAAGTCCCACCTTCTCGCCCATCCCTCCCCACCCTTCAGCTTTTCCTCTCCAGAGTGTGGCTGAGAGATGAGCCTTGTTGAGCGGGTCGCGCTCCCTTCACCATTTGCATCTCTAGCATTTATCTGGGAGCCATAGTGCATCCCCCATAAAGAAATTCCAGGAGAACAGGGAAGAGGGAGGTGTTCCTCATTCCATGCCTCTTGCGGCTCAGAAGGACCTGGCCAACTCCGCTCACCTCTCAGGAGCCAGGGCTCGGGAGCACCGCACTGTGTGTGTCTGAACTCCTGGTTTAGAAGCGGGTACACGAAAGGAGGCGAGGTTTGGATGTATGGCAGGTGTGTGACCCCTGTCCCAGCACAGCCAAAGACTGTCACTGTTTGCCTTTGCGTCCTGTTGGGACAGAGGCATCTGCCACTGGCAGAATAGTGGAGGCTTCTCGAGGCCTCAATTGGTGCCTATTTGGGTTCTAACGGTTTTCAGGGTATTTGCTTCCCACGCCCCCTTTCCCGAGTAGGAGTTAGGTGGTCACTGTGAAGTGCTATGTGTGGCTGGCACTCTCGCCTGAGTTAGGTGGCTGTGCAGAGACCGGATTTCACTCACACTCAGACGGTGCCAGCTTCAGAGTCTCTCCCTCTGTGTCCTGACTCTTGGCCAGTAGCACTTGAGAAGCTACCTTCTCAGAAGTGGCTACTATGTATGTCAGCGGTTCTTCCTTGATCGCCTCTGTCCTACATCTGCATCTTGGGTTTTACTTGGGAGAAGTGAGGTGGCGTCGGCTGCTGGTACAGGTTCCCTAGCCAGAACAGCCCGCAGCCAGTGTGGTGTGCGGGGCCTCGTCTCCTGCCCAAGTTCTACTTCTCTACTTTCTCTCACAACCAAAGATCAGAACTGTGACCTCGCTGCTCGCAGCCCAGAAGCAGGCAACATACGGTCACCCTTTTTTGTTGGAGCCTGGAGAAGACGGTGGTGACGGATGGGACTCATTCCTGGGCTAAGGGCAGAAAAGGGGGATATTGAGAGATGAGGAACCAGCATCCTTTAGTGACCCCAAGGTAACTCTAGAGTTGCAGTTTTCACAGAATGCAGGAAGGTGTTCCGGAAGCCCTGGGAATAGAGCTGTGTACTGTAGATCCTCTGTAGATGGATCTCCACGGTGTTGGCAGGGCGTCTGAGAAGAAGCACCTGAGAAATCTACAGGCCCAGGCTCCTGCCTAGACAGGGCTTGGTTGAGGAAGGACCTGTTGATTATATTGCTGGTGGAGATGGCATCTTAGTAGCCTGGTGTCCGAGGCGCAGCATGGCTGATTTCAGGGGACTTTTAGACCGTGGCTTTGGTTTTGCGAAAGTTTAAGGAAGTGATTATTCATAAGGCTTTTTTATTTTTTTTATTTTATTTTTTAAGGCTTTTTTATTTTTATTTTTTCATTTATTTATTTATTTTTGCTGGGAAGCAAGGTTCTTTTCACCAGAAAGCTTTTCTTCTCTCCCTGTCAGTCAACAAAAGCACTCAGTCCCTTCTGCACTTGACTGCGGAAAGCGTCACTTCCAAGCCCCGCCCACTGCCTTGTCTTTCAGCTGTGCGGCCAAGCTCTCTTCAGTAGATGGGCTTCCATTCCTGCTGTCTGGCTCCAGGCAGCTGAATCTTCTTCAGTTCGTTTCTAGCCAGGTAACCTTTGAACACAGGCTTTTCTCCTTATGTTCACAAGATCTTTGTTGGGCTCTTCTATTTCTCTTTGGATTTTGCATCTTTTTCTCTGATTGGCCTGGTGAGTTTCCTTCTTTTCGTACGTCTCTAATTTCTGCTTTGGGGATCTTTCCTTTTGTGGCCTATATTCCATACTTCACGGTGTTTGGCCCTGGAAAGCCACTGAACACTGTGATAGCCTGAAACCTAACAGCCTTTCCTGGATCAGCTGTAGACTGTGCCCGTGACATGGAAACGCATGGTTCAAAGCCTCGCTTTCCCTCTCCTGGCGCAGCTTGTCGCTTGTGTCCTGTCAGAACAAGGATCAGCTTCTGGGCCCAGGGATCTTGCGAATGTGGTCGGCAGTCCTCCGTTCTCTTCCCACTACAGAGCCCCTCTGTGCTGAGAGGCTCCCTCTGGGCCTGGGAGCAGGGCAGTTAGGAAAGAGGGATGACTTTTCCTTCAAGGAGGTGAGGCCCTGGTCCACCATTCCTTCCCCACACTGTCTAGCCCATGAAATTTCCCCTGGAACCAAGTTTTTAAAGTCATCTTAAATTTTTTTTGCATGAAAAAAAAAAAAACCCAAACCCAAACCGGAAGTTTAAGGAAATTAAAACAAAACCAAACACTTGTTCACTAAGCGAGTTTTGCTCTTTGGCTCGTCAACATTTTCACTGGATCCTGCAGTGACTCATTCCCATGTGGTCCCATGGTCAGCTAAGCGCTTTGGTCCTGGGCAAAGTCATGCCATGGAATTGCAGCGAGTTCTGGCTGTTACACTGCAGTGTGCGGCCCTAGAAGACGAGAGACTTCTTCCTGGCTGTGCTGAGAGACGCAGCAGTAAGATGGCTTCAGGGGGCGCACGGGGATTTTAGTGCAAACGTTGGTGCGGGAGGGACTTGAAAAGCATCCTATCTCAGAGTATGGCAGGTTGATCTTCCTGGATTCAGTAACGGGTACCTGTCTGCTGTAGGGACCTTGCTGAACGGCGGCCACCAGGCCCTCTTTGGATATCGCTCCATGGGTGACATTGTTGAAATGCAGTGAGCGTTGGCTTCCTGTCCTAGTTTTGGCACAGGTCTTTGTATGCCTCTTAATATGCCGGCCCCTCTTTGTAGCTGTCTCTGCTCCGTTCCCACTCTTAACACCCTGGTCACTATTAAACTGAGCTGAGTCTTCGCTTCTGGGCCTCCTCTTCTCCAGCCCCACTCCCTGCTGTGCATGGTCCCTTCTCCATGACTGTGTCCCTCTCCCTTCTCCCAGACTTTCCTTCTTCTCCGGGATTTCCTCCTCTTCCCAGCGTGAACCCAGGGCCCATCACATAGGTTCCTATCAGCATCTTAGACTTTCCTAACTCCCCAGCTTCTACGGTCTCCATTTTTCACGTCAGCCTGCTTTCTCTTCCTTTTTGACTTCTAAGCATGGTGGACTCAGAACCACATCCTCAGTATTGATTGGGAATCCTTGAACTTGTATTACTCTTCTTTCTGATGTACACCCTTCATCTTTGCTGTCAGCCAATGACTGAACTTACCATCTGCTTCATTGAAGAGAGCTCCCGAGGCGAGGGCTTCTTGCCTGCCGCTTCTCTTCCTGTTGATTAGTGTGTGTGTGTCCTGTCTCACTTCCTTCCCTGGACTTCTAGTTCTGTGTTCTCTGAGCCCCGATACGTCCTCCAAGGCTCTGTTTTTTCCCTCTGGGCTCTGCAGGCTCTCTCCTTTGTTTCCCTCTACACAGCCTACCAAAGTTATTTCAAGATTAAAACAAGAATGTCACATCTGTGTCATAGACCACTTTCCCTATCTATCATTTTTATTTTTAAAATAAACTGTTTGGCTGGACGTGGTGACATACATCTTTAATCCCAGCACTTGGGAGGCAGAGCCTGGAGGATCTCTGGGAGTTCAGCCTGGTCTATAGAGTGAGTGCCAGGCCAGCCAGGGCTACACAGTGAGACCCTGTCTCAAAACACAAACAACAAAAAGAATATTTTTCTTTGATTCTTCTTCATCTCCGGTCCTCTGTTGATTTTCACAAGAGGCACCAGTGACCACGCAGTTGCCAAATGCAATAAATGCTTCTCATTTCCCAGCTGTCTGGAGCCCTGCACAGCCCCTCCCTTGGCCCACCCTTCCCTTCGCACACCATGCCCTTCACTCCTCTTTCAGGACAGTCCAGGTTGCTGCACCATCTTTATCTCAGCCACAACGGCTAAGCTTGTTTGAGACCTAGATGGAGGGATGTGCCTGGCTGTCGCCATTTTCTCCTCTCCAGGGTCTGGGTAAGCAAGCAGAATCATAGCTGCCCCCAATTCCTCCTCTCTGGCTTTCAACCCATTCTTCCTGGGTTTGCTTCTCCTCTGGTGAGTTCAGGAGCGTCATGAGCATCTGCAGAGAGTTCTGCATCTGTGAGTCCTCCCCTCTTGCTCCCAGGAGCGCATAGAGAGATGGCCAATTTGCTAAGAGCCCCATTGTGTCAGCCTAAGTGAGGGCTCAATTTTGCAGCATGCGATCTGCCATCTGGCTCAACTAAATTCCCACACTGATGGACAGCTCACCAGTGTGATACTTACCAGTTGGAACCTGCCTCAGTCAGCAGGGAGCCGAGGATCATGGGAAGGCAAGCTTTCAGGCTTGATTCAGGGCTGCAGCCAGGAAGAGTCCTGGCAGGGTGGGGGTGTGTCGTGATGACCTTCCGAGGGAGGGGAGACTGGGAAGTGCCGTGGTTCCTCTAGCTCAGCTAGACCCCTCGGGTAGGTCTTTCTTGATCATCCCCCCATCTGCTTACTTCAGATGCTACCGGGGCTTCCGATGGTAGCTGCTTTCTTGGAGGTACTGTAGAAGGACATCTGACTTGAGAGTCTGAGAACCTCCATTTTGGCATTGTAAATGAGGGGCCGTGTGACCTGGGGTACAGTTCCCTCATCTATAAAGTTAGGGACTGCTCAGATTCCACAGCTCGACAACTATGGTTCTGACTCTGGAGCCCAGTCCACAGAGGAGCTCGGGTGTGGGGAGCCAGCTAGAGAAGTTCCGACCAACAGGGTGACAAACTCTACTGATCGAACCGCACTGCGTTGAAGGAAGTCTTCACTGGTGGTGCTGCTTCTTGTGCCGTATGCCCACACCTCAGGCTGTACATTTCGCCGGTGTCTGGACATGTTTCTCCTGTATCTTTCCGAGACATGGCCAGTTGATCCAAAGGGGCTAGGGGCAGGGTAGGGGCAGAAGGAAGGAACTTAAGGGGAAGCATAATTGATTTTAAATGGACCCACACATTCAGAATCAAATAAAACATAGCACTTTCCTTTCCCAGCAATTCTGTCCTAGAGTGGTTTTTAGTGGAAATCGTTGAACCTGCTGCATATCCTTTTGGATCCTGGATTCCAACATCAGTAAGGGCATGAGCTAAGGAAGGCCTTCTCACTGCATGAGTGCAGCCTCCTCCTCAAAATGCAGGCAGCAGGCCCGATGTAGTTAGGGAAACACATTCATGAGAACCCACTTCTCATTGACAGGCAAAAACACTTCAGGAAAGTACACCTATAATTCCAGCACCAGAGAAGCTGAGGCAGGAGGATTGCCCTTGTAGGTTGGGTTGGGCAACATAGTGAGACCTTGTCTCAAAACAAACACTAAACCAAACACCTCCTCCAAAACCAAGCAATCCTCCAAGCTGAATAAATATGTAAACAGGAACAAGGTGAAGCTTCTTGACACAGTGGCGGGCCTCACTGCCGTCTCTCTCTGCTCATGCTGCACTAAGTGGCTAGCAGTTTGCTGGGGATAGTTTGTAGTGAATGTCAAGATTCCTATTTATTGGGCTGAACTCTCAACCTTCATGCTAATTAATTTTTGTCAACTCGACACAAACTAGAGTCACTTGGGAAGAAGAACCTGAATTGCGGAATTTTCTCCATCAGATTGTCCTATGGACATGTATGTCTGTGGGCCGTTTACTTGATTAAGGACTGAATTGGGAGGGTCCTAACCTATCGTGAGCAAGTAGTCCTGGGTTCTATGAGAAGGCCAGCTGAACAAGCAGGTGGAAGAAGCCAGCGTTCCTCCATGATTTCTACCTCTACTTTGAGCTCCTGCCCGTGCTCTGCTCAGTGATGGGCCGTGGGAGGGAAATTTAAGCCACACGAACCCTTCCCTCCACAGGCTGGTATCACAGCAACAGAAAGCCAATGGAGGCAGCCCCTTTCCTACTTTGGTGGATTCCCCACCTCGGGAATCGTGGGTGGCACAGCCTACTCTTCCCTGCAGAAACTCATAGAGGGACTGGAAGGTGTCTCACTGGGCACAGTGCTGGCTGTGTAAGCACAAGGACCCGGGTTCGAATCCCAGAACCCATGGAAAGCTGGGCTTGGTAACCTGTTTGTGTTATCTCAGTGCTGAGAGAGGGTGGGGTAGATACAGGAGGATTCCTGGAGCCCACCGGCCAGCCAACCTTCCAGAACTGGTGAGCTCCAGGTTCACCTAGTGACCTTGTCACCAAAACGAAACATGGAGTGTAACTGAGGAAGACACCAACTGTTGACCTGTCTGGTCTCCACATACCTACATCCACGTGAACACATCCAGGCACACACACACACACACACACACTCAGAGGGGTGGGGAGGAGAGGGAAAGAACGAGCACAAAACACCTCAGAATCTTGATTTCCAAACATCTCTTCAATCTGCTGGTCATGATTCAAGGAGGAAATGAGGATCTGGAAACGTGGCTCAGTGGTTCACGGTTCGTACTACTCTTCCACGGGACTGAGTTCCAGTTCCCAGCAGCCACCACCCTGCTGCTCGCAACCTCCTGAAACTCCAGCTCCAGGGTGGGGTGTAGCTGTGGGAGGTGGGGTTTCCATGGCAGCAGCAGAGGATGAAGCACTGGGTGCTGGTGGCGGTGATGGTTCCGTCAGCAGACCAGCTCTATGCGTGACTCCAGGAACTGTTTCTCACCTGGATGGAGTACCGAGATTAACTCTGACCCTTCTGATCGGTGAGCCACCTAAAAAGTCCTTTTAGTAAATCTAAATCCACTTTCTGTTTAATTAGTAAGCATTGGCTTCTGTACCTTGTAACTAATCACCCTGGTGCAGAAGTCCTGAGAGTCTGGTAAGTCATGAACCCCCTCCTCTGAGCCCCAGACCTATCCACGCCATGACAGCTGGTCATGAACCCCCTCCTCTGAGCCCCAGACCTATCCACGCCATGACAGCTGGTCATGAACCCCTCCTCTGAGTCCCAGAACTATCTATGCTATGACAACTGGTCATGAACCCCTCCTCTGAGCCCCAGACCTATCCACGCCATGACAGCTGGTCATGAACCCCTCCTCTGAGCCCCAGACCTAGCCATGCTATGACAGCTGGCCGCTCACTTGGATGTCCCAGTGTCACCTGATGTCACCTGACACACTAGCCCTCCCTTTTAACATACTCTTCCTCTGATGTCGTTTTAGCCAGGCAAGGGGGAGGAAAGTATGAGTGTGGTATCAGGTGAGCCCAAAAGTCTCATGATCATGGGTTTTAATGCTCCAGGTGAGGCCTGTAGATCTCCGCCCTTCCTCTCCCAGCTGTGGAAGAGCCTGGCACACTTTCTTTTCCTGTGCTGTTGCCTGTGTTTTGTCCTCATGTCATGGTTGGTGTTCTCTAGGTCCCCGGGACACTGAGCCTTTGCTCCCTGATACCATGGTTCCATGGCTTCTATCTCTCTTCTGCCCCAGTACACAGACCTCTGCCTCCATGCCTGGCCTGGGGATTATTTTATGTAATGAGCATAGTTAAGCAAGAGAGAACTTTTCAGAGACTATAAAAAGTCCCGAGAAACAATAAATAAAGATAGACAAGGGCCAGCGAGATGACCTGTGAGTGAGGTGCTTGTCCCGAGTTCAGTTCTGGACTCATGGCAGAAAGAGCTGCTCCCAAAAGCTGTCCTCTGACCCACAAGCATGCTATGACAAGTATGGATCCCTCCACGGAATGAATGTAGTTAGAAATGGGAAACACAAGCCAGAGCGGTGGTGCATGCCTGTATTCCCAGGGCGGTGGCACATGCCCGTATTCTCAGGGCGGTGGTGCATGCCTGTATTCCCAGGGCGGTGGCACACACCCGTATTCCCAGGACGCGCCCGTATTCCCAGAGCGGTGGTGCACGCCCGTATTCTCAGGGTGGTGGCACATGCCCGTATTCCCAGGGCGGTGGTGCACGCCTGTATTCCCAGGGCGGTGGCACACACCCGTATTCCCAGGACGCGCCCGTATTCCCAGAGCGGTGGTGCACGCCCGTATTCCCAGGGTGGTGGCACATGCCCGTATTCCCAGGGTGGTAGCACATGCCCGTATTCCCAGGGTGGTGGTGCATGCCTGTATTCCCACGGTGGCGGCACACGCCCGTATTCCCAGCATCCAGGAAGCAGAGGCAGGAGGGGATTGCTGTAAGTCTAAGGCCAGTCTCAGTTTCAAGTGAATTAAAAGATTATTTAAAGCTACATGGTAAGATCCTGTCTCTCTCAAAAAATTTTTAAAAGGCCTAATTAAATGTCTATAAGCCACACAATTACATTAAACACACTGATTGTTAAGGTTGGGGTGGTAGAAAATGCCCTTAATCCTAACACCAGGGATGCAGAGACAGGTACATCTCTTGAGTTCAAGGTCAGCCTGGTCTATACAATGAGTGTCAGGACAACCAGGGCTATGTAAAAAGATTCTGTCTCAAAAATACAAAACCAAAACCAAAACAAAACCAAGAACAAGCAAAATCAATTATTAAGAAACTAAACCCTAGTGTAAACTGAATTACTTCTAACCCAATTGAAACAAAATTTAAAAAAAAAATCTTAAATTTTTGAAATAAAAACTAATTACTACTGGCTATAAGCACATTTTCATTTTTTTTTTTTGTGTTGTGAGCCTCTGGGATTAAGAACGGACAGCTTGTAACTGGACTCTAGTGGCCACCTTCCAATTGTAGCAGAGACTCCTTGCTAATTAATGCTACTATCCATCATCATCGGCATCATCATCATCACCACCAGCACCACCATCACCACTGCTACCACAATCATTATCACCATCATCATCATTACCACCACAATCATAACCATCACCACCACCACCATCACCATTACCATCACAACCACTACCATCATCCTCACCATTACCCTCACCATTACCATCACCATTACCACCATCATCACCACCACCACCACCATCACCATTACCATCACAACCACTACCATCATCCTCACCATTACCCTCACCATTACCATCACCATTACCATCACCATTACCACCACCATCACCGTCACCATTACCATCACAACCACCATCATCATCTTAAACATTTTTTTTTAATGGAGGATCTCACTATGTAACCTTGGCTGGCATGGGACTCACTATGTAGATCAGGCTAGCCTGGAATTCATAGAGATCTGTCTGCCTCTGCCTCCTAAGTACTGGTATGAAAGGCATGCACCACCATTCCTGGTTATGTCTTCTTAATTTCAGTCATAACCTTCCTCTCAGATTCTCCACCCCTATGACTGGATAGTATATTTTGAGTAAGTTTTAGCCAGTCAGTTATGAGAAGCCATGAGGGGTCCTCTCCAGGATGTGTTTCATGTGGACTTGCCTGTCCTTCAGGTCCTCCTCACCCATCCTAAGAACACTAACACATAGCCTCACTCGTGCTCACCCTGAGACTTCCACACTAGGCCTGGACCCCAAAGGCATTCAGTCACTTTAGCATCATGATACACAAAGTCTTGGCAGAAACGAATGTCACCCCTCCCTGTGTGCGTGTGTAAGACAACAGATTTCATACATATTTATTTGCTTTTGAGGGACAGAGTTTCTCTGTGTAATCCTGGCTGTCCTAGAACATCACTCTGTAGACCACACTGGTCTCAAACTCAGAGACCCACCTGTTTCTGCCTCCCAAGCCCACCATGGCCCAGCATGATTTCCCATATTTTAATCTCAACAAAAAAATGAATTGACAACAAGCTAACATGGAGAGTCTCCCTCTGAGCGATAATCATAAGCAACAGCAGAACTCAGAGTGGCGCTCTGATGAGGACTGGGGCAGGATGAGGCATGAAGTGGTATAGAAGGCTGAATAGCCGTCTTTTAGTATATGCATTGCTGTTGAAGTGAGGAGAGGAACCCTGAAGAGCATGTCTGAGAACTTTCTAGAAGGAGTGCAAGATCTGAGATGTAGAATATAACACACTGACTAAGAAGCATAAGAAACAGACAGGGCGGCCAGGCAGTGGTGGCGCACGCCTTTAATCCCAGCACTCGGGAGGCAGAGGCAGGCGGATCTCTGTGAGTTCGAGGCCAGCCTGGTCTATAAGAGTTAGTTCCAGGACAGGAACCAAAAGCTTCGGAGAAACGCTGTCTCGAAAAAAAAAAAAAAAAAGAAACAGACAGGGCATCGAAATCATAGAGCACGGAAGGCAAAAGGAACAGCTCTGACATACACCAGAAGGGAGACATGAGCTTTTCAACATTCTAGTGTTCCCCCCTTTCAAGAGCCTGGGTTTGTACTGCTTCACGACTTTTGGTTTAGATGTGTTTATGAGACTTGATCTGGCCCCGGAAGCACATGTGGAAACCAGGTATTTCATCTGTGGGATGAAAATACTTGATTTTTGAGTTTCCGTTTGTTTTCTCTTTCCCAGCGGAGGTATGAGAAAGGGCATATTGCTATAACACTGCCTGATGTTTGAGTAGTCTGCTATGCTGTGCTGGTATATGGAGACTATCTGCTTTGGAGTATTGCCTATATCTCTGGCATATTTTGCATAGTGAGGACTTCTGTTAAGTCTGTGAGAATTGAGGGGTATCTATTAGCATAGCATAAACTAACCTACAACACAAGGCAATTTGACTTTCTTTGGGAGTGGGGGAAAATCAATAACAAAACCCTAAGATCCAAGGTACTGGCTTTGGTGACTGCCAAGATGGTGGCTCAAGCTACGCAGTGGAGAAACATCTGGTACAAGTATGGTCTGTGCTAACCTGAAAGGCAGGCCGTATATTTAATAAATTTGAACACTGGGAGAGAAGAGGGGAAATTAAGATTTACTTCTATTACTCAATATTACTATGTTACTCAATATTCTGCTTATCAAGGCATGAGTTCAGAAAAGGATTACCTTGCCTTCAAGCAGGATTGAGAGAAAACAGAGTAGGGTTTGACAGTGGAGCTGCCTTTCGTCCCCAGTCCTGAAAAATAAAATCGAGGAAGTCCGAATAGTGAAGGTGTGTTAAAATTCAGCCTTGAGATGAGTGTGGACATACTACCCTTTGCTGAAGCATTGAATGCCTTAAAGCACTTCAGGGAACATGTAAAATCAGAGCATAGTGCCCTCTAAATCTTTTAGATGGAAATGGCTTTCCCACCAAAGCCTGTGGACTGGGAAGAGGAGAGGGAAAGAGGTGTGGTGTAACTTTTGGCATGGATGCTGCCTGGGTAGAAGGCAGGTGGTAGAAGATGGACAAGGTTTTTGTTTGAAGAGCGAGCGGTTTGCTTCCAGAGGAGAGCTGACCTGGGACTAACAGAGCAGTAACTGTTCAGGACTTCAAGTAGCTCTTGATGACAAGAAAGGACTGAGAAAATGGCCCCTCTCCCAAAGCAGCTCATTCTCCCACCCTCATTATTAGCTGGGGCACTAAGAAAGGGAGAGCCTCTTAGAAGACAGAACCAAGGGTCAAGCAGCCAGGAAACAGAGGAGATTCGCTCAGGGCCAGGGTCTCCCAGAAGTGAGGAATTCTTGCCACGTACTAGGAGCTTTTGAAACGGATCTTGCTGGGCTTCTGAAGTGTTCTGGCCAGTGCCTCCTGAGTACACCAGTCCTCCTCCCTTCTCTGTATCGTGTGGGACATTACATTAGTTTCTTTTCTTTTCTGTTTTTTTAAACAATGTTTCTTTTAAAGACTTATTTATATAGATGGTTGTGAGCCAATATGTGGTTGCTGGGAATTGAACTCAGGACCTTTGGAAGAGCAGGCAATGCTCTTAACCTCTGAACTATTTCTCCAGCCCCTCTTCTCTTCTCTTCTCTTCTCTTCTCTTCTCTTCTCTTCTCTTCTCTTCTCTTCTCTTCTCTTCTCTTCTCTTCTCTTCTCTTCTCTTCTCTTCTCTCCTCTCCTCTCCTCTCCTCTCCCCTCCCCTCCCCTCCCCTCCCCTCCCCTCCCCTCCCCTCCCCTCCCCTCCCCTCCCCTCCCCTCCCCTCCCCTCTCTCCCTCCCTCCCTTCCTTCCTTCCTTTCCTTCTTCCTTTCTTTTTTATTTTTCAAGACAGGGTTTCTCTTTAGCTTTGGAGCCTGTCCTGGAACTAGTTCTTGTAGTTCGGGCTGGTCTCGAACTCACAGAGACCCGCCTGTCTCTGCCTCCCGAGTGCTGGGATTAAAGGTGTGCCCCACCACCGCCCAGCTTTACAGTAGTTTCTTAAAACAGTTTTTACATTTTATTTTTTACTTTATGTGTATATGTGTTTTTCCTGCATGTATGTGTGTGCACTCTGTGCATGCCTGGGATTCTCAGAGGTCAGAACAGGGCATCGGATCCCTTGGAACTGGAATCTGGAAGGTCGTGGGATGTGGGAACTAAACTCTAGTCCTCTGCAAGACCAACAACTGCTCTTAACCACTAAGCCATCTCCTCATTCTCAATATTGGTTTCTTTTTGTTGTGATAAATGCTATGACCAATAGCAAGTTAAGGGAGAATTGATTTGGCTTATAGCTCCAGGGAATTAAGAGCCCATCATGGTGGGGGAGGCAGGCAGCAGGCAGTGGGAGCAGAAGGCTGAGAAATTCTGTCTTCAACCACACAGAGAAGACAGAGCAAGCAAGTGGAACTGGAAATTTATGAACTCTGAAGGCCTGTCCCCAGTGACATACTTCCTCCAGCAAGGCTGCACCTCCTGAAAAGTCCATAACCTCCCCAAACACCACCACCAACTGGGAACCAAGTGTTCAAATACATGTGCTATGGGGGACCCTGTTCATTCAAACCGTCACGGGTGGTTTTCTTTGCTCTATATTCTACCTTTCCAAACAAGGCATTTATTACACTCTTATTGTGTGTGTGTGTGTGCGCGCATGTACACTCATACAAATGTCATGTATGTGAAGGTCAGAGAACAGCTTACAGGAATTGGTTCTCTCCTTCTATGTGGGTCCCAGGAGTTGAGCTCAGGGCTCAGACTTGGCAACAGGTGCTTCAATGTGCTGAGCTGTTATCCAGTCCCTGCCTTTCAAAATCTTTACTGGTTGTCCAGAATGGTCGTTAAGATGTTTTTTTTTTTTTTCAATTTCAATTTCAATTTTTAATTTTCTTTTGGGAGAGAGGTTGCAAGGTGGAGTGGGGGAGGATATGGAAAGACTGGGAATTGAGTGGGATTGGGGTGCATAATGTGAAATTCCCAAGAATCAATAAAGTGTTGTGTTAAAAAATCTTAACTCATCTTTCAAAAACCAGCTCCTTTCTTACCCCTTCTAGAATCTCTCCTTGTTATATCAGAGAAAATCTCAATCTATCAGTTTCTCTTTCCCTTCCTCTCTCCCTCCCTCATTCCTTCCGGCGGTCTGTTCCTCCCTCCTTCCCTGCCTCATGGGTATCATGGAGATAAACTCCCCATTCCCACCCTACAAAAGAATGATAGACATGAAAGGTGTCAAATGCCTCACTCATCACTGACCCCCGACTTATTTCCCGATGCCCAGAGCCCTCCCCCACGGCTTCCCACACCATCCTCCCTGCCTCAGCTCCAGCCTCCTCAGGGAGCTTTCCCACACTCTCAGGGAGACCCAAGCCTTCTCCCACCATCCACTTCTCACCCGTTTTCTTTAGCCATTCTCTTCTTCCCTGCCACCCTTCATGGGTGTAGGATCCCTTGAGAGCAGAAACCTTGCCTCGATTCTAGAAGAGTGCCTATAGTTGCTCAGCAAATATTTGAATAAATTAATGTGTAAACGCATAACTCCGTTCTTGTCATCCAACTTCTGGTTGCGCTGGGCACTCAAAAGTCTTGAGAAGGCCGGGCGGTGGTGGCGCACGCCTTTAATCCCAGCACTTGGGAGGCAGAGGCAGGCGGATCTCTGTGAGTTCGAGACCAGCCTGGTCTACAAGAGCTAGTTCCAGGACAGGCTCCAAAAACCACAGAGAAACCCTGTCTCGAAAAGCCAAAAAAAAAAAAAAAAAAAAAAAAAAGTCTTGAGAAAAACTTGATCAAGGCGCCATCATGAGTTAATGGTAGTGCTGGGCTAGAACTCAGCCTCGTGACACAGGAGTCTTGTAGTCTCTCCTTCCAAAATGTCTGAGCTTAGACAACAGGGAAGTGCGACAAAGTTCAAAGCCCTGTTGCAGTGTGATGGCAGCCCCGTAGGTGGCGCCCACGGCGCTTTCTTCGCTCCTTGGGAAAGCAAGCAACCCTCGATAGGGTATTTATAGGGAGAAACTAACGAGAAACAGGGCATCTGCATAGTCTTAAATTGGCTCTCTACAGCTGTTTATTGGTTTTGAGGGACGAAAAATTACAGCGTGAATGAATCAGGTACCACCTTGGCTGTGTGATCTTTACTGTTGAGGACCAGGCGGACACATGTGCATCCAGATGTGGTACCCTGAGGAAGATGTGGTGTTCCCTACACAGATCTGAATCTGACCACAGAACACCATCAGGGAAACAAGACTGTATTAAACGAGGGCAGGAGACAGGGCTTGGATTCTTTTTAAAAAACGTTTTATTTTTATTATTTTCAGTTGTGTGCTTGTGTGTGTATGCATGTCCAAGGGTGTGTATGTGTGTGTGTAACACACGCTGGAGGGGGCTGGAGGCCTTGGATCTCTCTGCAGTAACCGGCTGGGAATTGAACTCTGGTTCTCTGGAAGAGCAGAACATACTCTTAGCTACAGAGTTCTTTCTTTTATTCAAATTATCCCTGTTGGAAAATAGTTTCAGCCAGAGAAGGATAGAGTTTTGTCAACTTGACACAAACTAGTCACCCAGAGAAAACGGAGCCTGAGTTGAGGAACTGCCTCTATCAGATTGGCCTGAGTGCTGGGGTATTTTCTTGATTAATGATTGGTGTGGGAGCGGTCTAGCCTATGGGGGGTGTGGTACCACCCCTGGGCATGCAGTCCTGGGTTGTATAAGAAGTCAAGCAGTGGAGAGCGAGGTGGTAGCCAGCATTCCTCTGTAGTCTCTGCTTTGGCACCTGCCCTGACTCCCCTCAGGGATGGGACCATGACAGGCTAACATGAGCAAAATATATCTTTCCTTCTCAAACTGTTTTTGGATAGTGTTTATCACTGCAATTGAAAGCAAATTAATATATCAACTAAATGCAATATCTGATTCCAGACTGGCCCTGTGATGGAGGAGGAAAATGACCCTAAAGAATGTTATTGGGTCAACTGATGGAAAAATGATTCTTTCCTCCATTGTCTTTGCACCGCGACCAACTGACAACAAATGCACGGATCACCTCTAGGTTCTCTCTGACTGATTTGTGTGTCTGACTTGTGCCAACATGATCCAGCCCTGACTACTATAGTTCTATAGTTACTTGTGGATTTGAGAAGTGTGAATCCTCCAGTTTGCTGCCTCTACTTCCTCTTCTTCTTTCTCTTCTTTCTCCTCCTCCTTTTCTGTGCCTGCTCTGGTCTCATTTCATTTTCATATGGACTTTAGGATCAGACACCAATTTCAGCAGAAAGAGACTAAAGATTTAGATAGCAGCGCTTTGTCTTTGTGGCTCTCCTCAGGGAGCGTCACCATCTGACCTGCATATGCCCCATGCCAGGACCCAGTGAGCACTAACCTGAATCTCATAGCTTTCATCTGATAAAGAAGACTGGGCCAGACGTTCAAAGCTGGTCAGAGAGACAGAGTTTATGGACGAATATTTATTTCACTTTGAACTGTGAGGAAAAGGTTCCATTTTGTTTGTATACTAGAAGTGGAAAGACTGACAGAGACTGCTAAAGCCTACTAAAAATAAAAAATATTCCATTAGGAAAAACATTACATTTTGAATTATACATTTTCCAAACACAAGTCCTATTTAAAAATCTTAATAAAAAAAACAATGACCTAAACACCTCTGAATTTGTTACAACAGAAAAATTGAGTGATTTGTGATATAAAGGTTCAAGTATACATTGTTGTTTTGTTTTTGTGTACTGCTGGAGGTAGAAAAGTACTTACCGGTGTGCTAAAATATTTAAAGAAAAGATAAAATTTATTAGTAAATAAATTAATAAATAATAATAAAGATTAATTAATGCATAAATCAGCTGGGTTTGGTTTACAATCTCAAGGACACCTGGAGGGCCTTATATACATATAAGGCTGTTCAAGGACAGCCTTATAGTGTGAGGTCAGTCTGGACTATAGGAGATTTCATCCCAAATAAATAAAACAAGAGTGAAAACTAACACACACACACAGATACACACACACACACACACACACACACGCTCTCATGTGATGTAGGTGGGTCTTATATCTATCTGTTGCTTTCATTGGTTAATTAATAAAGAACTGTTGGCCTGATAGGTCAGAACATAGGTAGGTGGGAAAGACAGAACAGAATGCTGGGAGGAAGAAGGCAGTGAGGCAGACACCATGGAGCCAGCCGCCAGGTCAGACATGCTGAATCTTTCCCGGTAAGCCACCACCTCATGGTGCTACACAGATTATTAGAAATGGGTTAATCAAGATGTGAGAGTTAGCCAATAAGAGGCTAGAAACTAATGGGGCAGGCACTGTTTAAATGAATACAATTTGTGTGTTGTTATTTCGGGTGTAAAGCTAGCCATGCAGGAGCCGGGCGGGACAAAAAGCAGGCCTGCCTGCGCTCCTTCTACACTCATACACACTTTTAAAACAATAACACAAATCAACCAGTTCTTGACTTAAGAAAACAGAAGTCTATCTCTCCATATACCACCTGGATTTGTGTCAACTTGACACAAGCTGGAGTCATTAGAGAGGAAGAAGCCTCAGTTGAGGAAATGCCTCCATGAGATCCAGATGTAAGGCATTCCCCACAGCCCCAGACAGAGTTTCACTGTGTTGCTTTGGTGCCTGTCCTGGAACTAGCTCTTGTAGACCAGGCTGGTCTTGAACTCACAGAGATTCACCTGCCTCTTCCTCCTGAGTGCTGGGATTAAAAAGTGCACCACCACTACCTGGCAGCTGCAAGTTAGTTCTTAGTTAGTGATCAGTGTGGGAGGGCTCCGTTCACTGTGGGTGGGGCCATCCCTGGTCTGGTGGTTCTGGTCCTGTAAGAAAGCAGGCTGATTTGTTTGTCATAGCCAGAACCTGGAAACAACCTAAATGCCCCTTGATTGAAGAATGGATGAGGAAAATGTGGTACATGTATACAATGGAGTACTACACAGCAGAATAAAATAACGACACCTTGAATTTTGCAGGAAAATGGATGGAGTTAGAAAACACTATTTTGAGTGAGATAACCCAGACCCAGAAAGACAATTATCACATGTACTCACTCATAGGTGGTTTTTAAACATAAAGCAAAGAAAGCCAGCCTACAAACCACAATCCCAGAGAACTTAGACAGCAATGTGGACACTAAGGGAGACACACATAGATCTAATCTACATGGGAAGTAGAAAAAGACAAGATATCATGAGTAAATAGGGAGCATGGGGATCTTGGGGGAGGGTCAAAGTGGGGAGGTAAGAGACAGGGAGGGGAGCAGAGAAAAATGTAGAGCTCAATAAATATCAATAAAAATGTGTGTGTGTGTGTGTGTGTGTGTGTATATATATATATATATATATATATATATATATATATATATATATATATATACAGGCTGAGCAAGGCAGGCGAAGCAAGCTAATAAGCAGCACCCCTCCATGGCCTCTGCATCAGCTCCTGCCCCTGGGATCCTGCCCTATTTGAGTTTCTGTGCTGACTCCCGTTAATATGAACAGCAATGTGGAAGTGTAAATTGAGTGAACCCTTTGCTCCCAACTTGCTTTTTGGTCACGGTGTTTCATTGTAGCAATGGAAATCCTAACTAAGACACCACCCAGACGCTGGTACTTTTATCAACAGGGTCAACAAAGGCTTGGAACAAGCTGTGCTAGTTGCTTCTATGCTTTTTTATGTCGACACGCTTCAGTTCTCACTTCTCTCCCCTAAATGGCAGCAATTTGATACTCCATGGTACCTGACATTACCCTGGAGTTGTTTAAGTAAACAGCAAGTAGCATTTGCTGCCAGTGGTGATGTTAGTAACTACGGCAACAGGAGGAGAGCACACTGTGGTGTTGAGGTGAGTCCTGGAATAGAGTGAGGTCCTTGGCAGGGTCTGGAGTTTGTTGTGTTCATGGTCATGGTGTTGCAATGTTTCACCTCCCTGAGGAACGAGGACCTCAGCTCTGGGAACTAGCCACAATGTTTAATGTGGCTGCCTCTAGCTACTTGAATACTCTGAAAAATGCTTTTGTCTGGCATAACATTAAGGGTTTCCTAAGAAGGTCCAGTGTCTCTGGATCTTTTACACACGTGAGAGTGTGTCACTTTCCCGTGTAGCTTCGCTGGTTTCGCTCTATAAATGTTAGTGACATTTGCACATTGGAAATGAATATTTGTCTATCAATCATCGATCCGCATATTAACCTATCCATTTATATTTTACCATACCCTATAAAAATACCCCATTCTCTTATCCCCATTACTAAATCAATAGTGGGTTTTGGTTGTTTTGTTTTTGTTTTTATATCTAGGGTAGACTCTCCAAGGCACTGAAACAAGCAAAAACCAGAGAGGTTATGTCCTTAATTTCTTGCTACTTCTAGTAAGGACAAAAAGAAAACTCACTATGTAATTGATGCTGAACTCCTGATGTTCCTGCCTCATCCTCCCAAGCGCAGAAATTAGAAACCTGGGCCACCAGGCCCACCTGATTATACATTAACTTTTATCTGTTATTCAAAATATTTTAGCAAAGTGCTAAATACCCCCAGAATTGAACAAACAGAAAAACAGTCAAAAGACTATCACACACAAAAAAATCACTTAGTTTTTCTATTTTCTAAGAGAAATTTGGAGTTGTTTAGATTATGTTGTATTAAGATTTTTTTGAATGGGAATTTGTTTAAAAATTATGCAATCTAAAATTTAACTTTTTCTAATGAGATTTGAGTTTGGTTTCTGTTAGGTTTTACCACTGTAGATGGTGTTTGTTCTGGAAGACAATGAAATAGGGTGATAGACTGGGGGGTGGGGTGGGGGTGGGAATCCTTTAGAGAGAAGACCTGGCAGGGCTTTCTGAGGAGGTAGCAACTGAGCTGAATTATGAGAGGGAGCAGCCGTGGGGAACTATGGGAGCAGAACGTTAGAGGCAGACAAAATGGCAAGTGAAAATTGTTTGAAGTAATTTAAAATAAAAATCAAAGCAACAGACAACACGAAAATCAAATTTGGAATGAGCGAAACATGGAAGAGAATAAAAGAGAGTTGTAGTGTAGGCATGTGAACAGCTAAGTTTATTCAAGTTTTGAAAACTGAGCTCAAATTTGAGTCCCGCCGGGCGGTGGTGGCGCATGCCTTTAATCCCAGCACTCAGGAGGCAGAGGCAGGCAGATCTCTGTGAGTTCAAGACCAGCCTGGTCTACAAGAGCTAGTTCCAGGACAGGCTCCAAAACCACAGAGAAACCTTGTCTCAAAAAACAAAACAAAACAAAAAAAAAAAAATTTGAGTCCTATCTTCCTGGAAGCCTTGGTAAAAAGGAAATGCGATGAATCTCAGGGTTTTCTCTCTTCATAGGGATAAGGTATGCCTTTTCTTCCTAACAGAACTCAAGTTTCTTTACGGGGCATAGAGTAGTTGTATTAGTGTAGCAAGGGTTCTCTACCCAGAGTGGTTTGTTTGTTTGTTTGTTTGTTTGTTTGTTTTTTCAAGACAGGGTTCCTCTGTGTGACAGCCCTGGCTGTCCTGGAACTTACTGTGTAGACCAGGCTGGCCTTGAGGTCACAGAGATCCACCTGCCTCTGCCTCCTAAATGCTGGGATTAAAGATGTGCACCACCATGCCCAGATTATACTGATTTTAAAATGTAGCTTGCAATTTATCCCATGACCCAAAAATCTCTTTCCCCCTTCCCACTCTTTCTCTCTTCCTCACTGTTGTGTATCCGTGTGGTATGTGTGTGTGTGTGTGTGTGTGAATATGGAAAGGTGTGTCCATCTGTACATGTATTTGTGTAGACCAGAGATTGACTCAGATTTATTTATTTTATTTATTTATTTATTTATTTATTTATTTATTTATTTTGCTTTCTACCCTTCATTTTTGAGATCAGGTCTCTCTGGATGTGAGCTTGTCATTTTCTCTAGGCTGACTGGCCAGTGAGTTCAGGGATCCACCTGTTCTGCATCCGGAACTGGGGTTACAGACACCTGCGGCTGCATCTGATCGAAGCCATTTCCTGGGTGTGGATATCAGCAACAAGGAGACAAAGGGTAGGGGTTGGAGAGATGCTGTCCCAGAGAACCGAGTTCAGTTCCCGGCCCCCACATGGGGTGACTCATAGCTGCCGAGGAATCTGACTTCCTCTTCATACTTTGGCGGGCGCTCCCCTCCCCCCCAGACACCTGTGTGTGTTTAGGCCGGAAGGCCGGAAGTCAGCCTCAGGTGTTGTTCCTAGGAACCGTCTACCTTGGTTTTTGGCCTAGGGTTCCTCACTGCTCCCTTGGCGGAAACTTATCAGTCCATGACAGATGTCCAAAAAGCACCAGGGAGTCTCCTGTCTCTACCTCCTTAGAGCTGGGATTCTAGGCACTTCCCCCCATGCCCAGTTTTCTTTTAAATTTATTTTAATTAATTTTTTTTTAACTTGGGTTCTGGGACTCAAACTCAAGTACTCACGCTTGGACAGCAAGTGTCTCACCCCTGAACTGTCTCCCCAGACGACAAACAGTGCTTTTTGATGGGCTGACCTAACTCCGCAGGAAACCTAGCCCACAGGTTCCCAATCAGTGTTAGGAAAACAAAAATGAAAACCACACAAAAACTGGGATCTATTTAGCCGGAATCTCTGAGCGTATAGTTTGTGAATCTATGTTTAAACACAAGATAAAGCAAAACAAAAGCAACTCCCTTCGATGCCTCTGCCGCTTTTCACGTTTGGGAGTCCCCGACACAGGCTGGAGGATTCATGAGCGTGCTTTTCCAATAGATCTTCCTACGAGCATTTTCCCTTACCCAGGCCCTGGAGCGGAAAGGGCCTTCTAGTGGTTTATTTAAGGTACAGCCTTACACATCACAGGTCAGTGAAGCAGATGGTAGAGCTTATCCCCTTTTCTGGATATTGTGGTAGAACACTCGTGCGTTCTTACGCTTGGATGGATAGTCCTGCCATCTTCTCATAGGGGCAAAGCAAACATAACAGAGCAAACTCCTCACGTCTCTTCCAGGCACGTTAGATAATAGTTCTGTAATTTTCCAGAACATTTCTTGGCTAAGATTCCAAAGTTCTATAATATAGTATATGATGGGGGAGTATCTGCGCTTGAAAAATGGTTTTCAAAACGAAGTTACCAAGTAACTCATGATCATTTGAGCGGGTTTTTTCCTCTATGGAGGGAGAAGGGTGAACTAAGTAGTTGCCAAATGTACACCTGTAAGCAATAAAATTAATTGCTCTGATGTACTGTTACTGGCTATCAATCACCTTAATTTCAGAAGACATCTGCCTTGAATAATTATGCTAGTCCAAGTAGAGTTGAATTTCTTCCCGGCAGCTGCCGGAGAGCAGGACCCCGCCCACTGAAGCCATTCCTAGTCCGTGTCAATAGAAATTAGCATACAGCTGAAGCCAGCTTTTCAAGTTTCCACGCCTTGCGACGTGCATTGAGACGGTCCCACAGAGATTGGGACAAATCTAGAGATGTGTTATTTGACTCATCACGGGCCGCTTCAGGCTTACTTTGAGGACACACACCCGCCTCCTAGCAGTGACTTTGACTTTTGGACCCGGTTCAGGTCGTTTTAAGGTTCACTGGGGGCGCGAGCCTGCAGCACTAGCTCGGGCTGCCTGCGCCTTTACTGTGTCTGGACATCCCGTCACGATGACGGCAGTGCTGTTAAAATGTGTTTTACTTAACACTGCACTGCTCTGTGCTCAAGGCAGGCTTCCCTGCTCGGTTCCCGGGGTGCAGCCGGTGGGGACCGGGCTCTGGGGCACGTGGGCGCCGTTGCACGGCTCGCGCACCCCTCCCAGGCTCCACGCACGCGGAAATCGGGGGCTTTGCACTTTGTCCCGGTGAGGACCCCGTCCACCTCCCGGGTCGGCTCAGTGGCCTGAGAAAAGTTAAGCTTAAGCTTCTTTAGGTGTGGAGTTTGGGGCGGGGCGACCACCCGCGTGGAGTGTGCTCCTCTGTCAGAGGCAGCCCGCCTGCCCGCGCCTGCCGGCGGTGAGTGGCCCCCTGGTCGCCTCACAGGGCGCGGCTACGCTGCCCTGAGGGAAAGGGTGGGCGGGAGGGTTAGGCTGCGGAGCGCCGTTGCTACGGCAACCGCGGGCAAACCGGCCTCAGGGCCTCCAGCTGCGGGTCTGCCTGCCAGGCAGCCAGCTCTGAGGGACCTGGCGATGACCACGGACCCTTCAGGAGTCCCCAGGGGCCTAAGCAGTTGGCACCTCATTTCCCCCGGTCTGGTGTTTGGGTGGCAACTGGCTGCTTGGGTCCATCCACACCTCCTCACCTCCATCCCACTTTCACTACAGGAAACATTTTTGAAAGTTTAATGTGACTTCACTAAGGGTAAGTGTGTGTGTGTGGGAAAACGTCCTGAAAAAATGTGGAGTTGTAAGAGGTTGATTTCTTTTGAATTTCCTAAGAGCCTGACACCCAGCAGGACCTCATATTGTAACGGGTTCTTCGGGCACACTTCCTGCGCATAGCGGATGCTCAGAAGGTAGAGTGATATTAAGAGCTGTCTCCTGCTGATTCTGAGGCTAGGGAATTTCAGCCCGCTGCCTCAGCTTCCTAAATGCACCTTAGATGTCTCCCACAGTGGTGGGCTGAAGTGGACCCGCGTGCGGAATTGCCCTGCGCAGGACAAATGGCTAAGTGGCTAAGTTAGTTGTAAGGGGATAAATTGCACATTTGGGGTACTCACCGCAGCTGAGGAGGACCCTTGTTTTCTGGTCTGACCTCCTACCTTCAGCATCAGACTAGGATCTTGCCAGCCGTACACAGGAGGAAGGATCTTTGAGTCGAAAGCAAAATCAACAGGTTTTTGAACTTAAGCTTTCTCTCCTCCAAATCGTCTTCAAATTGTGAGCAATATGTAGAGAGTCTGTACATTTAAGATTCTCGTCCGTGTAAGCCACCAGTGTTCTTGTCAGAATGAATCACACCTCTGTTTCGTTCTCAGGCTAGGAATCTCACCCTCATCAGTACCACCCCCTTTCTCCTATGTCCATATCATCAATTTGTGTTCATTTTGTCTTCATACCAAAGAGCAGGTCTAAGCGCTTACTCTGTTTCTTCTTCCGTGGCCCGAGAACAGGCTATGTTATCTTGTCTCTTGTAGTTACCTCCTAATTGGTCTAGAGTCATCACTTCTTTTACAGTGTTCTTGCTTGTCTGCTCTGCAGTGGAAACAATATTGAAAATTTATAAATTGACCATGCTGGGCCAGAGAGATGGCTAAATGGCAAAGGTGCTTGCCACCAAGTCCGATAGCCTGAGTTAGATCCCCAGGACCCACACGAGGGAAGGACAGAACTGACTCCACAGATTGCTGTCTGAACCCCATGCATGATCTCTAGTACCTCTAGAAGAATAATCTAGACCAGGCATGGTGGCTAGCTTCTAACTCTTCCTGATGTTGTCTCCCAGGTAGGGCCATCGTGCTTGGGTCTACAGAGACTCGAGTTTTCATCCTGATTTTTTTAAAAAAGATTTATTTATTATGTATACAACATTCTGCCTCCATGTGTGCCCACACGCCAGAAGAGGGCACCAGATCTCATTACAGATGGTTGTGAGCCACCATGTGGTTGCTGGGAATTGAACTCATGACCTCTGGAAGAACAGCCAGTGCTCTTAACCACCCAGCCATCTCTCCAGCCCCGTCATCCTGATATTTTTGTAATTTTATTGATTTTTATTGAACTCTACATTTTTCTCTGCTTCCCTCCCTGCCTCTCCCCTCACCTTCAACTTTCTCCCAAAGTCCCCATGCTCCCAATTTACTCAGGAGATGTTGTCTTTTTCTACTTCCCATGTAGATTAGATCTATGTTTTCATCGTGACTTTTTGTCTCACTTCAGGATCTGTCATTTCCTTCTCTTTATCTCCTACCCTTGATCTCTGAGGCCAAACCTTTCCTCAGGAAAACCGTGTTTGATTATTTTGTCTGGGACAAACCTCATTACTGGCTCCTCTAGTAACATTTCTGGGCATGGCGCATAGTGTGTCACTAATAAGTATCAGAATGCCTGCATTTTAACTCTTTTCCCTTGGCCTTCAGTAGCGTCTGACAGTATCATGCGATGGGTAGAAGCACATACTACAGGAACAGATAGTTTACAGGTTAGTTCTAGTTCTGAGATCTGTGGACTGATACAAATTTTATGGAAGGGTGATACAGTGTATATTGTACCACTTCTTCTGAGATCCAGAATGTGTATAGACCGTACCCTTGTAGTGGCTTGAGTAAGAACAGCCCCCATGGGTTTATATATTTGAATGCTTGGTTATGAAGAGAGGTACTACTTGTGAGGGATTAGGCGGTGTGGCCTTGTTGGAGGAAGTCACTGGTGAGTGTGCTTTGAGGTTTCGAAAGCCCAAGCCAGGCCAGTCTCTCTCTCTCCCTGCTGCCTGTGGATCTGGATGTAGAACTCTCAGCTGCTTCTCCGACACCATGTCTGCCCGTGTGCCACCATGCTCCCAGCCATGCTCTGCACCATCACAGTGGACTGAACCTGTGAAAGTGTAAACAAAGCCTCAGTTAAATACTTTCCTTTATAAGAGTGATCATGGTGTCTGTGCAGATCGAGGGAACTCTAAGACAACCCTGAATGCCATCAACTACATTAGCTTCTCTTTAGTAAACTGAATCTTAACTGGAATAAAGCTGATGCCTAGTTTGGCATTAGTTCATGGCAGGGTTTAGCAGCAAATGAATCTACAAAAACGTTTTGAATTTCAGTCTAGGATGCCAGAGTTTGTCTTAGTGTAACAATTCAGACACCTTCCCAGTGCCTCAGATTTTTCGCCAGGAAGTGGGATATGACTCTAGCTAGTCTGCCTACAGGTTCAACGTCATATTGCTTTGAAAAATAAATGAATTACTGCATGTGAACTACTTGAAACAGTGAATGGTGCTTAGTCAGTAATATGTAAGGATCCACTCATGGTGCTTAGTCAGTAATATGTAAGGGTCCACGCATGCCATTTTCCTAGCTCTGTAAGGGCTCTCCAAATGAAGCATTATTAGCTATTATTATTACTATTATTTACATGTCAAGTACCAAATGTAGTGATGACTGTCTTCATAATTTAATCTTTTCATTATACCCTTGTTGCTTAAGATCAGTTTCTCGAAAATGAAATTCCAAAGAACAGCAATGCTGTAATGCTCTTGAATCAGGGGCTGCTCTATTCTCCAGAAAGATGATCGACTGATGCCCATTTCACAGATAAAAATGGTTCCTCTTTATTATAACTTATACCTTTATTGTTTATTTGCTTAAGCATTAAGCAACCTAATTATTAGCTGTTAGTGATTTCTTTGATTTGAATGTCTAGTCAGATTCTTTGAAGGATTCTCTAGACATAGTTATTGTACACATTGATGTGGTGCAGTATGGCATTTGAATATGCGCACATAGTGATCTTAATGATCAGGTCAGGGCAACTGATGGTTTTCATTTCAAACTAGAAGGGTTTTTGTTTTTTGTTTTTTTGAGACATGGTTTCTCTGTAGCTTTGGAACCTGTCCAGGAACTCACACTGTAGACCAGACTGGCCTTGAACTCACAGAGATCTGCCTATCTCTGCTGGGATTAAAGGCGTGTGCAACTACTGTCTGGCCCTCAAACTAGAAGTTTTAAAGTTGTTGCCATTGACTGTAGACATCCTGTGTGCTGGGAATATTAGAAGTCACTGCTTGCATGCAGCCGAACCCTGACCTACTTCCCATTCTCCATTTCTTCTTCCATTGTTTGTCTGACTTCTGTCTTCATTGCTAGGCAGGAACCAGCCTCCTGGGCTTTAACAGGGCTTAGGGTAAGGCTGTTACTTGCCAGTCGGCTACTGAGTCTGCTAGAGACCAGTGTTTCACTGAAATCTAGACAGTGTGGGCCTTCAGTACAACAGGGGTGGGGGAAAGACATTCAGGTGGGAGGCAGAGGCCCAAGGGAGATGTGCGGCGGGGGGGGGGGGCTCTTAAAGTGGGAGGAGCTTCACTGCCTTTCCACATGAACAGTGCAGGTTCATCTGTGGAAGAAGAGGGGTGTGGAGGGCCCCGTGTCGGCCACACATTCGTTTGGAATTGTTTGAGCACTGTTGATATAGTGAGAGTATTGCTTGTCATACAGGGCATGTTTTAAACCACAATTGCCTTTTCATTTCTAATGGCCTTTTGTTTTTGGGAGTCTTGAGGTGTGAACTCAGAACTGCATATCATGCGCCATGAATGTCCCTTGGCTCCTATGTGATTTCAGACTTAGAATGTCCTTATGCAGAGATCGGACAACAACCTATACTTTCTTAAAAATATAACCATTTTTTTTTAAAAAATGTTATTTTGTGAAATTAGTAAATTGAGAGGTAATGACAGTCGGCATAATAAAGTTGAGAGCCTGCGACAGTGGGTGATAGCACTTTCTGGATAAGCATGAGGACCTAGGTTCAGATACCAGCACCTATCTAAAAGGCTAGCGTCCCTAACTTCAGATAGTTGGGTGTGAGCTGAGACAGAAGGAGCATTGGTACCTCTAGCCTGGCTCCAGGTTCAGTGGTGGACCTGTCTGAAAGGAAGAAGGCATAGCTGAATAGAGCAGGACCACAGACGTCCTCATCTCTCCTCTGCGGGTGTGCAGACAGGCACAGATATGCACAGAAACCATACATCTATTGTGTATGTGCACACACACCCCAACACACAGAGTTGAACAGTATACTTTCTCATAAAAATTGTGAAAAATGATGCTACAAAGGCCGGTGCTCATCTGTCTCCATGCCTCACTGAGGAGGAAGGAAAGAGCTATTTGTGTAGGGAGGATGAGGATGGATTTTCTAAAGTGGCTTCCAGATATGCTAAACCTGTAGGGTTGTTTCTTTGTCTTTAAGACCCCGAGAAGTGGCTTCTGAAAGAGAAGATGTAATCCTGGAGGAATTTCCTTTCTTTCTTTCCCTCTTTTTTTTTTTTTTTTTGGTTTTTCGAGACAGGGTTTCTCTGTGGTTTTGGAGCCTGCCCTGGAACTAGCTCTTGTAGACCAGGCTGGTCTCCAACTCTCTTTCCCTCTTTCTTAATACTTTCTTTTCTTTCATATTTTTTAAAAAAGAAAGCAAATTATCTTTTTTCATTTTGCATACCAATCCCAGTTCCCACTCCCTTCCCTCCTCCCATCCTCTCCACCTGTTTCCTCTCTTCACCCCCACCCACTCCTCAGAGAAGGTAATACACATTGCTTTGGGGAAGGTCCAAGACCCTCCCTACTATATCTAGGCTGAGCAAGGTATCCATCCAGAGAGAATAAGATCCCAAAAAGTCAGTACACGCAGTAGGAATAAATCCTGGTGCCACTGCCAGTGGCCTTGCAGTCTGCCCCAGCCATGCAACTGTCAGCCACATTCAGAGGGACTAGACTGGTTCCTTCCCAGTCCGGCTAGAGTTGGTGAGCTCCCATTAGCTCAGGTAAACTGTTTCAGTGGGTACCCCATCACGGTCTTGACCTCTTTGCTCATATTCTCACTCCTCCCACTCTTCAACTGGACTTTGGGAGCTCAGCTCAGTGCTCCCCTGTGGGTTTCTGCCTCTGTTTCCATCAGTTGCTGGATGAAGGTTCTATGGTGACATTTACGATGTTCATCAATCTGACTACAGGGCAAGGCCAGTTCAAGCACCCTCTCTTCTATTGCTTAGAGTCTTAACTGGGGTAATTCTTGTGAATTCCTGGGAGTTTCTCTAGCACCAGGTTTCTTTGTAGCCTCACAATGGCTCCCTCAATCAAGATATCTCTTTCCTTGTTCTCCATCTCTGTCCTTCCCCCATCTTGACCATCCAGCTTCCTCAGGTTCTCCTCCCCTTCTGCCCTCCCCTCTCCCACCCTCCTTTCTCCCCCCACCCCATGCTCCCAATTTTGTCAGGCGATCTTGTCTATTTACCCTTTACCTGGAGGCATTTTCTACGCTCATCTGTGTAATGATCCTTCGTAGATTTCATACACTCACGGTTGCTACATACCAAGCAATATCCATTTTTAAGTAGAAGCTTAAATAAGGAAAACGTGACAAAATTGATTGCTGTCTTTCTGGCGTACTTTCAGGTGTGTTTCTCCCCTTCTGAATTCCTCTGCATATTAGTGTGGCTGATTAGGTTTTGTGTGGATTTACCTTTAGGGCTCTAGGATGTGAATAATGGGCACATAATTGTTAAATTGTGTTAATGTACCTGCTCTAAATTTATTAAGAAGTAAATTGTACAGTGTGTAAGAAATGAATCACCCCCAAATCTCTGGTTTTATTGGCTTGAAGTTGTGTTTAAAAAGGCTTATAAGGTGAGGGCAATGATTTTAATAACTAATTAAAATGCCATTTCTATGTGTTGTAGACTACATAAAATTACCTTTTTAAATAGTCATTGATTATATACATATGTATGTGATGTTGAAGTAGAGCAAGACTGTGGGGGAGGGGAGAGGACCAGTGAGAGGCAGAGCGAGGGCAATGAAAGTAAGGGGGGCAACTATCAGAAGGAAAACATTTTGTCCTGTATAATTACTGAAAAATGAACAAGAACAAAAACACATTAAAGTCATCAATTTGAATTCCAGTCAGGATGACTAATAAATTGGAATAAAATAAGAAAGACCCCAAGTTTTTTGTGTGTTTTTAGTGTTGAAGATAGGTTTGATACTGTTAACAAAATTTAGCATGATACTGCACACCTATAATCCCAACACTTGAGAGGCTGAGGTGGGAGGATTGAAAGTTTGAGGCCAGTCTAGGTTCCATAGCAGGTTCTTGTCTCAAAAAAAAAGTTACCATTTTCTTATTTTTGGACATGAATTTAGTAAGCAATATTAACTATTACAAATACATATTCAGCAAGTATTTATTGGATGCTATGATATGCACCCGATTCTAGAACATTGAACTGTGCCTTCACCTTTGCATTGCATGTGTAAAATGTTTGCTTGTGGTTCAGTATTTTTAATGTGAGCTGGTAGCTATTTCAAGAAGCTGATCATCTGGACCCATTTTAATTCTGGACCCTAATAATTAAAGGGTTCATAACAAAATCATTATAGAAAATTCCTCTAATCTGCAAGACTGAGATGGTGGTCACCGAGGCGCTGGCCATTGTGTTGTGGTCATTTACCACCGACACAAGCTGTACCTGTGAGGCTCCAGTTCTTGCTACTTGAATCCTCCTCAGTGCCCTGTAGCAGGCCTCACAAGGGCATTCTCCATGTGTTACAGGGAGCTCAGCTCTTTCCTGCCTGAGATTTTTGGAGGAAGCTCCATATTTATTCTTTGAATGTTTTTCATGGAAGTCCAACTCATTTTCTTCTCAAACTTCTTTTAAACAACATTTATTTATTATTTAATGTGTGTGTATGTGTGTGCATGTACATGGGTGTGTGCACCTGCATATATTGTGGTACATTGTTGTGTGCGAGATTCTGGGGAGATGTGAATAAACCTTTACTTACCTAAGATGGGGAACTGATGACAGACCAAAGTAAGGATGCCTCCAGAGCCCAATTTGGTGACCCAATGAACTAACAGGAGTATATTAAGAGGTTACTTGCAGGAACATTAAAAACCACCTGTCGTACCTGAAGCCCACCCTAGCATGGACATGGCTCACAGAACCTGGAACCGGGAGCTCTTAGTTTGACTGACAGCAGCTGGGCAGGTAGGAGAGTGTCTCTTGCAGGCAGCCCAGCAGGTATCTGTCTTCTCAGGAGTCCTTTTTGCTCGGTGGGGAAAGGCCTAGTGTATTGATTGGATTCAGGGAGTTAGTGCTAGAAGCCCTGCTCCAGATGGTTCGATGACCTGGGACAAATGTGTTAAGTTGGTGCCACGAAGAGACTGTGACTGCTCGTTGTCCAAGCAAGTGGCCCGGATGCCTGGGCTGTCTTTATTTATACAGTTTCAGTGCTTTGAATGGACAGTTTTAAATCAGTTTTTGTTTCCTACGTTTCTAAAAATGGTTGCAACACTTGCCAGTTTGTCTTTGCTTCTTTCCCCTTCTGTCTCCCAACTCTCCCACCAGTAGCCATTAACTTCTTGATTTATATCTCTACTGTCAAAAGCATAAGCAGGTTTGCAAGCTACAAAGGAACTTTTCTGAGTAGGCACAGCTGAACAGTGTGACCAGTTGGCAGCACATGGGGTTACAGTGTCCTGCAGGGCAAGAGACAGTTTTGGCTCTTGTGGTTAATATTGACATCTGGTAGCATCTGAATGCTCATAACCCACTCACCAGCCAAGGCTGGATCAATCCACTCTACATTTTGTACTGCTCTATCTCCTCTGGGGATATAGTAGGGTTTCCCCACTTACCTTATAGACAACATAACTTGGAAACTTACTTTTACTAGTTGGCACTGTTTATCCCTTGTCCTTATGTCCATCTCTCTTAACTTCTATTGACACAGTTATTAGAAATAAAGAAAGTGTGGGTTTCTATATTTCTGCTTCATTCCCTGTTCCTAGACTGTTCGCATTAACTCTTGGTACCATCTATTCAATACCATTTCTTTAAAATTCTTATGGTTAAAAATCATTCTTTCCAGAACAGGTATACAAATATGTAATATTAAACTTCGTGACCTGCTGTATGACTGTCATGGTGAAATCTAGGAAAGCAGGTAGCACACATGCTCCTGGGGTCACGCCCAGAATTATGCAGCAAACTGTCCACAGGTCTTTGCCAAGTAGGTCAGGGTTTCCAGGGTCTTGCCGCAAGGAGAGTCATTTATGCTGTTCTCCAGCCTCTCCCCTGAAGAAGTCACATGGTTCCTGACACTCTAGAGTTGTCTACTTCCTAAGTCTTAATGAGGCTTCCCCTCAGAATGTCCTGAGACTTTAGAACTTACTAAGTTCTGCACAACACATGCACGTGAAAGTCAGAGAACAACTTGGGAGAACCGGTTCTTTGATTCTACCATGTGGGTCCTGGGGATCAAACTCAGGTCTTCAGGCTCGACAGTACATGCCTTTAGCTACTGACCCATCTTACTTGCCCTCAAACACATTCTTAATTTTTTTTAAAAAGCCCTTGATTTTATGTACAGTAAAATACTTTATATTATCATCTGGCAGGATGTTTTCAAGGTTCATTTCTGTTGCAGTATGCGTAGCATTTCCCTTATAACCATCAGTTAATGTCATGTGTTTTCTTCTTGAGTGTTGTGAATGATGCTGCTGTTGCCGTGTGTGCACAAGTGTTGGCACAAACCCGTCTTTTCAGTTCTCTTGGGTGCGCATTGCATGTATGAGTGGAATCACTGGTCTTCTGAGAACTCAACTTTTGGAGGAACCATTGAACCCTATCCCAAAGCCACTGGACCATCTCACTTTTCCCCCAGCATTTGCAAGGCCCCCCTTTCTTAGAGGAAGCTGATTCTGACACAATGATGGAAAGTGATGACTTCGGGAAGGCTATCAGCAAATGGAAAGTTCCTTGTGATGGAGAACACAGAAATGCAGTTTTTACTTAAGGGTTAACATCTGTCTTTGTTTTAAATTCATCTCTAGAAAAAGATCTTTTTTTCCTGTTATTTTTAGCATTTTATCCATGCATCTGCTCTTTTGAGTTTTTGCCTTCTTGACTTCTGTGTGTTACACCTCCACTCTAACACTGCCCCCAGTTATGTGTTTTTCCTTTGGTATCACAACCTTTTGTCACAACTCCCCATGTTGTCAGAGTGGGTCTGTCTTCTGTACATGCAGGACGTAGCCACAGAAGAGACTCATCAGGGTGACTGTGGCCAAGTGGAGACATAACCCTTAGAGAAAGACCCTGAGCTGGAGGTTTGTCCTCTGCCCTTGATGGTGGCTTCACTGTAATCTCCCTGTGGGCTTCTTTATTCTTACCCATGATAGGCCTTGTTCTAAGGCTCAACCCAGGATTGAGGTGTGGCCCAGCAGCCGGGTTTACATCTCACTGTGGCAGTCAGTTTTTTATCCACTCAAGGCACACCCCAAACTGACTCTACAAACCAAAGAACCTGTCTGCAGTTCCAGAGGCTGCTTACATAAAAGTGTGACCTAGAATCTTACCAAGATGTAGTTGTGCACACCTATAACCCAGGACTTAGAAACAGAGGCAAAGGATGGGGGTAGTGGTAAAGCCAGACTGGTCTGCATAGGAAGGTCCCGGCCATCCAGGGCTGCACAGTGAGACCCTGCCTCAAAACCAGATAGTCACGAAGGAGCCTCCCTCCTGAAAGGAGATTGGTTAGCTATGGGAAGAGAGGGCAAGGCAGCTGTTTTGTTATACAATATTTGAAGAGTTGTTCAAATACACTTGACAGAGGCCCACATTTTGATCTTATATTCTGGCCCTGCCACTGAGTAGCTCTGTTTTTTCCATCTACATTCCTTTCAGCCTAAAATAATTCAGTGCTTCAGAAATATAACATACAGTTCCTGTACTGATGAGATCTGGATTCTTTAGAAGATTGAATAGCAGTATGGTAGCTTTTTGAGTTCAGCCATCAGCGAATTGAAATTGTAATAACTGTATTTATTATACTCAGTTCTGAATGAGTTATTACTAAGTCTTTTGTTGATCCCATATTATCTCTGGTTTACAGACTAATTTGCTTTTCTTTTTTTTTTTTTTAAAGTAGGATTTCCTTAAATTCTATTGGATGCTTCATTACTAGAATGTTTGAAATGGCTGATTGCTGGAATCTTCAGGGAAACTAAAGCCTTAATTACATCTAGTATTTTTATTTTAGTTGATTCTTTAAATGAGTTCAGAAGTAACTTATTTTAAAGGGCTGATTATTTTTTTTGTAACTACATGTCTTGCAAATTTAGAAATTTTTGACCACACCATTTTACTCTTGCCACTTTAGCTTAGGTTGTAGGCAGCATAGGGGTTGTTGGCTTCTTTCACAGTGAATAGCATGGCGGCATTGTGTCTTAGTACCCTCCCCCATGTTTCTTGCTGCTGTTTTTGCCTAGTATTGATTTATATTTTTCTATTCTCCTGCCACGTTGGAAGCGGGGGTTCCCGAGTTGGAGCCTTTTCCATGTGACTGTTCCCTAACGAGTAAAGAGTTGTTGATCAGATTGCAGACTTGATGTTTAGTTCTAGGTGCCAGTTTTCAGTGGCTGTATGACATGACAGCCCTGGAGCTGTGTTAGCGCCACATCTGGTGCTGCACCTGTGTAATAGACGTTCCTTTAATGTATTGTGCTATGATTTTAGCGTTGTCATCTGTTGCTGTTGTTATAAAGGGATATTGATAGACTACAGGGTTCTCCGAGTATCATAGAAAATGCTTTTTATTTTATTGATCACATTGATTTTCATAAGAACACACTTCTGCTAAGTCTTCAAAATAGAGCTCACAAAAGCTCTGATTGGAGTAGTAACTGAAGACTGCGGTTTACTGTAGGAAGATCTGTAAATGAAACAGTATGGGCAGTCGGTCAGTGCCTCTGATATTCCAGAGGAGGAAGCGGGGGCACCTTGGTCACTTTTGAAAACTGTTTTCAGAGTCAGTTACTAATTGGGGTGCAGTGCACGGTGTTAGTGCTTCAAATGGCACTGCAGTTCATTGCAGTTCTGACCAGGGATAATACAGTGCAGGTGAGATGACATCCGTCCTACAAAATGGCTCAATCTGATTTTAAAATAAAGCAGTAAGTGAAACCAGTAAGAGTTCAAAAAGCACTTAGGGCCCCAGGAAAGAAGATTTAGTAAATTTAGCTTTCAAATAGTTTCTCCCTGTAGACGAATGCCTTTAAACTGATGCAAGTTATCAAGCCGTTAGATTAATGAACCAAAGGAAGATTCCTATTTTCTCTTTGATAAGGATCCAGACTTCAGGGACAGAGAGCTCTCTTTCAGGGCAGACTTCCTCCTTAAGTGGTAAGGCTCTGTCTAAACCTTTGGTTCTCTTCCTATATTTGTGAGGAAAAAAAAAATCTGTTTTCTCAGATGAGCCTGCACTCAGCGTGAGTGCCATTAAAGGCTTAAGATGACGGCTAGGCATGGTGGTGGACGTCTGTAACCCCAGCACTTGGTGTGCAAGGTGGAGGCTGGAAGGTGGAGTCAAGGCCAGCTTTGGCTACATAGCACATGGGGCCAGTCTGGGCTCTTTGAAGCCCCATTAAGGTTTTTTTTTAAGTTTTGATTTGACATTGTGAAAAAGATGATATGAACTGGGAGACATTGCTAATGACAAGGACACTAATTTTATAGACCTTTTTATAATTCTTTACTATTTTCCACTCAAAGAGCTTGAAATTATTATGATGGCTCAGTTTTCTTTCCTTGAACACCTACATATCACAGACTCTTGGTATTAAAAACTGTGAGAAATAACTCACGTTCATTTGAGAGTGGGAGAAATGTTGCTAACCTTAGAGAATGAGCAGATCCATTCCTTCATTCTGTGCCTCTGCTAAAAATGATCTCAATCTTTCACGAGTGATCTTTGAATTCTAGCACGAACACTGTGTAATATAAACAGTGATTTTTAGTGTTGAAGTAATGATTTTAAGAATATGGATATCTGATGTGAATACTGAGCAGAGGCTTTCTCACATTATGCCTGAACATTTCAATTACGTTGCAAAGTAAAATTATGACGACTTTTCTGTTGAAAATATCTAGCATTTTTCTTTTCCCCACATATTTTTCTAAAAATATAGTAAGATTGACTGCGGAACAATGCTGTTTTAGACACCTAGCTGGGGCATGGAACCAATCCACTCCTCCTGCTCTTTTGTGACCTCGGCTTCTACACAGATCGTAGAATTGCAAAATTTACAGAGCTCCTTGCCTTGTGTGTTTATTTCTAGAGTATGGGGGAGGGAGGAAGGGATTGGGTGCCCGTTATCTTTGTTACTAATTCATATTAATGTAAAGTTCCTGAATTAACTTATTTTCAGCAATTTTGCCTCTGTTAGACTTAGTTGTGTTCTCCTTTTTAGTCTTTAAATTACATTTTCAGAGTGCTGGTGTAGGAATCCTTCACCCGTTTACTTGCTAAGTTTTGACTAATTTGTATAATAAATTAAAGTCTTGTTCTTTTCAACAAACACTGGCCATCTAATCCACTGCATGTATTGTCCTAAGCACCAGGTGGGGAGCCATACCAAGTAAAAATGACCAAGGATGCTAAATATAACAGTGGGGAAAGGTGCTAAGTAATCACAGTTAGGTATGCTCTCAGTGTCATTTGTAGAGAGCTCCAAATACAGAGGAACTTATTTGTATATGAGGCAGCAAAAACAAGGGTGTGGAAATTGACTGTTAAGATGGAGGTGGAATTTAATACTTATTATTTTGATGCTTATCAGCATTGTTCAGGTGGCATGAGTTTTGGGCATTGACTTTTCGTTACATCATGGTGCAATTTACAGTCATCTGGATTTTGCAACATTATTTTTTAATCTGTAAAGAATCTTTTATGGCAAGTTTTGGATGCTGGCCTCCGGAAGCTTAGTGGGAGATGCCGCATTACTCAGTCCCCGGCTCTGTTATTAACAGATGCTTCCTTGTCCTCTGCCTCTGTCCCCTTTGCTGAGGGACTCTGACCCGGCTTCTGGGCAGTTGATGAGGTTCTGTGCCACTTCGAGTGTTTTGCTAAAGCTTTTGACTTTTGTATTGACTATAATGTTATTCAGTTTCTATTTTAAAAACCCTTGTTCTGGATTTGCTGAGATGGCTCAGTGGTGCAGGTGCTTGCTGCCAAGCCTGACAGTCTGAGCTGGATGCCAGGCTCCCACGTGTTGGAAGGGGAACTGGCACTCCACCTATGGCAGTTGCCTGTCTCCTTCCTATGAATTTGCCCTTTCTAGATAGCATCATTGAAACCTTACAGCGTTTATCCCTTTGTACCTAGCCTGTTTCACATAGCGTGCGTGATTTTGGTCTTGCACATGTGACCATCAGCCGGAGGTTCATATGGCCTTTTCTGTAGATCTAGTTCTGTACTCCTTTCCCTCAACTAGGCTAGACTTTGAGGGGAAAGGATCCAAGACTTACTGAGGAAACTGCTTCTAGGTGTTAAGCTGGTACAATAGGATTCTGAATGTTTCCTTTCCCTTTCTTGTTGTTGCCTGTCTCTAATGTTTGCGACCATTGTATTGTATCTATCCAGTTTTCTAGCCATTTAAATCACAAGGATAAATGTTACCTTATTTCTCCTTGACCAGAAGCAGAATCTCCCTCCCTCCCTCCCTCCCTCCCTCCCTCCCTCCCTCCCTCCCTCCCTCCCTCCCTCCCTCCCTCCCTCCCTCCCTCCCTCCCTCCCTTCCCCCCCCTCCCTCCCCCCCCTCCCTCCCTTCCCTCCCTCCCTTCCCTCCCTCCCTTCCCTCCCGTCTTTCTCACTCTCTTTTCTTCTTGTGGTACCGGTAGTTGCACCCACATATTGGTATTTGTATTTGATCCGTGATCTAATTCCTAGCCCTTTCTTTTTTATTTTGAGGGAGGGTCTTGCCCAATTGCTCAGGACCTGTAGTCCTCCTGCTTTAGCCTTCTGTGTAGCTGGGATTATAGACATATGCTATCATGTACTTCTAAAAGTGGACCAGACTAGCAAATACTCAGATCTTTGCCTTTTCCTTACTCATTTCTGTCTTTGGTTGAACTGAATTGTCCCAGTTGTAGGTTGTACAGTTGCTAGGCTCTAAGTGTTGACTCAGTACAAGAAAAACGGCAAGATGATCACATGTCATCGATTAGGTCTGCCTGCAAATGATGCAGAGGACATTCTCTCCTTGTTGTGTCGCATCTGACCTGCTTCTGCTGACTCGAGTTCCTATATAGGCATTAGGGAAGTATTGACGAATGCAGTTTAACAGCACCACACTTGGTGAAACGCCAAATTCTACAATAATAGATTTATTTATTTATTTATTTAGTTTTGGTTTTTCGAGACAGGGTTTCTCTGTGGTTTTGGAACCTGTCCCGGAACTAGCTCTTGTAGACCAGGCTGGCCTCGAACTCTCAGAGATCCTCCTGCCTCTGCCTCCCAAGTGCTGGGATTAAAGGCGTGCGCCACCACCGTCCGGCAATTTTTTTATGCTTCCAAATATAAAAGTATTTTCTAGAATCTTTTTTGTTATTATGTTAAAATGCATGTTTGAGTAGTACTACACTTGTTAGTGACCTTTAATGGCAGAGAGAATTATGTATAGTCTGCATAGAATCTAACTATATTGTAGTATTTTTGTCATTTATTTTTGAGTTGTAGTTTAATAAATATAGCTTATTATCCACAATTTACAATTGCAGTTACATAAATCTCTCCTTCTTCTTCTCTTGTACTGAATATGTGTAAATGTTATGAATAAAAATTGAGAGGAACTTTCATGTCATTTTAATGGGCTTATTGCATGTATTGAATATCTGAATTGCAACTTTTAATTTCCCCTTGGAATAAAGAATTGAAATAGTGAAATAAATCAGAGCCCCTCAGGACAGAGATAGACAGAACTAAATTCTGTCCATTTTATTTGAGAGATCGTAGTGTTTTATGGTAAAAACAGCCTGTTTCACTCTGAGTGACAATTATTTTGTAATGAAGAAATGTCTTGAAATTGTGGGTCATTTTTCAATTTTATATGCATTTTGTCAGCCTAAAATAATCGCTGATTTGGACTTTCCATGGGAAAAGAGGTGAAGATTATATTATTAACTTTGCAGGGAAATGATTTTAGGTCATAGATCAGATATACTGCTTAGAAGCAGTGGAATATTATAAAAGGGGCTTGAATCTTGTAATGTCAGCTCAGGCAAGAGATAGATAACTGTAAAGTTCTGGGTGAGGTAGGGGGAGTCTGCCGCTCCTATGCTTGGGCATTGACGGCAGGAGCACGGGGGATTTTAGGCTAGCCTGAGCCTTGTGAAACCCTGCCAACAGCTAGCCAGCCAAAGAGACAAGTGGACAGACAGACAGACCTTCTGAAAATGAACCTCCAAGCTAAAACAAAACAAAAAGCTGCAGAGAGATAAGTTAGTTGTAGAAAAAAGGTAAAACCTCTGCTGCATGATGCAGAGGACCAGAGAGGGCGTGCTGTGCGCAGGCGCTGCCTGTGTGCAGTCAGCAGGAGATGCGGGATGCGTCCAGAGCCTGGACGGACTGCGGCTGGCTTAGGAGACAAAAATCTGGAGATACTCATCATGTTCACACTGGGGCAACATATAAACTTCCCAGGGTTTCCCACAAAACACCGCTCAGACCTAGGGCCCTGTTCTCCTACACAGGCAGGATTAATGCTAACTGAACTGGTTCTGTCTGGGTTTACTATAGCTAAACCTCTGAAGAGCTGTATTCTGATGAAGACTCTTGTTATTTCCCACATATTCATAAATTACTGCCTACTCTGGCCATAGTTTCTCCTGCCAGAAGTAAAAATGATTTGATAACCCTGGACTCTGCCCCATGGGGTTAAGGACACTGTTCATATTTGTAATCCTTGGGTCTTCACCAAGCCAGTCACACTAGTTTTCTCACTTTATAGACATTTTCCTGACAAGCTAGACTGGATGGAGGCAAGTTACACTCCAGAATCTCTTCTTTAACCATATTTTGTGCTGCCTTGTTTGAGTTTGAAGAGTTATCATTGGGTTGGCTGCTTGTTATCAATGAGTTGCTTGTTTGTGCAGTGCTGAGGATTGAATCTAGGGCCTCATGCTTGCTGGGTGAGCTCTCTCTCACTGAGGTATATCCCCTTGCCACCCCTGTGACTTCGAATTGTAAGAATCTCACTAGGCTGCCCAGGCTGGGCTTTAAGTCACTCTGTAGCTCAGACAGGCCTTGGTCTTCCAGTTCACCTGCCCCCACTCCTGGGTGGCAGGGATCACAGGCCTGAGCCACTGGTCCAGTGCTTTCAAGGCTGTAAACTTTGTTTCAACAATGTTACAGGTTGTACACAACTTTTAACAGTTAACAAGAAGCTCGTTCAGTAATTTAAAAAAATCTCCACTAGAGGTCAGTCTATCACCTGGGAATACGAATATTGTCGCTTTCCTGTCTTAAAAGTGAATTTTTAAAGAAGAGACTAATGTGACTGGATAAATTTTGAATTACAAGCATAATCAAAGAGTCATTTTTCATGTGCGGTGCTGGCGGTCAGACTCAAGGCCTTACAAATGCTAGACAACATTCTTAGCTGTACCCCCAGACTTCAGAGTCATCTTCACAGAAGCAAAAGCATGCATGACTATTATAAGATCCAATATTGGCTCAATAGATTGTATTTGCAGAGTTCAATCAAGATATCTCGGTGAAATGACTTCTGGGATAGAAAGACTACTTATTGATGACCTTGATCTTTGTTTTCTATAAATTACTCCCACATTAAATATTAAACCAGGTTTTCATTACTAGTATTTCAAATTCCTTTCCTTGACTTATTTAATTCAGTCAGTGCTGCAGGACACACCTAGAAGGTAACGAAGCAGTGAAGTTGTTTGGTGCCCGCTAAAAGATACTTTTAATATTAGGGCAATGTGAATATAAGCTTTTTTCTTAAAAAAAAAAGCTTATTTTATTTCTTACCACCCAGGTTTTAAAAATAACATGGTATTGAATTAAGAAGTTAACAGTCTTTATTTAAAAGTAACATTTTGAGCCCACCTCTGTGCTTGTGAAAGCAGTGTTACTGTGGAGGAATGACAGACACTTATTTGTAGCGTCTCATTGGTACAGAGTAATCACTCACTTGACTCATGACGTTAGTGAGATGTAAGTAACAGTTCTGGCTACTGGAGGTTAAATAAAGCCTTTTAGGCAGCCTTCAAACTAACGGAAACAATCTGACTGGACTCCAGATTTGCTACACTGAAAATGAATGGCACCGTGCAGAAGAGGCCAGAGCAAGGCTGGTGGATCAGCACAGGGTATGCTGTTGGATAGGCAGTGACGTAAAGCCAGAGAGGAATGAGGGAGCTCAGGACAGAGGTCTGCAGAGCAGACAGGATGGTAAGAGTATAGAAGTCTCCAGAGGTAGCAGAGAACACGCGAAGAAGGCAAGACTTATCCCTTGCTCTGTAGGTGCTATATGCCAGCCATTGTGCCTGTAGCTCAGTGCCCTCCACCTTATCCTTCCTGATGGATAGTATGCTGATTCCTTTTTATAGACAGGATAACTGAGGCTTAAAGAGCTTCAACAACTTACTGCACTGAGATTTGAACCCAGGGCTTGTAATGCAGCTATGAAACTGCTTCCTGATGGCAGACAGCATCCCTCATCCCCTTTTTCTTTTGCTTCAGTTTTTTCCTCCTCCTGTCTACAGTGCAAAGATAGCTGTAGGCTTACATCCAGTGTGAAATTAACCCCACAGGTAAACCTCAATTACAACAAAAGCTGAGGGTTATAACTTCCAGAGAGGCAGATTGGGGATATTTTTGTTAAAAAGTGGAAGTTTCTCAACCTTTGCCTGCGCATCACCACGGCGACCTCCGTTCACTGATTAGATGGTGATGAACGTCGCAGTTCACACCGCTTTGTTGTTTCCCCCGCTCCGAAATCCACTAATTATCTTAGGAGGTGTCCCCTCTGTTGGCGTGGCTTTTCACAAACGGCACTCCTGGAGGTGCCTCTCAAGGACTTTGCAGAGTCTTAATAGGCAGCACAGCGGGCCGGCCACCAGGGAAGTTGAGGGATCGCGGGTTTGGGCTGCCGGTATACCTTTGTCGCTTTATTTTTACACCTGCAGGCAGCAGTGCTTCTGAGACCTTTTCGTCTTTTAAAGATAGCTTTGATCCTAGATCCCTTTCTGCTTGGGATATGTTTTTGAAGAGGTGAGGACAGAATGTCAGCTTTCTTCTCCCAAAGGCACTGGTAGCGAATTTCCCCTATAATCCAGTACTTTCATCATCCCCTCCATGTTGATGGTTCCGCTAGACCTGGAGAATGGCATTGATCTTTTGTTTTTTGACCCAAGCGTCTGGTTAATGGTAAAAGGTCCATCAGCTGAGAATGCTTTTAATCAGGCTTTCTTTTTTGTGTGTGGCTGAGTTAAGGTCTATCTACGGTCAATTGCAAAATGTCTTTCCCAAGTTTCTTTCTCTTTTTTTCTCCTGAAGTTGCTTGAAGGTGATATTAGGAGGAATACATCCGGGTCATACAAGAGTAAGAAAATGGAAAGTTCTTCTCTTTAAATAGCTTTTAATCTCTTGGATAAAACTTTGATTTGTTTTGATAAAATAGCACCGAATTCTTAACCTAGCAGTATAAGGTAGCACCAGATTCGCAGGTGCCCGAACTTCTCAGCAGAAAAGGCCCAACCGAAGCCTCAAGGCCAGAGTCCTTGCTTTCTTCCTAAAGGAGCTGGGAATGGAATTGCTTCTTATCTGTTTTAATCTGCAAGTGCCCCAAGTCTTCCTTTTTCTTCTTTGCTGATTCACAGTAGAGAAGTGGTCACACATAAAATACTCAGGTTCCCTATAGCCCATCCGCCAGCCTACTTCCACCTGCACCCTGCTAGCTTCCTAGCTGCCCTCAGACCAGCCTTCCTGCCTTCCTGCCTTCCGTCTGCAGCAAAGGCCATATCACAAACATAAATGCGATCTTACCACTCCTTACCCAGAAAGACTTGTCACCTGGCATTGCTCTTACAGGAGAGCTGTACACCTTTAGTTTGTGAGCCCTAAAGATCAGGTCCTTCTTTCTCCCGAGAACCTTGTAGTCTGTAGTGTCTTCCCACAGTCTTCCTCAGATTCATGTTCCTTCCCCAAAATCATTCTTTCTTTTCTGAAGAGAACTTATCATTGTCCTTTGCATACCTGCTTGGATAGCTCGTTTTGAGAAATTCAAGTGTAATCGTATTTTTAATTATCAGATTCATTGCATTACTATTACATGCTTTTATTTTTCCTTTTGTTGTAGGCAGCTTTTTCCTCACATAATTTTTTTTTTTTTTTGAATAGTAGCATTTGGTTTTACCCTAGGACCTTGGACTATTTAGTCTCAGTTTTCATGGTTATCCAAGAATATGGGGTATGGGTTCCATCTCCTGAAGTGGACCTTAAGTCAAGTCAGATACTGGCTGGTGACTCCCACAGGCTTTTTGCCACCAGTGCCCTAGCAGATCCTGTAGACCAAAGGGTTTGTAGCTAGGTTGGTGTTTACATTTCTCCTTTGGTAGCATGCAGAACACCTTCCTGTACCAGACACTAGCTCATAAGGGTGAAGGCTCTGTATTGGCACCAGCTGCTCTTCTTCATGTTCAATGATTTGTGTAGGTGTTGTTTTCAGCAATGGGGCCTTGCTTCAGTTTGTGGAGAGCAACCAATGCTCTCAGAAACAGCCTGAGTCGTTTGGGACCCTTTTAGTGAGCAACTCAATCAGATGTAACCCAGTCCTGGTACTGGAAGCTTCATTTGGTGATAAGAGATATCCAGTTGGTTTTTTTTTTTCTGGGAAGATTTTTATTTTTTTTTATTGAAAAAAAAATTTTCCGCCTCCTCCCCGCCTCCCATTTCCCTCCCCCTCCTCCCGCCCCTCTCCCCCTCCCCCCACTCCTCTTCTCCTCCCTCTCCAGTCCCAGGAGCAGTCAGGGTTCCCTGCTATTTATTTGATGATTTCATTTAGACGCCCTTCATATATTTGTATATCTTACAAACCTACTGTGTTAGGTTTTTATACTACCCCTCAAATGGCCTTTAATTTTAGCTGTCCCTCTCTTGTCCGCCTCTTCCCTCCCCACTTGATCCTCCCATAACTAATTTTTCCATTTCCGTTTCTTAGTGAGATCTATCTGCTACTCCCCTGAACCCCCAGTCCCTTACTCTATACCTAGCCTCTGTAATTCTATGGATTGTAGCTTGGTTATCATTGACTTAACAACTAATATCTACTTATAAGCAAATACATACCCTATTTGTCTTTTTGAGTCTGGGTGACCTCACTCAGGATGGTTTTTTTTTCTAATTTCATCAATTTACCTGTAAATTTAATGATTTCAGTTTTTAAAGAGCTAAGTATTATTCCATTGTGTAATTTAAAAACATCCATTAATCTGTTGAGGGACTTTTTCCCCTCCAGTTTCTGGCTATTACGAATAAAGCAACAATAAACATGGTTGAACAAGTGTCTCTGTGGTAGGATAAAGTTTCTTTTGAGATATTCCCAAGAGTGATATAGCTGGATCTTGAGGTAGGTTGATTCCCATCTTCCTGAGGAACTGCCACATGGATTTCCATAGTGACTGTACAAATTTGCAGTCCCACCAGCAGTGGACGAGTGTTCCCCTTCTTCCCCACCCTTACCAGCTTGAGCTATTATTTGTTTTTATTGATCTCCACCATCCTGATGTGTGTAAGATGAAATCTCAGAGTAGTCTTGATGTACATTTCTGTGATGACTAAGAATGTTGAACATTTCTTTAAGTGTTTCTCAGCCATTTAAGTTTCTCTGTTGAGAATTCTCTGTTTAGATCTGTACCCCATTTTTAATTGGGTTATTTGTTTTTTGATATCTATTTTGAGTTCTTTGTATAGTTTAGATATTAATCCTCTGTCAGTGTGTAGTTGGTAAAAATCTTTTCCATTCTGTAGGCTGATACTTTGTCTGAATGATGCTGTCTTTGGGTGCACAGAAGCTTTTTAGTTTCACAAGGTCTCATTTATTGATTGTTGATCTTAGTGCCTATGCTAATGGTGTTTGGAAAATATTTTCCTGTGTCAGTGAGTTCGAGGGTACATCCCACTTTCTCTCTAACCAGTTTCATTGTATTCTAGGTCTTTGGTCCATGGAGGTTGAGTTTTATGCAGGGTGATAAGTATGGACCTATTTGGATTCTTCAGTTTGGCCAGCACCATTTGTTCCGTATGCTTTTATTGGCAGAAAGTTCAGTATTTGTCTTTGCGGACTGTCCCTCTGTGTGCTGTGTAAGAACCTGGAGATGCTGAGAAGGGTTAAACTTTTGTGCCATGTGTGCCCTATGGAGAGTGAACTAGGAACATGGTAAATTCAGCCTATGCAGTGGGGAAGGTTGCTGCTGTTGGAGAGAGGTCCTAAAAACCCAGAGGGACACTTATGCACTGTTTCTGTAGCGTGCACAGCTTGCATTCACATCCATGAAGACTCACATTAGCATATTTAGTCATTTTCCCAGTGCATAACCTCATGTCACAGGTATTACGTTTCCTCATGACCAATTGGGCTGGTTTAACTCAGACTCAGTAAGAACTCTGTGCCATTTGTGCCTCCTCTTGCCAGGAACCGCTGATGTGGGTCATGCCAGGTTTTCTGAACAGGTTTTACTAGCTTTGAATCCCAAGAATATTCCCAGAGGGCTAATAGGTGGTGCATTCCAAGAATGAATGTAGTTATTACTGGGTGGGTCACCCAGGAAAGGTCTGTGACATTCAGAGAGAGGGTCTTTTCTCATTTTATAGTCTGTCACTCGGGGTGGGGAGGTCATTTAAATGACTCTTTACAAAATAAAGAAAATGAGCTTCAGGAAGACTTTCCTCTCCTGGAACTGAGAAAAGTCACTCAGGGATTTTCCACTAAATTATCTCATCTCCACTTCTCGAGTATTCTAGTCTCTGCTTACCCATCACCTTGTACTTACTGTCTTGTTATCCTTGTGATCGTTTGATTATAAGGACATTTGTATCCTGCATCACAATACAAGCTCTCGGAGTTTGGGGTCCAATCTCCACTGCTGCATCTTCAGTGCATCTCAGAGAGCCTTGTGCATAGTTAGCATGTCAGGTGCACTTGATAGTGGGCAGGTTCTAAGTTTCGCAGTAGATAATCTAAGAATTCAGAAGGTATTCAGAAAAGTAAAGGAATGTCCTCCATATTTCCTGTTATGAAACTAACACAAAATAAATGGATAGAATGAACATGTATTTTATTCTGTTTCAAAGCAAAAGGAATTCATAAAACTAGGAAGTAGCTCAGTTTAAACTATGGACGGGCTCATTAAAGAATCTGTAAAATGTGGATTAAATCTATGGAGGAGGCTAAAAACCAATGCTTCTTTAGATTGTAAACAGCACAAATTTTACTAAAACCCAGTTGTCTCATTCTGTGAGATATGAGAGCTGGGGAAGGTCCTGGGGAAAACTGTCAGAGGCCTGGACGGAGTAGTCGTGTCTCAGTAGGGAGACAGCTGAGCCCAGGGGCAGTGCCATCTCTTTTATACTTGTCTTCTAACCTACATGGAAGAGCAAGAAATAAGGAACCATGACAATGAACATTGCACAACTTGACCAGATTCAGAGGAACAGAAATGAGAGAACAAAATAAGAAGTCAAACTTCATTAATATTGTATTCTAACCAAGAAGATGACAGGCATTTTAGACTAAGAATTCTCCTGGACTGGAAGTGGCACACACCTGTAATCTCAGCATCTCAGATATAGAGGCAGAATGATTACCAACAGAAGTTCAAGGTCATCCTTGGCTACATAATGAATTTGATATCATTTTGGGATATATTAGACCCTATCTCACAAAAACAAAAATACCAAGACAAACAGCAGCAACAGCAACAACAACAATAACAACAACAACAAAACAAAGGTCTGGAAATAGATCTTAGTTGGTAGAGTGCCTAGCATACACAAAGCTCTGGGTTTGATGTGTAGCACTTCATGAAACTAGACACGATGGTGCATGCCTGTAATATTAACACTCGGGAGGTCGAGGCAAGAAGATCAAAAACTCAAAGTCTATCTCAGCTATGTAGGGACTTGGAGGCCACTATAAGCTAGAGGCCCTTTTAAAGGAACCAAACAAAACCTAACCAAACCAATAAACCAAAACCAAACCAACCAATAAACAACACCCCCCAAAAAACAAAACCCACAACCATCATCACTAACAAAATAGTAACAGATTACAAATTATTTTAGAAAACACATTTCAGAAAAATATTCATTTTAAGAAATTGAAAACGAACACAACATTTAAAGACTGGAATGAAGAACAAAATAGGGAGCGGAATGGAAGTGAATGATAAAGGAGAGAGTGTGGGGAGCAACAAGGGACGCCAAGAGCCATTTGAAAAACCATACGGAAACCTACTACTGTAGAAGCTTCCTAAAACATATGCCTGTGTGAAAGGAATCTAAAAGAAATCACCTAATATTAAGGAACCAACTAGATATCTTATGCTTCCAAGTCAAACCTCCAGTGCCAGGTATGGATTAATTCTCATTGAGTTGTTGGCCAAAGGGGCCCCATGGAAACCCTCAAATATCAAGGCTATTGCCACGGCATTGGTACTCTCCACAACCTAATGGTAAGGTCTTATTTCTGAAGACAGCACTTAGATATGTCATTGAACACAGAGGAGTCAAGCTGGTGCATAACTAGAAGCATTATCCTTTCTGACTAGTGTTCATGGTACTGGAAGTTGCATGCAAGGTACTGGAGGGGAAAGATTACCTAGTCTTCTAGTTACAAAACCTGTGACCTACAACAGTGACATGCCTGCAAGATATGCTGGCGCAACAGTGGCATGAATGTTATGGGTGCAACCAACTACTTTTTGATTGAATTTAAGGCCTTCTCTCTGGGATGGAACCCACACCTGATACTACTAAAGTGGCTAAGAACCTGAGACTAGATGGGTCATGGGCACAGGGGAAAACCTACACCATTATTTTACTTAAGAACCATAACAATAAATGACTCCTAATAACATATGGCTATACCCATAGATTAGTGTCTTGCTCAGTCTTCATCAGAGAGGCTTCTTGTAGTAGATGGGAACTAACACAGAGGCCCACAGTTGGACAATGTACAGAGAGTGAGACTCTGTGGAGCACTCATTCTTTTTTTTTTGAAACAGCTTGTGTAAGAACAGTGCAAGTTCAAACCATGTAAACTCTGAGCATGGAGAAGTGGATAAAAAGTCCCACTCTTTTTTAATTAATTAATTAATTTCAAAACAATCTTTTTTCATTTTGCTTATCAATACCAGTTCCCATTTCCTCTCCTCTTCCTGCTCTCCCCCCAACTCCTCAGAGAGGGTAAGGCTTCTCATGGAGAGTCAAAAAGGTCTAGCACACTGCTTTGAAGCAAGATCTCTGCCAACTTAAAATCCCAATCAAGCCAAATCAAAACAAGCCAAATTAAAAAATTATCCAGGTTTAATGAGATTTCTGTGCTCTCGGGTGGCCCCAAGGGGGAACCGGGAGGCTGTGAACACAACCACCAGGAGGATGGAAAAGAGACCAGGTGATCCTCTTTTGGGAGTTCGCTTAAATACTCTGTGGGAGTGGTCCTGACCCCCCCCCTCCCGCCCAGGTCAGGACCTGGCATGCTGGGATTTGGAGTCCAGACAAGTACAACTCTCAGGCCTGGGAGCTGGGGGGTACGCTCCCAACTTAACACTCCCCATAGTATCTAGACTGAGCAAAGTATCCCTCCAAAGAGAATGGACTCCAAAAAGTTCAAGCACTAAGGATAAATCTTGGTCCCATTGCTAGTGGCCTCACAGACTGCCTAAGCCACATAACTGTCACCCACGTTGAGAGGGCCTAGTTTGGTCCTATGCAGGTTCCCCCGCTGTCAGTCTGGAGTCAATGAGCTCTGACTAGCTCAGGTCAACTGTTTCTGCAGGTGTCCCCATCATGGTCTTTGTCCATTTGCTCATATTATCGCTCCCCCCTCTCTTCAACTGAACTATGGGAACTTGACCCAGAGATTAGCTGTGAATCTCTGCATCTGCTTCCCTCAGTTGCTGGATGAAGGTTCTATGATTACAATTAAGGTAGTTTTCAATTTGATTACAGGGGAAGACTGGTTTGGGGACCTTCTCCTCTATTGCTTAGGATCTTAGCTGGGGCCATTCTTGTGGATTCCTGGGAATTTCTCTAGTGCTTGGTTTCTCTCTAGTCCCACAATAACTCCCTCAATCAAGATATCGCTTTCCTTGCTCTCTGTCTCTGTTCTTCCCCCACCTCGACTATCCCCATCCTTCATGTTCTTCTCCCCCATCCCCTTTCCCTCTCCTCCTCTCCTTCTGCTCCCCCTACTCCACACTCCCAATTTTTTCAGATCTTGTCTATTTCCCCTTCCCAGGGAGATCCATGCAGGTCTCTCTTTGGGTTCTCCTTGTTACATAGCTTCTTTGGGGTCTTAGACTATAGGCTGGTTATCCTTTGCTTTACATCTAATATCCCCTTATGAGTGAGTACGTACCATGTTTGTCTTTCTGGGTCTGGGTTACTTCACTCAGGTTGGTTTTTTTCTAGTTCCATCCATTTGCCTGCAAATTTCAGTATGTCATTGTTGTGTTTTTTTTTTTTTATCACTGAGTAGTACTCCATTGTGTAAGTGTACCACATTTTTAAAAATCTATTTGTTGGTTGAGGGGCATCTAGATTGTTTCCAGGTTCTGGCTATTACAAATAATGTTGCCACGAACACAGTTGAGCAAAGGTCCTTGTGGTATGAGTGTGTATCCTTTGGGTGTATGCCCAAGAACAGTATTGCTGGATCTTGAGGTAGATTGATTCCCAATTTTCTGAGAAGTCACCATACTGATTTACACAGTAGCTGTACAAATTTTCACTCCCACCCACAATGGAGGACTGTTCCCTTTGCATCTTCTCCAGCATAAGCTGTCATCAGTGTTTGTGATCTTAGCCATTCTGACTGGTGTAAGATGGTACCTCAGAGTCACTTTGATTTGGAGCCCTCAGTTTTAAATGGGATGTTGTCATCAAAGCTCCTCTCCCCAGGACTCAGGGATCTATGCAAAAAAGGAGGTGGGAAGACTGTTAGAGCCAGAAGTGATGGATGGGGATCTATGCAGAAGAGGAGGAGGGAAGACTGTAAGGGCCAGAAGTGATGGATGGCTACAAAGCACACTGTCTTTCTGACACAGCAGGACTGCACACATATGAACTCACAGACACTGTGGCAGCGTGCAGAGGTTCAAACTAGATGGGGTCCAACTAATGAGAGGGGCTCCCAAACCTAGCCAAGTAGCAATCTGTAATTGATACCTGCTGGCAAAGGAAAAAAGATAATTTTCTCCAGTGGAGTCTTTCTGGGTATGTTAACCACAACTCAGGGCAGAATCCATATCCAGGAGTAGTTGGTCAGCACAAAATAAACTCAATGATATTTTTGTAGACTTTCTATCTCATTTGTCTTTGTTTGAATATTTTCGATCTTATTGTTCATTGGCTTGTTTATTTTGGTTTCTGTTTTGGGTAGGAGTTTTTTTTTTTTTTTGGTGTGTGTTTTATTTATTTTTTAAAGTGAGCATAACGTTGGGTAGGTAGGAAGATGGGAAGGATCTGAGTGGAACTGGGAAAGATGAAAAACATGAGTAAACTTTATTGTATGAAAGGCCTTGAAAAAAACTTACAGAACTGGAATCAATGATAGCAAGGTGGTGAGAATCATGGGATGTACGAGTTCAGAGCTGTTGAAAGCCACGTTCCGTGCATCACGGAGGCAGGCAGTCTGTCAGTGCTCTTGATTGAGGTGGCCTTCAAGTCTGAACTTCTCCTTATCCCTGTGGCCCAGCTGCCCTTTGTGCATTTCCTGGAGTCATATGAGGCACTCACGTGTCCTTTCAATGAGTTCCTCAATGTGAGTTCAAATTAGGCTTCTGCCATGAATGTAACTCCGAGTTCTACTTAATGTAACATAGATAAAGACAGGCAGAGAAAATCCAATCTAAGTCTTATGGAACCCATACCAGACACTGCTACAGTAACCAAGAACAAAGAAAACAGGTCAAATGGACAGCAAGGTTTTGGATACATGATGGATGAAAAAATCTTCAGAAATAAAAGAAATAGTGTTCCAGTCAAAAGAACAGAATGTTCTAGAAAAGCTGCATATTGGAGTAAATTGCAACATTAAAGAATCTTATAGGTGTGCAGGCAAAAAAAAAAATCAAGGAAAATCTCAATCTGGCTTCACATATCATGCTGACAAAGTCAATGAAGTAGTGTCTCCAGTCCTCTCTCTCTCTCTCTCTCTCTCTCTAGTGTGTGTTTGTGCGTGTGTGTTGAGGCAGAGGTATGTGGGCAGAGAGTATGTCCCAAAGGTTTGGGGACAACACAAAAGTAGCAAGCAGTGTTTTTAAGCATTCAAAGACTATTTTCATAAAGAATCCAGCTTCATGAACTGTAGTGTGAGCTGCGGGCCTGCTTTTGTCTTGCCCAGCTCCCTGCACGGCTAGCTTTACACCCGAAATAACAACACACAAACTGTATTCTTTTAAACACTGCTTGGCTCATTAGCTCTAGCCTCTTCTCATATCTTGCCTAACCCATATTTAGTAATCTGTGTAGCACCAGTCTTACTGGGAGATTCAGCATGTCTGACCTGGTGGCTTGCTTCATCGCGTCTGCCATGGAGAGGAGAGGCATGGCATCTGAGCTCACTTCCTCTTCCTCCCAGCATTCTGTTCTGTTTACTCCACCCACTTTGTTCTAACCTATCAGGCCAAGCGGTTTCTTTTTTAACCAATGACCTTCCTCCATCAATGAACGAAATACGTGGGCTAGGAAGAGACACTTGGAGATGGAGAAGCAGAAGGTTGACAGGACAGTCAGGCATCTGGAGTCTTTAGATGTTGGCCAATTCAAGTATAACTAACTACCCTTAGTGAAAACAGGAGAATGTAAACGCTCTAAAATGAACAAGGAAAGGGTTTATACAACAGGATAAAAAGTGGGGGAAACAGAACAGGTAGAGATTTGGTTATGGTGAACTTGTCATTTGTGGTGGTCGAGTTGGTAGATACAGCCCAAGAATGATAGATTTGCTTGTGAGGAAATCACAGCTTGACTACAGACCAGGCTGTGAATCCTGTGAGGCTTGTATAGTTACAGAATCTATAACTACCCTGTGTGCTTGTTGGGTGCATTAGTTGCAGAAATGTATGTGAGATGCTCAGACCTGTGCCCACAGTAGCCAGTCAATAACAAGTTATTGCTTAGTGTTGTCATTTTAAGAATAAAACATGATTGATAGTTTTGTAATCTTGGGACAGAGAAGACCTTTGTAAGCAGAACACTAAACCCAATAAAAAAGAAATAGAGGGAAAGATTAATAATTTGACTTCACAAAAATGAAAAGCTTTTACATGGTAAAATCACCATGATAAAAATCAATGAGCAAGTACTCCAGAGGGGAAGAGCAGTTGTAATGTATTTGACAGAGAAGCAATTGGAATCATTATTACTGAGGGATCACTGATAAGTTGACAAGAAGATGAGCAAACATCAATGTGAACAGATGTTTTACAGAAAATAAGTTGAAAAAAGCAGTCTCCTTTATAATGAAGGAGATAGGAATTTAAGAAGGTAAAATTAAGGAGGTACTATTTCTCATCCTCACATCGACAAATAAGAACGTGCTTGGGTCTCTCTAACAGTGCTGTGAGAAAGGCACTTGATCCGTTCTTTCTATCTATTTAAAAGATGGAGGTAGGGGCTGAACCTAGGGCCCTGTGCACGCTAGGCAAGTGCTCTACTGATGATCTCTAGCCCCAGAGCTCTTCCTTTTTCTACCCAGGCTGGCCTTGAATTCACTCGGCCTCAGACTCCCAAGTGACAGATATTACATGCCTGGGTCACCAGTCATGGCTTTATATTGTTTGTTGAGGGCAATTTTAACTTTGCCAAAAACAAATGTTTATTTTTTAAATATCTGCAATTATACTAAGAATAAATTCTCTAGATACATTCATCTTAATACATAAAGATGTAGGTAAAGGATTACTAATAACAGAAGCAATTTGGAAACGATTTACTAGACTATTGAGATGTCAGCGATCTTGTACAGTCTTAAAACATGTGTAAATATATTCAGTTAGTCCTTTGTACCTGTGTATTCTATATCTGTGAATCTCTCTTTTGTGGATTTAACCAAACAGATGTAATGTATTTGAGAAAAAGCCATATTTGTAATTACCACTTGAAGACTTTTCCTTGTCATTATTCCCTAAACAGCATAGTGTAGCAACTGTTTCCATAGCATTACATTGTGCTGGGGATCACAAATAGCCCCTAGAGAACTCAGGGTATATTGGAGTATAGCAATATTGCATAATTTTCTTTAAGAGATTTGAGCACCCACAGATTTTTGTTATGGGATATTCCTCATGTATACTGAGGGATGAATATATGCTGATAATAGTAAAATGGTTAGTCTTTAATGTCTAGGAGAAAAATTACATAAGATTAGGTAAAGCATGACCTTATTCACTAAAAGTAATACACAGTTTATAGTTTATACATGTTTAGAAAAATTCTAGGATGTTATACGAGAACCATAGAAAGCAGTGATCTTTAAGGTATGAAAAGGAGTAGAGATGCTGTGGACTTTTATTTTTATTTGATGTGCTCTGGGCTTTTCCTCTCTCTCTCTCTCTCTCTCTCTCTCTCTCTCTCTCTCTCTCTCTCTCTCTCTCTCTCTCTCTCTGTGTATTTGTGCAAGTTTATGTGTATTTGTTCAGGGTGTGTTTCTATGTGCATGCAGAGGCCAGAGGTTGATGTTCTGTGTTTTCTTCAATCATTTCTCACTTTACGTTTTGAGACATGGTTCTCACGGAAACTGGAGCTCACCAGGTCAGCTAGGCTGGTTGGCTAGGGAGCGCTAGGGATCCATGTGTCTCTGCCTTCCCAGCACTGGGCTTTATGGGCATGTGCCGCCACACTCAGTTTTTCTTTCATGTGGGTGTTGGGGATCAAACTCAGGTTCTCATAGTTGCATGCTAAGCCCTTTATCTACTGAGCCATCTTCTCAGTCCTGACTATTCCAACTTTTATTATAGTAATTCTAATTTTATTGTAGCCCAGACCAAATAAAAATAGTATTGCAATTGGCGGTGTCTGTGCTGACTTTGAAAATGAAATTTATACTTAGGGAATAAAAGTTTTTAAATATCTAAATGAGTCTATTAAGACCCTACGTTGTGTGAAACACTCAAGTGAATGCTATCAATACTTGTGCTGCACATCATACTTTATAATTCTGTCAACAGAGGTACAGGCCTGCCTCCTGGAGGTTATCTTTCCTAATTAGAACCAGATGAAGCGAGATCTAGTGAGCAGTATTTTTACTGCTTGACCACTGTTGTGATACCCTGCCAGCATCTAGCGCCAAGGGCAGGAAAAAGCTCTTGCTAAAGTTTTTGAGTTTGGCCTTGCTACTTGTTTGCTGTGTGCTTAGTTTGTCGTGACAGTGGCTGCTGAAGGTGTTGGAAATGTTTGACTGGGTTGTTGGTGACGACACAGACAGTGACAGCGAAAGGCCAGTCTTCCTGAGCAGCAGCCAGCATTGATGTGTGAGCTACTTGTGGCCGTGTACGAGAGTGTGCTTTCCCACATGCAGACCTCAGCATTTTCTAGAATTTGCCCATATGATCTATATAAATCTATTTAGTAATTTGACTTTTTTTTTTCCATTTAGAGAGTCTGTTATTCTTCAAAGCTTGGTGAATCCATTGAGGATAAGATATCAGAACATGGGGATGATTTGCAGTATCTACTTGGAATCAGCAGTTTGAATCTGAAACTCTTAAAGCATTTTTAAAGATGGTGGCTTTGTTGGAATGCATCTGACATATTAGGAAACAATTTGAACATTACATGAGCTTCAAGTTTGTTTATTTGCAGTTTCTTTAGTGAGGAAACTTTAGCTGAACACACAATCCTGGGTCCAGTAGAACCCGCACCCTGCGAACAAAGCCCACACCTACAGGGACACACACAGTATCTACCAGGGGTGTTGGCTCACTGCTCCCTGTAAGCCATGCACACTCCGTCTCTGGCATTAGACCCTTTCCTTTGATTTCAGATAGCTTGCTCTCCTTCCAGCACTTCACAATGAACTCTTCCCACACCTAGCATAAGCACATCTGTTTCAAGGTAAGGTGCTGGATGTTTTTGTTTGTTTCCTAACCATTTAATATGTTGACAACTATAGTGTTATTCAGTTTCTATGTAGCATGTGTGCTCCCAACACCAGCCTATATTCCTTCCTACCTGCCCCCCACCCCGAGTTTTAAGTTTCTGTTGTGTGAATTTTGCACAGTGTAATGTTTATTGGAACCAGGTGTCTGTTTACAGCAAAGCTGACTTTTTTTTTTTTTTTTTTGGACAAATTTCTGCTGGTCCTTTTCCCTTTTCAACCTGATGTATAAAATCCAATTGCACAAACATCCTTAAATGAGTGATGGAAATTGCATTTTTCCCTTTGGTGCAGGCACTCTGTTTGCCAAGTTCACCCAGCATTTCCAATCTTATACCAGCTTCTCTAGATCCTTACTGACAGCTGGTTTGGCCTTCTAAGTTCATGTGTACCAGCAGGTTGAGTGGTTTTTCTAAACTACAATTTTGTGAAGGGCAGAACCTTGAGATAAGGCCCCAGAGGGCTTAGGTTGAACTTCTGTGGACTCATAGAGGCCTCTATGACTTACAGTCATTATCTTGCCAGTCTTCTCCATACTGACCACATGAGAAAAGCCTTGCGCCAGGTTTGTGGCTCATGCTACATGGACACAAGCGCCATGTGATGGAAACCGATTCCTTTGAACCATTTGTGAAAAAGCTAAGTCTGAGTCAGCGCCCCCACTTCCTCTCTCCCTCTCTCCCAGTGATAATCTAGGTTAAATAAAATCGAATTGAATGTTAAAGTTCTTTTAGTGGTTCTCGTATGGTATTTGCAGATCAAGGACCCACAAGTCTGTAATTGCTCTGTCCAGCAAACCCGCGATGCCCGCTTTGTACTCCAGTCTGTTCCTCACTCTAACTCATGTGGTAGTTGTAATGTGAACTATCTCTGTTAAACCCGGGCCACAGGAGAGCACACCATGGCCAGAGCTTTCCTACACTGGTTTCTTTGTAGAAGCTCAGGCTTTCGCTCTGAGTTTAGCACATAGGAATCTGGCTTGGAGTTGAAATGTAAGGTTTCTTTGCATTTTCTCTTTGAAAAGCAAGTATCTTCACCCAAGTACACACAGCAAAGAGGAGTATTAGCCAGCAACACAGTTAGGAGAGATAACCTTAAACCCTCTTCTTCATTCACCCCCAAGAGTCTCACTATATAGTAAGGCCTGCCTCCAACTCATGATCTCCTCCGTACCCAGGCATTTATTCATTGTTAGTGGAACAAATATTTATCAGGCACCTACTATTTATCATTTTAAGCTCTGGAAAACACCTTGATGGGGAAAAAACACAACCCCCCTTTATAATCTAGCAAAGCACACAGACTTTAATTAGTAACCAAATTATCTAATTAGAAATTGTATAAGTGCTTTGAAGAGAAGTGCAAGCTTCTTTGAGAGAGAGAGAAATGGGGACTTGGTTTGGATAAGTGATTTTAGAAAGGCTTTTCTGAGGAGGTGACATTTAAGCAGAGACCCACAGGATGAAGGGTTTACCGGAAGGGAAGGGGGTGGAAGGATTTCCAGGCAGAGGCAAGAGGCTTTGTGATATCATTTTATAGTACTTATGACCTTTTTAGATGCTTATATAATTAGGTACTAGTCTATGAGAGAGACAGTTTATAGAGCTATGTTACTGAAAAGATGCATATAAATTACATTTTTATAAATGAATTCCTGAATTCCTGCAGGCTTAGATTATACTCGCTGTGCTGTATCATCTGCATCTGATTGATGTTCAGTTACTTCAATTACTGCTAGATTGATCTTTCTAAAGCACAACTTTGATGATGCTCTTTCCTGCTTAGAAATCTTTACCAGCTCCCCAATTACCCAATAAAATCCAGACTTCTCAGCTCCTGGTCAAGTCCTCCCAGACTGGTCCTGGTCTCCGCAGCCCGCTTCAGCTTTAATTACTACTGTCTCAGCTGCATGACTTTTGAAGGAGAGGGCCGCTTTCTCATGCCCGCCTCTGTTCACAGCCCTTCCAGTTCACTTCCCTTTTAAGGGTACCCCAGCCCTGTGCTATTCCCAGACCGCCCCTGCCCATAGCCAGGCCTTCTCTACACATCCTGCACTGTTCCCAGACGGCCTCTGCTGTCCGCGGTCCATAGCCACGCCCTCTCTCGCCCTCAACTATAAATTAGATCTTCCCTTTCTCACTTGTGCCATTTTTTAATCTTTGGCACTTGTCGGCACTTCTTCCTGCTCTTGTTAAACTGATAAATCATAACTTATACAATTAGAGGATACAGAGTTTGTTGTGATACAGCATGGAATGGTTAAATAAAGCGAATAAAGAAATTCACCGCCTTACTTTTTTGCGGTGAAAGAGTAGCATTTCCTCCTATATTGAAGTCTACAGTGCGGTATTGGCGACCTGTACTCGCCCTGATAGCAGCACATCGCTAAACTACCCTTGTCTGACACTTTCACACCCTTTGAAAACTGCCTTCCTGTGGCCTTCTTTTCCCACTCTCACCCCATAACTTCTGATAACCATCATTTTGCTTCCTACCTCTGTGAGTTGGACTTTTTTAGATTCACAATTTAGTAAGATCATGCAGCTTTAATTTTTTGTGTGTGTGTGTGTTGCGTATGTGCACAGTGTGGAGGGGAGGTCAATTTTCTCCTCCTTACGCAGCTCATCAGGCTTGGTAGCTAGCGCCTTTATCTGCTGAACCATCTTGCTGGCTTTGAGAAATCATACAGTTTTTGTCTTTTTGCGACTTGCTTATTTCACCTAACATAATGATCTTCTACCAATGTTGCCAATGACAAAACTTGTTCAGAGTTTAAATTTTATTCTCTCTCTCTCTCTCTCTCTCTCTCTCTCTCTCTCTCTGTGTGTGTGTGTGTGTGTGTGTATGTGTGTGTGCTCTTTGACTTGGGATGACAGTTGAAAATATTGAGCATGGGAAATGCATCTGAGACACCCAATCTCTGGTCATTGTCTTTGTTAGGGTTTCTGTTGCTGTGATAAAACAGCACTACCAAGTGATTGGTGGAGGAAAGGGGTTTCCAGCTTACAACTCTCAGGCCATAGCCCATCATCAAAGGAAGTCAAGGTAGAAACCTGGGACAGGATCTGAAGCGGACCATGGAGGGATGCCACTTGCTGGCTTGCTCCTCATAGTGTTGTCAGTCCACTTTCTGGTACCTGGTACTCAGGGCCACCAGTTCAGGGGTGGCTCTGCCCACAGTGAGCTGGGTTCTACTACGTCAATCATCAATCAAGAAAATGTCCATAGCCTTTCTCACAGGCCAATTGGCAGAGACATTTCTCAGTTGAGATTCCCTCTTTCCAAATGACTCCAGTTTTTGTCAAATTGACATAAAAGTAGTCAGCAGAGGAACTGTCCTTTGCTTGTCTCATTGCTTTGGCTAAGACTTGAAGCACTATACCGAAGGGAGCGAAGAGAGTGCGCATCATTAGCATGTGCATGATTTCAGTTGACGTGCTTTGATTTTCTTCATTTTCCTGATGTTAACTGTGGACTTGCTGTATATTGCTGTTATTATGTTGAAATATATACCCTATACTTCTAGGGATTTTATCATGGAGGGATATTGGATTTTGTCAAAAGCCCTTTCTGCAGCCAATGAAATGATCATGTGGTTTCCAATCTTGAGTCTGTTTATGTTGTGGATTACATTTATTGATGTAGGTATATTGAACCATCTCTATATTCTGGGACAAAGCCAACTTAACTATGGTGGATGATCTTTCTGATGTGTTCTTAAATTTGCAGTATTTTATTGAGGGTGTGTGTGTGTGTTCATCAGAGAGATTGGGCTGTAATCTTCTTTTTTGTTGTTGGGTCTTTATCTGGTGTTGATATCAGGGCACTGCTCATCCCATAAACAGAATTGGGAAATGCTTCTTCCTTTTTTGTATTATGGAATAATTTGAGGAAGATTGGTGTTAGTTCATCTTCGAAAGTCTATTTGGAATCTGTACTGAGTCCTTCTGGCCCTGGGCATTTTTTAGTTGGGAAATTTTAAATTACTGTTTCTATATTATCTTATTAGTTGTCATGAGTCTGATAAAATTTTAAATACATCTTGATTTAACTTTGGTTGATCATATATATATATATATATTTCCTTTGATTTCCAGTTTAGCAGAATATAGGTTTTGAAGTATGTCCTCATGATTTTTTGAATTTTCTCAGGGTTTGCTGTATTGTCTTCCTTTTCTTCTTTAATTTTATTAATTTAGGTCCTCTGTCTCTGTCTCCCTTTTCTGTTTAATTTGACTACAGGTTTGCCCGTCTTGTTAATCCATTTGTGTTTTCCCTATACTCTTGGGTATATTGTCATTCACTGAAGTGCAGTTAACTTCTCAGGGCAACCCCCTTACAAACCAACTCTTCTTCCACCAGGAGCCACCAGCTAACAACTTCTCACTTAAGCAGGTCCATGCTTTTTCAGTCACAATAACTTTAAAATGAATTTTTGTTGTAATATGAGCAACAGGGCTGTGTCCCCGGCACCCGGCCGCCCGCATGGCTTAGCTTATGCCCCGAAATAATTACACGGAAACTGTATTCTTTTGAACACTGCCTAGCCCATTAGTTCTAGCCTCTTATTGGCTAGCTCTTACATATTGATCTAACCCATTTCTAATATTCTGTGTAGCACCATGAGCTGGCTTACCAGTAAAGATCTTAACCTGCGTCTGTCTGGAGTGGGAGAATCATGGCGACTCCTTGACTTGGCTTCTTTCTCCCAGCATCCTGTTCTGTCTACTCCGCCTACCTAATTTTCTGTCCTATTAAAGGGCTAAGGCAGTTTCTTTATTTAACCAATGAAACAACAGATAGAAAGATGACCCTCCTCCATCAAATTTTTTTTTTTTGGTTTTTCGAGACAGGGTTTCTCTGTAGCTTTGGAGCCTGTCCTGGGACTAGCTTTTGTAGACCAGGCTGGCCTCGAACTCACAAAGATCTGCCTGCCTATGCCCCCTGAGTGCTGGGATTAAAGGCATGTACCACCACTGCCCAGCTAAAATGGATTTTAAGAACCATATTTCTGGTTTTTATCCTCCCCTTCACTATGCTGTTTCTTTTTCTTTTTTTTTTTTTTTCATTTTGAAATTGTTACTAGTGTGTTGTAGGCTTCTAACTAGCTTAGTGCTTAAAGCCAAGACCCTTTGCTGAGCCTTTGCTTATCTTGTATGTTTATCACAGTTTCTTGCATGGGGTAAACTCTAAAGAGAAATTTGTGGGGGGAATTTGTAAGCTAATTATTCATGGTTAAATTGTTCTTGAAGTAGTTGCTGATCTTTAAACAAAGATCAATTTAAACAAATGCACCGAGGACCTGATTATGTACATGGTCTCTTTGTAATGTTAATGATTAGAAATTATTGTTTTAAAATACAGGGATAATCTTTTTTTTGGAAAGTCATGTGTCCTTTTGGCCCACTTCTATGACACTTTCTCATAGAGGTTATTTTTGATTTGTAAATGGTGCTGTCATTTGCATTGTTGCCTCTCTTTGGAAGGCTTTACATGCTCATTTAGCTGTAAAAGGAATGAAAGGAACAAATCAGCATCCTCTCTGCTAGTGGATTCCCTGTGGGGAGAAATGGATTTGAAAGCATGTCTTGGTAATGTATTTACTCTGATTGTTTTGGTTTGTCTGTGTGCAGATAGCCGAGATGGGCTTAGAAAAGCCCCGCACTGAATTTCCTTGTTCATTGGTGCATTTGGACCTATGTTTCTGGTAGACAACTTCTTATTTATAAGTTTCTATTAAAAATTGTTTCCCTTTAGAAACTGTGCCCTTTACTTCTGTCTGAATAAACGTTTGAATGACTTTTAGATTGCTCTTCAGTTTAAAAGAGATAGGTAGGACCAGGTTGTAGCTTCAGATAATGTAGTTCTTAAGGTATTTCTTATAGAACTAGTGTTATCTCAGGCAGTGTTTAACCATACAGGGTAATGATATGTTTTTCATAAAAGTGGTTTTCTCTAACAATAACTAAACCAAACTACATAGCAAAACAATGCATAAACATTTATGATGGATTTATTTATTGTAATTCATGTAACACTATTGTTTTGGCTAGCATTTCTTTGTAAATCTCATTCAGTTACATTGTTTTTCCCATTATGTAAATAATATAATCATTAAAAGGAAATTGCTCAGGAATTTTTATCTTTATGATTGACTCTGTTCTTTTTTTAATTATTTATTTTATTTTTTGAGATTATAATTACATTCTTTCACCCTTCTATTCCTTCTCCAAATCCTCCCAAATATTTGCTTTCTTTCAAATTTATGCCCTCTTTTCATTAATTATTGTTACATGCTTATATACATATACATATATACTCTAAATATAATCTGCTCAGCCAGTATAATGTTATCTGTATGTATGTGTTCAGTAATGAGCATTTGGTATTAGATGATCAGCTGATGTGCTCTTCCCTGGGAAGACTTTCTCCTGTTTTCATCATTCTTTAGTAATCTGTAGTTTTTTGAGGTGGGTTGAGGTCTTGTGAGCTTTTCCCTGTCCACATTAGCATGCCTTTTTTTGTCCTTGTTCAGTCATGTTGGCGAGACTTTATGAGCATAGCTTATGACATTCCTATGGAAGACAGTCTCACAATGAACTTTCTGTTCCTCTGGCTCTTATAATCTTTTCTTCCTCTGTTCCACAACGATCTTTGAGCTTTAGGTGTGGGAGTTGTAGAAACATCATTTGGAACTGGGCTCTACAATTCAGAATATTGATTCTATGTAGTTTCTGTAATGGTTTATTTTATGAAAGAGGAGTTTCTCCAGTGAAACTGAGGTCTACACTTATCTGTGGGTATTAGGACAAATATTGAGAATGTAGCTAGGGATGATGCAGGTTAAGTAAAATAGTGGTTGAAGGTTCTTCTCCACAATCTATGACTTCACTAGCCCTCAATTGTTGCCCATGTTTCCAGTTCCAAGCATGAGTTCCCTCTTGTTGAGTAGGTCTAGAGTTCAACTAGAGAGCTGTTGGTTACAGCCAAGACAGATGTGCCGCTATTGCAGCCATAGGGTTCTTGTACCATGCTGGTCATTGTGGTTCATAGGTATTGCTTCACCCTTTTGGAAGCTGCATGGCACTTCTGGTATCATGAAAACTAATCTTCAGGGAGGAAGCTTTCAGTCAGTTCCAGCTTAGGGGCATCTGTTGTTTTTAAAACTAATTCTGAAATAATATATAGTTCTACATAAGTCAATAAATAAATGTAATATACGTAACTTTCTTTTGAAAATTATTACTAATATGTGTATAATAAAACAATTAAAAATTAAAGAAGATGTAAAGGAAAAGTAAAAATAAAAAGTATAGATAGAAGATAGCAAGATTGCAGCCAGGTGGTTGTGGCATATGTTTTTAATCCCATCACTTGGGAGGCAGAGACAGACGGATCTCTGTGAGTTCGAGGCCAGCCTGGTCTACAGAACGAGTTCTAGGACAGGTTCCAAAACTACATGAGAAACCCTGTCTCAAAAAACAAAAAAACCCAAACCAAACCAAAACCAAAGCCAACCAAAGAAACAAAAACCCCAAAAATGAAATTGGTCTTCTATTTTGGGTGAAATTTCAAATGAGATTAAATTGGGGACATTAGAATTTAAATTTTTTTTTAGATTGTTTTGAACTGAAAATTGCAGATTACTTTAGAGAATAATGGAAAGCCCATTGGGGCTCTTTACCACTCTCCAGTTACATTGTGTATACAATGAATATTTCAGTTTCAGTTACTTTAGCTACTTACAAAAAAAAAAATCCCTTCACTTATCAACAAATGGGCTCAAATAAAATAATGGCATTTTAATTCTCATTGTTTAAAAGTATATATTTTTAGCCAGGCATAGTGGCAGTAATACATGACCGTAATTCCAGCACTTCAGAGGCTGACTCAGGAGGATTGTGAATTTGAGGTCATACTGACACACACACACATGCACACGCACACGCACACACACACAAACACACAGTCTTACTACAAACAAACAAACCACTGATTGAAAGGCATACACTTGAGCTTTTAATCACAGAACACATTTAAAATATTGTTATTTGCATTTAATCTGAATGGCATTTAGATGGCCAAAACCCTGTCTCTCTTTTGGACTCGTTGGAATCATATAGAACCGTGTAGGTAGTGTACCTGTGACTTTCTACCTGTTCTACTATTTGATGGACCACAAGTTAGGACCTTGAGAATAGAAATAGTCTGTATTAAGCAGCTTCAAAACGATGTAAGTAGTAAGATCCTACAGCAAGTAGAAATCACAGGTTTTGTTTGTTAAAATTCATCAGCAAATATTTGCTCGTTGTTTAAGCATACTCAGTGGTGTGCTTGTAGCATGTGAGGCTGGGTAGTTCTTTGTTGCAGGGTTGTTCTGTGTTCTTGATCTTTATCGTTTCGATGCTAGTAGCACCTCCCCGGTTCTAACAGTGAAAAATGTCCACAGACAGCCCCAAGTGTTCCTTGGAAGACAAAAGCACCCCAGGCTGTTAGCCTGTTTTAAGATGGCAAACTTCATTTGTTTATTTACTGGTCTTAGATAGCCTGCAAAGCAACAAGGGTTCTTACGGCATTGTCACACTCCCCTCCTGCCTTTACCCCTCCTCCACTTTTTCCTGCCTGCTTCCCACTTATGCCCTTCTGTCCCTAGTACTGTCCTTTCTGCCCTTCTGTCCCTAGTACTGTCCTTTCTGCCCTTCTGTCCCTAGTACTGTCCCCAGTACTGTCCTTTCTGCCCTTCTGTCCCTAGTACTGTCCTTTCTGCCCTTCTGTCCCTAGTACTGTCCTTTCTGCCCTTCTGTCCCTAGTACTGTCCCTAGTACTGTCCTTTCTGCCCTTCTGTCCCTAGTACTGTCCCTAGTACTGTCCTTTCTGCCCTTCTGTCCCTAGCACTGTCCCTAGTACTGTCCTTTCTGCCCTTCTGTCCCTAGTACTGTCCTTTCTACTTTCACAGACGATACACATTTGAAATGAAAGACGATTGAAGTGTATTTTTTTCATTTTCCTGTTTCAGATCTGAACATGTTCTGTGTGATTTTTGTTAATATTTCTTGTATATAACCTTATCTGAAAGTGACTTCAGTTTATAATGGCATATGAATCCTGCCATATTTACCATAGATGTGCTGAAATTAATCGCTGATTTAATTATGATCCTATAACATTAATAACCCCTTGATTCAAAGACCTGCTGTTTCTTGATCTTTTGAGGGGTCTCTGTACCTAAGAACAAATTCTTACAAAGAATGCTTTGAATGAATGTTATTTTTCTCCTTTAGGAATGTTCTATTCATCTTTTGTTTTAAAGGCTCTGTAACTTATTGGCACTGCATAAAAATTCCATTATTGCAGAGTGTGTTCTCTTTGCCCCTCTGCTGCATCCTCTCCTGAAGTTATGAGAGATGTGAAACACATTCTGAAAATTCATTCCAAGCTTTAAAACTTATTATATCCAGGAGAGACAGACTGAAGACTGCTGAGGTCTGGGCTGAAGTACTCCAAGCAGAAATCTATACTCCATTAGGCTCTCTAACACCATGACCTTAATTTTCCAGATATTTTGCCCTTTAAATTGAAAGTAGTGTTTTAATACTATTTAAGTTTGTTGGAGGGGCTTGTAATATCACAGACTTTGGTTGTGAAACATTTGAAACAAATGAAAAGTAAAATAGCAACTGACTTACGGCTTACAGTTGTGTGTTTAAGTTCAAAATATCTGATGGTGTAATGATATGCATGAGGCACAGCTGGTTGGTGGTTTCATAAGGAGTTGCTGATGCTGCACACGACTCTTTCGTTGGGTTCTCTTGGAGCCGCTGAAGAGTTTTTGATTAGGAGCTGTTGTTAAGTTCTCAGAAGTTGGGAAATTTCCTCTGCTGTGGTTTAGGTGAACTGATTCTCTCCCCAGACAATAGCTGCTGAGTTATCTTGCTTCAGCAGACAGAGCACGAGGTATGCACTGCACCAAAACCCTGGATCCAGAAACCCAGAACTGTATTTGTAACCGGGCTGGGGAGATGACTCAGTAAGTGCTTGCTTTGCAAATGGGAGGACCTGAGTTTGTGTCTCCAGAACCCATGTAAAAAGCTGGGCATGGTGGAGTGTGCTTGTCCCAGAGACAGTGAGGTGGGGGTGGAAACAAAGTGCATCCCTGCTGCTTGCTGGCCAGCTAGTGTAGCCTACAAGGCCAAGTTCCAGGCCCATGAGAAACCCTGTTTCATCCAGTGCCTAAATAAAGGACATTGAGACTATAATTCATGATTCTAGAGAAGCTAAATAAGAAGGTGAACCCAAAAAAAAACATATAAGCATCCTCCTGAATATTAACCTTCATCAGGCGATGAAAGAAGACAGAGACAGAGACCAATATTGGAGCACTGGACTGAAGTCTCACGATCCAAAGGAGGAGCAGAAGGAGAGAGAGCACGAACAAGGAACTCAGGACCGCGAGGGGTGCACCCACACACTGAGGCAATGGGGATGTTCTATCGGGAACTCACCAAGGCCAGCTGGCCGGGGTCTGAAAAAGCATGGGACAAAACCGGACTCGCTGAACATAGCGGACAATGAGGACTACTGAGAACTGAAGAACAATGGCAATGGGTTTTGATCCTATTGCACGTAATGGCTTTGTGGGAGCCTAGGTAGTTTGGATGCTCACCTTAATAGACCTAGATGGAGGTGGGTGGTCCTTGGACCTCCCACGGGGCAGGGAAACCTGATTGCTCTTTGGGCTGAGGAGGGAGGAAGACTTGATTGGGGGAGGGGGGGAAATGGGAGGTGGTGGCGGGGAAGAGGCAGAAATCTTTAATAATTAAATAAATTAATTAATTAATAAAAAAAAAGAGAAACCCTGTTTCAAACAAAATGTGGAAGGTACCCGAGGAATGACACTGGAGTTGTCTTCTGAAACCATACACATGTACATACATGTTCATTGGCACATCCATGCATGAAACAAACACATAAACTCTCTTCCACACACACACACACACACACACACACACACACACACAAGGCAGGGATGAAAGTCTTGTTCTTTCATTGGTAAATTGGGTCAGTTTTATATAATATGCTCATTGAAAATGTATGCATTTCTGAAGTAATTGATATAACAATCCAATTAATATCCTAAAGGTAAACAACTGAACTGAATTCCTTAGGGGAACGATCTATTTTCTACTGTAAAATGTTTACATGTTTAGAACCTAAGTTGGTCATTTACTCTTTCCTTTAGGTCAAGGCTCATGAATGGATGATGTAGCATTATTTATTAACCCACAGAAGTTTAACTTTTTTTTTGAGACGTTTCTCTGTGTAGCCCTAGCTGTCCTGGAACTTCCTCTGTAGACCAGGCTGGCCTCAAACTTAAAGAGATTTGCCTGCCTCTGCCTCCCGAGTGCTGGGATTAAAGGTGTGTGCCACTACTGCCCGGCTCAGAAGTTTAACTTTTATATTAACATATGATTATAAGTCATTGTGGTTATGCACTAGCTATTAAGGCCACAATATAACTTCAGCAGTTTCCTTTTCATGGTAGTTAAATGCCAACAAAGTCACATGTCTGTTTTTTAATTTTTAAAAATTTATTTATGTATTTTATCCATATGAATGATCTATCTGCATTCTGCATGTATACCTGCAGGCTAGAAGAGGGTATCAGATCCAATTACAGATGGTTGTGAGCCACAGTGGTGTCTGGGAAATGAACTCAGCACTATGGAAGGACAGAGCTCTAAACTCCTGAGCCATCCTTCTAGCCCCACAAATCTGTTTTAATAGCTCTTGTCTAATTTGCTAAAGGGCATTCTTTAACATAAGGAAGCAATCGTAGGGCCTGGAGAGGGTCAGGCCATGAACACCGGCTTCTCTTCCAGAGAACTCGGGTTTAATTCCCAGAACTTACATAGGGCCTCATCCTGCTTATAACTCCAGTTCAAGGGGTTCCAGAGCATCTTCTTGTCTCCATGGCACAAAGAAGCAGCAGTCAGGTGCAGAGGCAGGTGGATCTCTATGAATTTGAGGCCAGCCTGGCCTACAGAGTGGGTTCCAGGCCAGTATATGTAGTGAGACCCTGTCTCAAAATAAATGGAATGGAATGAAGAAATGATTATAGCTATATGATTCAGAGCGCTTGCTGTCCAGTTGCAGCAAAATTACAGATTAACTTATTCTTGTTGGTGTTGGTGATTTGGGGTGCCCCACTGCTTCTCCACTGCTTCAGTGGAGAGATCCTTGTTTCAGTTGGAACCTATTCAGCTGACATTGGATGCACTGAGTTTCCAGGTCACTGATTTTTTTTTTTTTTAAGAGCTTGTTTGAGACAGGATCTTACTCTGTAGTCCTCCTGCCTCACACTTCTGATGCCATCGGCCATTGGTCTGCTCTCTCACTGTGTCCACTCACACACTCGGGTGCGAGTGGTCACTTGCTAGTCCAGCACAAGAGAAGCCGTCACCGTTGCTGAGAGAACAAAGCCCCTATGCAGTATAGTGCCAGGAGGAACTGGGCTTGAGAGCAGTGCCGGTCTCTGCGGGAAGCACTGGATGGCTCTGAACTTTTGCTTGGATTTACATTTGTATTTTTAACAATGCCGTCTAAAATCTTATTTTTTCAGAAGTCATTTCTGATTTTTTTTTCCTTAAGGCCTTTCTGTAAACTATGTCAAGTGGTAGTAAAATCCTTTTGACTTTCCTGATGCAGTCTGGGTATGTCTGCACGTGCAGAGAGGAAACCCTCAGCCAGCACACCGTTTATGCCATCGGTGCACTTGGACATTTCCTGCTTAGGGATTAGGTGTCCTGCCGTGGTCAGACACCAGTGGTTCATAGGTCAGCAATTATCTGAGACAGCAGTTCCTGACCCCTGCCTTGGAGGATTCTTCCTGAAAGGCTAGCGCCCCCCACTCACCCCTCTTGGTATTGTTTATGAGGTGTAGACATATTGTCTCCCTTTCAGAGTCTGCAGAGACAGGCACACATGTGTGTTCACGCACCAGCTCACTACTGTGGGAAGAGACATATCAGGCTGACCATTGTAAAAATCATGGGAAGCTGCCTTTTTTTTCTGGAAAGATTCCTGTTTTTAGCCTTTTCCTTTGGTTGGTTGCCACAATATATTCCACACTTACGGCCGTCTTTTCCATTGTTGCACGCAGGTAAATGACTGCAGACATTATAACAGAATGATTTCAAGACTGTGGATTTCAGAGGCAGATTGTTTGGGTTCATAATCTAGCTTTGCCATTACTGGCTGTGTGACATTGGCGTAGTTTTATTTCTAAATTTCAGGTGATTATAGAGCCTGCTTCAAAGGACTGCTGTGTCAAATGAGTCTAACATGTATAAGATTCTTACTGTATTGCCTGGTTCATAATAGGGGCTTTGTTAGTATTGCTTTTGTCATTACTACACTAATATTTATATTCCTTATATAATATATATTGCCAATAAAAACTGCCCCCAATTCATCAGTTGCCTATTATTAGCTTTCTTATTTCTGCCTTAATATATACACATAATGCATACATATGTGCTTTCTTATTTATTAAAATTTCCTCGGAGCCAGGGACATAGCACAGTTGATAAAGTTGATAAAGCCTGGCATGTACAAAACCCTAGGCTAAACCCCCAGCACTGCATAAACAGGGCATGGTGGCTCATACTTGTTATCCCAACACTTGGGAGGTAGAGACAAGAGGAGAGTAGTTCAAGGTACACAGTGAGTTGGAGGCCAACCTGGGCTGTATCAAAAACTGAAAAATAAACAAACAAACCCTAAACAAATAGACAAAACTGTCCTAGTTCATCAACTTCAGTTGCATATCAATTTATCAACCACCTATGTTGTGGAATTTTGATCCATTTAGCCAATGACCTTTGGGCAGCAAGCCCTAGGGTGTGGTTTTGTCTGCCTATTGACTGCTTAAAAGCTGATGGGGAGGAGTTGAGCACTCTCACACTTTCTCTCTCTCTCTCTCTCTCTCTCTCTCTCTCTCTCTCTCTCTCTCTCTCTCTCTCCTCTCATTTTCTGAGACAGGGTTTCTTTGTAGCTTGAGCCTGTCCTGGAACTAGCTCTTGTAGACCAGGCTGGCCTTGAACTCACAGAGATCGGCCTGCCTCTGCCTCCCGAGTGCTGGGATTAAAGGCGTGCGCTGCTACTGCCCTGCTCTCGTGCTTTCTCAACTGGGAGGTTGAACTGCAGCCCCCATGGGCAGAACTTCAGGACACAAAGCTAGATCACAGCAGCATCTGATTTGTATCAGTGAGTGTTTAACCACATTTTATACCTAAATGAATTCTTGAGACCCTTTAACAGACTCATGTGGTTTCATGTAACAGGCTTTTAAGTGGTCACATACGCAGACCATGCCCTAGGGCTTACTGCCCCAAAGATCATGGCTAAAGGGATCGAAATCCCACAATATACATGTTCATCAGTTTTGCATCTGTTTTTCTTGTTAAACAGTAATATCTAGGATGCAATAGAAAGTAACTTATTATATCAAAAGTTCGGAAAACTCAGGTTACATGAAAATAGACAGCAACAGATACCAGCATTTGACATGGATGTTGGAATTACTGATAGTAATATTAAGGAATACACTTGAAACGAAAGACTCTGAATGTCTCAGCAGAAAAATGTAAAGAATAAACAAATGGAATTTAAATATTGAGACAAACCAATCAAAGTCGAGTATATAGTCAGGCTTGATTTGATTCTAGCTCAGTAGTTAAGCAGTGGTCCTTCATTGCTAGTGTGTTGTGTCTCCCCTTGAATCACATCCCGAGCACAGAACAGTGTCTTCCCTAATTTTGTGTGTTATCCTCTTTATTCTTGGTGTTGTGCAACTGTGAGTTGGCTACTGATGTGTACCTATTTTCATTAATGTGTCGTCAAACCTGTGGGTCTTTTCATGGAAAATTCATGCTCTTTATACTCAGAAGGATTTATTTGTATTATCTCTGTCATAATATCTTCTTTATCATTTTTCTCTGTTTATTTTAACTCCAGTAAGGTAAATGTTAGACCTTCTGAACCAATTCTTTAAAATTTCTTATATATTCACTTTCATTTTCTATCTTTTTTTGTCATTTATTCTATTCTTGAAATTTGTCTTCTAATTCTTTAGCCTTCTAGTTTTAAACTTTTGGGCTCCCTGCACTGAGAGGAAGTGAGTTTTAGTAGTCTGTGGCACAGAGGGTAGCTTTAGATGGTTGTAATTGTGCCATGTATTTCAGAGGAGGAAGGAGAGAGGATGTTTGTAGAGACAGATGTGCTTACTTGGATTTGAATGGAGTGTATACACATGTTGAAATATACTTAATACCCAATTAGTGTGTTCAGATTTATGTCAGTTCAGAACTAAATACATCTTTCAAAGTTTTCTTTCTAGTTTCTGACTTATTTGTTGTAGATGACGAGGCCTCCTTTAGCTCTCAGAGGATACCTTATGGCTATACAGCTCTGGTTCTGTCCTTTGTCTGTGTTGATTTCCATTTCTTACTTGTTTTGTTTTCTCTCATTTTTGAGTCTTTCATAAAACTTTGAGTTGCTCTTGACTGTACTTTCTACTTAAAATTAGAGTATTAAAATTTCACCATAAACAGTATTAAATAGTGCAGGGACCAGATAATCCCTGGAGGGCAATAGGGGCATGAGTGTGTGCACATCTTTCTCCTTGGGTCAGACAGTTTTACCAGTGAGTGTTCTAGGAGACAAAAAGGGGAAGAGACATGGAGGCTGTCAATACAGTGCTTTGCTTTTGGCTTTAGATATACTTGAACCTAAAGTTAGGACCTGTCTGGAAGGGTAGACAGTGGGGGAAGGGTAATGATTGCTTTTTTATGCTTTTCATAGTAAGTTAAAACTATTTATTATGTTGCCATGATGAGATGCTTGACAGAAGCAACTTTATGGAGAAAGACTGACTTTGGCTCACAGTTTCAGGGGGATTTCAGTTCATCATCACAGCAGAGGAGAAAGTATGGCACCAAGAGAGGTGGCTACTGTTCGCATGGTGGGGACCAGAAGGCAGAAAATGATTAGGACAGAAACAGAAGAGGATATGATGTTCAAATACCTATCTCTAGTGACTACTTCCAGTAGCCAGAGTATTTCACATCACCAGTGCTGCCAATCAAAGAATAAACTTTGGAAATATGAGCCTGTAAAAAGACATTTCAGATTTAAACTGTAGCAAAGCTCAGTAACTCAGTGCCTGGGCCTTGCGTGTTTCCTGTATGGAGTTGAGTCTTAGAAGGGAATGTATGAAGGTACAGGACACTCTGTTAAGACTGAGGGCAGAGTAAACTCTTAGGAGCAGTCATGGAGGATGCCCATGCTCTGCTGTCTCTTCCTGTGTAAATGAAATGCTGCTGTTGTTTTTCCAAAGCTCATTGTTGTTCCAGGTTTAGGGATCGGTTTCTATGTTTTCTTTTCCCTCAGATGTGCTTGGGGAACTCAATTCATTACTCCAGGGTAATACCATTCTCTTTAATCCCTAAGTATTTACCCAGAGAAACTGAGGGTGCAGCATCCGTCCTCTGGCAGCCTCTTCAGGGAACCTAGTCTTCAAATGCTGAACAGGACCTCACAGAGATGCTCTTTCATTTCTGATGACTACAGATTAGTGTTCTCTAATAATAGTGATTTCATTTTGGTGGATCATATATTACTCAAAGCAGCACAATGCAATGCCCATTGGAACCACAGTTATCTAATTGTTCTCAATGAAAGATAATTTTATAGGTCAGAAATTTGAATTCTTGGAAACAAACTGAATATAACCATTTTTATGCTTGAGAACAGAGATTTTCAATTAATATTAATGAAATTAATATTGTTTTACACACACACACAGACACACATACACACATACATACTACACCACACCACACTTTGAGCAAGTTTGAAGAAATAGCACACTGTGGATAGGGTTAAATTCTTAAATTTCTATTTATTTTAAGCCATATGCTCCACAAATAGCCTAGAGTTCATAAGACACTACAGTATGGGTCTTAATATTCTGGTCAGTAGGGTGTAGTTTGAACCCTTTGTAGATTCTAATGGAAGTATTAGAATGTCTCTTCAGAAGAATGTGGGCCTATACATTTGTGTGTGTATATTTTTAGAAGGTTCAGTTCCTAGGCATAAACATGGCTCCCTAGTTCTAAAGCTTCTCTGTTTGGAATTATCTAGCTTTGCTGACATATTTCACTCAGCATGCTTGGACAAATATCATCAACTGCACAGCAGACATTCTGCCCTTCCTCTCTCTAAGTAGAATTAATAAAGAGTTGCTAGAAAAAGAATGTAATAAATAAAGCCCATAAATAAATAAAGCCCACGAGCAAAACTGTGAAATAAATGTAACTTCATCTTGTGTATGGGGATTAAAAGTCTTGGGACATGGTGGGTGGCAAGATGGCTCAGTAGATGACGGACTAGCTGCCAAGCCTGATGGCTTGGGCTTGAATCCTGGACCCCACATGGTGAGATGTGGGAAAGAAACCCCAAAAGTTGTCAGGGTATATGACTTCCATGTGTGTGCTGTGGTACACCCATGCGCACATGACATAAGTCAATAATTGTTAAAGTTAAAACTACCAGGAGTTTTTTTTTTTATTCTTTTTTGGTGTGTAGTTGTGTTCATAGTCAATATATGTGGGACTGGGAGAAATAGATTTGTTCCTGGTGTGTCAGGTGCCATTGTCCTTCATGGAGCTGCCCTAGTCCTTGACAGGTTGGTACTTTAGCAGCTGCTGATACTCTGGCTACCTCCATTTCTGTGAGAGAGCCTCATTTCACTGTTATTATGCCCTACTGCTCTGTACAAGTGCCATCTGGTAGACCCGAGCCACAGCTTTGTTGGAAGGGTTTAGAATACTCTGGTGAACTTCAATGTTCCTTCCCTTTGTCCTTTTATGCTTTTTATCTTTCCTTCTATAAATATTAAGTTCTTTTTGTGAGACAGGATATGTTCATGCGGAGAACACAATGGTGAGAGAAGCTTCTATGTTTGGCTATGTGTGGTTGGTCCTAATTCTTCTAGGACCTTCCTCTAGAGGTAGCTCTATACCCCGGGGCACCATCAGTGCCCTCACTGGCAGCCTTACTCTTGCTCCTGATTCTTGTAGATTTAGTATTAACTGCTTCTTACTCATTTTTGTTATTATCATCTACAGTTTCTCTTCTGCCCAGGATAACGGTCACAAACATAAATTTTCTTGTGCATTTTTTCTTTTGCCCTGGAACAACCAGTGTTTTCTTCTTCTTAAATAATCATATAAACATGCAAATAATAAAGCACAATTTATGTTGTTGATATGTTTGGGCCATTGTTTTGGAGCTAACATCATGGTAAAATAGTGTTAATGTGCAAAAATCACCCCAAAGTTTAGACTTTGGATCTTTGAAAGATGTCTTAATAATAGGGACAATTTTAACAGATAAAATATAGGCTTAAGCATTCAAAATGCTGTTAGTGTTCTTTCAAGACCAGACATCAATCTCAGAAATCTGTGTACAAACATGACGAAACTGATAAAATCACAAGGTGCTTTTATTTTCTCTTTTTTATGAATGTGAAACATTTGCATATTATTACAATAAGTTGCACAGTCGTTGAAGCAAAAGCTATATATTGTTAATGGTGCAGTTAAAAATGGATGCACCACTTCCTTATTTCATTGGAGTTATACAACCATCTTTTGAAAAAAATCTCAACCCTAGTATATTTACAGTTGGCTCAGCGAGTCCATAGTCTGTATGCTACAGGTCACCCTTTTCAATGTCCATGGCAGACGTCTCTGATTGACAGCAGCCTCTTTCTGATTGTGGGCAGTCTCACTCCCTCTTCAACATCATGATCCAGTTTGTTGCTAAAACTGAGCGTAGAGTCTAGATGAACGTTATTTGCTGTTTAAACTTTAGTCATTAGACTTGTGTGTGTGTGTGTGTGTGTGGTGTGTCAGCAGAAGACACAAAGACTTTGGAAGAGGGAATTTACAAGCAGAATAAGATGGTGGTTAGGCAGGGGATAGTAGTCTTCTTTGGTCCATGACTCTGTGTGCTATCCAGTCTCAGTTGCATCTGCTTTACCACTGTAAAGGTTGGCATAAGCCTCATGCAAATGAGTGAGCAGGGCTCTGTTACTTAAAGCCTGGCTTGTAAGCATGGGCCACGGGTCAGATTTGGCTCCTAGACCACAGTTTATAGACTCTTTGTTTAAATTACTGTTACTCAGAGCGTCTCCCAGGCGTGGCGTTAGCAATATTATTACTTGTCTGCTTAGGAATATAGATTCTTGGGTCGCAGTTTACAGTTTCAGAATCTGGGAGTGGGGCCTGGGGCTCTGCGTGTTTTTTAGCTGGTGTGGTGCTGGTGCCCGGTGAAGTTAGAGAGCCCCTACTGGAAAAACATTCTTTCTACTTTCGAAACCCATGGAACTCAGCTGTGAATCTACCGAGTTATTTCTCTTATAGTTAATCTTGAATCACCTCTTCTATCTTAAGTTTTCTGTTTTTTCTTGTGTCACATTTGAAAATTTAAGTTTTGCTATAATATTATTTATAAAATTATTTATAATACAGTATATCATGGATATATGATAGCAAAAAATTTCACAGCCATTTGGCACAGCCTTTTCAATAGTTCATAAATAAATCACGTCTGTAGTTTTTTTAAAAAGGAAGATTATTCGCCCTCTGAATCAATCTTATTTCTGAGGTATTTTCACATCTCTGTAAAACTGTGAATTATTCTATCAAAACCCAGGGTTTTTGCCACTCTCCTTGAATGTAAGCCACTAGTAAAATATGGCAGAATGACTCTGTGTGACTCCCAAAGCAGTTCATAAAAGGCCACGCAGGCGCTCACCCAGTTGAGGGGCACTGGCTGTGGCCACGTCACGTGTGTCTGGAACCGCGTGCCGTGAAACGTGCTGTGGCCTCAGCTCTGGAGCGGTTTTCTTCTCTCAACCAACATAGGGTGCCATCTTGAATAGGGCCTCTCCCCCGTACCCTCAGATACCTGCAGCCATCCTGGAGCTCTGAGCTGAGGAGAGCGCTTCCGGAGTGTGGGAGCAGAGGCGCAGCTGGTGTCTTAAGCTCCTTTTAAGCAGCAGTTGTAACCGGATCCACAATTCCAAGATGTTTTTCATCAACGTCTTCCATGTCTTGTGTATCGCTTTTCTTTCACCCTCTTTAATCTTTCATGTATTTTTCTCTCAGTATTATTTTATCAGAACAAGAGAAGGAACAATCTGTAGGCTTGTTGGTTTTTACCTGTTGAGACATTTTAGGTTCACTAATGGAAGTTTTAACCTTATTCATTTCCCCTTCTACTTTCTGCCAATGAATTGTTCTCAGCCCAGTTGCCAGAGATGAGCACTAGGCTAATTTAAGTTTCTCTCTCTCTCTCTCTCTCTCTCTCTCTCTCTCTCTCTCTCTCTCTCTCTCTCTCTCTCTCTCTCCTCTCTCTCTCTCTCTCCTCTCTCTCTCCTCTCTCTCTCTCCTCTCTCTCTCTCTCTCTCTCTCTCTCTCTCTCTCTCTCTCTCTCTCTCTTTTATTATCAGAAATGCTTTGAAGTCATAAGTTTCCTCTGAGGACAGCTCACACCTGTCTTGTAAGTTCATTAGAAACATGCTCTTCGTTGTCTTCTTCAGCATCGAGAAGTTCAGTTTCAATTTTATTTTCATCAAAACATTTTGGAAAGTGTTTCTAAGTTTTCAAACACTTGGTCTTTCTTTTTTCTTAGAAGTGGTGATGGGTTCTTCCATTTTTGAACAGGTAAAACAAGTGCATATTTATCTCATAATTCCAATTATTTTCTCACCAAGGCTTTCTCTTTTTTCCTTACTAGTAAATTTGATTTTACCTTAGCAGACTTTTGACTTTCCTGGATCCCATTTTGGCAGTTTTGCATCTACTGCTTTCCCATGCCCAGTCTTCTTACTTATGATCCCTTTCCTAAAGCCTAGGTGCAAAGGCAAATAGTTTAGCATTTCTTTGTTCCAGTCTCTGAAGATGCTTTCCTCACTAGTATTACATATTCTCATCCCATGTCCAGGTTCTCTCTTCGTTCAGGCGCAGGGAGGCCTGCACACTTCCCAGCTCCTCTGTGGCCAGGGAGAGCAGCATGTCCATAAACACCCAGCCCTGCCGGTCCTCTCGACTGGTGCACTTGCCTGCCCCCCTTGCCATTATAACAAATCACCACCAACTGAAATCAGCATGAACTTATTATCATACAGTGTTGGAGGTCAGAAATCTGAAATCAATTTCATTGGGTCGAAGACAAGGTGTCAGCAGGGTCCAGGCTCCTTCTAGAGACACTCTGGGTAAATCAACTGCCCGACCACTTGCAACTTCTGAGAGCTGCATGAATTCCCGAGGCCACAGCCTCCTTCTACATCTTTAATGGATCTGAACCCACATCCCTCCGATGCTCTTGTCATTGGATCTCCTGCTGGACTCTGGGTGGGAATTTCTTAGATGACTTCTTCTAAGGGTCCTTGTGGTTACTCAGGACCTATCCAGGCCATCTTATTCATCTTGTGATTTACAGCTCAATCACATAAACAAAATTCACATGTTCAGGGACTAGACCATGGCTGTTTCAAGGGTTCATGGGTCTATAGTAGTGATTCATAGATCTCTCAAGGTCAACATTTTCCTAGGAAGTATTTGTTCTGAATCTTACCCATGGCTCTTTATCACCGACCCTCTGTCTATACTTTGGCTAAGGAAAAAAGTTGTGTTCTGACTCTGAGACCATAAGAGCAGTTAAAATGCCTGCTCACGTTCTCAAGGTCGTATTTGTCTCTGGGCTTCAGAAACTAAGAGAAATAATTGGATTGAAGTTAAGCAAAAAGACCGCACTTACTTTTCCAGTTTCCGTCTTCCTGGATACACAGTAAATTAGTATTTACTGAATCAAGGACATTTTGTACAAAGTAAAGTGAGACTTTAGCAGAAAATTCGCTTCAGTGACTAAGAACAAGAACTCTGGAAAGAGACTGTTGGTGTTCAAATCCTAGTCATTGTTTACTACCTGTGACTTTGGGGCAAGTCACATAGTCACACTGATTTAATTTTCTTATCTAAATAATGGGGATAATGATATTAATCCCAAATAATATTATAAATATTGCATTAAGGAATGTTTTTCATTTATTTTCTTTTTTATGTGTCTGTATGGTTTGGGTCACATGTGTGCCATGGTGTTCTGCTCCTGGAGATTAGAAGAAGGCTTGAGAGAGCTGAGTCTCTCCTCTCACACATCATGTGAGCCTGGGACTTAACTCCAGCCCTGAAGCTTGACAATAGGCACCTTCACCCACTGAGCCAACCCCGCCCCGGCTAAGATTACATATAATGAGTGTTAAGAAACTGCCTGGTATGTGTTATTTTTATAAGTAAACTAAATAGGATTATGTTCAAATTTGTTTTCCATGTGTTTAGGTGGGTAGGATAAAGCAACATCTTACTGGCCTCGAACTCATGTTCCTCTTGATTTAGCTTCCCAAATGCTGGGATCACAGGCATGTATAACTAGCTCTTTGTTTCCCACAGGTCTCATTTTTTGTACCCTTTGTTTTCTTTTTGATTCAGTCTGGATGCCTTTTGAAAAACCTTGTCATTTGTGTGTGTGTGTGTGTGTGTGTGAGAGAGAGAGAGAGAGGGGGGTGGGAGGGAGGGAGACAGACAGGAAGAGAGAGAGACAGAGATAGAAGGACACAGAGAACATGAGCACACACACTGCAGAGCACATATGGAGGCCAGAAGACAACTTTATGGAATCGGGTTCTCCCCTTGGCATCTGGGGATCAAGCTTGGGCTGTCAGGATTGGGTGGCAAGTGCCTTTACCCACTGAGCCGTCTCTCTGTCCCTGGATGAACATTTAATGGGCTACTTTCCTAACATCAGCTCAGTCTTGCTCTTCTGGCTATTAGACTCATCCCTTCCAGCATCTGCAGTGGAAGTTTCTCAGATCCTGTTCTCTGTGAACTGAGGTTCCTTGCGTGTGGCTTCCCTTAGGTAGGCATCCATTGCTCACTTTGCCTGTGTCTTACTAACAGCCTTTTGACTGTCATGCAAAACCTTTGGAATGATTGTTAGACCACTTAGCCCATCCTGAACCAGCAAGGCTTTCAGCTTTCTCAGAGACCTGCAGCAGAGATTTCCTGCCTTGGAAAAATCTCTAGATTCATGGCCTTCTTTCATTCTATAACTATGAAGTCTTCATAAAACTGTTTCCATGTTGGAACATTTTTTTGGGGGGGGTAGGTAGGCTGAATATGCTCCTGGTTCACTGCCACTCATATTTGGCTCAAGAATAATCCCATATTCCTTTGAGATAAGAGTTGTGTTTGCTTCAAAACTTTTTTATTTTGATAATTTTTTCTAATCATTTTATTGTCAACCAAATTTCTCTTGTTTTTAGCTCCTTGAGTCAAGGTCTGTCTCATATTTAGTATCTGGAGTCTCAGTTGATAAGTTTATATTCCTTCATGTTTATTTTTGTATTTGGCTTCTTATTTTAATGACAGTTGTGTGTCAGACATTCTCTTTTGCAGGAATGGCACAACCATCCAAGGTAATATTCCCTTAGAGGAGGATCATATTTATCTCTGCTGTCACTTATGGACATAACTGATCCAGGATCAAGTTTATGGACTGAGAGGGATTGTCACATCTGCCATAGTAGTACATCCTTCTGAGTTCCACCTCATTGTAGTGGGCTTACCCAGGGGCTATCAGAAACATCTGTCTACCAGCTGCTTCTTCCCACTGTGACCTGGTGATTCTGCCCTTTGCAGTTTTCCTCTTGGGTTGCCTTCTTAGTTGTTCTCAGCAGACTGGCTAGTCTGGATTACTGTGCTGCACCTTCTGATGTCACTTTCTTTGTGAAATATTCTGACCGCCTAGGTAGAAATAGTTGCCTTCACCGCAATCTCTTGGGAATTTTATAGCATTTATTACAATGATGTGCACTTTAGTTATCTGTCCTCACTCTCCTGCCTCCACAAACAACCTTCCAAGATTGTGATTTTCTTAGTTGTATTTGGTAGTTTAAAAGATCTTCCAAACCTCTTTTTAGGGAACCTTGGAAGTCACAAGGCCATTAGTTTTCTTTATAGGTGATTTCACATTTTCAAATAGAATCTATAAATTTGTCTTAATATAATTTTTTATAACTCAGAAACCTATCCCCCTGCCTGTTTTTATTCTTGAGGGCTAAGTTTCTGAGCTAACCTACAAAGATGATTTAATCTATCATTGAGCTAAAATGAAATGTTAAAAAGTTGTGTAGAATATACTAGTAGTATTGTAGTAATTTATATTAAGAAACATCACATTTATATTAAGAAACATCACAACTTAAATAACATTTAAAAATCTTGAGTGTCTGATTTTAAAAAAAAGCAATCTTGATTTCAAGAGGTAGAAAAAACTAGAGATGTAAGAATTTGGGGGGATGTTTTGGGTCTATAAGCATCTGCAGAGGCTGATAGCACTATGTCTATTGGAATGTAGTGCTAGTTAGATTACTAATTCCATTTTGGTTGATGGTATGAGTAGTACTATAGATAAGTTAGCATTCAGGAGTGGTGCCTCATTGTGACCACAAGCGAAAGCACAGAAGGGAATGCTTCCTACAGTGTCACTTAGCATTCTGAAGTGAGGTGGTCAGAAGAAGCTGAAACAACCATCAGCATTGTTGGTATTTTATTTATAAAATAAATAAAAATACAAATAAAAATATTTGTATTCCATTTTATTGTACGGAATTAGCTGGTTGTGTCAATGAAAGAGAAGCCAGGCATTGAGTAGGCAGGATGAAGCCCCAGGTTCCTCATTCCTGGCAAGTAGAGGCTATAGAGTGCTTAGCTTCATAATTTCCCCCGAAGACTTTGGACTTCTTGCTTACTTTGCTCAATAGTCTTGAGTAAGTTGCAGAAGAAAGTCATAGTACACACAAACAAGTGATGTACACCATTATTAAGAGACCATTGTTAGTAACTAAAGGATCATGATCATTTAAAGAACAGGAAATGAAGAGAATACATGAGTCACATCACTTCATTTCCTTCCCAGCTGGAGCCCTTAAAGTCTTTGATGTAAAGAGCAGCTTATTCCTAAACTTAGGACACTGAATATAAAAAGTAGTTATGAGCCCCAGTAAGAATAAGGGGACATAGGGAAGTAGTTGGTAGTGTATCTAAAGCAGGCCATAGGCAAAATTTAGTCACAGGCTGATAGTGGCTTGCCACTTACTTAGCAAAGTTGCCTGGAGTCTGGGAGACAGGGAACAAGCATGTACAAGCACATAGCCCAGTACAGAAAAAAAGCTTAATAATTAAAGTTCTATTAGGTGTAAGATCCAGGTATGTATGGGCAGGTGCCCTTGGAGGCCAGAAGAGAGTGTCAGGTTCCCTGGAGCTGGGGGTACAGTTGGTTTTGAGTTTTAAGTTTTGAGATAGTTTGATTTGGTCTGATTCAGGTGCTGAAAACTGAACTAAGGTTCTCTGGAAAAGCAGCAAGAACCCTTACCAGCTCAGCCACCTCTCCAGGCCCTCTTTAGTAATATCTTATATGTTAGACTTAAGATCATACATTGAAAAACCAGAAGCTCAAGGAGTTCTTAAGTGAGAGTCCAACAGCATTCTGAATACTTGGCTGTCTCTGTCCACAACACTATTACCTGAAGACCCTTTGTGGCTATTTCAGAAAAGTTTTCCCTCCAGTTTTTTCCAGTGAAGCCACACTATCCTTCAAGATTTAGATCAAATACTACTTCCCTTATAAGCTCCTTTTTTTTTTGCTGTTGTTGAATTGTACTATGATGATGGACTCTATAAAATAATCCCACACTAGCTCAGAATTGAATATAATAAAGGGTTATTTATTTAGGGGTAGACTCACAGATCACAGTCCTCTGCACGAATGGGGAACAGGAACTGAATCTAGAAGCTGGGAAGAAAGAGAGAGAGAGAGAGAGAGAGAGAGAGAGAGAGAGAGAGAGAGAGAGAGAGAGAGAGAGAGAGAGAGAGAGAAACACGCTTTACATGGCATTTATAGTATAAAAGGCCACTCCCAAGTGGACTGGTATCTTAAAGGCTAGGGGCTGAAGGAGTTCCCACAGGACCTCTCCCTTCTGTTTAAATAAAAGAGTTCTAAGCCTGATACAATACTATATACAATAAGAAAAAATATGAAGTATAAAAATTAGAATTACAACCAGCATAAACAATATCAAACAAGAAACAAATGCCAAATGTTTTAATAATTATCCTATCCTAAGTAGTCTAAGTCTTGTATTAGAAATAGCTTGGCCAAACCATGAGAGGAAAGTAACTATGACTATCTAGTCTTCAACCCCATTGAAGATCTGAGAAGGGCAATAATATTACTTGAGTAGACAGGAAGTACAATCAAGTAACTTCCAAAACATGCAATAAGTTACAGAGACAACTGGCTACCTAGGCAATCACCCAAAGTCTGATTTGTAATGTTGGAGCAGCCAACTTTGGCTAAGGCCTAGAGTAACTGGCAGACCATTTTCAGAGGCAGGAAAAATTTTCAGAACTATCTTACTCTGTCTTGGCAAGGGTTGACAGTCTTTTTTTCTTGTATCTTGCTTGTCCTGTCTGGACACCATGCATTTTGTCAGTGGTTGAGGCATGGGCAGTTCCTTGCCCAAAGGTCAGTTTTGCCAAGAAGAAACCAAGCTCCAAGTGGAGCATCTTCAGTGTTCAACATTCTCTTGGGAATAGGTTGGTACTGCCAGGAGCAATTGTGTCTCACTTCAACAGAACTCTAAGTTATTTAAATGGCATGTTCTACAGTTCTTTGAAGTGGTTGAAGATCTATCTATGCAGAATACAGTCTCTGTGTATCTAAAGAACCTGATTAGTCTAACTATAAGTATGACAAACAAGGATGACTGACTATAGACCTATAATACTTAATACCTATATAGCTTAAAGACTAAGACTTCATATTAGAATATTAAACTATCTTTAAGCAACTGTGCATCAATTGAGGACAATGACCTCAAAATATAAACAATGTAAAGTATCTTGATCAGAGGTAGAAATGTATAGTGCAATGTGATAAATATATCCTAAGATTGTATCAATATACATAATGTCTTAAGCAGAGGTAGAATCATGCATGCATCCAATATGACAAAATAACTTTGCAAAAGTGTACAAATATTGTAGACAGAAATAGGAACCTATTCAATATAATTTGAATTTGTATCAACATACAAGAATCTATACCAATATAAACTGCCTATAAATAATAGCTCACAAGTATTCACTCTATTACTATTATTATTAGTGTAAGTTCACACTAATGTACCTATTATCTCATCCAATTTTCCTTCTTTTTTCAAAGAGATCCCTGAGTCTATATAATTTCCACTCTAACCCCCAACCCTATACCAGTTATAGTCAAGTCCTAATTTATTTCCCTAACCCTGAGGACAAACTTTGTTGGGAGAGGGGACATGATCTTCTAGAACTACTTCCAGCTATCATAGGGGCGATGTTCTTTCTATGAGATCCTGTGAAAGTAAAATGGTAGCTGAGTTTCAAATGGTACCGAAAGTCCTTCTGTATGTGTGTTTCTTTTATGGGTTAATGAATAAAGCTGCTTTCAGCCAGTGGCTTAAAAGAGTAAAGCTAGGCAGGAAATTCAAGCAGAGATGTAGGGAGAGAGTAGGCAGAGTCAGGGAGAAGCCATGTAGCCGCCATAGGAAACAGACTCCTCCACTGGGGCCCACTGAAACTTTGCTGGTAGGTCATGAGGTTGTGATGATGCACAGATTGATAGAAAAGTGTTAATTTAAGATATAAGATCTAGCTAGAAATATGCTTAAACTATTGGCCAAACAACATTACAAATAATATAGTTTCTGTGTGATTATTTTGGGTGTGAGTGGCCAGGAATGAACAAACAGCCTTCAACAACAATATTAGACAGTGTGTGTCCCTGGATGTCATAGAACTCACTGTGTAGACCAGAGTGACTTCTAACTCACAAAGACCCTCCTATCTCTGCCTCCCAGGGGCTGGGATTAAAGGTGTGTACCACCATGCCTGGCCCTTTATGAACTTCTTTTTTCTGCCTTATTGAAAATCATCTCTGCCTTCTTTGAGAAGCAGTAACATGGTACACACTTTGCCTATTTCTTAGCCTTTGCCTTGGATTATACTTAGGGAAATTCTGGCCAGGGTTTTTATATCTCTGTCTTCTATTTCCACAAGGCCAACCACATATGCTTACATAAAATAGATACTAAATAAATCTGAACTGTGAAGAAATGAATGTATATACTGCTCTCTTAATCTTTGTGTTTCAGAAGAAAGTATGAGTAGAAAGGAAACCTGAAAAGTCACTAGAAATAAATGAGGTAATCTACAGGTTTGGGGGTCCAACAAAAGGCTATTTTATTATGAGATTCATTAGTTTGTTGTATTTCTCATCATCACCTAAAGAAAGAGGATTGCTCTTTTAACCTGGAACTTTATTTGAAATAATAAATGATTCATAAAGATGCATGTACATATTGCATTTCATATAAGCAGCTTGCTTTGATCATTTTTTGTGGAATTGTATCTTAAAATCTACACATTACTTACGTTGAAGCAACTTTTGAAATATTCCTGTTTTATAATAAGGGAAGATTATGAGAGTATTAAAGTGTGATCGTTATCAGTCTCTCAATCTACTGGAAAGTGTCTATTTAAGATCTACTTCTAACATAGGCATGATGCTTATAACTGTAACCCTGGCACTCAGGAGGCTGAGGTAGGATTATTGCGAGATCAGCCTGGGCTACATAAGTGAGTTCCAGATACACTTGGACTGTCTGTGTTATTTGGATAAACTTTCATGGATACAAATGTTGTTCAAAGTGTTTATTTCATTAGAAATAACAGAAAGAAACATTGTTCTATATACAGAGTTATGAAGGAAAACAAACTTACATAGGAAGTTTTCATTAAAATAGCTCTTCCTATGGATGTATCCCAGAAGATAAAATTTCATAACCAAATGCCATTTCTTTAAATGATAAATATTGTTTTAATTTTAATTGAACTTTATTTGTGTGTGTGTGTGTGTTGTGTTTACAGATGTAAGTGTGCTGTAGTGGGGATCTGTGCATAGACACAGAAGCCAGAGGGGGCGCCAGTCAATGTAGTCCCTTGAGACAGTTTCTCTCCAAACTTGGATCTAGGCTGGCAGTGATCCTCTTGTCTCAGCCCTGCACAATGCTGGGGTTACAGGAGTGTACAGCATCACCAAACTTCTTTCATGAGTGCTGAGGATTCAAGCTTAAGTCCTCGTGCATGGACAGCAAGCACATTTTCTCAACCAAGCCCTTCCCTAGCCCCAAGGAGAAATATTCTAAGTGTCATCAGACTGTATCATTTAGGTGTGAGCATGCAGTAAGTGGCCTTTGATTGACTGGGATCTTGACAGTTGGAGCTTCTTTTTAGGCAGGAACCCATTCTCCACACTTTGTAGTTTCTTCCCTCTCAAGGAATTGCATGGATTTTCATTTTTACTGCTTTGGCCAAAATGCTTTACTATGCTATTCATTCATTCGTTCACTCATTCATTCATTCGTTAATTTGTTCAATTTAGATAGGTTTTCACCTTGAGGCTAAGACTGGTCTATACCCCAGTATGTAACCCAGGTTGCTCTGGAACTCGCAGTGGTCCTCTTGCCTCGGCTTCTTGAGTGCTGGGATTATGAGCATGAGCCACCATACACTACCTATTGTGTCTTAAAGAATACAGTGCTTAAGTGACCTTTTGAGGTATTTTTTTCATGTTCAATGATTTTAAATCACTTAAACACGACCAAAGTTTTAGTAAGCCAAAGTTTGGGATTGATATATTAAGAGAGTTTTGATCACCCACATTTTTCATCTCTTTGTACATCATACCTTTGTAACCTGATTTACACTGAAATCATTAATGTCATATTACTCCCTCTTATATTGACAAGATCAAAGATCATATGTAAGGTTTCCTTTGTGGGTGCAACAATTCCTTACATAGGGTAGGAATTATGGGACCTGCAGTGAATAAATAATTGAACAAAAAGATGCAGCTATCGTCATGATAACAGTAAAGTTATTCTGGTAATGGTTCTTACAAAATTACCATTGTAACTATTTTTGATTATGTACACTATACTATTAGAGAAAAATATTCTAATAATAAAAATATACAATGCAGAAGTATACAGAAGTCTAAATTCTATGATGCTTACTGAGCCATTCTTCTCAAATCTTTATATACTTGATAATTCTTGTTTTCTGACTAGATCAATGAGTATAGCAAGATTTGGGTGTGGCTGGCTCAGTGAGGTAGGCATGGTACTTGCATGGGTGCTGACGAGGCATGCTGATGTGATGGAATGCTACCTTCTCCTTTTCTCTCCAAAACAGTTAAGCCAGACTTTGGCTGAGTTTTGATAATGTTCATAAGTCTTATATAGTATTTGGAAAATGGGGAAATTATGTGACAAACTTGAGACAAAACTGGGGACTGTATAATGACCTGGGTACCTTGGGAGTCAAGAGATGTAGAGGCAGGCAGCCTGGACAGTGAGTGCGTCTGAGCACTGGGATTGTATGCATTGGCCACTGAGAGGGATAGAGCAGGCAAAAGCAAGATAAACAACAGTATCTAGAAGAGAGTCAGGCAACTCCCACATTTATATCTCAGATCTGATGCTGCTTTGTATCAGTTACGTTTTTTTGTCCTTGTGGTTTAAATGAGAATGCCCCCCCCATAGGCTTATATATTTGAATATGTGGTCCCCAGTTGGTGGAACTGTTTGGAAAGGATTAGGAGGTGTGGCCTTATCAGAGGAGATGAGTCACCAGGGTGGGCAAGCTTTGAGGTTTCAAAAGAGTCATGAGTTTCCAGAGCTTGCTCTATTTCTGCCTCATCTTGGGGATCAAGATGTGAGTTTTCAGGTCTTCCTTTGCTCAGTCATCATAGACTAACTCTCTGAAACTTTAAGCCAAGCTAAATGGTTTCTTTTATAAGTTGCCTTGGTCATGGTGTTTTGTTACAGCAATAGAAAAGTGACTAAGACAGTTCTTCATTTAGACTAGGAAATAGTGAAAAGGAGACCAAGAATGAACCATTCTTGATTTTTATTGGTTAAATTTACATCTGTGAATATAGTTTATATAGTTTATCCTAGATGTCCATTACAGTTATTCATTCATTCTGGGTGCCCATGGTATTAACCTTTCTACTGAGCACTTAATTCTCCTTTCTGTTAAGGTTAATTAATCACATATTCAGACTTATATTTTTCAATATCAATTCAGTCAAACTTGGGGCCATGACTATTATTGGGCAGTAAAAGTGATTTAGTGGGGTAGAGAATGTTGGGACAAGTCTTTTTTTTTAAAGAAAGAATAAAATAGTGCATATCACAAATGCTACAGTAATTTTCATGGAACATTTGTTTCAGTATATATGTGAATATGTATTAGGTCATAATCTAAAATTGCATTTGCTATTATGTATTAGATTATTCTTTTTTGAGACAGGGTTTTGTATCAGATTATATGAGTCTGAGAAACACTTAATTAGACTGAAAGACTGTAGTGGCATTTCATTTGTATTTTAATAAATAAAATTTGTCTGAGGATCAGAAAAGTAAAACAGCCACGCTTGTCAGTCTTACAGACCAGGCAGCAATGACACACATCTTTAATCCCAGTAGCCACACTGGCTTGCCATAGAAACCAGGGGATAGTGGTGCATGCCCTTAATCCCAGAACTATAGAAAGGATAACATGCAGCATGCCAACAGCTTTATATTCATCAGTCATTCCATTCAGTGACTGACAATGGAGGCTCAATGGAGGGCCCACAGCTTGTGAAAAGCAGAACTGGAGCTCTATCTTAGGAACAGGAGGACCAAAGGACAAGGAGGCCAGTGTAGTGGGAGCTGCGGGCTGCGTTCCTGCCACCCAGCTCCAGGCTACCTGGCTAGCTTATGCCCCAAAATAACGACACACAAACTGTATTCATATAAACACTGCTTGGCCCATTAGCTCTAGCTTCTTACTGGCTAATCCTTACATCTTGATTACCCATTTCTATTAATATGTGTAGCACCCCAAGGTGTGCTTACCGGGAAGATTCTAGCCTACATCCATCCTGGGTCGGAGTTTCATCGCGTCTGCCCTGGAGAAGAGTGGCATTGTGTCTGAGCTCACTTCCTCTTCCTCCCAGCATTCTGTTCTGTTTACTCCACCCACCCATGTTCTAACCTATCAGGCCAAGCAGTTTCTTTATTAATTAACCAATGACTTTCCTCTATCATTTCCCCTTTTTTGTTTAAACAAAAAAAAGGGGAAGGCTTTAACTTTAACATAGTAAAATTACATATAACAAAATAGTTATCAAGTAAGAATTACAGTTACAACATTTATATCTATTTTATCTTTTATCATAACAAAGGAAAACAACGGTTAACTATCTATCTATTCTTCAACTCCATCAAAGACTCCAGAAGGATATAATATTACCTAAGTAAGTGAGAAGTAAGCAACTTACAAAACTCTAGAAATCACAGAGACATCTTGCTGCCTGGACAGTCACCCAAAGTTCCTCTGGGGCATCCATCTTCGGCCGACAGGCCCATGGTATCCAGAGTCATTTCCATGAAGCAGGAAATTTCAAAGGCAGTTCAGTCACTATCTGCTGTGACCTGCAGAATGTCTTACAGGCTCTTTCATGAATCAGGAACCCCAAAAGACCATCTCACCTTTAGGCAAGTTCAGCAGTCCTCTCTCTGCGGGTTCTTTGTGTCCAGTTCATGCATCAGTCTAGGCAAGAGCAGTTTCTTGTCCAAATGGCTAACCAACTCCCTAAGGAGCCTCTTCGATGCCCGTCTTCCTCTTGAAGTAGATTGGTGCTGCCAGGAGCAAACATGTCTCATTGTCATGAAAAACCCTAAGTTATTAAAACATTAAATGTCCTATTCTGTAGTCTTTGAAAGATATGAAGAATCTAAAATATATCTATGTACATCTAGAAAATCTAACTAACATGACTACAAGCTTGATTATTATTAATGATTATCCATTAACAAACTATATACATTATATTTTTACATGAACTACACAATCACAATACTCTAATCAATATCAGAAATATATATATATATACATATAACAAAATTGACCTTAAATTTATATCAACAAAGCAAAACTTATACCAATGTAAATTATCCATATCTATATCATATCCCCCTTTAAATGTAAAAGAACATTGATAAACAATATTTGGGAACATGGGTGCAGCTTTTTTTCTCTCCAAACTGCTTCCTGCTTATGGGGGCATTGTTAATCAGGTCTTTCATGGTATAACCTGTCTGCTAGGTTCATCTCAGTTGGCAGTTGAATGAAGTAATTTTCTGAAGGTGTTCACAGCAACCCTTCAAGAGGGCATGGTCCATCATACCATATTGGGATAGAAGCAATCCACAGGGTCTCATCCTCTGTGAAAACAAAGGAAGAAACTCCTTTCCAAAGCTTCATGTCCTTAGATCCAAATTTTAAAGTGAAGGTATTTTCAAAATATCTATGTTGGATTAGTTCAGCAGCATTTATAAACAAATATCTTTTAGCAGCTCTTGCTCCTTCCTCAGCATTCAAACAATTCAAACAGAGCATAATAGCATATAGTATCAAAATTCTCTGTGTATTTTCCATCTTTGTGTGCTTTATTTTAACCTCCATTTTGTTTATTTTTACTTTTATTTTTTGCTTTTTGAGACAGGTTCTCTGTATATCTTTGACCTGGAATAAGTCTGTTGACCAGGCTGTCCTTGACCTTTCAGAGATCCGCCTGTCTCTGCCTCCCAGGCATTGGGATTAAAGGTGTGTGCTACCACACCTTGAAGTCACAGAGGTCAAGCTCCCTCCACCTCCCAAAGGTTGGGATTAAAGGTGTATACTACCACACCCAACTACTTTCTTTCTTCCTTTTTGTTTGTTTTTTACTTTAAGAACTTTAACTTTTAGCCTGCGTATATTTTTAACACATTGTAAACCATTTAGAGGTTTTCTTTGTTTTTGAATCTCTCTTTACTGTATTTCTTTCTCTTTTTCTGACCACATGAGCCTTTAAATTACCAAGCAATATCAGTAAGACTAAAGCCATGGCTTTGGCAGCTGGATCCGGCCCATTCCTTAGCTTTCCAGCCTCGTGGCAGAGGTACTGACTGTAGCCATTTTTATTACTACAACTCTGTGGCAGTTCAAGGTCCCTGCCAGCAAGCAAGCTGTAGCATTGCACTCAGAAAACACACTCAAACACTCTGTAGTCAGATGGCCTGCCTGAAAGAGTTAGAGTTTGCTCTGGCAGGACGGCCCAGAAAGCCGGCATTTTAAAACAGCACAACTTTTTTCCTGCTATGGCCGAAAACCGAAAAGCATGCATTCAGCTTTTCATCAACACCATTTAAGTGTTTTGTAGCAGGACCTCTTAAAACAGCTGCTGGGTTTTGCAGCTAAAGCTGAGTCAGGAAGCCTCTCTTAGATGAGAGTGCTTGCTTGCCTCTATCAAGCAGAGCAGAACCTAGAAATTGATGCTACCAAGAAAGCATGCCTTACTCTATTCTTTCCCAAGCTTTCTCAGGCTTTCTGTGGATTCAGTTGGGCGCCATTCTTTAGTAGGAGCTGCGGGCTGCGTTCCTGCCACCCAGCTCCCGGCCACCTGGCTAGCTTATGCCCCAAAATAACGACACACAAACTGTATTCATATAAACACTGCTTGGCCCATTAGCTCTAGCTTCTTACTGGCTAATTCTTACATCTTGAGGCCAGAACCCACTACTGTACTCCTTCCTTGCACCAAACGACGGAATAGTTGCCTTCTAAGGCTCATTCCAGCTTTGTAAGTTTCAGTAATTCTATGAAGAAATATTTTGTATGTAATCCAATGCATGACTTCATTTGGATACTACCTTTAGTCATATATTTCCATCAGGCACATATAGGTGCAAGTCATGATCCTGAACAAGAGTTCTGGAGTAGACCCAAAGAAGTGTTAAAGGAGAAAACAGATTACAGCAATGGCTTCCCTGAAGCATGTGGGTAAATGTCTTATAGTCCTGATTCGATGATGTAAATGTTCTTGCTCCATCACTGGTGTGGATCTGGGAAGAGATGTGTCCAAACACACTGCTACATTGTGTTGACACCATGTAGTAGGTATAAATAATACCTCAAGTGCATGGTATAAACTGTTCTAAATAATTAGGAAATAAGTTTTGAATACTTTTTACCCCTGTTTTAAAGTATAACTTATTTGAATGTAAATATATATATATATATGTATATATATATATTAGTAATGGTTGCATTTAACAAATAACCCCAGGATTTGTGCAAATGTGACACATGGCTTTTGCAAGTTAATATGGGCCAGCATTAGCAGTCACCCCTGGAAATGCTACTTAGAGGCTTTGTATCTTGAGAACTGGCCCGTTTGATGAAGGGCTCTGAGTGCTCTTATAAGGCTTATGTGTTCTAAGCCCTGGGGACAATAATGCTGCATGTTCTTATGAGAACAATAGCAGCCAGTTTCATGGGGTGGAGGAGAAAGGCTCCTATCTACCCATTCCCCTTAATTCTATCTGACTTATGTTCAGTTAAAATAGTCTATTGCACTTGCTTTGTTATTGTTAAGAGGAGAAAAATTTTCCGTTTTCTATGAGTCCTTGGCAGCTCAGACAGTTATTTTCAGAGAAAGTTTTAAAGCTTACTGTAAAAACACTTCTATGACTTTTGCTTAAAACTACTGCTTTTCATGGGTGCTTTTTAATTGATAGAGAAAAAAGAGGCTCCTGTCCATTTCAAAGACAGAAATTTAGTTTAAGTTTAAGAGAAACGTCAGAAAGAGAACGGAGCCCCTCTGGGTCCCTTTAGTCTGCAGACAAGGAGATTATTGCTAGGTGAGATATAAAAGGATGAGGCCTGGTGGGGCACATCATGGTAAGAGGTGAGCATATGGAGTCACATCATGGTAAGAGGCGAGCATATGTGGTCACATCATGGTAAGAGGTGAGCATATGTGGTCACATCATGGTAAGGGGTGAGCATATGTAGTCACATCATGGTAAGGGGTGAGCATATGTAGTCACATCATGGTAAGGGGTGAGCATATGTAGTCACATCATGGTAAGGGGTGAGCATATGTAGTCACATCATGGTAAGGGGTGAGCATATGTAGTCACATCATGGTAAGGGGTGAGCATATGTAGACGGGGAAATAAAAAGCACCTGTCCATCAGGGAAGAGAGTGGGTGGTAGCTGGATCACCTGGAAAGTTGGCTAAATGCACAACTTTAATCTGGAAAACCAGTTTGGGTGGACAGGTGCAATGCCTGCTGCATTGCAGGACCTGAGTGTCCAGTGTGAGCTGATTCAGTACACAGTGACAAAAAGAAAGCGAGTTAAGTCCATCCTTCTTTTTAATTTTCCAACTTGTAAGATTGCAAATAATACACAAATACCTTGTCATTGTGAAAATCACTATAGTAGAAGAGTGGGTAACAGAATAAATAGTGAAATCTCTCTCAGATGCAACAGCCCTTAGTCTGTTCCTTTTCTAGAAGAGCAGTTCTTAGAAGTTTGGTTCACTGTGTCAGACATTTCCCCAATATGTCTATGGACATAAATGTTTATATGTAGACTATAGATATCATATTCTACTTGTTTCTTTTTTCTTAATATTAATGTCTTGTACTTGCACATCCTTTTTTATTGCTGTGTTATTCACAATAGCTAAGATATGGAGCCAGTCTAGATGCCCACTAACAGAGTAATGGATTAAGAAAATATGGATATACACACACATAGTGGAGTTTTATTTAGTCATAAAGAGATATAGAATGGAATCATGGGCCAGTGAGTTCAGAAGGTAAAGAAAGACATTTACTGCCAAGCCTGACCTGAGTTTCATGCTCAAGACTCACATCTTGAGAATTACCTCTCATAAGTTACCATCTGACTTCCACATTTGTCCACATGCCTCCCCTGAATAAATTAATAAAAACTTAAAGACAAATAAAAATGAAATCCCAACAGTTACAGGAAGATAGATGGAACTGTTAGGTAAAATATTCCAGATCAGAAACACCGCATAGCCTTTTTCCTCTCATATGTGGATCCTAGATCTCAGTGGGAGTGGGGCATGAGACTAGAGAGTATAATAGGGGAAGATGATATCTCAAGGAAGGAGGATGATAGAATGTGTATGATATGAGGGCAGAAGGAGGGGTTACTTAGGGAGAGGTAGCATCAGCAAGAGGAATTCAGCTTTAAGAAAGAGGAGAACGGGGATCAATAAGAAAAAGGTACAGGTAAAACTGTCATAATGAAGTTCATTATATCATATGTTAATGTAAAAAATATAATATGAAGGCAGCTAGGCCATGCCCCCTCAACTCTGGTAGAACTCCACTGCTCTGGTGCAGTCCACACCAGCTGACCAGCAGGTGAGAGATCTGCCTGCAAGTTGTACCACCTAACCCCACTTAACCTCACCATCCTTCCAGTGCTCAGCCCTTCCCCATAACTCCAACAGATTCCTATATCTATGGGCATAGATGTAGCCCCTACCAGTCAGGAGGATACATTGTATATAGGCACCCCAAATTCCTCAAACCTCAGCTGAGACACCCTACTGGACCTAAAGATTTGCTAATTACCAGAACCCATGGCCGTTCAGGCCAGAAGGCAATAAAGGAAACAGATAATAAAGGAACACAACCCCTATCAAGCAAAGACAACACAGAATCAACACCCAGACCTACAATCATGCAAATCCCTGATGTGTAAACACAAGTATAAGAATACATTCAACAACAGAAAGAGAAATATGACAGCCCCAGAACCCAGTGACCCTACAACAGCAAGACCTGAACATTCAATGCAACTAAAGCACAAGAAAATGATCTTAAAAATAGCCTTATGAAGATGATAGAGGGCCCTTAAAGAAGAAATAAAAAATTCCCTTAAGGAAACTGAAAAAGTCAAACAAAATATTGGAAAAAATCAATAAATCCCTTAAAGAAAGCCAAGAAACCCATAGCCAAGAAACCCAAAGTGGGGGGATCAAACAGATGAAGGAAATGGTTCAAAATTTGAAAATTGATAGAGTCAATAAAGAAAACACAAACCGAGGGAATTCTGGAAATGGAAAATCTGGGTAAGTGAACAGGAACTACAGATTCAAACATCGCCAATAGAATACAAGAGATGGAAGAATCTCAGGTGTTGAAGGAAATAGATTCATCAAACAAAGAAAATGTTAAATCCAAAAAAATTCCTAACACAAAACATCCAGGAAATCTGGGAAACCATGAAAGACCAAACCTAAGGGATAGAAGGAGAAGAATCCCAGCTCAAAGGCACAGTGGTGTAGGAGGTCCTTCTGTCTTTGTGTTGCTTTCATTGGTTAATAAAGAAACTGCTTTGGGCCTGTTGATAGGGCAGAACTTAGACAGGCAGGGAAGACAGAACTGAATACTGGGAGAAAGAAGAGTGGGGTCAGAGGAGATGCTATGGAGCCACTGTCAGAGTCAGACATGATGAATCTTTGCTGGTAAGATACTGTCATGTGGCAATAGACAGATTAATAGAAATGGGTTAAATCAAGATGTGAGAGTCAGCCAATAAAGGGCTAGAGCTAATGGGCCAAGCAGTGATTTAATTAATACAATTTCTGTGTGGTTATTTTGGGGCTAAGCTAGCTGGGTGGCCAGGATGAACAAGTGGGCCCTCCATGCAACAGCACAGAAAATATATTCAACAAAATCATAAAAGGAAACTTTCCCAACCTATAAAGGTACAAGAAGCTTAGAGAACTCAAAATACACTGAGCCACAAAAAAGAAGTCCCCCCACCACATAATAACCAAAACACTAAACATACAGAATAAAGAAAGGATATTAAGAGCTGCAAAGAAAAAAGGCCAAGTAACATATAAAAGCAGACCTATTAGAATTACACCTGACTTCTCAGTAGCTATTCTAAAAGCCAGAAGGTCTTGGACACTAAGAAACCACGAGTACCAACCCAGACTGGTTTTATACTCAGTAAAACTTTCAATCGCCACAGATGGGCAAAACAGGATATTTCATAACAACACCAAATTTAAAGAATACCTATCTACAAATACAGCCCTACAGAAGGTACTAGAGGGAAAATTCCAATTTAAGGAAGTTAGCTGTACCCACAAAACACAGGCAATAGATTATCTCACACTAACAAAACCCAAAGAAGGGAAACACACACATACACTACCACCACCCAAACCAAAAATTAGCAGGAATTAACTATCACTGGTTATTAACATCTCTAATATCAATGGACTCAATTCATCAATAAAAATTCACAGGCTAAAAGAATGGATACAAAAACAGGATCCATCTGCTGCATACAGGAAACAGACCTCAACTTCAAAGACAGACATTACCTCAGAGTAAAGAGTTGGGAAAAGATTTTCCAATCAAATAGACCTAAGAAATCCAGGCGGTGGTCATACATGCCTTTAATACCAGCACTTGAGAGGCAGAGACAGGCGGATCTCTGTGAGTTGAGGCTAACCTGGTCTATAAGAGCTAGTTCCAGGACAGACTCCAAAACTACTGAGAAACCCTGTCTTGAAAAACCAGAAAAAAAAAGGACCTAAGAAACAAGCTGGTGTAGCTATCCTAATATCTAACAAAATAGACTTCAAACTAAAATCAATCAGAAGAGATGGAGAAGGACACTTACACTCACACAGGAAAATCCATCAAGAGGAAGTTTCAATCCTGAACATCTATGCCCCAAATACAGGGAGACCCACATTTGTAAAAGAAACTTTACTATTGCTTAAATCACACATCAAACTCCATACTTGAATAGTGGGAGATTCTAACACCTCACTCTTATCAATGGACAGGTCTACCAGACAGAAACCAAACAGAGAAATAAGGGAACTAACAGATGCTATGATTCAAATAGACTTAACAGACACCTACAAACATTTCACCCAAACACAAAAGAATACACCTTCTTCTCAGCATCTCATGGAGCCTTATCTAAAATTGATCACATACTTAGTCACAAAGCAAATCTCAACAGCTGCAAAATAGCTGGAATAACTTCCTGTATTTTATCAGATTACCATAGGTTAAAGTTAGAGTTCAACAACAACACACACTACAGAAGGCTACAAACTCATGGAAACTGAGTAACTCTCAACTGAATTACCAGTGGGTCAAGGAAGAAATAGAGAAATTAAAGACTTCCTAGAATCCAATGATAATGTCAGCACAGCATATCCAAACTTATGGGACACAATTAAAGCAGTGCTAGGAGGAAAGCTCATAGTACTGAGTGCCTACTTAAGGAATTTGGAGAAATTTCACACTAGTGACTTAATAGCACATCTGAGAGCTCTAGAACAACAACAACAAAAAAAGCAAGCTCACTCAGGAGGAGTAGACAGCAGGAATTAATCAAACTCAGAGCTGAAGTCAATAAAAAAGAAACAGAACAAAGAATCAATGAAACAAAATTTTCTTGAGAAAGTCAACATGATAAGCAAACCGTTACCCAAACTAAATAAAGCAGAAAGAATATTCAAATTAACAAAATCAGAAATGAAAAGGGGACATAGCAACAGACACTGAGGAAATCCAGAGAATCATTAAGCCATAATTAAAAAACCTGTTTTCCACAAAATTGGAAAATCTAAAAGAAATGGACAATTTTTATTGATAGGTACCACATATCAAAATTAAATCAAGACTAGATAACCAATTTAAATAAACCTATAACCCCTAGAAATAGAAGCAATCATTAAAAGTCTCCTGCTCCCCAAAAAGCCCAGGCCAGATGGTTTAAGTGCAGAATTCTACAAGACTTTCAAAGAAGAGCTAATACCAGTACTCCTCAAATTGTTCCACACAAAAGAAACAGAAGGAACATTGGCAATTTTTTTATGAGACTATAGCTATCATAATACCCAGAACCACACAAAGATTCAAAAAAGAAAGAGAAATACAGACCAATCTCCCTCATGAACATTGATGCAAAATAAATAAATAAATAAATAAATAAAACTGGCAAACCAAATCTAAGGAGACATCAAAAAAATCATTCACTATTATCAAGTAGGCTTGATATTCAGAGATGCAGGGATGATTCAACATATGAAAATCTATCAATGTAATCCACCATATAAATAACCCAAAAGGAAAAAAAAAACATATGATCATCACATTAGATGCTGAAAGAAACCTTTCTCTTTTTTTTATTTCTTTTTTTTATTCTTTTTTAATTAAAATTTCCAACTGCTCCCCGTTTCCCATTTCCCTCCCCTCCTCCCACACATTGCCCCCTCCCCCCACTCCCCTCCCCCATCCCCACTCCTATTCTCCTCCCCCCAGTCCATTCCCCCTCCCTCTTGATACTGAAGAGCAGTCCAAATTCCCTGCCCTACAGGAAGACCAAGGTCCTCCCACTTCCATCCAGGCCCAGGAAGGTGAGCATCCAAACAGGCTAAGCTCCCACAAAGCCAGTTCATGTATTAGGATCGAAACCTAGTGCCATTGTCCTTGGCTTCTCATCAGCCTTCATTGTCCGCCATGTTCAGAGAGTCCAGTTTCAACCCATGCTTATTCAGTCCCAGTCCAGCTGGCCTTGAAGAGCTCCCAAGAGATCATTTCCACTGTCACAGTGGGTGGGTGCACGCCTCGTGGTCCTGATTTCCTTGCTCATGTTCTCCCTCCTTCTGCTCCTCATTTGGACCTTAAGAGCTCAGACCGTTGCTCCAATTTGGGTCTCTCTCTCTCTCTCTCTCTCTCTCTCTCTCTCGATCTATCGCCAGTTGAAAGTTCCTGTGCCATTCTCCTTGGCCTCTCGTCAGCTCTCATTGTCCGCCACATTCCGAGAGTCCGGTTTTATCCCATGTTTTTTCAGTAGCAGTCCAGCTGACCTTGGTGAGCTCCCAATAGATCGGCCCCACTGTCTCAGTGGTTGGGTGCACCCCTCATGGTCCTGACTTCCTTGTTCATGTTCTCTCTCCTTCTGCTCCTCATTATAACCTTGGGAGCTCAGTCCGGTGCTCCAGTGTGGGTCTCTGGCTCTATCTCCATCCATCGCTAGATGAAGGTTCTATGGCGATATGCAAGATATTCATCAGTATGATTATAGGATAGATTCATTTCAGGTTCCCTATCCTCAGGTGCCCCAATGAACTAACTGGGGACATTGCCCTGGGCATCTGGTAGCCATTCCAAGTTCAAGTCTCTTGCCACCCCTTAGGTGGCTCCCTTACCTAAGGTATGAGTTTCCCTGCTCCCATATCCAACCTTCCTTTATCCCCAATCACCCCGATTCCCCCAGTTCCCCTCATCCTCTCCTTCACACTTTTCTCTCCCCATCACCCCTCATCCCCATCCCACCCCACCCCCAAGATTCCAATTTTTTGCCCATCAGTCATGTCTATTTCCCATAGCTGGGAGGATATCTATATGTTTTTCCTTGGGTTTACCCTCTTGTTTAGCTTCTTTAGGATCACAAATTATAGACTCAGTGGCCCCTATCCATGGCTAGAAACCAATTATGAGTGAGTACATCCCATGTTCTTCTTTTTGGGTCTGGGTTACCTCGCTAAGGATCGTATTTTCTATTTCCATCCATTTGCATGCAAAATTCGAGAAGTCATTGTTTTTTACCGCAGAGTAGTACTCTAATGTGTATATATTCCACACTTTCTTCATCCATTCTTCCATTGAAGGGCATCTAGGTTGCTTCCAGGTTCTGGCTATTACAAATAATGCTGCTATGAACATAGTTGGACAAATGCTTTTGTCATATGATAGGGCATCTCTTGGGTATATTCCCAAGAGTGGTATTGCTGGGTCCAGGGGTAGGTTGATCCCAATTTTTCTGAGAAACCGCCACACTGATTTCCAAAGTGGTTGCACAAGTTTGCAGTCCCACCAGCAATGGATGAGGGTACCCCTTTCTCCACAACCTCTCCAGCAAAGGCTATCCTTGGTGTTTTTGATTTTAGCCATTCTGACAGGTGTAAGATGATATCTCAAAGTTGTTTTGATTTGCATTTCTCTGATCGCTAAGGAGGTTGAGCATGACCTTAAGTATCTTTTGGCCATTTTAACTTCTTCTGTTGAGAATTCTCTGTTCAGTTCAGTGCCCCATTTTTTAATTGGGTTAATTATCCTTTTAAAGTCTAGTTTCTTGAGTTCTTTATATATTTTGGAGATCGGACCTTTGTCTGTTGCGGGGTTGGTGAAGATCTTCTCCCAGTCAGTAGGCTGCCTTTTTGTCTTAATGACAGTGTCCTTTGCTTTACAGAAGCTTCTCAGTTTCAGGAGGTCCCATTTATTCAATGTTGCCCTTAATGTCTGTGCTGCTGGGGTTATACATAGGAAGCGATCTCCAGTGCCCATATGTTGTAGGGTACTTCCCATTTTCTCTTCTATCAGGTTCAGTGTGTTCAGATTGATATTGAGGTCTTTGATCCATTTGGACTTGAGTTTTGTGCATGGTGATAGATATGGGTCTATTTTCATTCTTCTACAGGTTGACATCCAATTGTGCCAGCACCATTTGTTGAAGATGCTTTCTTTCTTCCATTGTATACTTTTAGCTCCTTTATCGAAAATCAGTTGTTCATAGGTTTGTGGGTTAAAATCCGGGTCTTCTATACGATTCCATTGGTCGACTTCTCTGTTTTTATGCCAGTACCACACTGTTTTCATTACTGTAGCTCTGTAATAGAGTTTGAAGTCAGGGATGGTAATGCCTCCAGAAGTTCCTTTATTGTATAAGATTGTTTTGGCTATCCTGGGTTTTTTGTTTCTCCATATAAAGTTGATTATTGTCCTTTCAAGATCTGTGAAGAATTTTGATGGGATTTTAATGGGGATTGCATTGAATCTATAAATTGCCCTTGGTAGAATTGCCATTTTTACTATGTTGATTCTCCCAATCCAAGAGCAAGGGAGATCCTTCCATTTTCTGATATCCTCTTCAATTTCTTTCTTCAATGCCTTAAAGTTTTTGTCAAATAGATCTTTCACTTCCTTGGTTAGAGTTACCCCAAGATATTTTATGCTGTTTGTGGCTATCGTGAAAGGTGATGATTCTCTTATTTCTCTCTCTGCTTCCAGATCCTTTGTGTATAAGAGGGCGACTGATTTTTTGGAGTTGATCTTGTATCCTGCCACATTACTAAAGGCGTTTATCAGCTGTAGGAGTTCTTTGGAGGAGTTTTTGGGGTCGCTCATGTACACTATCATATCATCTGCAAATAATGCAAGTTTAACTTCTTCCTTTCCAATTTGAATCCCCTTTATCCCCTTATGTTGTCTTATTGCTATTGCTAAAACTTCGAGAACTATATTGAAGAGGTATGGAGAGAGTGGACAGCCTTGGCGTGTTCCTGATTTTAGTGGGATGGCTTTAAGTTTCTCTCCATTTAATTTGATATTAGCTGTCGGCTTGCTGTATATAGCTTTAATTATATTTAGGTATGACCCTTGTATCCCTAATCTCTCCAAGACTTTTATCATAAAGGGATGTTGAATTTTGTCAAATGCTTTTTCAGCATCTAATGAAACGATCATATGGTTTTTTTCTTTCAGTTTATTTATATGATGGATTACATTGATAGATTTGCGTATGTTAAACCAGCCCTGCATCTCTGGTATGAAGCCTACTTGATCATAATGGATAATTTTTCTAATGTGTTCTTGGATTCGGTTTGCCAGAATTTTGTTGAGGATTTTTGCGTCGATGTTCATGAGTGAGATTGGCCTGTAATTCTCTTTCTTGGTTGGGTCTTTGTGTGGTTTTGGTATCAGAGTTACTGTAGCTTCATAAAAGGAATTTGGCAATGACTCTTCTGTTTCTATATTGTGAAATACATTAAGGAGAATAGGTATTAGGTCTTCTTGGAAGTTCTGGTAGAATTCCGCATTGAAACCATCTGGTCCTGGACTTTTTTTGGAAGGGAGGTTTTTGATAACAGCTTCTAATTCTTCACGACTAACAGGTCTATTTAGGTTGTTCACCTGGTCCTGGTTTAACTTTGGTAAATGGTATTTATCTAAAAAAGCGTCCATTTCTTTTACATTTTCCAGTTTTGTGGCATACAGGCTTTTGTAGTAAGATCTAATGATTCTCTGAATTTCCTCTGTGTCTGTGGTTATGTCTCCCTTTTCATTTCTGATCTTATTAATTTGCAAATTCTCTCTCTGCCGTTTGATTAGTTTGGATAGGGGTTTATCAATCTTGTTGATTTTCTCCAGGAACCAGCTTTTTGATTCATTGATTCTTTCAATTGTTTTCTGTGTTTCTATTTTGTTGATTTCAGCCCTCAGTTTGATTATTTCCAGTCTTCTACCCCTTCTAGGTGAGTCTGCTTCTTTTTTTTCTAGAGCTTTCAGGTGGGCTGTTAAGTCTCCAATGTGTGCTTTCTCTGTTTTCTTTAAGTGGGCAGTTAGTGCTATGAACTTTCCTCTCAGAACTGCTTTCATAGTGTCCCATAGGTTTGAGTATGTTGTTTCTTTATTTTCATTGTCTTCAAGGAAGAGTTTAATTTCTTTCTTTATTTCTTCCTTAATCCAGGTATGGTTCAGTAGTTGACTATTCAGTTTCCATGAGATTGTAGGCTTTCTGGGGGTAGCATTGTTGCTGAATTCTATCTTTAATCCATGGTGATCTGATAAGATACAGGTGGTTATTAATATTTTTTTGTAACTGTGGATGTTTGCTTTGTTACCGAGTATGTGGTCGATTTTTGAGAAGGTTCCATGAGCTGCAGAGAAGAAGGTATATTCTTTCCTATTTGGGTGGAATATTCTATAGATGTCTGTTAAGTCCATTTGATTCATTACCTCCATTAATTCTCTTATTTCTCTGTTAGGTTTCTGTCTACTTGACCTGTCCATTGGTGAGAGAGGAGTATTAAAGTCTCCTACTATTAATGTGTGCGGTTTGATGGCTGCCTTGAGTTTTAACAATGTTTCTTTTACGTACGTGGGTGCTTTTATATTAGGGGCATAGATATTCAGGATTGAGACTTCATCCTGATGAATTGTTCCTGTTATGAGTAGAAAATGTCCCTCTCCATCTCTCCTGATTGATTTAAGTTTGAAGTCAACTTTGTTAGAAATTAGTATGGACACCCCTGCTTGTTTCTTAGGTCCATTTACTTGATAAGCCTTATCCCAACCCTTTACTCTGAGTAGGTGCCTGTCTTTGTGGTTGAGGTGTGTTTCTTGTAAACAGCAGAATGTTGGATCCTGTTTTCGTATCCAATCTCTTAGTCTGTGCCTTTTTATAGGAGAGTTGAGTCCATTGACATTAAGTGATATTAATGACCAGTGGTTGTTAACTCCGGTCATTTTTTAAGTTGTAAATTTTGTGTGTTCCCCTTCTTTGTGTTGCGCTGGTGAAGGGTCTCTAGTTGTCTGAGATATTGTGGTCATTGTTGGACTCCTTGGTTAGTGATTTTCCTTCTATTACTTTCTGTAAGGCTGGATTTGTGGCTACGTATTGTTTAAATTTGTTTTTATCCTGGAAAATTTTGTTTTCTCCATTTATAGTGAACGAAAGCTTGGCTGGGTATAGTAGTCTGGGCTTGCATCCATGGTCTCGTAGTTTCTGCAGTACATCTATCCAGGACCTTCTGGCTTTCATGGTTTCCATAGAGAAGTCAGGTGTAAGTCTGATAGGTTTACCTTTATAAGTAACTTGGCCTTTTTCCTTTGCTGCTCTTAGTATTCTTTCTTTATTCTGTATGCTTTGTGTTTTGATTATTATATGGCGAGAGGATGTTTTTTTTTGATCCAGCCTATTCGGTGTTCTGTATGCTTCTTGAACCTTCATAGGTATATCTTTCTTTAGGTTGGGAAAGTTTTCTTCTATAATTTTATTAAATATATTTTCTGGACCGTTGAGCTGCGCTTCTTCTCCTTCTTCTATTCCTATTATTCTTAGGTTTGGTCTTTTTATTGTGTCCCATATTTCCTGAATGTTTTGTGATGAGAATTTGTTGGTCTTGCTGTTTTCTTTGATCAGCGTGTTTATTTTCTCTATGGTATCTTCAGAATCTGAGATTCTTTCTTCTATCTCATGTATTCTGTTGGTTATGCTTGCTTCTGTAGTCTCTATTCGTTTACCTAGATTTTTCCTGTCCAGCTGGCCTTCTGTTTGTGTTTTCTTCTTTGCCTCCATTTCAGTTTTTAAGTCTTGAACTGTTTCCATTATCTGTTTGATTGTTTTTCCTTGGTTTCCTAGGGTATCATTCACTGATTTACTCAATTCTTCAAACTTTCTGTTATACTTCTCATCCATTTCTATAAGGGCATTTTTTACATGTTGTTTAAGGGTGTCAATCACTTTCATAAAGTCAATTTTATCTACTTCTTCATGATTAAGGTGTTCATGTCCACCTGTTGGGAGGTCGCTGGGTTCTGGTGGTTTCATATAGTTTCTCAGATTGTTAGGTGAATTCTTGCATTGGCGCCTGCCCATCTCTTTCTCCGAATGCTCCCCTCTGGATCTTCTTTTACCGGATCAGGTCTCCTTGCCTACTGATGTACCTTCCCAGTGATGGCTCTCTGCAGTGCTAGCTCTCCTGGTGTTCTAGTGATGTCTCTCCTTGCTTGTTGCAGGCAGGCCAGTGAAACAAAGGAAGTCTCGCCTGCCTACTTGCCCTGAGGATTTGCCCCCAGCGCCAGACAGACTGAGCTGGATGGTGTTATGTGCCCAAAGAGGAAAGGGGGCAGAAGGAAGAAGGGTTCTGGATGCAAGCTGGGTGGGACAAGAAGAGAGAGGCAGTATGCGGGGTATAGAGCCCCTGCAGGGAGCCCAGGGAGTATAGGGAGGGGGATGAGGAACTTCAGAGTTCCCTGTCCAGGGCTGCTTCCGCTGCCGCTGGTCACAAACTCACCGCACTGCTGTCTCTCCTGGTGCCGAGATCAGATCTCCGTGCAGGTTGGGTAGTTCGTAAACAAAGCGCCTACCTTGGTTGGTGCAGGCGGGCCAGTGAGACAAAGGAGGTCTCGCCTGCCTACTTGCCCTGAGGATTTGCCCCCAGCGCCAGACAGACTGAGCTGGATGGTGTTATGTGCCCAAAGAGGAAAGGGGACAGAAGGAAGAAGGGTTCTGGATGCAAGCTGGGTGGGACAAGAAGAGAGAGGCAGTATGGGGGGGGTAGAGCCCCTGCAGGGAGCCCGGGGAGTATAGGGAGGAGGATGAGGAACTTCAGAGTTCCCTGTCCAGGGCTGCTTCCGCCACCGCTGGTCACAAACTCACCGCACTGCTGTCTCTCCTGGTGCCGAGATCAGATCTCCGTGCAGGTTGGGTAGTTCGTAAACAAAGCGCCTACCTTGGTTGGTGCAGGCGGGCCATTGAAGCAAAGGAGGTCTCGCCTGCCTGCTTGCCCTGAGGATATGCCCCCAGCGCCAGACAGACTGAGCTGGATGGTGTTATGTGCCCAAAGAGGAAAGGGGACAGAAGGAAGAAGGGTTCTGGATGCAAGCTGGGTGGGACAAGAAGAGAGAGGCCGTATGGGGGGGTAGAGCCCCTGCAGGGAGCCTGCGAAGTATAGGGAGGGGGATGAGGAACTTCAGAGTTCCCTGTCCAGTCACAAACTCACCGCACTGCTGTCTCTCCTGGTGCCGAGAGCTGAAAGAAACCTTTGACAAAATACATTGCCCCTTCGTGATAAAGGTCTTTGAGAGATCAAGGATATAAGGAACATACCTAAATACAGTAAAGGCAATTTACAGCAGGCATATAGTGAACATCAAATTAAGTGGAGAGAAAAATCAAAATGATTCCACTAAAATCAGGAACAAGACAAAGCTGTCCACTCTCTTCATATCTGTTCAATATAGTACTTGAAGTTCTGACTAGAGAAATAAGACAACAAAAGGAAATCAAGGGGATACTAATTGAAAAGGAAGAAATCAAACTTTTGCTATTTGCAGATCATGTGATAGTATATATAATGACCCCCAAAATTCTACTAAGGAACTTTTACAGCTGATAAATACCTTCAGTGATGTGACTGGATACAAAAAAAAACTCCAAAAAAAAAAAAAAAAAAAAACCCACCTAGCAGCCTTCCTCTCTACAAATGATAAATGGGCTGAGAAAGAAGTCAGGTAAACAGCACCCTTTACAACAGCCACAGATAATATAAAATAACTTGGGGTAACTCAAACCAAAGAAGTGAAAGACCTGTATGACAAGAACTTTAAGTCTTTGAAGAAAGAAATTGGAGAAGATATCAAAAGAGGAAGATCTCCGATGCTTATGAATTGGTAGGATTAACATAATAAAAATGACAATCTTACAAAAAACAATCTATAAATTCAATGCAACTCCTATCAAAATTCCAACACAATTCTCCACAGACCTTGAAATAACAATACTCAACTTCATATGAAAAACCAAAAAACCTAGGATAGCTAAAACAATCCTGGACAGTAAAGGGACTTCCAGAGCTGTCACCATCCCTGATTACAAGCTCTTCTATAGAGCTGTAGTAATAAAAAGAGAATTGGTATTGGCATAAAAACAGACAGGTAGGTCACTGGAATTGAACCAGTGATATAAATCCACACACTTATGAACACCTGATTTTTGACACAGAAGCCAAAATCATACAATAGAAAAAAATAAAGCATCTTCAACCAATGGTGCCGGCATAACTGAATGTCGGCATGTAGAAGAATGCAAATAGGTCTGTATCTATATCGACCTGCACAAAACTCAATTCCAAGTGGATAAAAGACCTCAATAAATAAATACAGTTATACAGAATCTGATAAAAAAAAGAAAGTGGAGAATAGTCTTGATGCATTGGCACAGTAGACCACTGTAGTGAGGAGCGGAGGGCTGCATTCTGGTGCCTGGCCGCCCGCATGGCTAGCTTATGCCCCGAAATAATTACACAGAAACTGTATTTTTTAAAACATTGCCTGGCCCATTAGTTCCAGCCTCTTATTGGCTAACTCTCACATCTTGATTAACTCATATTTAGTAATCTGTGTAGCACCACGAGGTGGTAGCTTACCAGGAAAGGATCTTAACCTGTGTTCATCTTGGAGAGGAGAGCTATGGCATCTGCCTGACTCGGCTTCTTTCTCCTAGCATTCTGTTCTGTCTACTCCGTCTAATTTTCTGTCCTATTAAAGGGCCAAGGCAGTTTCTTTATTAACCAATGAAATCAACACAATACAGAAGACTCTCCCACATCAGACTACCTCCTAAATATAGCACCAGTAGCACAGACACTGAGAGCAACAATTAATAAATGGGATCTCATGAAACTGAAAAGCTTATGTAACGCAAAGGACACAGTAAATAAGACAAAATGACAGCTTACAGAATGGGAAAAGATCTTCATCAATCCCACTTCTGACAGAGGGCTGATCTCCAAAGTATATAAAGAACTCAAGAAACTAGACATCAAAATACCAAATAATCCAATGAAAAATGGGGTAGAGATAAACAGAATTCTCAACAGAAGACTCTCAAATGACTGAGGAATTGTTCAACATCCTTAACCATTAGGGGAATGTAAATCAATATGACTGTGAGATAATAGCCTGTCAGAATGGCTAAGCTCAAAAACACTAATGGCAGTTTATGCTGGAGAGGATGTGGAGTAAGGGGAACACTCTTCAACTTGATATGCCATGCTTTGTTGACACCCATGGGAGGCCTGTCTCTTCTGAACAGAAACAGAGAAGTGGATGGGGTTGGGGTTCAGGATCAGGGGAAGCAGGGGAAGGGAACGTGAGGAGAGGAGGGAGGGAAAACTGTGGTCAGGATGTAAAAATAAATGAAAAAAAGTTAACAATACAAAGACTTAAAAACTAATACTAAAATTAATTTCTTAGAGATTTTTTGATATGTCCGTCTTTTAAATAATTTTGTTCTACAGTATAAATAAATTACTAAAATTAACTTAATCACCTCCTATAGGTAGAAATTTAGTTTCTACACCACATGGTACTATATTAAGCAATAGTTGAGTAAATGTTTTTGCACTTATGAGCATTTCTGTGGTGTGGACTCCTATTAGTGGGATTCTGGTTACAGGAGATGAACATCCCCGTTTGTTCTGCACAAATGCAGTGTAATTCTTCCACCAGTAGTGAAGTACATCATTTTTAACATAGGAAGAAACTGAGACTACCTGGTTTTTGTCTTCCTACAATTGATTTCTCTTTTTCAGTTAACAGTTTCTGATTTCCTTTGGGGGAACCACCCTTTCCTTGTGAGTTAATAAGATTCCCCTCGGAAGCAGAACATGTAACTCAGACCTCAACACTGAGCACTGGATCCACTTCTGAAAGGATCAGCTCAGAGACAGGCAAAGACGAGGGCTTGACAAATTACGCATTTCATTTTGTTTGAGTAAGAGTTTCAGAAAGACCTGGAAACCAACTTGATTCCATTAAGGGGAATCCAGAGACTTCTCAGAGTCACACTCTAGAGTGGACCTAGAAGGAGGTAGCTCCGAGGAGTGCCACGGCCGTAGGTGGATGTTTGTTTCTGTCCGTTCTTCCACTTGCACTCATGCTCTCCTGACTACCCTCTCCTCTGTGTCTTGACCAGCCACCATTTCTGCTGACCAGAGCTCAGCTTATGGATGTGCACAAGTCATGAGGGAAAGTGCCTTCCATCAGCTTGGTGCACGGCTCTTGCTCTGTTCCTCCCTTTAATGCCAATCTCATTATTTCCCACTCTATCATTGTCCCATTCCAACCCTCACCACTTCACTTCCTGGAATCTTGATGGAGTTTTAGAAGCATCTGTAAATTTAAAACATTTAGACAGAACACTTATACCATATACTTTATCATTTTAAGTGTGCAACTAACTATGTGGTTGAATTAATATAGCTATCACTACGGTCTAACAAATAATGCTTCTTTTCCTCTGTCTTATGGTTTCCATTGCTGTAAAAAGACACCATGACCACAATAATTCTTATAAAGGATGCTGTAAAAAGACACCATGATCACAATAATTCCTATAAAGGAAAACATTTAACTGGGACTGGCTTACAGTTTTAGAGGTTAAGTTCATTATTGTGACAAGAAGCATGCCTGCATACAGGTAGATGACGTGCTGGAGAAGGAGCTGATAGTTCTACATCTTGATCTGCAGGAAGCAGGAGACTGTAAACCTCACTGGGCGTAGTCTGAGCATAAGAGACTTCAAAGCCCACCCCCAAAGTGACACACTTCCTCCAACAAGTCCATATCCACTCCAACAAGGCCACACCTCCTAACAGTGCCACTCTATGGCCAAGCATTCAGTCTGTTCAAACCACCACACTCTCCAAAGAAGCCTTGTACTTATAACAGTCACGTCCCTTCTGTTGAGCCCTGACACCTACTGCTCCCCTGGTGCCTCGCAGAAGTAGCTCCGGGGAGCAGAGTGGAGCTTGTCACAGAGGTGATGAAACCCTTTATCAACTTTCTGTCCTTGTGGATTTGCCTACTTATGCATGTAGACTCATACTGCGTGTGGCTGTTTGGAAGGCTAGTCTATGTTGTACCTATATGAGTGGCTAAATAATAGTCTGTTGTATGTGATTTACATTTAATTTATTTCTGTTCATCAGCTGGTAGGCATTGGAGATGTTTTCAACTTTCTGGTAATTAAAATCAATGTTGCTATGAACATTCATGTCTAAGTATCTATGAGAATAAGGTTTTCAGTTCTGTCTGTATTAGGCATGGAATTGCTGAGCCATATGTTATACTAGACCCCAATGCACTGTATAATTTATAAATATTTCCCCCAATTCTGTGAGTTAGTTTTTTACTTTCTGAATAGTGGCCTTCATGGCACAGATGTTTTTAGTTTTGATAAAATCCCTTTATTTCCCCCTCTGGTTGCTTATGCTTTAAGTGTCATATCTAAAAATGGTTGACTAATCAAAGTTATAAAGATTCAGCTATGGGGGCTGGGAAGATGGCTATGTTGGTAAAGTGTTTGCTCACAGGGACTTGAATTTGATCCCCACCACGGTGTAAGTAAAAAGTCAAGGGGAGTGATGCATGCCTATGATCCCTCCTTTGGTGAAGGTCAGACAGGAGGATTCTGGAGATCAGTGGCCAGACAGTCTAGCTGAATTAGAAAGTTCCAGTTTCAGAAAAAGACTGTATCTTAAACTAAAAAGGTTGAGAGCAATTGTGGAATACACATAGTATCAGCCTTTGACCTCCATATTTACACACACACACACACACACACGCATGCACGCACACACGTGCACACACGCAAGCAAACTATCTGTATTTCTTCTAGAGTTGTGGTTCTTACCTTGGGTCTCGGACCTATTTTGCATTGTCAGTGTGGTTTAAGGTTGAGATTCACATCCAGTTGTTCCAGTACAAATTGTTTAATCGCCTGTTCTTTTCTCATGGAATTTGTATCTTGTTGAAAATCAATTCACTATGGATGTACAGGTGTATTCCTGGGCTCTCAGCTCTGTCCTTCTGATCTGCATGTCAGCCTGTGCCAGTGATCAGAACCCCACCATTATTTGAATTATCAGAGTCTTCTTCTTCTTCTTCTTCTTCTTCTTCTTCTTCTTCTTCTTCTTCTTCTTCTTCTTCTTCTTCTTCTTCTTCTTCCTCCTCCTCCTCCTCCTCCTCCTCCTCCTCCTCCTCCTCCTCCTCCTCCTCCTCCTCCTCCTCCTCCCTTGGTTGTTTTACCTTAGCCTCCCAAGTAAATGGGATTATAAGTGTCCTTAATTAATATAGTTTTAAAGTCATAAAGTATGGGTTCCCCAAATTCATTTACCAAACTTGTTTTAATCTCACCCTGCAAAATTTATCCTGTTTGTTTTTAAGATTTGTGTGGCTATTCTGGGTATCTTATATTTTTCTATGAATTTTATGATTATTTTTATCAATTTCTGCAAAAAAGGCAGTTGAAAATGTGGAATGGATCACATTCAATTGACAGATTAAGTTGGGAGATATAAATTTTCAAATATATGAAGACAAAACACTTTATACTTGTATCCACCCATGTCTTCAATTTCTGTTGGTAAAGTTTATAGTTTTCAGCAAACAAGACTTATCCTGTCATTCTTGCTTTCTAATACTGTTGGATTAAGTTTTTTAATGCATATGTATGTATGTTTGTATGTATGTATGTTTGTTTGTATGTATGTATGTATGTTTGTATGTATGTATGTTTGTATGTATGTATGTATGTTGTATGTATGTATGTTTGTATGTATGTTTGTATGTATGTATGTTTGTATGTATGCATCGAGACAGGGTTTCTCTATTTAGCCCTGGCTGTTCTGGAATTCACTCTGTAGATCAGGCTGGTCCTGAACTCACAGAGATCCACCTGCCTCTGTCTCCCAAGTGCTGGGATGAAAGGTGTGTGCTGCCACCACCTGGCTGTTTTCTTAATTTCTTTTTCTGATTTATTGCCAGCATATAGAAATATGAGTGTTTTTGTAGATCTATTCTGACCTGTAACCTAATGTCATTTATTAGCCTATTCCTTAGGTCTTTCTATATATGTAAAAGATCATGTCAATTTTTAAAGATAGAGATGACTCTCTGTTTAGTCTTGTATGATCTTTATAATTCTTTATAATTTTTTTCTTTTCTTTTTCTTTTCTTTTCTTTTCTTTTTTTTTTAGACAAGGTTTCTCTGTAGATTTGGTGCCTATCCTGAAACTAGCTTTTGTAGACCAGGCTTTCCTTGAACTCACAGAGATCCACCTGCCTTTGCTTCCCGAGTGCTGGGTTTAAAGGCGTGCGCCACCACTGCCTGGCTATAATTTCTTTATAATCTAATTTTATTTTGATGATGAGTTTATTGTGTTGATGAGGTTCTATGATGTTAAATGGACATGGCAAGGTTAACTTGCCTCCTATCTGATTGAAAGGGGAGAAGTCAGCCTCTCAGCATTCAGCATGGTAGCAATGAGGAGTACAACTGGCCTGTGCCAGTTTGAGAAAGCACCCTTCTGTTACTAGTTCACTGGACGTTTTTGTCATGAAAGGATATTGGTTTTTTCAAGTGTTTTTCTGCATGTGTCAAGATGGCCATGATTTTACATGTTTACTTAATGTCTGTTACATTGAATTTTATATGTTGACTCAAATCCAAAATAAACCTCACTTCATAGTTTGCATCCTGATAGATTCAGTTTGATATTATTTTCTTGAGGTTTTCATTTTTTATTAATAGAAAGATGTGTGTGTGTGTGTGTGTGTGTGATGTCTTTGATTGTTACTGGTATAATAGTAATCAGTCATTTTTGAATGATAGTTTCATTTAGAAGTCTTTGTTGACAAATTTCTGTGTTTTTTTTCCTTTCAGAACCTTTAATATATCATCTCATTTCCTTTTGACCTTTGTGGTTTCTATTGAGAATCTTATTAGGATATTATGAAACCTTTGTATACGATGAGTTGCTTCTCTCCTGCTGCTTTTCAGATTTTTTTCTTTGTTTTTGACAGTTTGGTTTATACATATCTAGGAGTGTTTTTTAAAAATGTTTTTAGTTGGCATACAACTACACTTCCCCCCTTCCTCCCTCAAGCTCCTCCCAGGAGCCCCCTCCTCATGTCTCTCCCATGCCTCCCTCCTCTCAAGTTGATGGTCTCTTTTGCTTTGACACACACACACACACACACACACACACACACACACACACACACACAGCCTGCTGGTCTGTTTCTGTTGTTTGTGTGTATATTGTTTAAAGGCTGACAGCCAATAAGGGGGCTCCTCCCTAAGAGATGCTAATTTTTCTACTCTCAGCCATCAATAGTTACTTTGTTCTTTGTGTAGCAGTGGGACCCCAGACCATAGGCCCTTATGTTAAAATGTCCATTGATGTTTCTATTGTTGTGGTTTTGTTTACATAGCCATTTGTAGGAGAGGCTGTTTCACCACAGACTTCTTAGTTTTCTGGCTCTTAGAATCTTTCTGCTTTCTCTTATGGAGTGTTTTTTTTAGCTTGTTATTTAGAGTTAAGATTCTTTGATATGTAGTTTAATTTCTTCCATTAAATTTGAAAGGTTTCATCATTTCTTCAAACATTATTCTTCCTCCTTAGGACCCCTCTCCATGGTGTATATATTTGTCTTTGTTGTATCTGTGGTTACTTTTCTCATTGCTGCGACAAAAATAACCTAACAAAGACACCTTCAGGGAGGCAGGTTTGTGTGGACTCATGATTTCAGAGAGTTTTCTGCTCACGGTGGTGGAGAAGGCAGAGCAGAATGCAGAGAAGGCTCGTTCCCACCTCACAATGCAAAGTGCATTTAGTGCATATAGACTTTCGGGGTCTATACAGTCCTACAGTTCCCAACGCTGAGTCAAAAACACACAATGCCTAACATCTTTTCTGAGACTCAAGGCATACTCTTAGCTGTGAGCATTCTAAGATCAAACAAAAATTACGTACTTCCAGCATTCTGCTGCAGAGAGCAAACATTATCATCCTAGAATGGAGAAATGGGATATAGCAAGAGCATACTGGACCAAGGCAAGCAAGACTTCAGTCCCTCAGGTCACCCATTAAACTCTGCAAGTCTGTGTGGAGCATCTAAGGCATATTGCCGAGGCTCCTTCATGCCCTCTTAAGGAATTTGCTCTAGCATTGTTGCGCTGACTGGGGTGGCTTTGGTGGGAGTGAAGGAGCAGGGTCAGCTTTGTGTGTCAGCAGCAAGAGTTTCCTGGCCAGAGTATGGGAGTCCTTCGAGAAAAGGCCTGAGGTGGAGTCACGTGACTAGTTAGAAAGCCCTTGCTGAAGAGCTGCAAGGTGACAGTGATATGGACCAGGATAAGGCATTTGGAATCGAAACAAGACAAAACTGGTAGGTTTCAGAAGGACTTGGAAGTAGAATGACTCTGTCTTGAATATGCTTGCTAAATGAGAAAATTATTTGCATTATTCCATCTATAAAGCTATATTAGCTGCTATCTATTTAGCATATGGAATGACTATATTGCATTGTAAATAAATATTTATACCAGTGACAAATAGTAGATAATATTTTGTAGTTTCCTCTTTGTTTTTTAAACTTTCTTTTTATGTATTTGTCATGTCTTTCACATCATGCCTCCCGATCCTACCCATCTTTAAGAGAAAAAGAAGAAAAAAGGAAGAAAGGGAAAATCTCACCATGGAAGCTATAGTGTGTCACACTGAGAATCACTGGTCTGGTTCCAGGTCCCTGGTCTCTACTATACCATCGGTGCTGGGCCTCCCTGGGCCTCCCTGGGACTGTCCCTGCTGCTGCCCTGTACTGTGGAGATCCTGCTGCCCTGGGTCCACAGGACCCCAACCCCACCCCCTCACCCCTCATCAGCAGATCACAGATGGAGTGGATGTTGGGATGGGCCAACTCTTAACCTGGTTCTGGGCCTTGGTAGTTGCAGGGCTGGTCAGCCTGCCAGCTCTCCCCAGTCTTTACCACCATGGTGAGCTCTCCTCCATTTCGCTTTGTTAGTTCACCCCTTACCAGTGATGAGCAAGTCAGTTCTGTTTTGCCTAGGAGAGGTGTAGGGGCCTCTCTCCCGAGTGTTGTAGCTGATGAAGGGCAGGGCCAACTCTCCTGCCCTTTATGACCTCAGGGCCGGCTCTTCCACATTGATGGGGGCGGGCCTCTCTCCTGGGCCCATGCTGCCCATGACAGATGAGTGCTGGCGATAGCATGGGTTCGGCTCTCCCACTGCTCGCTCACACCTCCGCCAACAGGGGCACCTCTACTGTGCTGTCCAGGCTAAAGGGGGGGATCAGCTTCTTTGCCCATCACAGGTAGCAGTGGATTTTGTTTATTAATTTTATTTGAGACAGAGCCTTACTATGCAGCCCTGGTCTAGATTTGTTATGTAGACCAGGTTGGAATTGGACTCAAAGAGATCCATCTGCCTGCCTCTGCCTCCTAAATACTGGGATTGAAGGTGTGCACTACAATGCCCAGCCCTGTAGTTTCTTTTAAAAAATCACATTCCTTAGGCCTAACTTCTGCCTAAGCTCCCTTAAATGCCAAGTGTAGCCCCACTGCTTGCGCCAAAGCCTTTGGAGCTGACGGACCGGCTCGTTTGTCACTCCATCAGCAGCAGAGGAAGCACGCGTAATAGTCTGGGAGCCCAGGCATTTAGATTTTTATATTTGTTTGCATGGACTTTTTATAAATAAATTTATAATCATTCTACCTTAAACAATCATTGTATTTTTTGGTAAAGGATATGAAGTTTGATACAGAACTGTCAAGCAAAATGGCTTTAATTTTAATCAGAATTCCAAATTTTTTTTTGAGATAGGGTCTTGCTGTGTTGTTACCCTGACTGGCCTCAAACTCCTTGCTCAAATTATCCTCCTGCCTCAGCCTCCCAGAGAGCAGGGACTACAGACAGTTATCAGTATGCTTGACAATTATTTTAGGGAGTGAACGAAAGTGTAATATTAATATTCAAACATTACAGAGGACATTTTACTCTTCACAATAAAGTATTTCCTTTTAATTGAAGAGAAAAATCTTTTGACTCCAAAAGAGAAATCCTCTCTATTCTCAGTTGTCTTTAAAAATCTTGAACCTGTCAATAAAATTATATAATCTACTAATAGCATGCCCCAGGCTTGCTGCCTTTCCTTGGGCAGCAGTGTGCTCTATCGATTTCAATCACATGCTTCTTCAGTGCCCTTGCAGAAGTTCACCCGATACGGATCTGTGGACTGACGACCTCTTTCCCTGGAAACCCCATCATTTGCATCGTGTCCCTCTCAATCAGTGGTGAAGTTACAATTGTACATTAGCAACATTTTTTATTTAATAATCTATGATCTTAGCTAAGCTAAAATGCTACCCGTCATATTGAAAATTTGCATACTTAAAAATTAAAATTCTTATAAATGTGAAATTTGAGTGCCTTGTGCATTTTTAATTTAGCATATGACAAGTTGCTTGTGGGGCAGTTCGTCAAATCACTTCCTCTGCAACTCAGCTGCACATAGCCAGAGCAGACTCCCCCAAGGCTGTATTCTAAACTTGCTATGAGCTCATTAGATGATAGTTTGTATCCCAGAATCTATGTAGATTTAGAGATTAAAACTGACAAAATATTCTTCTGGGTTTTGGTAGAGATGCACGCTAGTCATAAGCGCTCCATTTACTGAGTGCAGACTGTGTCAGGACCTTGCCCGCACTGTGCCTTGTAACAGTGCTGCTGCGCAGGCATGTAGGCACGGATGCTGTGTGCTGTATCCAAGGCAGCAGAGAGCATGTGGGTGAGGGCCCATGAGCAAGCTGAGTCTTGGAAGTCCAGTGCTGGAGCATGGTTTCCTCTTCCCTTAACACCAGCCAAGTGCTCTTCAGTTTCTGTGCATGTGACCGGGAATCATTGCCTCCGACAGCCTCTGGTACTTAATACTCACATTTGGTTTAAGAATTGAGGGGTTTCAACTCCCAAATGGCAGTGCATTGCTTAGGATTGATGTGGCTTCATTGACAGTGGTGCTGAATTTGAAATAGGAGTGTGTATTGTGTGTGTATAAAACAAAGAAGTTAATATTTTATCACTAAAGTTACAGGGGAATTCTTCCTTTGGTTTTTTGTTTGTTTGTTATTTTGACACAAATTAGGAATGAGCCATAAATTTTATGGTACTGAAATACTGGCCTCAGTGAATTTGTCACCGAATACTAGTGTATTAATATGGCAACGGATTTGGACTGATGGTGCCAGCTGTAGCCTAGTCTCTACCCTTTCGAATGTCTGTATTTTCAGCAGGCAGGGACACTGCTGCTGAGCTTCTGCTTGCTGAAAGTTAGTGTAGGCAATTTGCAGCCACTCTGTTCATTCAAGTCTTATTGATTAGTAGCAGGGCTAGACACGCAGCCTGAAGATTGGGCGCTTGCAGCCATTTCTTCGTGGCAGTTCTCTCAGAACAAGAACTTAGCATCCCACTCCACTGTCAACAGTGGTTGATGTCTGGTATGGGTGTTTCCAAGTTCTTGGCATCTTAGTTAAATAACTGAAGTAAAAATGCATACAAATTCCAAGGTAGCAAGGAAACTTTATTCGAAAGCAAAGTGATAGTACTGACCAGAAACACTGTCAAGAATGACATCTGACCAGTTGAGCAAGTGATTATGCAAAGGCTGGAAGCTATTGCATGGGTCTTTTATAGGGTCTAAAAGAAGGAGGGCTTTGGTTGCTAAAGGGTATGCTATGGGCAGTTCTGTGTTTTGAGCGACAGGTTTGGGTTATGTGAGCTTTTGTTTTCTGTTTATGTCTTTTCCATAATGTGTTCTATTTTAATCATACGCATACCCAATTTATTCATAGGTTTAATTAGTAAATAGGGGATTGTCCTTAAAAATTCACCTGGAGGAAACATCTTACCTCATGGCACATGTGCCCCAAACTAGTATAGGTTGGAGTGGACCCCTTAATCTCATACCCAAACAAATCTAGAATACATTTGAGTAGGAACTGTCCACAAAGGGGACATTTTAGACAGTTGTTAGGGGAAAGAGGAACTTATTCCATTGTCCAGAGTTGAGAGTTCTAGATTGGTAGATGCATTGATAAGAGAGTGGTGTGTGTGTATAGCCCAAGTCAAGTGGAGTCCCAGATAGCTAAGCTATTCCCTATGCTTACCTGCCTCACTGTCATACTATTGTGGGAGCTGTGGGCAGCGTTCCTGCCACCCAGCTCCTGGCCGCCTGGCTAGCTTATGCCCCGAAATAACAACACACAAACTGTATTCTTTTAAACACTGCCTGGCCCATTTCTATTAATGTGTGAAGCACCTTGAGGTGCGCTTACCAGGAAGATTCTAGCCTACGTCCATCCTGGGTCGGAGCTTCATCACATCTGTCCTGGGGAGCAGAGCTATGGCGTATGAGCTCACTTCCTCTTCCTCCCAGCATTCTGTTCTGTTTACTCCACCCACCTAAAGGCTGGCCAATCAAATGGGCCAAGGCAGTTTCTTTATTAGCCAATGACATTCCTCCATCAGTCATACACCCTTTTTTTGTGTCTGGTAGGATTTTTTTTCTCAGTGAAGTCACCGTTTTCTAGAAATGCTTCCTCCTTTTCATTTCAACCATAGATTTCTCTCTTCTTGTGATATTACTTTCAAATAAAAACCATCTTCTTTTCCTACTCTGGGCCACAGGCCCTGCCCCTTGTTTTCTTTGACTGGGGAGCCACTCCTTGATGTGTTTATCATGTGAACTCTAACCCATGCTCTTAAGATGTGCCTCTTGAATCCTTCTGCGGCAGTACAAATAAGTAGTCATGATCTTCAAATCAATAACATGGCCAAAATATGAGGCATTTGCAGTGTCGCTTAGTTACTTCTTACAACAATTGCATAGATTTGGTAACATTATTGTCTCCACTGTAAATGGGGAGCATATAAAAGGTCCCACTTCTTGTTCTCTGTTTCCGGTGTAAAAATGAAATAGATGGCGAATTTCTTCGTGTGAAGCAGACCTGAAATCCAATCGGAAACAGTTGGTCTCCCTCTCACCCCAACCGTCATGCCGCTGTTGTGCCCCCATCTCTTGCAGTTGGTATTATTTTACTCTTTTGGGGCCTGCTGTCCAGTTCCCAAATAAATCACATGGAATCTTATTCTTTCTTTTAAATGCCCGGCCTTAGCTTGGCTTGTTTCTTTCCAGTTTTTCTTAAATGATCCCATCTATCTTTTGCCTCTGGGCGTTTACCTTTCTCCATTTTTGTATATCTTTTCTTTCCTTCTTATTCCATGTCTGGTTATGTGTCTGGGTGTCTGGATCCTTCTTTCTCACTCCTTTCTCTTCACTCGTTCCTTCGATCTTTTCTTTCCAGAATTCTCCTCTCATTCATTCTCTCTACCTGCCTGCCAGCATCACTTATCTGTTCTCCTGCCTTGCTATTGGCTGTTCAGCTCTTTATTAGACCAGTCAGGTGTTTAGACAGGCAAAGTAGCACAGCTTCACAGAGTTAAACAAATGCACCATAAAAGAATGCAACACATCTTTGCATTATTGAACAAATGTTTCACAGCATAAACAATTGGGAAAAGAGAAAATATGATTAAAATATATTGTATGAAGAAATTCAATACAAAAGCAAAAACTCAAGAGAGAATGTTGTAGAATATTGATGTGTTACATTTGTTTATGCTGGTTCTTCCCAACTCCCTATCCACCCAACTTTATGTTGTTTCTTTCTTTGTCTTTCTAACAAACAAAGAAACCAAACAGAAAAAAAAACCCAAGAAAAATAAAAGCATTAAAGTCACTGAAATGATTATGTTTTTCTAGATGCCTGAAAACAGTCTTGGAAAGAGCATAACATAAGAGTGTAAGTGTGAGAGGGGCCTCAGAACCAGCTGAAAATTAGCCGCTTGCAACCAAGCTTCTGCAGGACTGGTGTCTTTCTTTGGAACATAGCTACAAAATGAGGCAAGACTGGATTGTGGCTCAGTGGTTTTGGTCGGGGGATTCCACGGGTTCTAGTTTTGCACGTCATATAGCACTGTTACAGATGTTATAATATGTACTGTGTTTGTAAGCTCTGTACACTATTCATAGCAGTGAATCACTGTCAATCGTCTGTGTTTAATGGGAAGCTTTTGCTGAATATGAGAAAATAGGCTGAAGAGGGAATGGTTTCTGTCTTCATGGAGCTTATAGTTCAGAGAAGTGGTTATTATTATTATTATTATTATTATTATTATTATTATTATTTTATTACTTTAAAAAATACCAATCCAAATTCCCATTCCATCCCCTCCTCCCACTCCCTCCCCAGACCCTCTCTACCCTCCCTCTCCAATCCTAAGACAGGACAAGGCACCCTGCCCTGTAAAAAGTCCAAGGCCCTCCCTACTACATCTAGGCTGAGCAAGGTATGCATCCAAAGAGAATAGGATCCCAAAAAAGCTAGTACATGCAACAGAGACAAATCCCAGTGCCACTGTCAGTGGCCCCTCAGACTGACCCAACTGTCAACCACATTCAGAGGGACTAGTTTGATCCCATGCTCTTTCACTCCCAGTCCAGTAGGAGTTGGTGAGATCCCATTAGCTCAGGCAAACTGTTTTGGTGGATGAACCCCTCATGGTCTTGACTTCCTTGCTCAAACTCTCCCTCCCTCCACTCCTCAACTGGACCTTGGGAGCTCAGTCCAGTGCTCTGATGCGGGTCTCTGCCTCTGTTTCCATCTGTTGTTGGACGAAAGTTCTATGGTGATTTTTAAGATAATCATCAGTCTGATTACAGGGCAAGGCCAGTTCAGGCACCCTCTCCTCTATTGCTTAGGGTCTTAGCTGGGGTCATCCTTGTGGATCCCTGGGAATTTTTCTAGAGCCAGGTTTCTTTCTAACCCCATAATGGCTCCCTCTGTTTTTATGCCAGTACCAAGCTGTTTTGATTACTGTAGCTCTGTGATAGAGCTTGATGTCAGGGATGGTGATGCCTCTGGAAGTTCCTTTATTGTACAGGATTGTTTTTGCAGTGCTGGGTTTTTTTTTGTTTTTCCATATGAAGTTGATTATTGTTCTCTCAAGGTCTGTGAAGAATTGTGTTGGGATTTTGATGGGGATCGCATTGAATCTATAGATTGCTTTTGGTAGGATTGCCATTTTTACTATGTTGATCCTTCCTATCCAAGACCATGGGAGATCTTTCCCTTTTCTGGTATCTTCTTAAATTTCTTTCTTCAAAGACTTAAAGTTCTTGTCAAATAGGTATTTCACTTTCTTGGTTAGTGTTACCCCAAAATATTTTATGTTATTTGTGGCTATTGTGAAAGGTGATGCTTCTCTGATTTCCCTCTCAGCTTCTTTATCCTTTGTGTATAGGAGGGCTACCAATGTTTTTGAGCTGATCTTGTATCCTACCACATCACTGAATGTATTTATCAGCTGTAGGGGTTCTCTGGTAGAGTTTTTGGGGACACTTATATATACTATCATATTATCTGCAAATAACAAAAGTTTGACTTCTTCCTTTCCAATTTGAATCCCCTTGATCTCCTTTTGTTGTCTTATTGTGATTGCTAAAACTTCAAGAACTATGTTGAAGAGAAATGGAGAGAGTGGACAGCCTTGTCTCGTTCCTGATTTTAGTGGAATCACTTTGAGTTTCTCTCCATTTAATTTGATGTTAGCAGTCGGCTTGCTATATATTGCTTTATATTTGGATATGTTCCTTGTATCCCTAATCTCTCCAAGACCTTTATCATGAAGGGGTGTTGGATTTTTTTCAAATGCTTTTTCAGCATCTAATAAAATGATCATATGTTTTTTCTTCAGTTTACTTATATAATGGTTTACATTGATAGATTTTTGTGTGTTAAACCAGCCCTACATCTCTGGGATGATCATGATCCTTCTTGATCATGATGGGTGATTTTTTTGATGTGTTCTTGGATTCTGTTTGCCAGTATTTTATTGAGAATTTTTGCATCCGTGTCCATGAGTGAGATTGGTTTGTAATTCTATTTCTTGATTGGAGAAGTAGTTTTTGCTATTAGTTGTATTTTATTAATATTATTTTTCTAACATTGGTTGTGGCATCTGTTGGTATGTTTGTAGGCATTTAGGTGTTGCCTGATTTGTGGAGTCTGACCCCTCTGAGCTATGCTTCTCATATTTATTCATGACATAGAGGGTCAGAATGCATTTTTCATGTCCGAGTTGGAGTTTATGTCACACATTTTCTTAGATAACAAAGTAAATTCAAGGAAAGTTGCTGCCCTTTGGGAGTTCTTCTTTTGAGTGCTTCCTAAGAACATTCAAGATACAGATGACAATATTTTATATTGCGTATTTATATTAATAACTATCTATTTATCTAACAGTCATATTTGGGCCCACTTTTTACTCTTTAACAATATTTAAATTACAGTTATTGTATATGTGTATATATGTATGTGTGGGTACATGTGAGCATGCCACATCATGGGAGTGGAGGTCTGGAGACAACTTTGAGGTGTGGGTTCTTATCTTCTCCTGTGTGGGTCCTGGGGCAGACCATTAGGCTTGGCTGCAAGTGCCCTCACTCACTGAGCCAGGCTTTTCCTTTCGCCCCTTGATCTTTGATTTGACAAGCACAAGTGCACTTATTTCATTTCCCTGTGGAGTCTTCTACTCTTCCATCATTTCTTCTCTGGCAGGGCTTCTTCTCAGCACACTCTATAGTTGAGGTGAGCTTCACTGTCATTCCGTTCTTTTACACTGGTTGCTACATCTCAGGTCACCCTTAGGAGTGACTCATTTTCACAGATTTTAGGGACGGAAGGGTCCCTAAGGTGCCCCAGCTCAATCCCCTTATGGCTTCCATACCACGTGGCCCTCCTACATCTGCTCTATCAGTTCCGTTGACTGTGTCGCCCTCCTTGCGTGGTTGACAACTGTGGATGTTAGGAAGCTCTTGTGTTAAGCTGAAGCCGCTCATATGTTCGCCCTAAGCCGGAGAGGTCTAATTCCTTGTACCCTGTCTTCAGCTCCACAAGGAAGCCCCACATTCACTCTGAGTAGTCCTTACCCTACACAGCCCTCTCCTTTCCTTTATAGTTTTTTTCTGTATTTTTTTTAATACAAGTGGTTTGTTATTCTAGTCCTTTCTCACAAAATCCACACTCAAATTTTCACTGAGTGCTGAGTGTGTACAAGGAAGGGCCTCTGTACATATGAAGTTTCCTGATGCTGGTGATATAGGGAGAAGAGACATTGGTAATGCAAGAGAGGAGAGGGAAAGAGAGAGAGAGAGAGAGAGAGAGAGAGAGAGAGAGAGAGAGAGAGAGAGAGAGAGAGAGAGAGGGAGGGTGTTTTCTGGTTTTATCCTGCTTCTTTAAACCAAGCTTTATTTTAATAAAAACTTTAAGATGTATTTCTTTTAAATCGTGTCCATGTATGTGATGGCATGTGTGAGTGCAGCTGCCCACAGAGTCTAGAAGAAGGTGCCAGCTAGAGTTACAGGGGGTTGTGGATCCTTTGACCTGGATGCTGTAAACTGAACTTGGGTCCTCGTAAAAGCAGTATGAGTCCTTCAGCACAGCTGTCCCTCCAGCCCCACTAAGCTATCCTTCACAACACGTCCATTCTTACCTTAACTACCAGTTAGGACCACATTGCAGACTGACCTCATTTTGTAGTGAGGAATGTTAGTGACTCACAATAGAAAGAAGACAAGGATTAGCTAACACCGCACATTCAGTTTTGAAATGACTTGCGTGTGTCCATGTGTGTCTCAGCGCGTGTGTGTACTCCATATGCATGCAAGTGCTGTAGAGTTCAGAAGAGGGCATCAGATTCCCCCAGACTGGAGCCCAGTCATGTGAGCTGCTGATGTGGCTGCTGGGCGCTGAACCAGGTACTCTGGAAGAGCAGCAAGTACTCTTACCTGCTGAGCCATCTCTCCAGCCCTATTAACTAGTTTTTTTTTTAAATCTTTGAAATAGTGTAAAATTTAAATATACTAAAAATCATTTGATAAGACAATATAATTTCTGTAGCCTGTCCTTAGTGGGATGGCGGATCAGCTGGTGTCTAAAGGGAAGAGTGGCCTGGGAAGCTCATCCGCTTCCTCTCCAGGCTTGTGACCATGCTAGCAGCCGGAGTTAGCTATGAGCGGGCTCGCACTGAGCAAGGTCAGGAAGCCTGGAAGGCTCTTCTTTTGACTTGAATGAAACACATTTTTGACTGAATTGACTGACTGTTTAGGTTTCTTGTAGACACAGCCTTAGCTAAGAAAACTGAAAAATTGCTTTTGGCAAAGAAAATTGCAGCTAGTTATATCTCATAAAGCCATTCTTGTGTTCATTTTCTTGAGGAAATTGCTTGTAAGTGTATTTTCTAGGGGCAATATGTAAGAAACCTTTTCATGTTTAAATAAAAACTCAGAGATTTTCAGTAACAAAAATGTCCCATTGACTTGGCTTGGTTCTAAAAAGGAAGGGAAAATCTTTCCCCAAAAGAAAGCTCATACATTAGCTCAATACTGACAGGATTCGAATTTGTTTGCTTTTTAAAAATTCTTGCATATGTCCAGTCTTTGGGGATACACAGAAACATATTAGAAGCATCTTTGGTTTCTAATAAATCTTTTTATATTTATTCCCACTTGAACATAATGGCATGATTCTGTAGAAAAAGATCTTTAATCTTTTTTATATAAAAAAGTTCTCAATGCTTAATTTTATGCCTCTAAAATATGAGTAACATTTGATTGCTCAGATTGTAGATTTTCTTGGCTAATAAATCTGTTACATCAGCTTACAACTGAGAAAGAAGTGTATGCGAGTGAACGTTCTCCTATTTGGACTCTTACCCAGAAATTCTGCATGTGGCTGTTCAGTCTGTTGTTTGAGAATTGCTGTGGCAAGAGGCAGACATTGCTTTGGCAGCTGTGTTGGCCATTAGGATGGAGAGCAGCAATGAAGCTCCTGGGCCATTCAGAAACTCCTGCTTCCCGAATGCAGCCACTGAATACCTTTAAGCAGGGGCAAATCAGAAAGCTGGAGCAGGAGAGCACTGTGAAACCCACGTCAGTGTGGGTGAGGCTGTGATGCTGACTTACGGAGGACTGGGGAACATGTAAAAGACATGTGGTCTGGACAAAGCCAGAAGACCTGCTGTCAGACCCTCCACATCCATCCTAAGATGGAAAATTATTCATTTACTTAGCATTTTATGATGTACGTTTGAGGTTTAACAGTATAATGATAGGGTGCGCGCTCGCGTGTGTATATATTATATATATATTATATATACTTTCCCATATGAAGCAGATTAATATATTTATCATCTTATGTAGTTGTTGGTTTTGTGAAAGAATCAGCTAAAAGTGACTTAGTGACTTATTTTGGAAGAATTCCCTAATGCAGCACAGTTTTATTACCTTTAGATCCCACTGTGTATTAGATCTCTAGACTTGTTTATTCTGCACGTCTGCTTGATATCCTCTCTCTCCTGACACTGTGTTGATCAACATTTCATCCCATCTCTATGTTTGTGATCATTTTGCTTTTCACTCCATATATACGGGGGTCTTTGTGTTTGGCTTATTTTGCCTAGTAAACCGTCTTCTAGCTTCATCCATGTTGTGGCAGATGGTAAGTTTTCCTTCTTAAAAGAGGAATTATATCCTTATATGACATTTCCCCCTCTTGTCTATCAGCAGGCATTTAGGTTTGTTCACGTCTTGGCTATTGTGAATGATACTTCAGGTCAGAGTGCAGAGTCAGTAGGATCACTAGGAGCTGGTGATCTCACTCTGCTTGTTTATACCCCAAGGGGACACTGCTGTTGCTGGCTTGGATGATAATTCTATTTTGAATTTCTTTAGAAACTTCATACCATGCTCCTTGCCATACTGCCTGTACCAATCTATATTTCCACCAGTGGTGTACTGCAGGTGGAGTTTTCATGTCCTGACAGTGCTACCAAATAATCATTCAGGAACTTAATATTAATTGTAAATGCTCACTCAATAGCTCAGGCTTGTTATTAGCTTACTCTTACACTTAAATTAACTCATATTTCTTATATAGGTTCTACCATGTGGTTCATTGCTTGTTACCTCATTTTCTACATGTCCTGTTTCCTCTGTGTTTACTGGAATTTCCCCCTGACTCTGCCCTTCTTCATCTCTACATCCTTAGTTTGGTTGTCCTGCCTGTATTTCCTGTCTGGTTACCAACCAGTTAGCATCTTATTAAACCAATTCAAGTGACAAATCTTTACAGTGTGCAAAAGGATTATTCCACAGCATTTCCTCTTTTGTCTAATTAAAAAGGTTTTAATTTTAACATAGTAAAACTATATACAACAAACATAGTCATTAAGTAAGAATTACAGTTGCAACATTCAGTTCATTTGTATTTGGCAGATTTAGAGAAAATACCCAATTATCTATCCTATCTTGGTGAGTTTAAAGTTTTATACCTAATGTATTTTCTGTCCTAACTAAAGAAAACTTTAACTCTAACTATTTAGTATTTAACTCCAACAAAGATCCCAGAAAGGTTAAATATTGCCTAATGAAAGGGACATTTGGCAGACTGGACAGTCATCCTAGATTTTTTTCTGCAATGTTGGGCATCTATCTTTGGCGTACAGTATAACTGACAGACTTTTCTGAGATGTAGGGAATTTTGAATAACTTTCCTTCTTTGTCTTGGCAAAGTTTGGCAGTCACTTTCTTTTGTGTCCTGCTGGTCCAGTTTGGACAGCATATTGTCAGCAATTGAAGTATGGGCAGGTTTTTTTTTTTTTTGTTCTCAAATGGCTAGCTTTTGTCATAATGAAAATGAACTCCCTATGGAATTTCTTCAGTGACCATTATCTTCTCTGAAGTAGATTGGTGCTGTCGGGCAGATGTATCTCATTGTCATGAAAAACCTTAGGTTATTAAACATGATATTCTGTAGGTCTTTGAAGTGTTTGAAGACCATTTATCTATCTAAATAATGTTTATGATGTAGAAAACATACTTAACATGACTATAGTTTGACTACTATAGATGACTAATAATCTGTATTTCTTAATTATATATTATATTTTAAAAAGAGTTGCATAAACATACTACCATAAATAACAGTACAAATATACATACAGTATAATAAAATTAGCTTTAAATTTGTATCAATATACCAAAATCCATACCACTATAGAATATTCAAGACTAGTAGTTTGTTTTTTTAGTTTATAAAGTAGATTTAATAATCTACCCTTTTATCCTATCATTTCTATATCCCCTCTTTTATTTTCAGAACAAGATCATTGAATCTAATCTCCTTTGTTTAGTTTTTTTCTCTGATCATTATCAATAACAACTTGTAACCAACCCCCTTAAATGATAATAAACATCCATAACCCACTTTTTTTGAAATGGGGGTGCCATTGTCCAGAGTACTTCCTGTTGTTTGTAGGCCCTGTGTTCTTTGGGGAACCTTGATAAAATCAGGATAATGGTTAGGTCTTGGCTGGAATAGTTCGTGAGGCTGAATCATCTCAGCCAGCAGCCTTGAAACTGTTCTGGATGCTGGATCACCTAGGATATCCATTTTCATTGTTGTCTGGTCCCCGTGTTCTGAAAACACATACATTTTTAAAGGTAATATACATATTTGTATTAGTGTAGAATAGATTGTGCATCATACACAAGTAAGTCAAAGATGAGTTTTTTGCTATGTGTTTGAGCAGGTAAAATATACATCACATGTCCTGTAGTTATTTTAGTTTTATTTTTTTATGTCTGCAGTCAGGATTTCAGGGAGTCTTCCTCAATCAAACCTGATTTTTTTTTAAACCCAGAATGAATCCACAGCCTCTCATTTCCTGTGGAAATAAAAGTATAACCCCCCCCGTCTCAATGCAATACACCTTCTGAATTAAATTTTAAGTTAAGACATTTTCAAAATACATAGGTTGGTTTAATCTAGCAGCCAAAAAATTCAAAGACAGCATAATAAATTACAGGATTCAGACTCTCTGTGTGTTTTTATTTTTATGTGGCTTTTTGTTTTATATTACTTTTCTCCCTCTTTAAGGACTTTATCCTATTATTTCTAAACAATGTTATTTTCCTTCATTCCAGCATCCTTATTTTGGTTGTACTGCCTCTATTTCCTGCCTGGCTACTAGTCAGGCAACATTTTATTAAACCAATTTTAGTGACAAATATTTTACAAAAAGATTATTCCATAGCAGTGTGCTGGGGTTCACTCCTTTGTATATTCTCAGCAGGATTTGTTACCGCATGCCTAAAAATACATATAGATATTTGTGTGTTCATCTTTGTATATGTGGGTACACGTTCATATGTGTGTGTGTACATCTTTGTATATGTGGGTGTACCTTCATATGTGTGTGTGTACATCTTTGTATATGTGGGTGCACATTCATATGTGTGTACATCTTTGTATATGGTGGTACACGTTCATATGTGTAGTTGCATGGGGGCAAAGGTCAGAAGACACTCTCAGTTGCCATCCTTAGGAACATCTTACTTTTCTTTTTGGAGAGGACCTTTCAGTGACCTGGAACTCACCAGTTAGTCTAGACTGGCTGGTCAGTGAGGCCCAGGGATCCTCTTGTCTCTGCCTCCCCAGGAGAATCCCCAGCACTATGATTACAAACCTGCACCACCATGCCTAGCGTTTTCATTTGGGTTCTGTGGATTGAACTCAGATCTCTAATTCAGGTTTATCAATTGATCCATTTCCCTAACCAACCTTTAATGTTCTTTGTTGATTTGTTTTAAGGGCTGGTTATCTTTATGGACTGTACTCGTTAGCTTTGTGTTGCTGTCTCCAGTATATCTGGCAGGACAACTTGGGGGAAGAAACATTTATTTTAGTTATGGTTTCAGAGAATTTGGTCCATAATTTTTTGTCTCCGTGTGTTTGTGCAAAAGCATCATGTTAAGGAAGACAACAACTGTGTACGTCATAGCAGACAGACGTCAGAGAATGGGACAGAAAGCAGCCAGGACCCATTCCCTTTGACTCCCTTCTCTCAGTTCCTTCTCATATGTTTCCTCAACCACCCAAACAGTCTCATTTGGGGACCAGGTATTCAAACGAGGAGCCTGTAGGAGACATTGAATGTTATACTACTCCACTTCACAAAGGTAATAAAGCTCACTGTGTTTTTATTTGTTTTCTTCTAATTACTGATGTTGAGTATCTTTTTATATACTTGTTGGCAATTTTGCTTAAAAATGTAATAAAAAGTTAAAGTAATCAAAACAGCAGCATACTGGGATAAAAACAGGTAGAACAGTGGAACAGAGTCAATATCCAAAAAATCAACCTGAACAAATACAGTCAAGTAAGTTTTGGCAAGGGCAATATGGGGACATGGATAGTCCCTTAGTGAATGAAGCTGAGAAAACTGGAGATTCACACTCAAATGGAACTGGACCCTTACATGATTCATAAGAATCACTTTACAAGGTAAAAATATCTAAACGTAAATAAACGTCTAAGTCCTAAAGCCATGATACATGCAGGAGAAAACATAAAGGGAAGCTCCTCGGCACTGGCAGTGACTTTTGGAAATAAGACAACAGTAAACTAAAGCTTCTGTAAATGGGAAACAGTCACCACAGTGCCCACAGTGGCAAACCACACACCCTCTGTCTACTTCACGTTTGAGACCCCGTCTTGCACTGAGCCTGAGTGGACTCTTACTGGACTGGCCTGTCTCGCCCCTCCCGCACGGCACCAGGGTTACAGATGTATGCCACTACCCTGGTTTTGAGTGCTGAGGATCTGAACTCAGGTCCTCATGCCTGCACAGCCGGCTGGCTACCCACGAGCCATCTCCCTACCCTTTATAAACATGCTTTTAGGAGTAGTGTTTGCAGGGAGGAAACTCAACTACATTTTCAGTAGGCCTTGCATTATGAATACATCTTACAGACTTTTTTTTGGCAGTTCTCCAGCTTTATTTGAGATTCAGTAGGTTAGTTCTCATCCACATTGACTGTCTGTAGATTTTTGAATGTGGTAACAGGCACGTAAGTTACCAATGTGTAGAGTTTGTTTGGTGAGTCCTCATCCTCATTACGTTTTCTGGACAAGCATACCCGGATACGATATGGAACATTCCTTATTCCTTTGGCCCAGGCAGCTTTATTGAGCCTGGTATCAATCCACACATCTGGAGTCCCCATCTCCTTCATGGCAAATTTCCGGATTTCTTTGAGTGCCCTAGGAGCATGCTTCTTGAAGCCCACGCCATGGATGTGCTTGTGAATGTTGATGGTGTATTCTCGGGTCACCACCTCGTTGATGGCAGAACGGCCCTTCTTCTTCTCGCCACCCTTCTTTGCGGGAGCCATTCTGCCGGGCCCAAGCTGGAAAGGACGAGCGCGAGGGATTGTGGGAAGGACTCTTACAGACTTTTATAAGAAAAATGTCTGCTTCTCACTGTTAAAGAAAAAAGTACCATAGCACCTTATTACTAACACTCCATAGAATGATGCCTTATGCATTTGATGTGGACTTTTCCACACCTGCCAAGAAAAAGCACTATTTGCCCTGAGCATAAAGCCTGTTATTTGCAGGTCTATTCCTCTGCTTGGAGTCACTGTTGGTTACAGGATTTATACTTAGCCTGCAATACAGAGCATTTTCGTCTGGGCCTGAAGTTAAATCATAAAATGTATGTAGGAATATTCCACATTATCTTTGTCTTGATTCATGTACTTGAAAAACAAAGTCAAGCATTTGTAAGATTTCTCTCTCTCTCTCTCTCTCTCTCTCTCTCTCTCTCTCTCAAATTGTCAAAGAACAAATTTAATTAATAAAAATAAGCAACTAATTCTAGGTATCTAAGACTAGAAATACATTTCTTTAGCAAAATAAGAATATTTAATTTCCTATGCTAACAAGTTTATTCCACTTCAAGGGATAAAAGTAAGTATATTCTATACCTCCAAGCCAGGTTAAGCTATCTACAAACTATACTTTTGAAGAGTATCTGAAGGTAGATGACATGAAGCCACTCGAATATTCTCCATGTTGCTTCTGCAGGTTTTCTAAGGCATTCTTCAGTTTGTTCTCCTCTCTTCAGCTCAGATCTTCCCAGCTCAATTCTATACAACCAGTGAGCCAAGTTTGGTAGAATTCTGTACACACCAATACTAAACTCAAAAAAGCCCCTTGTGCCCATTTTCCCCCTCAAAAAGTGAGGCTATTTTTAATATTGCCTTTGAACTTTTACAATTATACCCTTATACAATCAAGTTATTCCTTCATTTAGTGATGTGCATGAGATCTTTGCTGAGGCCATTAGCTAGCGTGCTAAAGCTGTAAGCTATGAAGCCACAGCAGTGTTTTATACCAGTATGTTTAGATTTTAAAGTCATAGTTTATCTTGAGAAATACTAAGCCAGGCTTATTGTTGCTGGTTGTAACCATGTTATGGTCCAATTTTCTTTCAAGTATGAGTTTTCCTGGTGGAGTATTTTGGTTCTAGGTGCTGACTTTCCTGTGCTTGTCAGGAAGGTGGTCAGGTTGGCTAAATGGTGCCTTCTTTTCTGCCCACAGCTCATGCGCGAAGCGTAGCGCCTCTTTAGCCCAAGGACCTCGCCTACGGGAAGTTGTCATTTTTACCAGCAATCCATCACATCCCTTTTAACCTGGTTTTCTTTTGCACAAAGTGGAGACATCTTTTTCACGTTATTTTTGTTATAAATTTAAGCCAATGGCTGACAACGGCCTGGGTGAAATACCTAAGAAGTGCCCCCACTGTGCGTCGTCTCAGGCCGACCTGCTTTGTGTGTGTTCAGCAGTTAATGCTCCCGTTTTGGTGGTGGAAATGTCACAGACATCGAGTATTGGTAGTGCAGACATTTTTGCTTCACAAGAGAGAAGAAAAGAAAAAAGTGCTAGCAGGGAACCTTCCATGAAAGACTTGGTAAATATTGAAGATTCCTCAACACAGACCGACAGCCCTTCTTCGTTCTTCATTCCCTTCCCTGGGTTCCCCCATCCAATGATCCCTTGTCAGCTTCTTAAAGTTCTTAAAGCACTGTTTATTTCCCACAGAAGAGATGAGCAAAGTCGCTTAGTTATATGCTTTATAACACTTCCAGTCACTGTCCAAATTCTTTCTCAGGATCCCAAACAATTAACATTATTATTCCAGCTCTTAAAAACTGTTTATACAGAGAAAACTTTGTTTTCAAATTTCGGACTTTTTGTTATTTTTCTTCAGCTGATACAGAGAGATTTATGACAGAGGTTAAAGTGTGGCTTCAATATCTATAGTGAAGTTCTAGCCATCTATCTAGAATATAAAATAAGCTTGTAAGGTTGGTTCACATGATTTTCAAATAATGTGGGCTTCCAATCAAACTGACTTGGCTTATCCATCAGTATGAGGAGGCTGTAGTTAGTCTACCTCCGATTTGGTCCCAGGGAAAGTCAGTCCCTCATTTTTCACCTGAATCTTTTGACAGTTGCACCCTCACCTTAGGGTCTTCCTTGGCCTAATGAGGCAGTGACTTGCACTGCGTTCTGGATTTGAAAAAGACAGTAAACTATTTTGTATACAGTAAATATTATGGCATTCATTAAGGCTTATCACACTTAGAGTTCATCATTAATAAGAATGTTACATCTTAAGAGTTATTTTTCCTAATTCTTTTTTGGCCCTAGTCCACAAGATTAAATGTGGAGAGAAAGGCTTCTCAGCCCCAGTGGAGTCGGAGCAACGTCACAGAAGGAAAAGTTCCACACATACGAATGGAGAATGGAGCCGATATCGAGGTATGCAGGAAGCCAGCTTAGCTACTGAGAGGGTCGACTTTCTTCTTTTTAAAATTTTGTTTTTATCTTTCATCTTTTTAACAAAACTTACTTATCTTAATTAAAAAGTTTTCACAATATATTTTGATCATGTTTTCCTCTCCTCCAACTCTTATCCACTAAACCTGATCTTCTTTTTCTCTCTCTTTCAAAATAAAACAAATAAGACCCCCCCAAAACACAAAACAAAAAATAAACAAGTAGAAGACCAAGAAGACAAAAATGCCAAATATGAAAACACACACACAACAAACAAGCAAATAAAAAACGTGGCGTTCGTTTTGTGTTGGCCAAGTAGTCCCAGGTACGGGGCCTGTCCTGGAATATGGTTAGTATAGTCAGTAACACTCGATTGGAGAAATTGATTTTCCCTTTGCCAGCAGGTATCAATTGCAAATAGCTTCTTGGTTAGAAGTGAACTCCACACCCACTTCTCCCACTCAGTGCTGGGACCTCCCTGACTTGAACCTGTGCAGGTCTTATGAGTGCTGCTATAGTTTCTGTGAGTTCACATGTGAACCTAAGATAGTCCACAGCCCTGTGGGAAAACCTAACACCGCTATTCTACTAAAGGAACATAGCAATAAAATAACTTCAAATAATGCTATACCCATTGACCACTGTCTTGCGCAACCCTCATTAAGGAAGCTTCTTGAAGTAGATGGGAATTAATACAGAGACACATGACTGGACATTGTGCTGAGATACTTTGGAGTCCTTGGTTCTAAATGTGATATCTTCATTAAACCCCTGCCTTTATGGTTCAGGGATCTGTGTGGAAGAGGAAGCAGAGGGTGGCAAGATCCAGAGGTAATGGGTGGCTCCAAGGATCGAGACAACAGACCTGAACTTTCAGCTTTCCTGAGTCAGTAGTTTGTGACAGAGCAGACAACTGAAAGAGCCTCTGAGGAAGGAAGTAAAGACCACAGGGAAAAAAATTGAAGCACATTGATGTTTTTCTAAAGGAAATGCAAGACAAGCACAAAGAACAGAGTTTAGATCCCTGGCATCTGTGTAGAAACTGAGGTACAGTGGCCCTGTGTAGAAAGTGGGGTACAGTGGCCCTGTGTAGAAGGTGGGCTACAGTGGCCCTGTGTAAAAAGTGGGGTACAGTGGCCCTGTCTAGAAAGTGGGGTACAATGGCCACGTGTAGAAAGTGGGGTATAGTGGCCACGTGTAGAAAGTGGGGTGCAGTGGCCCTGTCTAGAAAGTGGGGTACAGTGCCCTGTCTAGAAAGTGGGGTACACTGGTAGCTGTAGTCCCAGTGCTAGGGAAGAGGAGGCAGGAAGATCCTCAGTGCTAACTGGCTGCAGGTTCAGGAGAGAGAGCCTTGCCTCACTGAAATAAGGTGAAGGATTGAAGAGGATGCCTGGTGTTGGCCTCTAGCCTCCATCCACTCTTGAGCACACATACATGCACACCCACACACATGTACATGCACACCCACACACATGTACATGCACACCCACACACATGCACATGCACACCCACACACATGTACATGCACACCCACACACATGTACATGCACACCCACACAATGCACATGCACACCCACACACATGCACATGCACACCCACACACATGAACATGCACACCCACACACATGAACATGTTACACACAAGAGAGAAAGCGAAAAAGGAGAAAGAAATGTTGAAAATTCAGACATGTGACTTTAAAATATGACTAAAGGAACTATGGAAAGAGTAATTACAAGAAAAATTACATTAATATTATGTAACTTTAAAAGTTGTTCTGTTAATTTATTTGAAGTTATTAGGAAAACCTGAAACGCTTTCAGTTGAAAAGTGTAAGATTTTTCTGAAATAAAGTCCTATACTTAAAGCAATATATAAATTTACCAGGTCTTAAATTTAGCCATAAGAACCTTTCTAAAAGCAAAATGTATTCATTGTGAAAATGTAGATGTGAGTTAGAGATGACTAGTTTACTATTCACCTTTACTTCATTTATCCTATTTTCTTTATGAAATTATACAGTATTTAAACTTATGTATATGCTAGATAAATATTCTTCAGAAGGATAACTGAAGTGAAAGCTTCCTTTCCAACTAACAGACCCAGGCTCACTGTAAATACTTCGGCCATTGGGAGAGAATAATGAACAAAGTTACAGTTCTTCACAATTTTGCCCATAGCTATTTTTCATATTTTGATGAGCATCTTTCTAGACATCAACATCAATACCTCCACATAGATCCATGTTTACCAAGGGATCATGTTACATGTGTTTATTATGTTCTATACTACTATGATTTCCTGTATCAATAAAAACCAATAAAAATCAATAAAATATCATTTTTATCCCATCCCTTTAAAATTAGTAGAGACAATAAGTCATTTCCTTTTTATTTTCATCACTTTGGGATGATGTATCAAGCAGTTAGTTGAAGAAAATATTAAATTATAAAATATAATTGGATATTTTCTACTTTATACAATCTCTTTAGACCAGTGTTATAATACTCTATCCAAATTATGGTTTTATATGTTTAGAGAGAGATAGATGTTTAGGTTTTAGGGGAGAATTTGGAAAGAAGCAATAAAGATTTTGTTCTGAGGGGAAAAATCCAGGTAAATGATCATCTTACTGAAGATATAATAAATAAAGCACAGGCGAAAGCTGTTTATCAATGTAACAAATTCAAATGTCTTTGTAATTAATTACCTAAGTTTTCTGACTTTCATTCTCAATACTAGGCTATTACATGGTATTGGGGAAGAAGGGATGAGGTTTTTTAATCGACAGGAAAAAATAGTCCCAGAGTGGCAGTGGTGGCTCATGCCTTTAATCCCAGCATCCAGGGAGGCAGAGGCAGGCGGATCTCTGTGAGTTCAAGGCCAGCCTGTCTACAGAGTGAGTTTCAGAACAGGCCTCAAAGCTACAGAGAACAGGTAAGAAAACGGCGGTAGTGTTTGAGGATCAGTCATGTGCTGAGAATGTAGAAATAAAGGGACAGTCACCGTGGTGCAGGTCAGCAGGGCAGAAGGGAAAGCAGAAGGAGGGGTAAGCAGTGCAGCCGCCTGTTCCGTGGTGCCTCTCTAGGGGAGGCCGTGGTGCTGACCCCACAGAGGCTGCACCTGGTGAAGCTGACTCAGCTATTGTCCCATGTGTCAGTCCCTGTGTGCGATGGAGACTCTGCAGCTCGTCTGTGTCACAGAATCTGACTCCTGCCAACCCCCAGGAAATGAAATGTAGTGAGTTGTGTGGCTTTTCTTTTGCACTGTGAACCAGAACACTGCTGTTGGCCAAGTCAGATCATTCTCTCTCTGTAAGGAAGTTAAATGGAAAGTCAGAGGCTTGGTTTAGTTCAGTAGTGCTTAGCCTGTGGGTCACAGCTCATTTAGGGCTTGCATATTAGATATTCACATTGAAATTCGTAACAGTAGCAAAATTAGCCAAGAAGTGGCAACAAAATAGTCTTATGGCTGGGGTCACCACAATGCGAGGAACTGCCGGTTCAGATAGTGGTATCGTAGGTAATATATTTTCTTCTTGCTTCCGATTTTTATTAAAATTTCTATTATTTTCTTTTCTAAAATAAAATGAATAAAGCGAAAACACTAACACATAAATAAGAAGATAAAACGTTAAAGAAGGAGGCACTTGTTCATTGTTTCAGGATCAAACTCAGGGCCCTGAGCGTGATAGATAAACGCTAAACCATTGAGCTACATCCCAGCCTGGCTGGCAGTTATTAGTATTGATTTCATAGTGGGACTCTTCGAGTTTTGGGGTGAACTTTTGCTGAATGTATTGTTTATGCATATGTATGTATGTATCAAGTACATATGTTTATTAATATTTCACTTCTTTTCCTTATGAAAATGTTTCATTTTATTATAAAATTTTATATTAGTATTACTTTATAATATGTAGATCAAAAGAAATCAATTTCCACATTTTTGAACTTTTCCACATTCACTTTTAGAACTTTTGTGGTTTTCTTGCAAAAAGTAAACAATTATTAAAAGTCTTTGAAACTTGACTGTGGCTAATTAAGATGTATTTGTTACTACTGAAGCAGATACATAGTATCACTATTTGATCACACCCTAAGGGTGGAGACCTTTCAGTATTACATGCTCATTCTTAATGCCTGATGACCACCACAGAGACAGGAACTCTTGTTTTGTCTCCAGGAATTCTATACCTTCGGAAGAATATTGGGACAGGGGAGCTTTGGAATGGTCAGTGAAGCTACAGACAAGGAAACAGGAGCTAAGTGGGCAATTAAAAAAGTGAATAAAGAAAAGGTAAGGCTTCTCAGTGCAATGCCTAGGTACAGCACCCAAGTGGGGTGCCTATATATATGAAAATATAATATATTATATAATAGGTTATTTCTTATATTATATATATAAATGAAAACAAGACAACAAAAGACAAGTTTTCAGTTATAAAGTCATCTCTGATTGGAAGATTTTGTTTTTGTTATGCCAATGCAAAAGGATCACTTCAATTGAAGGGAATATCAAAAAGAAATGCTAAAATTTGTGAGGGGTCAGAGGCCATGTTGTAGCTAATTTATGAAAACAGTTCAAGAGATTGATTGAGGCCAAATGAAATACAGCTTGAAATTGGACAAGGGAAAGAAGGGGCATAATTTGATCTGATTATGGGATAAATCACATGATATCATTTAAGAAAGACACTATTCAAAACTGCAGGAAAAGGTGTAACATAGCTAACTTCCATACTGAGGAAGTAGGAGTGGCGTTCCCATCTGCAATCTGTTTCTTCCTTGGTTAAGGCTGGAAGCTCCGCGGTGAAGCTACTGGAGCGGGAGGTGAACATCCTAAAGAGTGTCAAACACAAACACATCATCCATCTGGAGCAGGTGTTTGAGACGCCCAAGGTAAAGGTCCAGCGGGTGCTATGGTTTGAGGGTTGTTATTACAAAACGAATATTGTTCCCTTCCCAAGTAGCCCTCTGGGGCGCAGTTGCTCATGTCCTTGGCAAAAGTCTGTCACCAGAGATTGATGAGAACATTCTCGAGGACTTTTATTATTGATTGTATAATTAGGTGTGCAATGATTAGATTGATGTTTTTAGTTTCATGTTCTGGGTGGCACACTAGAAACTAAGATTAGAATCGCTTCATGCAATTGAGATGGCATCCTTGTTCTTGCTCTTGGTCTCTCTGCTAGAGACCATTTGATTGTGAAGGTTTCGCAAGGTTAGGTTCATGATCCAGTGAAGAGGCTTACTTGGCACAGTGTAGAAAATGCTTTAAAAAATTCTTCTCTCCTACCCAGTTGCAGTTTCCCCTCCCCCACTCCTCTCAGCTGCCCCGCCCCTCTCTTCCAGATCTCCTCCTCCTTTTCTCTTCAGAAAAGAGCAGGCCTCCCAGGAATACCAACTGAATAGGGCATAACACGTTTTTATCTTTGTCTTTCCAGTGTTTTTCGTCTCCTTTCTTTCCTAGATATTATCCTTCTCTAATCTTAACTGTAGGTTTTTCCCTCGTGAGCTTGGGCATTACTTACACTTGAAGCAATACACTATGTGGCTACGCATGCGGACAGACAGTCTGTTTCCTATGTCCTGATTCCACCACTTTGTAGCCGTGAGAATAAGGCCAAGTTACTTAACTGTTCTCTGTGCAGGCGTCTCACCTGTGAAGTGCTGACTCCTCTGGTTGTTGAGGGATTAAAGACTAATGGGACTGTGGGTACAATGCATCCCTCTTATCCAGGGTTGGCTATTGTTCTTTGTTCTCTCTGCCAGACTCGAAAGCAGCGACTAATAGTCACTTTGGGTTATGCACCGCACTTTATCAACTGAAAGTGCTTGGCAACGGGACTGCAGCTGTCCTTTTGTCTTCTTGGTGATCCTGAAGGTCAGACCCTGGCCTTGTACGTGTTAAGTGATGTCCTGCTTCCCGTCCCTGAATTGTGATTTCTTTTAACCCCCCAATTTTTTTTTAATAACTTTGTTCTTTGTTGTTAGTTTTTAGAAGTTTCTGTATGTGTGTGAATGTTTTGTCTGTGTGTGTGTGTCTCTTTCATTTCGCATGCCTGGTCCTCAACGAGGTCAGAAGAGGGCTACAGGTTGTCCGGGTCTGGAGACACAGCTGTGAGCCATCACATGGATGCTGGGAATGGAAGCCGGGCTTCTGCCCAGTAACCAGTGCTCTTCCTGTCTTTCCTGTCTTCCCAGCCTCTTTACCATCAGTTTTAGGCAGTTTGATTTCAATGGATCTTGATAAAGTTCGCTTCATGTTTCTTGTACTTGGGGTTCATAGAGCTTCTTGGGTCTGCGAGTTTGATTTTCATCTGATTTAGGAAAATTTTAGTAATTATTTCCCTAAGTATTTTTTGTTTCCTTGCCCTACTCTGGAGGGCTTGGTACATATGCCAGATCACTTGGTACCTCTCACGGCACGCTGCTGCTCTGCTCACTCCCAGCGTTTCTCTGTGTTCAGTCTGTATAGTTTGATTCTTACTGTGACTTCATTCACTGTTTTTGCATCTAATATTTTATCATCTCATCCAGTAGAAATTTGATTTCCTTCATGTGTATATTCAGTGTATGATCTCAACATACTCCATGTCTCCACACTTCATGAATACAGTGATAGGAACTAAAGTCCTTTTCCTACTGATTGTGTTGTGTATGTTATTGATAGCTCAGTTTTGGTGGGCCTTTCCTCCTTCATCCTGTGTTATATTTTCTTACTGTTTATACTGTTACTTATATATTTATTTACCTATCTTTGTCTTTTAATACAAGGTCTTTCTATGTAGGCAGGATGTTCTGGAAATTGCTACATGGCCAAGGCTGGCCTGGACCTTGTGAACCTCTCACCTAAGCACACGAATGCTAGAATTTCAGGTGTGCATTACAAAGCCTGGTTGCCAGTTAATTTTAATTGGCTGCCAGATATTGTAAAAATTACCATTTGGGTACTAGATTTTTATGTCTATTTTGAGGAGAGACGATATGGTCTCACTAGATAACCCTGAAATTAGTGAGCCTTCTGCTTCCGGTGGTTGGGATTATATGCATGCGCTACCACATCTGGCTCTAATAATGATTCTGGAATTATATTTTATGACATAGTAAGTAATCTGGAGACAGCTCAATGTCTTTGGTGCTTAATTTATTCTTTGTGACGGGTGACAGAGTAGCCACAACAGGGCTAGTTTCCCCTTCTCCTGAGGTGCGGCCTTCTGAGTACTCATACTGTCTCCAATGCTGTATGATTATGGGATTTCTCTCTCTGGCCAATGAGAACACAGCTTTTCTGCCATTCATGAGCACCAGTGACTGTCCCCTCTGGCCTTTCACATGGTTAGTTCCCAGCTTTGTGACAATGGTTAACTGATTAACACTGTCGAAGATTTGAAGATCTCTCTCTGTCTCTCTGTCTCTGTCTCTCTGTCTCTTTCTCTCTGTCTCTCTGTCTGTGTGTGTGTGTATGCGCGCGCATATATGTGTAGAGTTTCCCTTTTTGATATGTTTCCCTGGAAACTTTGGTTGTCTTGGATCCCCATCTCCTGAATTCACGGAGGCTACTGGGCCTGCAGTCCTGCAAGGTGTGCTCCTGTCGGCTGCACACTGGGCTTGGCAGTTTCAAGGTGCGCTCCTGTCGGCTGCACACTGGGCTTGGCAGTTTCAAGCAGCTTCCTCCTCCCATCATTGCTGCTGTTCTCTGCAGGCTCTGTGATGCCACCTAATTCCATGGACCCCTTCTCATCTCGTCATCTGTTAGTCACACCCCGTTTTGCCCCAAGCAACTCTTCAGGGGCTAGGGCAATCATAGGCTTGCCTCATGGGCGTCTCTCTCACAGAACACTGCTCTTCTGTGCTGACTAATGGCTTTCCAGTTCTTAACTTACTTAAGCAGAGGGGCAAACTAGTCTATTATGTGTATGAACAGGAGCCTGAAGGTAAGGAAAATGGTCATCTGTGGCTGTCCTTTTCTGCTTTGCTTGATTTTGATTCACATGAGCTGGATCTGCCCATAAGCACACACGTCTAGAGAGCTGAAACTATGCTAAGGAAATGGTATCTAATTGGTTGTATACTGCTGATCAAACCCTCAGGCTGCAAGTCTGTCTATGCTCTAGGTATGCACAATTGTTTCAGATAGTTGTAGAAGACCTGAGCAATGCACTCTGTCACTATAACTTTGATCAACACACATTTAACATTTCTAAAAAGATTTATTTTTATTTTCTGTGTCTGTGTACCACACATGCAGCACCCTCGGAGGCCAGAAGAGGGAGATAGATTCCCCCGGAACTGGAGTTACAGATGCCTGTGAGCTGTTGTGTGGGTGCTGGGAGTGGAACCTGTCTTCTGGAAGAGTAGCCAGTGCTCTTAGCAATACCCATCTGTCCAGCCCCTTGCACATTTTATAAATTGTGTCAATGCATATTGTAACCACTGATAAGCGTGGCTCAGTTCAAAAGCCTGTCTGTCAGGTGTTTCACAGCCTGAGATTCAGTGACTCAGAGCTGTGGCTCTAGGAAGAAAGACACTTACTGCTCTCCCTGCTTTAAGCATACTGACTGAACATACAGGTTGGATTAGTAGCTCTTACAAGAACAGAATCAGACCCCCAAACCTTCCACACAACAAGACTCTAGACTATATGTCAGAATGTAGACGTGGAGGGTGATTGTGTCTGCTGGCAGTGCCTATGGGAAGGCACCCCTTTTAGTCCGTCAGGAAGCGGCGTTACGGTGGGATATCTAAAGGCATCTTATAAAGAAGTGGCCGACGCAGAAGAGGCATTTCATCCTTGCTTCTTAGTCGCTGAGTTCCGCTGTCTCCTCTTTGACATTTCTCATATCTTTGCTTTGGATAGAGTCTAGAGTCATCTTGGACCCAGACCTGTAGGCAGGCTTGTGAAGGATTATTTACATTAAGTGAGCTTTGGGCATGCCTGTGAGGGATTATCATGACCAGGCTAACTGTGGTACTATTTTATTGACTGGGGTCCCAGAGCACACAAATAGGAGAAAGTGGGGGCTCCTGAGAATATTCAGTAGGCTAAGGTGCTTGCTTCTGAGCCTACTGACATCAATTGGATCTACATGGTAGAAGAGAACCAGTAAGTTGTCCTTTGATCTCTATAAGTTTGCTGGGGCATACAGAAATCAACTTAAACGTTTAAAAATACTTCTTACAAAAGAGAAAGTCAACTGACACTAGCACTCACTGTTTGTGCTTCTCGCCTGGATGCGGTGTGGGCAGCCACCTCACGCTTCTGCTGCAGCCAGCGACTTTCCCATCATAACAGACTGTCCCTTGAACTATGAGCTAGATCTGTGAGCCAGAACATAACCTTTCTCCTTTAAGTAACCCTTGTCAGGATAGTTTATCACAGCAGGAAAGCTAAGAAGCTACCCCCCTTTCTTTCTTTTTTTTAAAAAATTTATTTATTTATTTATTAAAGATTTCTGCCTCCTCCCCGCCACCACCTCCCATTTCCCTCCCCCTCCCCCAATCAAGTCCCCCTCCATCATCAGCCCGAAGAGCAATCAGGGTTCCCTGCCCTGTGGGAAGTCCCAGGACCACCCACCTCCATTCGGGTCTAGTAAGGTGAGCATCCAAACTGCCTAGGCCCCCACAAAGCCAGTACGTGCAGTAGGATCAAAAACCCATTGCCATTGTTCTTGAGTTCTCAGTAGTCCTCATTGTCCATTATGTTCAGCGAGTCCGGTTTTATCCCATGCTTTTTCAGACCCCGGCCAGCTGGCCTTGGTGAGTTCCCGATAGAACATCCCCATTGTCTCAGTGTGTGGGTGCACCCCTCGCGGTCCTGAGTTTCTTGCTCGTGCTCTCTCTCCTTCTGCTCCTGATTTGGACCTTGAGATTTCAGTCCGGTGCTCCAATGTGGATCTCTGTCTCTGTCTCCTTTCATCGCCTGATGAAGTTTAATATTCAGGAGGATGCCTATATGTTTTTCTTTGGGTTCACCTTCTTATTTAGCTTCTCTAGGATCACGAATTATAGGCTCAATGTCCTTTATTTATGGCTAGAAACCAAATATGAGTGAGTACATCCCATGTTCTTCTTTTTGGGTCTGGCTTACCTCACTCAGGATAGTGTTTTCTATTTCCGTCCATTTGTATGCAAAATTCAAGAAGTCGTTTTTTACTTCTGAGTAGTACTCAAATATGTATATATTCCATACTTTCTTCATCCATTCTTCCATTGAAGGGCATCTAGGTTGTTTCCAGGTTCTGGCTATTACAAACAATGCTGCTATGAACATAGTTGAGCATATACTTTTGTTGTATGGTAAGGCTTCTCTTGGGTATATTCCCAAGAGTGGTATTGCTGGGTCCAGAGGTAGGTTGATCCCGAATTTCCTGAGACTGGGAGAAGATCTTCACTAACCCCGCAACTGACAAAGGTCTGATCTCCAAAATATATAAAGAACTCAAGAAACTAGACCGTAAAAGGCTAATCAACCCAATTATAAAATGGGGCACTGAGATGAACAGAGAATTCTCAACAGAAGTTCAAATGGCCAAAAGACACTTAAGGTCATGCTCAACTTCCTTAGCGATCAGGGAAATGCAAATCAAGACAACTTTAAGATACCATCTTACACCTGTCAGAATGGCTAAAATAAAAAACACCAATGATAGCCTTTGCTGGAGAGGTTGTGGAGAAAGGGGTACACTCATCCATTGCTGGTGGGAATGCAAATTTGTGCAACCACTTTGGAAAGCTACCTCCCTTTCTTGTGTCCAGCCCATGCTTCACAGGTCCCCCTGTTAACACAGGAAGCCTTTGAAGTCAGTCTGGCCTGCTGCCTGCTTATATAGGGCCCATACGATAAGTTCTTTACACTTCCAGATAAAGGACAAAATGTAAAAGAGTAATATTCCATAACCTTAAAATTACACCAGACTCAGGTTTCTGAGTCTATAAATGCAGCATCGTGTTGTTTATGGCTGATACCAAGGTAGCTGCTGAGCTGAGCTGTGCTGTTGTAAAGAGACCATGCTGTCCACAGAGGCCATCATGTGTACTCTTGGATTTGGTCTTTGTGAAGAATTTTTGCTGAGCCCTGCTGCACATTACAGTTGTAGTGTTGACCTAGAAATGCAAAATTGACATCATATAACTTTTACCTCACGGCTCCAACTTAACACCTCCAATGCCTTGTTTCATATGGGACTTGGGGAATCCATAGTCTTGAGCGTGCTATCCAAGGCTCCATATAAACTTGTTCCAATCTTTCCTGTTAGCTTCACCCTTTGCCGTCTTCCTCTTTTCCACCCAGCAGCCTGCAGTACTGTTCACAGAGTTCCACACTTACTTTAATAGCTGCTTTGTTCCGGGCGTTAGGGCTTTGTATCCTGGCCACCAGATCTGCCTGGTTTCCCCCACCTTCCCTACCCAGAAATCAGTGCTCACTCTCCTTGGCGAGCATTGGTTATGCAGAGGCAGCCTCTCTTCCACAGTCCCATGGCATGTCGGGCTGTTAGTACCTACCACAAGATATTAGAACTCTGTTAAACTTCCTGAGGTCAGCACTCTGTCTCCCTCTTCTCCGTTCCTCTTGTGTTCAGTACAATAGTTTGTATACCGTATGCAAGACATTTCCACTTGAATAAATTGATTGTGATCATACCTGTGATGTATATAACATATAAAAATTCATAACTTTCTCCTATTCTGACTTTTAAATCTGCAATGTCAGCAAATGTACCTTGTGATGGAGCTTTGTGAGGATGGAGAACTCAAAGAAGTTCTGGATGCCAAAGGGCACTTCTCAGAGAACGAGACAAGGCTGATAATTCAGAGCCTTGCGTCCGCTATCGCCTACCTTCATAACAAGGGTAAGAAGAGGACCGCACTCCTCGCCATTCCATAAATGAAGATGCCGCTGTTGCTTAAGTGGGATGGTCTTTAAGACTCATATCACATTGGCAGAGCTTGGTAATAGAAGTGGATAACAAGCACATTTCCATATGTTTCCCTTTAATTGTATTTATAGACATCTTAATTAGCAACAATGCAGGCATATAAATACATTGTATATGCAAGAGCAAACACTCATGATCATTCTTATTCTAGAAGTTTAAAATGTGGCGAATGTCATCAAAATCAAAGTAGATCAAGTGAATTTTCCTAAAATATTTGTATATTAATATTAAAAATGCACATGTTCTAACCTTGTGAAATAGTGTGCTTCAGTTTTAGAGCAGTTTGGCTTCAAAACGGAAGGAACAGCAGTTTGCAGTGCACACCTGCGCCACGTGTGCAGAGCAGCCCACATTATGGTCCCCACACCCTGTAGCTGCACTAGGACTCATTGCTGGTATTTTTTGTTCTGTTGGTTTTTACAGGTGTGTAGTAACATTATCTACTAAGGTATCATCTGGAGTGATTTTCCAACACTTAAAAAAACATGCTTAAAAAGAGCCCTGCTCATTCTAACAGCGTCACTGCTGCCCCTTGTCCCTGCTCCCCTTCTCTCTGAGGCTCCTGGGTGTGACTCTAGAACGTTCTCATCTCACAGGTGAGGAAGTACTCGTTCCACAGTGGCCAGTGGCAGGCTTTGGATCTGTTTCCTCAGCACCTACTGTGTTGTGCTCAGCTCCAGAGTTACAAAGATGAAAAAATTAAGGCCCCCTCCCCTCAAGTAGCTTAGGCTAGCAGGAGATAGAATGAAGAAACAGCTTGTAATGCGGTGTGGCAATTTCCCAATGGAGAGTTGTGTGAATTGCAGGGAGCACAGATGTGTGTCAGAACTAGACCCGAGGAACAGGGGCTCAGACAAGAGAACGACTCGGGTAGGGAAAGGCTTGCAGAGGCTGAAGGCAACGCTTGTGTCCAGTATCCCTTGTCAGTGATACAGTTTTCCAGTATATTTCTATAAAATCTCAACAGCATTTTTTTTTGGGGGGGAGTGAGATTTTAAAAATTATTCTAAAGAGTTGGTAATAATAGCCAAGATAAAAAGGTGGGGTGTTAGGGAGATCTGCCCCTGTCAACGATTAAAACATCACCAAAATACGTTAATTAAGATGATATGGGATTTATGTAAGAAGAGACAGGTGGGGTAACAGAACTAGTAAGAATTCCACAGACAAAACCTGGAGGGTATATGAGAACTGTAAGTGATTAGCTACGGCTGCCAGTCCAAGGCTGGGTCAGCTTCTTTTCCCTCGAAGTTAAACACTTAACTTTCTACAGCTTGAGACGTTTTCGCTGTGAATGATAACTCAGTCAGTTTTTTTTTTTTTTTTTTTTGCAGAGGAGTGTTTGATACATTATTTGAATGTACACAGAAATCTCACCTCAACTCTGACCTGTTCAACTAGAGTTTTGTGCCCCCAAGATTTGTTTATTTTATTTCAACGTATGAACAGTACAAAAATGTATACTGCTATTTTAGAAAAATACACTGAAATACAGTTTATGCACATGTAGCCAAATTACAATGTGTTAAAATGTTTATGTTGACAGTAGTGTTATACAGAGGCACAAGTCCCCTATTTAGAGACCTAAGGACACAGAAAACCTTACCTGTGTAAGCAAGGCTGTGTTGTGACCCAGGCTACTTTGATCTCCTGGGAGTGTGTAGCCTTGGACCGATCCCCTTCTGCACTCACCAGGCTGGCACAGCAGGCTGGCACACCAGGCTGGCACAGCAGGGCACATGCAGACATGAGAGAATGGCTTCTGATAGAGACGTGGAGAAGGAAGGGGGTGTGAGTAAGATGGAACAGGGAAGAGTCATGCTTGGTCTTCCTCACGCTGCATTTATCGGTCCTCTTCCTGTTCTCTCTGTCCTTCTGTTATTCACTTTGGCTGTCTGTTTTCCTGGTAGATATAGTGCACAGAGATCTAAAGCTGGAAAACATAATGGTTAAAAGCAGCTTTTTGGACGATAACAATGAAATGAACTTAAACATAAAGGTAAGAGCCCAGAAATACTACTCAATATTTGCCCGGAAGCCGGCAGCAAAGTGCCTACAGACATCTTAGACACAGTTTGGATTCTTTTGAATCTCAGCCATTTGTGCTAAGAAGTAAAAATTCACAAAAGAAGTTGTAACTGATAAAAATGATTTCACAAGCTAAGTGATACTACCAAATGTGTTTTTCAAAGTGCATATTCCTTTGGATGATTCTAAACCATTAGTTAATAGCAAGCAAACAGATGCTCTGAATTCTAATTAATTTCAAAATTATGTCTGGTAATTTGATGTAAATGTGTTACAGATTTAGAGAAAAACACACCTTGGCTGTGCTTTTGATACTAAATTAATGCTACAGTCTGTATTTCTCATTGAAATTTTCCCTGGGTATTAATATTTATGTCTTAACCACAATTAATGTGCCAAGTGTTTATTCTTGAAGATTTTATTCAAATTAAGTGTTCCTTAATGTCAAACAAATGATAGAATACATTATTTATTACTTAGCACTTTAATAGTGGCTGCTTTCAAAATGTGTGCAAGTGTTATCTCTAGAATCAAATGTGTCTGTAAGTTGGTGCTGCAGAAGGTGAATCCATATGCAGTGGAAACAGACTCAGCAACCCTGCTGGTGTCCCTCAGAGAATGTTCTTCCTGGTTCGTTGTGAACTCCATGTAGGCAAGAGCATCAGTCAGTTTATTCTTTGTTGGAATGGGGAGGAGTGCCTGAGACAGAGCATGCTCAGTTAACTTTTGGCAAACGAGAGACTCAGTTCTCTCCGAGTAATGGAACTGGGTCATGAAGGCTTTAGCATGTTTGTATCTGTAGAGATGTTGTGTGGATAGAGACAGATATTACGCTCCACGTGGGCTATTTATGGAAAGCAATTGATTCAAGGCATACTGATACACACTTGTATTCCCAGCACGGAGAGGCTGAAGCAGAAGGATTGCCATGAGTTTAAGGCAAGCCTGGCTGCATAGTGAGTTTTAAGTTGGCCTGGGCTGCAGAGTGAGACTCTGTATGAAAGGAAAAGAGAGATGGTTTGGTAAAGCCACATGTTATTTAAAGACATTTCCTTGCACTTTGTAAGGCCCTAACATTTGCATTTAGTGCGAACAAAGAATCCATGCTTTGCTTGCATGCACCGTGAATGTGCCTTTGTTTCTGCTGTGGGGCAAGGGCATTCCGTTTGAGAGACAACCGAGGGTACGTGACAAATATTTAGTAACTGGAGGTGTAATTACCAAGATTTAGAATGGAGCAAGAGACTGAAGTTGCAGCAAAAGGCCTTCAGGCCTTCTGTGGCCAGGTCATGTTGGAGTGAGTTAGCTAATTTGCTTCATTTCAAGTAGGGTAGCAGTTGTCTTAGTATACTTGGTCCTCACAAAGGAAACAGTAGTAAGGAAAAACAAGCATTGCTAGTTATACATGTTAAAAAAGAGTCTTAGTGTTGGTAACTATTTTCATTTAAACTCTGCTTTTACTGGACCATAACTCCAGTATCAGAAAAACAGATAACACATTCCAAGGCTAGGCTTTTGCAATGAAAGCTTATAAGCAATAACTGATAAAATTCTTTACCAAAAGAATTAATAAAAAGCATGAACAGTCAACATTCTGGGTTCTCTCTACCAAGTTTCTCTGCACTCAGAGAGGTTGGGCAGAGAGGGAAAGTCAGGTTTTTAGTAGGAATACAAGGAAAAGTCCATCCCCAAGAAGTGAGGATTAAATGTAGTTACCGTGGATGGAAGTCACTGGGTGGCTGAGCCTGTGTATCTGCTCTCAGGTGACTGATTTCGGCTTGGCGGTTAGGAAGCATGGCTCCAGGAGCGAAGGCATGATGCAGACCACGTGTGGCACTCCTATCTATATGGGTAAGTGAGAAGATGCGGAAAAGGTAGAACACCTGAAGTGAGGGGTAGCCAATACCCGCAACCCCAACATTCGGGAGGCTGAGACAGGAGGATTGCCATAGGCTACCTAGTGAGCTCCGATTTATGTAATCGCCATGCCAATGCGTACACAGCACTTTATTATTTTATATCTCTTTCCACCAGTTCCCCTCTTATATCCCAGAAATCCCCAGTCTTCCGAACTCAGCTGTGCTTGAACCATACAGTGGGTACTTATTTGTGTCGTCTGTTCCACAGAACGAGTTTGCTATTTTATGCGTGTTGTATCAGTAGTTTATCTGTTTTATGGCTGAAAAGTATACTTTGTTCATTGCTTTTTCTTGCCTCCTTGATGCATAAAGTTTTTAAATTGTTTTATCTTACTTAGGAAAAGGCTACTTTAGATTCTGTTCAGATCCTCCCATTGGCAAAAGACATCTGGTCTGTGGTTACATGGGGAAAATTTATCCCAGCACCCTGAGTTTTATGCCTGCTTATTAGTTGTCTACACTGATAACAAGTGGGAGAACAAGAGGGAAGACAGATGGTTTGTGGAGCTTTGCTGACTTCCTAAATGGCTCCTTGGCACAGACACTCTGGCTTCTGCTTCCCCGAGGGCTGCAGTGACAGTGGACGTAGAAATGCCCCTGGTAATTAGGGGCACTGATAGAGTGGAGGCCAGGAGGCCTAGCCCTGCTGGGGTGCAGCGGTCAGGCGGCCTTCCCTGCATCTCACTCGGAATTTGCCTCCATGATAGGCACATGGCCATGGAGCAGCTCGCACTTTGCTGGTTCTGTATTTAAAGTTTTACGTGCGGTTAAAGACTGAAAACACACACAACAATTGCAAAAAGAGAAATGGTGTAAATTTTCAATTATTTGGAGACAAATTATTTAATTTTGAACTATTATAGTTTAGCCTTTTCTCTTTCTCCTGTGTATCTTTTGGCTTCTTTTTGTTGTTTTCAATTCCGTTAATCATAGAGAGTGGGGAAGATAAAATTCCATTTACTTTTAGAATCTGTTATAAAAGTGTGTGTATGCATGTGTGTGTGTGCGCGTGTGAGTGTATGCATGCTGGAGAGTGTGCACTCACATGTGAGGGCATTACATGCATATGGCCAGTGTGTTAGTGGAGGAGACTGGTGTGCTTTCTCAATAAGAATGCATATTTCCCATAGGAAGCATTCTGCAGCGTGCGACTGTAGCTAAGTCTCCATGATTTTTACTTTCATTGACAGAGGGTATCAAATGCCTACATGAGTGGCTCATAGGATTCTGAGCACAATTTATTATAAAAAACACTGTAAATTTTAATGTTCTTTTAAAGTCTAAACATGTATCTTATTTTTGAGTTTGTGATTTGTTTTTATATGTGTAAAAGTAGAATAGATCTATTTCTCAGTATCATACTGGTTTTTAAAAAGCCACTCACTAGAAAACAAAGCCCTGGGCTGGAGAGATGGCTCAGAGGTTAAGAGCATTGCCTGCTCTTCCAAAGGTCCTGAGTTCAATTCCCAGCAACCACATGGTGGCTCACAACCATTGGTAATGAGGTCTGGTGCCCTCTTCTGGCCTGCAGGCATACATGAAGGCTGAACACTATGTACATAATAAATAAATAAATAAATAAATAAATAATTTTTTTTTAAAAAAAAAGAAAGCAAAGCCCTAAAACCTCAACTTTAAAGCATGTGGCATCTTAAGGTTAAAGGCACGGTGCTACTTTGAGAGGCTGTTTGAAGGGACCCTGCTGTGAACACCTTTGTCAATCAGAGAGCCAAGTATTGAGTCGCACATACTTGGAGCCTCATCCTGCACTGGGATTCACTGGTGTTTTGACCCAGTCTTATGTGAACGTGCTTTCTATCTCGGTTTTCTTATTTAGAAAATGTGGCAAATAATACATATTCTGTCATTATAGTGCTATGATTTCATAATTATTTTCATTATTCTACTGACGTGATTCATAACCACAATATTAGCTTTTCTGTGAATCCAGATTTGTACATATTGGCCTTGATTTAAATAATATTTACTTAGTTGTGTGTTTCCTCATATTTGAGGGAAAGTCTAAGATATTACTGTCTTCTGTTACAACTGCACAAGCTTTGTAAAATCACTCAGTCATTTCGCAGGCGTAAAGAACTGCCCATTTAGCAGTGCAGTTTCTGCCATTGTCCCACTAGGAACTAATTGATAGGAGTGAGGAGTTGGTGACATCAGTTGGGAGGCCTGTACATTATTCATTCAGCATCTGCTGTTGGCTCTTTTCTTTCCCTCTGGAGGAATAATTTACAACACATCAGCACATTTTTATGCTTTGTATTTAAGCAATTAAAAGTCATTTATTGTATTATTAATATTATTTTGTTTCTGCTTATTTGGCAGCGCCAGAGGTTATCAATGCCCATGAGTACAGCCAGCAGTGCGACATTTGGAGCATAGGTGTCATAATGTACCTTTTGTAAGTAGCCCACTGTTTGTGCAGTGTAAATAAAAGGGGAGCCTCTGACCATAGATCGACATAGATTTTATTTTATTTAGTTTTTTAATTGTTTTTATTGAGTTATATATTTTTCTCCACTCCCCTCCCTTCCTCTCCCCTCCCCTTCCCTTCTACCCTCTCCCATGGTCCCCATGCTCCCAATTTACTCAGGAGATCTTGTCTTTTTCTATTTCCCATGTAGATTAGATCCATGTAGGTCTCTCTTAGGGTCCTCTTTGTTGTGATTTTAAATGAAAACTAGACAATGTACTTTTAAAGGTGTCATCTAAAATCCAGTCCGGCCGCGGCCCTGAGCGCTCCCTCACTAGCTTTCAGGATGACCTCCTAAGTATTTATTTAGTGCTATAACTCATGACCTGCAGTTTTGCTTTGCACTGATCTACAAATGTAAGAGTGTCCCACATATCCGAGTGAAAATCTGTCCTTCCTGATCCCTTGCCGAGGCTTACAGCTTCACTGTAGCCCATCAGGAGTAGTGAAGTAGGCCACCTAGCCCTAGAGCCGCCCACGGGCACAGACACAGTGGGGCGTGGGCACAGTTGGGTGGAGGTCACCTGAGGATTTAGGGAGTGTTTTGTATTTCCTAGTTCCCTGAATACCGGGAAAGCCTCGGTAATTGTTGCTCTTCCTTCCCTGTTGCTCTCATGATTCAGTCAAATCCCAACCTACTCCTCCCTCTTTGGCTTTATCAGATCGGGATCTTTCTGGCTGTCCCTCCTGCTTCTGTTCGCCTTCCACTCATCTGCTGATTGCACTGCTCGCACACACGGTTGTTGTCCTCAGCATACTCCTTCTGGACTAAAGCTCTCTGATTGATCATTGGTTCTTGCTCTAGAAAATCACCAGATCATCTGGCATGGTGTGTCTGAGCAGATCACACAACCTCGCTCTGGCTCGCTCTCCCAGGCTTGGGCCGCATGTGTGTTTTCATGTGCCTGCCTCCCTCACCTCCTGCATTGCATGTTGTCCGTATGTGTTTGTGTGCAAGCACAAACGTGTGTGTCATGAGTGCATACTCTCTGTGTGAACTTTTCTCCTAGGTTGGCCAAACACTAGAGCTTTCTATTTATATATATATTTACTATGTATAATCCTTTTCTGGATTTCACAGAGGATTTAAGGCATCATTTTTTAAAAATCATACAAAATAATAACCTTCAAATTAAGACCATATGACTAGGACGTTAGTTCAGTTGATAAAGTGCCTGCCTCGCATGCAGGAATCCCTGGTTTGATCCCCGGCATTGCATGTACCAGGTGTGGTGGTCCATGCCTGCAGTTTCAGCACTAGGGAAACAGAGGCAGGGGGATCAGAACTTAGTTTCCCTTGGCTATATAGTCTGCTCCAGGCACACGAGACTCTGTCTCAATATAACCAGAACAATACTAATATAGAAACATAAGCAGTAAGTTTTGCCTGCAATGTGTACCTTTGATAGTACTCATTGTGATAAGTGAGCAATACACTTTTTGTTTGTTTGTTTGTTTGTTTTGAGACAAGATTTCTTTGCGTAATAGCCCTGGCTGTTCTAGAACTCACTCTGTAGACCAGGCTGGCCTCAAACTCAGAGATCTGCCTGCCTTTGCTTCCCAAGTACTGGGGTTAAAGGTGTGCATCACCACCACCCAGTGAATAATAACATTCTAAAAAACCAAATTACATGGTAATATTACAATATTCTGTTTATCATATCTACTTTCCTTGTTTTAAGTTCTGTGAAAGACAGTTCAAATTATTCATCTTTGCATCCCTGGCATCTGATATAACAGTCAGACCATATTCAGTGCTCAATATATTTGTTAAATTAAATTAAGTGAATTTTCTAAGAGGTGTTCTGTTAGTGACCATTGTTCTGTCTTTAGTGAATCCGAATGCTTTAGCGTTGCTGCAGCATTAGTTTTATGGTCGTGTTGGAGATTTTGCTCTTCCGTATCATGTCTAAATACTAACATCACTGTAGTTACATTTTCACAGTTGTGTGAACTGGAAGACACAGGCAGTAGAAGCCAGATGATGTGATTGCGGCTGAGACTGGGCTGGTCCACATGCGTCAGTGCTTAGACAGCATGAAGTATGAATGGATTCATAAAGCTTGTACTGATTAGAACCATGGGGCAAAAATCCTGAGTTTAGTCTTTAATTAACATGCAGCTATTTAAATAAGTCTTTCATTCTCTTAAGACTGTCTATAAAAGTCCATATTAATCTGCATAATGAATCATCACATAATCCATATGGTGTTTTCTACTCTTTGAATTTGCTGTTGAGGAAAGCCGGTGTATCACACACCTTTCATTTCCCCCTCTTTCTTAAATATCTAATTGGAGTGTGGTTGCACGTCAGTGTAACGGCGGCGTCATCCTTCCTTCACAGAGGATTCTCCCGTAGCTCACCAGGGCCTACTCCTTAGTCTGGCTGAGCCCCTGGCAGCCATCGACAGTTCCCTTCATCCCAAGCACAACGCATTCCCGTCTCCATGAGGGTTACTTCCTTGTTTATCAGTTAACTCAGACTCATTTCTACTTAATTGGACAATGATAGTATACGTTCTGAAGGTGAAATTAACATAAATAAATACTCTTTATGGCTCCTCTCCTCTGCTGTCCTGATTCTTATTAATGTAACAGAAAATAATAGGCAGCTTTAGGAGGCATTTTTCATGTCTTAGATTCTCTTTTCTGGACGCACTAGGAAATTGCTGTCATAAAGTTCCATATGCTGCTGATTGACCAACCATTAGATACATTTTGCGTAAATAAAATTGCAAAGGACAGAAAAAAGTGGAAAATTTAAAATCTAGCCCTTAAGCTATAGTTGCTTGCAGAGGCTGCGAAGGGACTGGGGACCGTGCATATCTCTGCTTAATAACAGGCTCAATGAGCTGGGCCTTGGCTGGCCTGCACTGCTTATAATAGATGGCAAATGTCCAGACAACCATTTTTCTGGTTATTTTCTTTTTGTGTTCTATGGCTTTTAAAATTCCATTTTAAAACTAAGCAGTAGTAAACCAAGTAAGAAGAAAAGTGTCAGAATGAGCTTGAAAAACAAAAAGTATTAAAGTAAGAGTTTGCACAACAGCCTGACAACTCCTGATCCCCTAAGAAGAAATTCTTGCAGGAGAAGCTCTCTGCCCCAGACGGTGTCCTTGGCTGCCGGCAGAGTTCCTTCCTTCTCGTCGTCATTGTCATAAAATACCAAATTCTAGCTTGATCAGAAATGTTCACAATTGGATCTTTAAAATAAAACTTAGAAAATATAACTGAAGAAAGTCAGTAAAAATACAAAATGTAAAAGACTTAGACTTTATTATACTGAGAATAGACTGTACCTTGGCAAGCATAATGGAATAATGCCATTCTGCTTTTAGTAAAGGGGGAAGGTCTGTGCCTGAGAGTTGAGGCATTGCTGTGCCAAGTTGTCTTTGCTGCGTCACCTTCTGCCTGGGTATCCCTGGACCTACCTGCTGGCTGTCTCCAGGGCTGTCCTTAGATGTTGGGATTGTTGTTGATGGTTAGGTTAACATTTACTGAGAATGTACCCTGGACTCAACTCCGAAGCATCCTGTTAGAGCTCTGGCCTAGATCTGGACTCAGCTAGGTTGCTTTGCTCCAAGCTTTGCTAAAAAGAAACCAATGAAATAGTCCCTGTGCTCCAGATGCAGGCAGCCCGTGTGCTCCAGATGCAGGCAGTCCTGTGTGCTCCAGATGCAGGCAGCCCTGTGCTCCAGATGCAGGCAGCCCGTGTGCTCCAGATGCAGGCAGTCCTGTGTGCTTGGGCTGTGCTGGTGTTGGCTTGGTGTTTACCCAGCATCTGCCCTTTCTCACTGATGGTTTTCGTTCTGGCCTTTTTTTCTGAATACTATTAATACAATTGTGCCTGTTTCAATACCTTTTGTTTGAGACTCAGAACCTAGAGAATTCCCAGGATTATTCTTTGGTTTTATTTTATTTTACTGTTACCATTACTAACATTTGATATAGTATTTTCCACAGACAAAACTGTTGCCTGGCCTATTAAACTCTTAGGAGTGTTGGCAGTCCCGGATAGCCCTTTATGTGCCCCTGTGATCTGGTGTACAGTATGGATTTTAAGGGGCAGCCTTCCTTTACGCCTGCCACTGTTACTATGCACTCAACCCTCGCACGCCTTCCTGCACCCTAGTGTTTCCCCACCTGCAGGATCTGGGGCATTTGTAGATCTGGGGTCTCGGTGCGTGTCTACTGAGACGAGACCAACACTGAGCTGCATGGCCCCAATTCTTCCACTCTCTAGCCAGAGAGGACCCTTCTCTTCTTCCATCTGTTACTCTCCTACAAAGCATCATTGCTTCTAAGTCCTGCAGAAAGTTATATGTTTTAATAATCTTCTGTTGAAAGCATTTGAACAAATGGCTGCCTTTGTTTAGACTGTGTGGAGAGCCACCCTTCTTGGCAAACTCGGAGGAAAAGCTCTTTGAGTTAATAAGAAAGGGAGAGCTACAATTCGAAGATCCCGTCTGGGATTCCGTAAGTGATTCTGGTGAGTATGGGTTTGTTATTATTTACTAAAGCAAACAATTAATATAAGAAAATTGACTACTAGTAAAAGTTTTGTAAATCTCTGGTTAATCACAAAAATCTACTTTAGATTCAATATATTTGCTTGTAGAAATAGTGATATCTTCACTTTGATTGTTCATGCTCAAAACTTCCAGAAATAAAACAAAACAAAACAAAAAATACCAACTAAAAACTTAAGTGGAAACCATGTCCAGTTGATGTGTGGCTTTAACTGAGGTTAAGAGAAGTAAGATTTCAAGATTTTTCTCCCCTTTATTTGCAGCAAAAAACGTTCTGAAGCAACTTATGAAAGTAGATCCTGCTCACAGAATCACAGCTAAGGAACTTCTGGATAACCAGTGGTTGACAGTAAGTTATGATACTCCTTTTTAAAAACCTTTATTTTTTTCTGACAGCACTCATTTTATCCGGTCTTGGAGTCTTGAAACAGTCAATTAGTCCCATCCTTTGACAGGTTGAAAAGGAGTAGCGAGTCTCGACACATTTCTGAAATGGGCAGTTCCAAATGGTTCCGACTGTCACCACAGTTGCTCGTGCGTATTTATAGACATTCAAATGAACTTTGTTTGTCCTTTGTCACAGAGGCTTCAGTGTCCAGCAGAACAGAGCTGAGGACTGTCTTATGAAGCTGTGCAGAGTGAAGCAATCAGGACATCCAGATGTGAAGCCCTAGACCCAGTTATAGCTCTCAGTCCTTTGAGTACAGAGAGTCTTCGGGGAACCTTGGAAAACACGTTTCCAATGTCTTTATCACCTGGGCTGAACTGTTTAGTCTTTATTTGTTTGCATGTTGCTCTGCACCATTAGACTACAAACCCTGATGCAGACACTTTGGCCTCTGCATTGCTATGCCAGAACAGGACCCAGTCACAGCTGGAATTTGGGCGAGGCTTCTCTTGAATCTTTAGCTGGAAACATTGCTATCCAGTTAAGTGTTTCTTTAGTCCCCAGCTTTCTGCATTAGTCACCACTGACAGCTATTGAGATGCGAAGGAAGTGTGCAGTCCCCTCCTAAATGGAGCAGCCATGACATTCTTCAGGCCTTTCTTCTTTCCTGATGACTTGGAATATAATGGCTGGCGATTGGGTAGCCATCCTGGACAACAAAGTGTAACTGCAACTGAGCTGGGGTTGGTGAACAACAATAAAATACGGGGTGCCAGGCACATAGTTCACAAAGTCATCATGCCAATCATTCCGGAACTTTTTGTTTTAGCAGAAAGTAAATTCCTTTTTATCTTTAGGGTACTTTGGAATATGCAAGCAAGCCTAATCCTAGTTATTACAATTATCAATGAACAGTTAATAATGAGTGATTTCTTTTGAGTAAACAATTTGCTGTCATTAGATCGATAGAGATAGCAAGAAAAGTGTGAGATTTGATACTAGAAGTTACTAGCATTATATGAAATCATTATTGACAGTATTCCCTGAAAATTAAACATATATTTAGATAGTCACTGTTTTAGGTACCAAGAACACAAATACAATTATATTTGAAATGAAAATTATGTGTGTAGTTTTATTTTTGAAGTCATTCCAGGCATTAGGTGACTTAGAGACAGAGAATTTGGTAAATATTGAGGCATCATTTCTGAGAGGTGGTAGCAGCTTAGATATGGTAGCAACAACAGAAACAAAGAGAAACACACGTGAGATACAGGATTTAGACGTGTGAGTGAAAGGGCTCTGTTGTAGTTCAGCGGTTGGGTGTTTGTTCCAGCTGGTTGAGCGTGGTTCCATTCATCAAGATGCGAACAGCTATGGAGAGTAGATTCTCCCTGTAGGGCATGGGTGGTGAATCAAGAGGTCTGATTTAGGTGATGTTTAAAATGTTATGTGATAGACAAGTAGATATGGATCTGTTCTGTTATAAACTGGAGAATCATGAATACATAGATGCCATGTAAAACCACAGGCTTAAGAGATAAATTAGGAATCAAGCAAAGACAGAAGAGGCCTCATAGCATGCTGTGAACACTGCAGCGTCTAGAAGAGTCCCACAGAAGTTTAGATGCCATAAATATGTTGTTGTAGCAGTTTTAAAATTCTCTAATTTTCTCTTTACAATTTGGAACCATTTCTTTGAATAACAATTCTTTTTCTTTAAGGCTAAAACATAGTTTTCTCTCAAGAATATGATGTATCTGCCCTCTTCTGTAACTATTTTGATCCCTTCCAGGATTCTGTGCCGTAATTATTTCTGGCCCAGCAGCTAGATCATTGTGAGAAGTACGCAGTAGATCTGTAGTACAGGAAAGCGAGCTGTAAAACAGATGGCGTGCTTTAGAAAGTTGTCTCTTTTCAGCATCACACAGCATTCGGGTTTGGCCATTTAATTATTTGTTTTCTAATTAGTACAGCTTTATTTCTGGCTTTGGTCATTTTTCCAGAAGTCTCCATTTTCGAGTTTCTAACATTTGTCTCTCTGACGCCTTTGCCAAATGGCTGAAAAGTGACAGATACTGAGTGCTATATTGGACTCTCCAGTTTAGCATGCTGGCATTTTCCAGGCTTCTGAGAGGCATGACTCGTTTCTTCCTAACACTGAAGTTTCCCTTCCTGCAATTCATGTGCTGATTGAAATCGCCTAAAGCGAGCAAGAGGTTCCCTCGGAGCCTCACTGCTTTGTACAGAGCCTGCTTTTCCTAATACCTTATGCTCGGTAACAGGTTCTTTTTGAAGAGCTTTATTACACAAAAAAGTATTTGTAGTTTAGCCTATGTATTGTACATTTTGGAGCATGGTACATATCTTAAAAGTATCCCAAGAAAAAGAATTATTTCTTTTTCTATACATTTAAGTGAACATAATTTCAAATAAACGCTAAGTACCACCGTGGTTCCAAAAGCTGAATGGTGGATGTGAAAGCAGCAGCCAAGGTGACCGTCGTCAGGGGCAGGGTTTGAAGAGCCCTCCTCTGACTAGGAATGAGCTGGAATTTTCTGCCTGCCTTCTGCTGCCTTCTTTCCTGTCAGCATCAGATCAGGAAATGGGCACTTCTTACTAAATCTTTGTGGTGGCCTCTCACTTTCTTCAAGGCCCTAGGTCACAGGTTAACACCAAGAATTTACATTTTTAAAACATATCTCCAAGGAATTTCCTCCGACCTCTTACATTTGAAGACAATTGGCATAAAGAGAATATTTATTAGGGGAATTATTTTATTCTGTGGCTTTAAAAGGAATAGCTTCCAGTTCTGAACATTACTAGAATTTTTCTTTCAAAGGTAAAACCTTCAACATGTTTTTAATACATGCTGCTAGGTCACAGACCCACGAGCAGTCCTCCTCTTTCCTAGAAACCCGGCCCAGCCCCCGTGGCTCTCTCTTATGCAGGATTGGTAAGAAAGGATGCTGTACTGTGGGCCTTGTAGTCTCTCCCTCCTGCAGCTACAGGATAAATTTGTGGTCCTACCTAGTTCTGCCCCTGTGCTCTTGACAAGTAGGCCAGCCGAGATCACATGGTATGGAGAAGTCAGACCCCCCCTTTGTTCTTTGAAACTGTCCCGTCAGGGCCCCTGCCACACTACACATGATGTTGTGTGGTGTGGTATTTTGTGTTCTGACAAACAAAGCTGGCCTGGAGATCAGAGGGCAGAGCCAGCCACTAGTCAGCCATAGAAGCCAGGCAGTGGGGGCACATGCCTTCAATTCCAGCACTCAGGAGTTGGAGACAGGAAGTGATAAGGTGAGGTGAAGACAGGATCTCAGCCATTGGGGGATGCTGGAATGAGAGAGGGAGGAGGCCTGGCGACAGCTCCCGCTTCTCTACTCTTTCCGGTCCTTACCCCGATATCTGACTCTGGGTTTTGATTAAGATTATTTAGACTAACACTTCAGTGGTGTAATGTAGCTCCTCCTGAAGAAAAGACTGTTTTCAAGGCCTTGTTGTGCTGCCTCTGGTCATGATGCTGTCTTCTAGTATTCTCCCACTGGACTGTGGCTCTCAATGGTTGTGAGGCCCTCTCCTACAAAAGTTTGTCCTCACGGGTCGTTAGGTGTCAGCTCCTACTACAAACTGTCTATTGTTTCTTCACTGCTCAACACTCTCCGCTTGTCAGGTCAATTCCAGATAATGAAAATGGAGTCTGCCGTAAGGAGCCTGCAATCTAGTCAAGCCAGCAAGCAATATATAGCACACATTGCAAGGAAGAAGACACGGAATTTCAAGTGGTCAGAAGTAGAGACACAGATGTTATGAAGCCAGGAAGTTCAATCTGACAGGCAGATGAGATGCTGAAGGAAATGAATGGGGAAGGAAACCAGGGGAAAAAGGGAACTGAATCCCAAGTCAAAGAGTTTTACCTTCTCTCTGCAGTGAACAATTGTGTGTGGGGCCAATTTGCAGGATGACTTATTTTAAACAGGTCACTGTTCATCCAAATATCGACCCCAATCTTAACAAGTGTCATCTGACTTCGCATTTTCAGCGCTGTCAGGACACAAAGATGAACGACAGGGCTGAAGTACGCACTTTGTTCTTGACCACGGTCTGCAGAGGCACTAGTGACCAAGGCTCAGGCCTGTTCCAGGAGAGTCTCTCCCGCTGTGCCAGCAGGGCCCTTGTCCATTAATTTACACATTGTCATTCAAGTTTTAGACACTAGCTTTTGACCTTTAGCCTTGATAGCCACACCCATAAGAGGATGGGCATGGTATGGCATCTGACTCATTGTGGGCTGCTTTTTCCTCCTATACATTTTCATCCTAAACATACATATGCATGCATGTATGAATATGTTGTTGCATCCCTAATTAATGAAACTTTCAATAAAATTATGTTAGGAAGAGGCTCATAAACCAGGACACAAGATTTAGTCAGTATTCAGTCACTGATAATTACTCAAAACTGAAGGGGACCTGTGGGCCAGTCTGGTATTGTCTGTCTGTGGGTTCTCCACATCTAGTAAAGACACAGTCAGATTTGTAAGAAGGAATCACATCCTGCTGCTCAGCAGTCCTACACAATTTGAGAATAACTGGGATAATAATTTGAGTTCATCAAAGGAACAATAACTTTAAACCTAAAATTTTATATCCATCCAAATGACATTGACATGGAAATAAATGTGAAAGTATTTTTAAATAAACAAGGCCTCAGAGAGTCCAGCACTAGGTCCACATTTAACACTTGATGGAAGTGTTAAAGGGAGCTATATGCGTAGGTATCTTTACATACCTGGAGCAAGGGTTATTGGTGTCCTAAGCAAAATAAAAAACAATACCAAAGGAGAAAAATGTTCATAATAATCCAGAATTAAAAGTTCAGATAATATGAATATTATCTCAACATCAGGAACCCTGCGGAGGGAGTGAAATCATGGACTCTTGAAAAGACAGAAAAGAAGACGACATAGATAATGGGGTTTTATATACTGAAAGAGTAAAAGGAGGTACACAGTGGGACAATTGATATAACAAACTCAGATGGTAGAAACATCTCCTAATTTAAAAATAATTATAAACAAATTGATTTAAATGCCCATTTAAAGATATATCATCAAGTTGAAATTTTTAAAAATCTATTTATCAGAAACACACTTGTTTTAATCTTTTACTAGATTTTTCTTTTACTGTTTCATACATGTGTGTAGGTAATGCATTCTGATTTCCTGACCTTAAAATTTCAGGAAACCCTAACAGAGTAAACCAATATAAAACAATTGAAAACGTGAGACTTGGTGTGGAAATGAGCCAAGGATGCAAAGACAGAGCAGAGACTGGCAAGGAAATCTTTTAAAGGATAACAAAATAGATAAATTGTTAAGAAATAGATTTATTTATTTACTTAATGTGTATAAGCATTTTCCTGTGTACGTTTGTATGCCATGTGTATGTGTCCACACGGTGGCTCAAAACCTTTTGTAACTCTAGTTCCAGGGGCTCTGACACCTTCTTCTGGTTTCCTGGGGCATCACATGCACGTGGCGCACATACATACAAGCAGGCAAGAAGTTATGTACATAAAATAAATTTTTTAATGAAAAGTATTTTTCTTATAGATTTGTAGTTCTCCATGTATTCTGAATACGAGCCCTTTGTCATCTATATATACACGTGAGTGCATATATGTGTGTATACATATGTGCATATATGTGTGTATACTTTCCCCTTTGTCTGTTATGTATTTTTTCCACTTCCTAGTACTGTCTTTGGTGGATAGTTATAACTTTGGTAAAAATTCCATGTACCATTTTTTGTATACTTAATAGACTTGGCGCCCTGCACAGGAACGTTTTAGCTCCGCTCCCGCGTGCCCCCCTCCCCCCACGGCCATGAAGACAACCTTCTGTGTTTGCCCAGAAGCTTTTCTAGTTTTAGCCTCACATTTAGATCCTTGCTACACCGTGAGGTACTTTTCACACGTGTTGTAATATAGGAATCAAGGTTCATGATTCCTCGTGACAGGGTAGCAGATGGCCTTGGCAATGTCGTTTTGAATGAGAAAAAATTCTAAGGTCTGATCCTCATTTTATCAAGTTAAAACAGCTAAAGGAACATTCCACTTTGAATACACATAGGTATCATTGAAATCTAAACAAGACATTGAGGAAATGGCAGTCCCCTCAGGAAGCCAGGGTGGAGGGAACGAAGCGGATGGTGCGATTTAGTGCTCATTTTCTACTTGTATAGAAGTGCACTGCATTATAACTAAGCAGATAAGTGGAAGAAGTTCTTTGGCTGGATTAATGATGAAAATGCATTTTGGACAACAAGGATATAAATGCAGTTCCAGGTACCCAAAGCCCAGGAAAAAGTATTTAGAACCACATAATAAAATAAATCACTTTTGTGATTTAAGTGCTTTACCTTCTAAGAATTTAAATAGTTTTTATTTTTTTTTTGTTGGAAACAAAGATGTAAAAACATCTCACTTCTGAAAGATTTCCCTTCAGGTCATTAGGTTCATTTGCTTCCTAAACACCAACACAGACAATTTGAATTGTCTTTGGTACTACATAGATTATATATAGATTATATATACACACACATATAAAGTAATATTGAAGATGGCATGAGCTATGCCTTCCTTTTCTTGTGAAGTGGAAGAAGCTGATTTAAGGGGAAGCATGGAGAGGGTTAGTACAAATCCTTGCTCAGGCAGACTGATTCCTCAAGCCATCACTGTCTGCATGTTCCTTGGAAAGCCTCCTTACAGCCAGGTGTGTGATGCCCCAGTCTGAAGAGTGTTGGTGTGAAGGCTCAGCTTCACCTCTGACTGGAAACTCTGAGCTGCAGTTAGAGGTACACCTCTGTGATACAGCAATTTCCCGGGCTCCTACCTCTAGACGGCTAGGAGTACCAACACTAGCCTCATCCACTCGTTTGCTGCTGCACTTGTGAGAAATCAATGGACCAACTGTGTTCAACATGAAGCAGCAAACTGAAGCCTACCTTAGTGGCTGCTATTGCCATCCAGGCCATCATCGTGACTGATCATTCAGTGCTTGTGTGGCTCTCTACAGTTTGCACATGCTTTTTCCTGCTGCTTACATTGCTAATTAGTTCTATGAAATCCATGGCATCGTGTAGTAAGAGGTCGCTTATTTGTTCCCGGCTGCTCAGCCCCAAGTAACCACACAGAAACTATATTGATTAAATCACTGCTTGGCCCATTAGCTCTAGCTTCTTATTGGCTAACTCTTACATATTAATTTAACCCATCTCCATTAATCTGTGTATCACCATGTGGCAGTGGCTTACTAGCAAAGTTTTGGCATCTGTCTCTGGTGGGGCTCCATGGCTTCTCTCTGACTCCACCCTTCCTTCTCCCAGCATTCAGTTTAGTTTTCCCTGCCTATCTCTGTTCTACCCCATTAGGCCAACCCAGTGTCATTATTAACCAATGGTATTCACAGCATACAGAGGGGATCCCACATCAGCGTTGCCCATGGTAAATGGTTTAAATGGTGAACAAAGCAGGAAAATTAACGTTTTACCGTCTTTCCTCTCACACTATACAAATAGGTTCATAGTCTGTAAACTGCTCTTTTCCCCTTAATATAAATTGGAAAGATTCTCCTAAGAGTGTACAATCTCTCATCTCAAACTATGGATGTTCTATAATTTTGCAAATTTCCCCCTATAGCATGAGATATGTAAATTGTTTCATATCTTTCCCATTAAAATCAGTGGCTCAGTGAATGTTCTCATAAATATAGTTTTGCGCATTATGCTGTTAGCATATGTATAGAATAAGTTCTGAATGATGGGATCACTGGTCAGAGAGACTACATGCTACACATTTTGATAGGTTATAAATAATTTGCCTGCTATAGGAAGAAAGTAAATATGGCTCTTTGGGTCTGGAGTAAGGACTCAGCAGTTAAGAGTGCTCATTCAACACCCACATTGGGCAACTGGCAGCCGCCTGTACCCCTAGCTCCCGCAACTCCAGTGCCCTCTTCTAGACTCTGCTGGACTCTAGAAACCTGCATGCACATGTGCATGCACGCGCGTGTGCGCACACACAGACACACACATTCACACACCTAAAAGTAAATATTTAAAAAAAAATAGAATTTGATTACACCCTCATGAACACAGGTTATCACATTTTAATTTATTCAAACTGTTATATAAAAATCAATACCTCAGTTTTGGACTGGGATTTATTAATTTTGTAAAGTTGAATATCCTTTTATATACTTTTAATAAAGTGTTTCATTTTTGTTGAAAAATTTATTCCTAGTAACATCGCCAGTGGAAATGTCCTAGCTGTTTTCAGAAGTAGGAACTGACGAGAAGCTGAAGTTCCAGAGTGTTCTCCAGCTTTGCCAATTTTATTTTCTCACATTTTACTGCAGCTTACATGTCTAGTTCATGGAAAGTCCTTGTTAAACACGCACTATTTACAGAATAATGATAGGTACTCTTTGAAAGTCAGACTTCATTAGATGAGGGAAAACCACTTAGTCTCCATTTGTGGGGCTAGCCTCTAAGGCAAAGAATCAAAGCCTTAGCAATGACCAAATGATCATTGCTTCTCTGTGAGTACACACCCCTGCCTAGTTTTTCCATACTACAACATATTAGCCTATTGGCTGTGCAGTGGAAATACTCCAACCCAAAAGGTCTCTACTTGGGGCAGCCTCCAGTTATCAAATGGTCACTGCTGCCTCGGAAGTGAAGAGTTCAGTGTCTGACCTCGACTCAGCCAGCAGAGAGAGTTCCTCAGCACTGCCGCACTGAGGTGACATGCAGTCTAGTGCCTGCTGGCAGTTCTAGCCCATTTTCATTTGTTTCTTCAGCTGGTTAGTTTGTTTATAGTTTGTTAGACTGGAACACCCATAGCTATAGACCATCACCTGCTGGTTAGTCTACATATCTGATGCAATTTCTCCTTCAACTGCTAACAAGCAGGAAGTGATAGCCCATGAATGGGTTTTAGACACAGACAGCATGGACTTCACTTCACAGTGTCGAAGTGTCCAAGCTTGCTAGCACAAATGAATACTGGAGGCAAGGAGTTAACTTTTTAAGTGGTGGAGTGTTTGTGATGATGATTCTAGTTTAGATCCCTTTCCCTTCCTTACAGTCTTTTCGGATTGAGAAATAGGGCGATTTCGTTGAGTACAAAGACGCTCTCACCATATAGTGTTAGCCACTGAACTCTTGGGTAGGCTTATGGGTGATCCCGGACTCTTGAAAGCTCCCTAGAGATATGGATTTAAGAGAATGTAGGTGATCCTTAGTCTACACGATAACACAGGGATGTAAAATGACAACACAGGGTGAAACTCTGCAAAGTGATCTTAACTAATTGGGGGAAAAAAATCTATGTCCAAACATCTCTATTAAAACCCTAAATATAAAAACTCTGCTCATTGTAGATGTACATAAAGGTGAAATAAATTCAGGCCAATGTATATATACATTATAGAATTTTAGAGCTGTGAAGACGGCGAGGTTGTTGTTGGTGGTGGTCAGCGTTCACCAGTATTGGCTTGTGCAGTCTGGCTTTCTTGCCCTAGCAGTGACCTTATGGAGTGAGGGTCAGTGTTGAGTCTGGCAAACTCGCCCGCTGTTTGCTGCATTTTATCTGTGTCCAGCACTGTCTCCTTGTGCTTTCTATGTCTGAGACTTCTCTGCAGGCATCCTTCCTCAGCAGTGTTTCCATCCTTTCTGGTACTTGTCAGATTTGTGTCTTCTACTTCCTTTGGCTGCAGAGGAGGGAGTGTCAGGGTCCCCATCACAAATTATTTCTTCTGCTATTCTACCTCTGTTTGATTCAAATTTTACTCTTAGTATCAACATTTTCTTTTCTTTGCTACACTTTTATCTTTGTTGACTAATTCCCTGGAGACAAGGAGACAGGTGGATGTACTGACCAGCAGATACCTAGTACCCAGGAACAGATACACTTTGAAAGAAGTGAGCCAATTGATCATTCATTGTGATGGGCGCCTGTTTGGTGTGGGCTGCAAAGCCAGCAGTGAGGTTTGCAATTTATATAATGACATTTCATATGCCGTGGTGTGTGAAGTCTGAGCTGTGCTCTTGAGAGACTGACGCTGTTAGTTAAATCGTGATAATGTGATATTTGCTCATCAGGACTTTGCACAGCACAGATTGGTAGAATAAGCTGCTGTTGTACTGTGCAGCTCGCGTGTGAGCTCCACCGTGGCTATTGTCTGTTTGGGCATGGTCATGTGCAGACGGGCTCGTCTTGCTAAGGCATCTGTGGGGTGATTTACAGGGTACAAGCATTCACTTTGTTCTCCCTGTCAGAATAGGCCGCATGTCCCGTGATAAAGAATGACTTCCAAGTCCCACCGCTTAGTATCTTCCATTGCAAATTGCCTGGCAGGACGAGGAGTTGCTTTGTTCTTAGTCAGGGCTAAGAAAGGCTCCAAATCTTTGTGGGTACCTGGTTGGAGTGGGGAGCGTGATGAATTATGTAGTATCTCCCAAAACGTGTCACCTAAAAGTGACATATTTATTCTGACAAAGTCACAAATCCTGTTCAGACAGAGTGGAGGGGTGAAATCCACAGTATCCAAAGAGTTAACCTGGGTATATTTATTTGGACAGGACTGAGGTTACAGACAGTAAATGTCGGCTTGTGTCTTTGTGCTAGTGAGAGAATTAAATTGAGCCCAAGATGTGCATATCCAAAGTCTAGGAGCCTGGGAACTATAGATTCTGACAGAAGTCAGGATGAATCTAAGAAGTTGCAAGCCCTGGAGGTCAGAACTCAATCCAATGAGTGCTCCGAGGCGATCAAGGTTTCAGAAGGCTCTAGTCTCCCTTGGCTGCTGCCCTTGACCAGTGTGGGCTCCAGCTCTAATGGCGCCTAAGAGAGATGACTTTTAAATTGGGCTTTGAAGGTGGTGTAGGCCATGGTTGTCTGAAAGGGAAGATAAATCGGGGCAGAGGAGAACTGAGCACAGCCAGTGGAGAGTATGCAGATGCTAGGAAAAAGGAAGGTAAGGGTCTGACCTCCTAGGAGGCAGAGCAGAAGAGCTCAGGACTCAGTCTCCTAATGATCTCTTGTTATTGCCATTCTGTTCTTGATGCTGGTCTATTTTTAACCATGACTATATTAAACTCAATAAATCCTCCACAGTATGTTTAGATGACTGCCCTTAATGTTCCCTGTCTCATGGTTCTACGTGTCATTACAGTGTAACACTTAAATCTACCTACATACAAAGACTACTTAGAATTGCTACATGCCTGTGGTGTCTTTCTAACCTAAAGGTAATGCAAACATCCTCTCCAAATGTTCTCTAACAGTTTGAGTTAGAATAAAAAAGCATTAAGTCAAGCAGGCGCCATTTCAGCTTACATCTGTGTGTCTTGGCACATTCGATGGGGTATTTGGGAGATAGAGTTAGTGTGTAATGGCCACTTTTGGTTTGATACAGTCGTAGCTAGGATAGGAACAGCACACTGAGTGAGTTATAGCCAAATGGCCACATTATATAGAAACATTCCAGGCAAGAGCTTTCAAACTGATGATCTATATTCTTAGACACAGTGCTTACCTGAGTGTGGATGTTTTTCTAGACATTTGGTCTTCTGTAGACTCACCTTTAGCGTTGCCCCCACTAACTTTTGGGTAGTGTCTTACCAGCTTCTTAAGAACAGTGCTACTCGGGTCTTGGCTGCCACAGCATTGCCATGTTCTGTCCTTGGCACAAGTGGGCTACATTTACTGCTTGATGGCTCGAGAGTGGTTTCCTCTAACCGCATTCACATCATAAGTGATGCTTATATCCGTGAGCCACTGTGGGGCAGGGAGTGTGCTCCAACAGACACTGAAAGTTTTGCTTCTTACTTAGATTTATAATTTTTCCATGTGACTATCACTGATTTGGGGAGAACATATTTGTAAAGGTTTAAGAAATTTTCAATTATCTGGACTGTTTATAACATAAACATTTGTTTTTAATATTAGGGCAATACATTTTCTTCAGTGAGACCAACCAATGTATTAGAAATGATGAAAGAATGGAAAAATAACCCTGAAAGTGATGAAGACACCACGACAGCTGAGAAGATAAAGCAGCCTGAGAAAGAAAAGTTGAAAAGTGGCCAAGTCAGGGGAAAGGTCCCTGATGCCAATAACAGTCCATCTGCAAAGGCGGCAAAGCAGGTAGGGAGGAGCACTGTGGCAAGCTCCGCTGCTCAGCGCTGCTCACAGGCACCTTTGTGCAGCTCCATCATTTCTCTGTTAGTTGCTAACAAATACCTGCATCATTCGGCAGGTGAGGTCTTTCTGCCTTCTAAGCCATGCCATTTAGCAGCAGGGCTTCATATTTAAGATCAGTGGCTGTTCAGAGTGGGGGTGTTGGCTTTTCTCTGTGAGAGAATGCATGCAGATTGAGCTTCCCTAATCTGAACATCCAGCAATTTCAGATGAAGGACACTCAGACTGTAGTAAGTGTTGTAGGCCTTGGGGCCTTACTAGCCTCTGTAATGAGTCCTCAGCTCTGATGGTACAGCATGGGCACTGCCACAGTCAGCCACGAGTGAACGTGACTTCATTCCAGCTAAGCCTTTTCTGATGAAGCAGATGGTATGCCAGATTTGACCCATGGCTCCAAATTAATAAATTTTGTACACTACCCAGCTATAGAGTTTAGAATTGGCTTATGTGCTATATGCAAAGGGTAGTTATTATATTATACAATTATTTGTATGTTGTTTCATAAAGTCCCAACTTCATAGGTTTGTCATGTTACCTGATTAGATCTGAATACTTTCATGTCTGTGGCAGGATTTGTTAACATTTGATTCTAGGTTATAGTTTATTAACTGGATATCTGTTGTTGGGGTTTTCTGTCCTGCCCAGTTCCCGCAGTAGTTAAGTTCCAAAGAAATCACACAGAGGTCTCCATTAATCATAAACTGATTGGCCCATTAGCTCAGGCTTCTTAACTCTTATAACTTATATTAACCTATTGTTCTTATCTATGTTAGCCACATGGCTTGGTACCCTTTTCAGTGAGGCAGGTCACACCTTCCTTCTTCTGTGTCTGGCCAGGACTGTGAAGGAATGGGCTTCCTCCTTTCCAGAATTCTCCTCTACTTCCTGTCTGGTTGTCCCACCTATACTTCCTGCCTGGCTACTGGCCAATCGGCATTTATTTAAAACATAATTGACAGAATACAGAATTGTCCCATGCCAGATATCCAGATGGTTTTCCCAGAGAACCCCTTCCCTATTTTTTATATTTGTCAATGTGTGTGTGTGTGTGTGTTTTCTGTTTGGGTTTGCTCTCCTCTGTTTGTGTTCTAGCTCTTATTTAAACTCTGCATCCTGTGCTCCAGACAGTCCAGATTTCTTCATTTGCTGTTGCTTTCCAGTTTCCTGTAGCCAGCAGATAGGCAGAGCACAAGGGGACTGTCCAGGCGGGCTCTGACCCGTGCCCGGGAATGTGCAGTACTGCTGGACCCACTCCCAGCCAAGATTTCTGCCAGAATCTTGCAGAAGGGGCCTGGGAGAGTGATTGCCTGGCTGAGAAGTTCTGCGTCTACTGAATAGTAAATGCCTGGATAAGAAGCTTAGCATAGTGACTTAGATTGTGTGAAAGAATCACACTTTTACAATAATGTAAACATAAGCTTATTGAATTCCCTTCTTGTTTCATCTGACAACAACTCCCACATTGCTTAGCACAGTGTGTATTTTATGTTCTCTTTAAAAAGTTAAACTCATGTTTACATTTCTTTTTGTTGAACATAGTTTGGAAGATTTTCTGTTTGCCGACACAGTAGCATACACACAGTTACACATATACACATCCATGATATAGTATTTGTGCATGTTGGTGTAATGCATATACACATGCATCTATATGTACACATATAGAAATATATACACTGCACATATTTTATGGGGTGCTGGGTTATATCTGTGTTTATTAATGAATGTGATATAAAATCTGCTTGTGGATCAAGTGTACCCCATCTCCTTTTCCATCTCTCTGACATGCTTTCTTCTCTGTCCCAGTCATCCCGCAAACCGTGGGCTAATGTGACCTGTTCTGGTCTTGGTCATCCTGCAAACCGTGGGCTAATGTGACCTGTTCTGGTCTTGGTTCCTTCTCCTAAGGAAGAAAGGGATTAGAATGTGAGTTTTGTCACCTATTACTAGGACTTTAGTCACAAACCTGAGGAGATAGCATTTCATTTCAGCAAGAACAGCTGTGCCGCCCTCAGGGCCCCTGGCATCGGTGAGCAAGGGCTGGGCCATGGTAGCACAGGGGTGGAAGCTTATGGCTGCCAACAGTGGAAGTTGTCGCTACTCCAGGTAATGATGTCACCCACTGTCAAAGCTGGGGTGCGTCCTAGAGGAGGTGGGCATTCTTCCAACCTTGCTTCCCTAGAAGGCCAACCTCTAGCACAGAATCTCTCTGTACTCCAAGTCTGCCCAGTGTCAGGAAAGCCCTCCCAGTGAATTCTGTGAGCATAATAGTGTCATCTGGCCACAAAGACCACTCCAGACCCTTCCCTGTTTAATTAATAACCAGGAACTGGGAATTTAAACAATTCCTTCTGAGGCTGCAAAGAGAGGAACACTACCAAAGCTATGAATTACAGTGTTTACAGCTGCTGGTTCTACCACACCTGGGAGTTTAAACAGTGTTCTCCACTGTAGGCAGAGATCTAAATAATCACACAGACACTGTACTAATTACAACTGTTCAGCCAATGACTCAGGCATATTTCTAGCTAGCTCTTAAATCTTGAATTAACCCATTTCTATTAATCTATGTATCGCCACAAGGCTGTGGCTTACTGGGCAAGGTTCTAGCATCTGTCTCCCTTCAAAAACTACATGACATCTCTCTGACTCTGCCTACTCTGTATATATCTCTGTTCAGATTTTCCACCTGGCTTTATTCTGCCCTGCTATATGCTGAAGCAGCTTTATTCATGAACCAATAAAGCAACACAGATGCAGAAGGACATGCCTCATCACCCCATGACTCCAAAAGCCACCTTCAGAATCACCAAGGGAGTAACAAGACCACCACAATGGCCAGAAGTGCATCTTGTGCCCAGCCTGATTGGCAGCAGTTGCCCACCCAGCAGCTCAGCCTGACTATAGAGCACAACCAACTCAATTGTCTTGTCAGAAAGCAGAATAAAGCCAGTAAGAAGGTAGCAACGTAGCCATCTAAAGATCTTGAAAGCAAACTCTGTTGGTCAGTGACTTTTCCAGAGGGGGTGGCCACCATCATAATATAAACTGTGAAGTTTCCAAAGTGCCCAAAGGAGCCAGGGTAGCTGCTTCTGCAAATACGAAGGCCTAGTGATAGAACATGGGATTACAGAGACAGTAGGTCACCAGTCAGTGGTGGCACACACCTTTAATTCCAGCACTTGAGTAGCAGAAGCAGTCAGACCTCTAAGTTCAAGGCCAGCCTGGTCTACAGAGTGATTTTCAAGACAGCCAGTGCTACATGGAGAAACATTGTCTCAAACACAAAACAGCAGCCACAGCAGCAGCAGCAACAACAACAGCAACAAAAAGAGCATATCATCACAACCTCCAATAAAACCACAACAATGGACACAAAGGAAATGGAGAACTATGCCATATCAGAAAATAGAATTTACAATACCTCTTAAGAATTCACTGAATCCAAGAATACATAGATGAAAAATTAAATGAAATTTGAAAATAGTGCACAAACAAAACAAACAGTTTCGCGAAAGCAATCAAGAAAGAAAAGAAGGGACAACAGGGAGTGAGTGGGAGAGGCAGAGAGAGGATCTAAACGATGGGTCAGGGATGTAATGGGTCAAGTGAAGCACAATAGAAGCTTTAGCAGCTCAAAATGAGTAACAGTGAGATTGAAGACAAAACATTTGAAATTCGTCAGTCAAATATCAGAGACAGAGATTTTGAGAGATAGATAGATAGATAGATAGATAGATAGATAGATAGATAGATATGGAGACAGTTTTAAGAAATGTGGGCTACCATCAGGAAACCTAATCTATCTGTAATAGAAAGTAAAGAAGATGAAGATAGAGAAATAGAGCAAAATTCTTATTTAAAGAAATGTAGGATGAGGACCAGTGTGATGGTTGCACATCTTTAATCTCAGCACTCAGGAAACACAGACAGATCGATCTCTGTGAGTTCAAGGCCAGCCTGGTCCACACATCAAGTTTCAGGCCAGCTAGATATACATAATAAGACTATGTCTCTAAAATAAATAAATATTTTTTTGAAGTTTTGAGAGAAATTTTCCACTGTCTGAGGGAAAAGCCACATTCAAAGGAAGTTCACATACCTGTACTCAAATAGAATGCAAAGAGGAGCTCCCTGTGTCACAGAAAAAGACACTACCAAACATCATGACAAAGAAAAATCCGGAAAGGACCAGCATAGAGAAGAAGTCATGTCATACAATCATAGGATCCCGCAGGCCAGGAGAGACAGGCTGACACTGTCAGAATGCTGGCAGGGAAAACTACCAGACGGGAATGCCACACCTGGAAAAGCTGTGCTTTAGACGTGGAGAGGGGAGATGACTCTCCTGGGCAGATGAACGCTGAGGGAGGTCATTAACGTCGGCTAAATCATATCTTGCAAAAAAAAAAAAAATGCCGAAGAGAAGTCTTCAAATTAAAAGGACACTAATGTGTAACACAAAAATATCTGAAGATGCAAAATTCACAGCTCAAAGCAAAAATTCACATACTCCCACACCTGAAAACCCAACCAGCCAAGTAAAGCATGGTTATAAAATAAACCACTTATATTCCATGTGGGAATGTTAAAAGACAAAGCACAGGTAGTTACAATAACTAATAGTAGCAAAGAGATGTAAATACAGACATCAGAAGTTGACAATGTGGGGGACAACAGAGTTTAAATGTAGGGTAGTTTTTCTCTGATCAATGTTAAAGTTGTTTAGAATAGCCCATTGTAACTTTATTTGGTGTCTGGCTCAGGGGATACAGTCTGTCACAGCAGGGCAGGCACAGCAGCTGAGGTGCTTTGCTGCTGACTGGTTAGATTATGGCATCCTGTACGCAGACAGTACACAGAACTGGGCCAAAATCAGAGGGGATAAAACTGTCAAGCCCTCTTCTTCAGTAGCCTGCCTTCACCATGGGGCCTAGCTTCTAAAGGCTCAGTAGCCTCCTAGGACAGCAGCACCACCCAGAGACCAAATAAGTGTCCAATCAGACAAGCCTGCGTGGAACATTTCAGACCCAAACCATAGCACATGTGTTTGGAAAGCCCCATGGGAACCACAGAATAAAGCCTATAATAAATACGAAATAGAATTAAGAGAAAACTAAAGTATAATGATACAGAAAAATCACTTAACTGCAGAAGAAGTAGCTGACAGAGGAAGAAAGGTGTGCAGAATCTATAAAACATAGAAATCCAGGAAAAAAAAAATGGCAGAAGTTTCTCCTGTCAAGTTGCCTGGAATGTAAGTAATCAAGTTCTCCAAGGAAAAGGCTCAGGGCACACTGAACTAAAGCACAAAGGCTGCACACAAATATGATCCAAATATAGGCAAGAGCTTTCTTCACCAGCAACAACCACACAAGTTACAACTGCATGGATGGAAGTGTTGGAAACCGAAGAGCAGGAGTGGCTAGAGTTCTGTTGGGGAAGCAGACTGTGGGTCAGAGCTGTAAACATGGCAAAGGTAGCAGGCAGCAGTAAGTCGGCACAGCACGCTGTAGTGATTGTAAGTGTACGTGCTCTCAGCAAGCATGGGGCACGGTGATGCACAAAACAAACATCAGAAGACCAAAGGAGAGAGGCACTGGTGCAATAATGGTAGACAATGTTATAGTGCTACTTTCCTAATAAAATAGTTTATAGATAAATCAAATGGAAAAACAATGTATCGAAGCTCACAGGGCACACCAAGAGAGACAGTCAGTGTATTCAACATACCCAAAAGTGGAGATGTGAAGTAAACAGCCTAACAGTGCATCTCAAGGAACTATAAAAAACAAAGAAAGGAAAGAAATAGTAGACAACGGAGCATAAATTGGAAAAGCAGTATCAGATATCAGTGAAAGAGTTATTCTTCTGAAAGGCAAAATAGGTATATCTCTAGCTGGAGTAAGACAAAGAGAAAACTTGAAGTGTGAGATGAAAATGGGGCCGCTCCAGTTGACACCACAGCGGCACAGGCTCACCCGAGACCATTGTGAACAGCTGTATACAGAAGAGTTAGCAGAGAGACAAGAGATGGGTAAATTCCCAGACCACACAAACTACCAAAATGAATCATTAAATATTCAGAAAGCCCGACGACAAGAACAAAATCAAATCAGTAATAAAAGTCTTCCATAAAAGAGCAAATCCCAGGATCCAATGTCTTTGTTGCTGAATTATATCACACATTACAGAGAAATTAATATCAGTTCTTCACAAAAATTCAACAAAATGTAAGGTGGGGAAACCTTCCAGACTTATTCTCTGAGGTCAATCATTGCCTAATACCCAAGACAAGTGGGGTGCAACATAAAAGAAGAGCCACAGGCCAAGTCCCCCAGGACAGCAGATGGAAAAGCCAACTGAATCTTAGGGAGCGAAAGCAACCGCACTTCGCAAAGACCTTCCACCATATCAAGCATTCATTCCAGTGATACGAGAATTGTCCAACACATACAGTTCTGTGAATATGGTGCTTGATATTAAAATAATCACATAACAGTCATTTGATAGGTGCAGAAAGATCATTCAGTAAAAATCAACATAGTTTTGTGATTTAAAACCTCTTTCTAAGTTGAATATAATAGGAGTGCATGCAGCACAATAAAGGGCATATGTCAAACACCAAATGAGGAAAACTGGGAACTGTTCTAAGAATGGGAACAAGACAAGGGTGCCCACTTCCGCTGAAATGGCGCTGGAGCCCGAGCCCGAGCTTCTAGGGAAAAGAAAGAAAACAAAGGGCACCCAAAACAGAAGGGAGCAAGTCTAAGTGCCTGATTTGCAGATGCCATGACCTTGTTTATCGAAAATGCTAGGAAGCTCCACGCTGGGAATCAGAAGCACACAGCAAATGCCACTGGTTTGTAGGTAGGAGTCACTACAGCAGAAGAGAAGCCACCCCTTGAACGGGGTGATGGGAAGGTGGTGAAGAGACTTTGGGAAGTGGAACAGAGAGCAGAAAAGGCTGCCCCAGAACCAGCAGTGTGATAGGGGTTGGGGATAGAGGTAGAAGAAATAAAAGAGAAACTCACAAGATACAGTTAGCACTGACTGGCCTCTTCCCTATGCGGAAATGAAGGCTTAAAGGCTAGAGATGGCACAGTGGTTAGGTGCACTTGCTGCTCTTGCTGATGAGCCAGGTTTGGTTTCTAGCACTGCGTGGTAGTTCACAGCTGCCTGTAACTCCAGTTCCTGGAGATCTAACATATTCTTCCGGCTCTGCAGTGATGGATGTGGGTCTTGTATTAATCTGTTGCTTTCATTGGTTAATTAATAAAGAAACTGCCTAGGCCCATTTGATAGGCCAACCCTTAAGTGGGTGGAGTAAACAGAAGAGAATGCTGGGAGAAAGAAGCCGAGTGAGGAGTCGCCATGATTCTCCCACTCCAGACAGACGCAGGTTAAGATCTTTCCTGGTAAGCCAGCTCGTGGTACTACACAGAATATTAGAAATGGGTTAGATCAATATGTAAGAGCTAGCCAATAAGAGGCTGGAGCTAATGGGCCAGGCAGTGATTAAAAGAATACAGTTTCCATGTAATTATTTTGGGGCATAAGCCATGCGGGCGGCCAGGTGCCGGGGATGCAGCCCCGCTGCTCATATTACTACACTGCAGGCATCAAGCACACACATAGTACACATATAGACAAGCAGGCAAAAGACATATACATAAGATACATCTAAAAAAGCAAAACAAAACAAAACAAAACAAAAAACCAGAAGTGCAGGCTAATCATTTAAGGGAGAGATTCACTGTGGACATGTAATTTGCATACTGGTCAGGGGGAAATCCTTCTGATACAGCATTCCCTGCACTGTGAGGAAGTCTGTTAGGAGGTCCTATCTGAGCATACTGCTTGGGGAGTCAAAGGTTCCTATATTTTCTCCATCTCCAGGAACGTATAAACTGATCCAGGGAGGGTGATGGCCAATAGGTCTAGTATGGCCAAGGGAGAAGTAAGTACTTTGAGTCGGAATCGTTGAGAGCGCCCTGTAGTGGGAAGTCAGATGTGACACAGAAGGGAACGAAGGTCCCTTGCCCTCTAGGGCCATCTATTTGGGAACTTGATTGGGCAGGCTCAGAAGGAGCCATTGCAGGTAATTATATGTGATAACTAAGTTTCAGAACAGCAGTCAGAAAGTTGACGGTGCCATGTGGGACCCACCACTGTCCCTCATTTAATGTGGATGGTTGCAGCCCCTTACAAACACCTCATCCCTGTGCATCCATAGGGGAATACATGCAGAGAAAACAAAATGAAAGGCAGCTGCTGCTGGTGCAGGTCTGCCTTCCCCCAGCCAGGACACTTGTGTGGGGGTTGTGGCGGCATGCCCCAATACAAAGAAGGAAAAGACAAGTGGAACTCGGCCTCCAGAAAGGGCTCCTTAGCACAAGCAGAAGCTTTATGTCTCCCATAGTATATACTTGACCTCAATGCTAGAAAGAGAGACTGTGAGTTTTTGTTTCTGTTTGTTTGGTTGGTTTTTGTTTGGTGATTATTAGAACTTTTAAATCATACCTGCTTACTTTGAATATTTATGTCTAAAGTTTTTCTTTTATTTCACAGTTTAATTTTAATATTTTTCTGTAGTGGGAGCTGCGGGCTGCGTTCCTGCCGCCCAGCTCCTGGCCGTCTGGCTAGCTTATGCCCCAAAATAACGGCACACAAACTGTATTCATTTAAACACTGCCTGGCCCATTTCTATTAATGTGTGTAGCACCCTGAGGTGTGCTTACCAGGAAGATTCTAGCCTACGTCCATCCTGGGTTGGAGCTTCATCGCTTCTGCCCTGGGGAGCAACTGCATGGCATCTAAGCTCACTTCCTCTTCCTCCCAGCATTCTGTTCTGTTTACTCCACCCACCTATGTTCTAACCTATGAGGGCCAAGCAGTTTCTTTATTAATTAACCAATGACCTTCCTCCATCATTTCCTCTTTTTCTGTTTAAACAAAAAGGAAAGGCATTCACTTTAACATAGCAAAATTACATATAACAAAACAGTTATCAAGCAAGAATTACAGTTACAATATTTACATCTATTTTATCTTTTATCATAACAAAGGAAAACAGCTATAACTATCTATCTATTCTTCAAGTCCATCAAAGACTCCAGAAGGATATAATATTATCTAAGTAAATGAGAAGTAAGCAATTTACAAAACTCTCGAAATCACAGAGACATCTCGCTGCCTTGACAGTCACCCAAAGTTCCTCTGTACTGTTGGGACATCCATCTTCGGCCTACAGGTCCATAGTATCCAGAGACATTTCCATGAAGCAAGAAATTTCAAAGGCAGTTCAGTCACTATCTGCTGTGTCCTGCAGAATGTCTCGCAGACGCCTTCACGAGTCGGGAACCCCGAAAGATCATCTCACCTTTAGGCAAGTTCAGTAGTCCTCTCTCTCTGCGGGTTCTCTGTGTCCAGTTTATACAATAGTCCAGGCAAGAGCAGTTTCTTACCCAAATGGCTATCAAACTCCATAAGGTGCCTCTTCGATGCCCATCTTCTTTCTTCTTGAAGTAGATTAGTGCTGCCAGGAGCAGACGTGTCTCATTGTCATGAAAAACCCTAAGTTATTAAAACATTTAAAATGCCATATTTTATAATCTTTGAAAGATATGAAGAATGCCTATCTAAAATATATCTATGTACATCTAGAAAATCTAACTAACATGACTACAAGCTTGACTATTATTGATAATTATCTATTAACAACCTATATACATTACATTTTTAAATGAACTACACAATCACAATACCTTAATCAATATCAACAATACATATACATATAACAAAATTAACCTTAAAATCTATAGCAATGCAAATTATTCATACCTATATCATCTCTCCCTTTAAATGTAAAAGAACATTTATAAACAATATTTGGGAACATGGGCGCAGTTTTTTCTCTCTAAACTGCTTCCTGCTGAATGGGGGCACTGTTATTTAGGTCTTTTATGGTATAACCTGTGTGCTAGATTCATCTCAGTCAGCAGTCGAGTCAAGTAATTTTTTGAAGGTGTTCACAGCAATCTTTCAGGAGGACGTGGTCCATCATACCATATTGGAATAGAAACAATCCACAGGGTTTCATCCTCTGTGAAAACAAAAAAAGAAACTCCTTTCCAAAGCATCATGTCCTTAGATCCAAATTTTAAAGTGAAGGTATTTTCAAAATATCTATGTTGGATTAGTTCAGCAGCATTTATAAACAAATATCTTTTAGCAGCTGTTGCTCTTTCCTCAGCATTCAAACAATTCAAAGAGAGCATAATAGCATATAGTATCAAGATTCTCATTGTATTTTCCATCTTGCGGCTTTATTTTAACCTCTACTTTGTTTATTTTTACTTTTATTTTTTGCTTTTTGAGACAGGTTCTCTGTATATCTTTGACCTGGAATAACTCTGTTGACCAGGCTGTCCTTGAACTCTCAGAGATCCTTCTGTCTCTGCCTCCCAGGCATTGGGATTAAAGGCGTGTGCTATCACACCTTGAAGTCACAGAGGTCAATCTCCCTCTGCCTCCCAAGTGTTGGGATTAAAGGTGTGTACTACCACACCCAACTACTTTCTTTCTTCCTTTTTTTACTTTTAAGAACTTTAACCTTTAGCCTGCATATATTTTTAAACACACTGTAAATCATTTAAAGGTTTTCTTTGTCTTTGAATCTCTCTTTACTGTATATCTCTCTTTTTCTGACCACACGAGCCTTTAAATTACTGAGCAATATGGGTAGGATTAAAGCTGGGGCTTTGCCAGCTAGATCCAGCCCATTCCTTAGCTTTCTAGCCTCATGGTGGAGGTACTGCTGGAGCCATTTTTATCGCCACTACTCTGTGGCGTTTCAAAGTCCCTGCCAGCAAGCAAGTTGCAGCATTCTGCTCACAGATCACACTCATTCGAACTGACTGCCTGAAAGAGTCAGATTTTCCCCTGGCAGGACAGACAAGAAAGCCAGCATTTTAAATAAAACAGCACAACATTTTTCCTGCTATGGCTGAAAACAAACAAGCATGTGGCCAGCTTTTATCAATACTATTTAAGTGTTTTGTGGCAGGACCTCTTAATGAGCTGCAGGGTTTTGCAGCTAAAGCTGAGTCAGAAAGCCTCTCTTAGATGAGAGCGCTTGCTTGCCTCTAGCAAGCAGAGCAGACCCAAGAAATTGCTGCTACCAAGAAAACATGCTTTACTCTATTCTTTCCCAAGCTTTCTCAGGCTTTCTGTGGACTAAGTTGTCCACGTCTGGGCGCCATTCTGTAGTGGGAGCTGCGGGCTGTGTTCCTGCCTCCCGGCTCCTGGCCATCTGGCTAGCTTATGCCCCAAAATAACAACACAAAACTGTATTCATTTAAATACTGCCTGGTCCATTTCTATTAATGTGTGTAGCACCCTGAGGTGCGCTTACCAGGAAGATTCTAGCCTACGTCCATCCTGGATTGGAGCTTCATCACGTCTGCCCTGGGGAGCAGCTGCATGGCATCTAAGCTCACTTCCTCTTCCTCCCAGCATTCTGTTCTGTTTACTCCACCCACCTATGTTCTAACCTATGAGGGCCAAGCAGTTTCTTTATTAATTAACCAATGACCTTCCTCCATCATTCTTCTGTTCTTAAATTCTTTCCATTCACCCTTTAAAAACACCTTTAATTGGGTCATTCCCTCTTTTCTTTTTTTCTGTTTGTTGTTTTATTCTTTTTCTATATTTTTATGTTTTTGCATCTTTAAGTGAATCTTCTCTCTTTTCCTTTCTCATCTACCTTTCATTGTTTTCTTTTTAGAGTCTTCTTTTCCTCCCTGTCTTTATTCCTTATTAATTAGTATCTTTTTAAGTTTATTCTATGCTATTTTTGCCCCCTCTCATTTATTGTTATTGGTGTTGTGGTGGACAATTATTTTTAACTGATGATTACATATTCGATTTGTTAATATTTTATGACTGTTACTACAGTTTGTATACTTCTTTCTGAGTGACACTGGTGACTGAGCTTAGCACCTTGAGCATTTTAAGTTGAGTTTATTGCTAAGCTTGCTCAACCCAGCTGTGACAAACCCCAGTCCAGCTGTGACTTAATCCCATCTGAACTGTGGCAAATACTCTAATTTAAAAATTCAAAAGATTAAAACTCACAGTGACTTAACCCCCATATGAAAATCTCAATGTAGAAATATAGAAAATATGAAAAATCAAGACATCATGAGCCCCCACCCCACAATGTTGATTGTCCATAATATTGGAACCTAATGATACTGACATGGGTAGACCATTACACAAAGAATTTATAACATGAAATTAAAATAAAAAACTCAAGGAGGATATAATATATATAATTATATTATATATTATATATTATATATTATATATTATATATTATATAATTAGGAAGGTGGCTAGGAGGATGATTCAGTTGATATGATGTTTGCAAAGCAATTGCCTTGCAAGCACAAGAATTTGAGTTCAATCTTCAGAACCCACACTGGAAAGAAAGGAAGGGAAAAAGAAGGAAGGGAGGGAGGTAAGGAAGGACGGAAGGAGGAGAAAAGGAAGGAAGGAAAGAAAGGTAGGCAGGCGGGCATGATGTCTTTTGCTTGTGATTCAAGCATTAGAAAAGAGAGACAGATGGTTCCCTGAAATTCACTGTTTATCCCACTAGCTAAGATTATTTGGCAAGTTCTAGGCCAATGAGAAATCCTACCTTTAATTGTTTTTTTAAAAAAAGGAATAGGAAGAAGAAAAAGAAAAAGTAGACAATACCTGAAAAATAGCATCCGGAGCTGTTCTTTGGACTCCACGTGTATATACACACAGAGAACATATGGATGAAATGAGAAAATTTAGTATATTAAAGAGCAATTCATAAAGAGAGACTCTAGAAAAAATTATGTAAATGTCTTGGAAATAAAAACTCCTATAAGTAAAATAAAAGATTGAGCTATAAGTCTCACCAGTGACCGGATCAAAGGGAAGAATATCAAGGCTTAAAGGAAGATTTATGAATTAGAACATTCAGACAGTATTACAATAAAAATAAATTATAAGCAGAATGTGAAAGAACTTTGAGATATGATTAAAAAGCAAGCTTAGGAATCTTGGCATGGACTGAGATGCAGAGATACAAAATAATGATATAGAAAATCTATTCAATGAAATGATAGTGTAAAATTTCCTAAGTTGGGGGCAACATATGTATATTCAGACACAGAAAGCATTAAGAACACCAAACAGGCATGATCATAAAAGAACCTCCCCAGGTTATATTCTACTTAAAATGCCAAGGCTACAAAGAGATGAGAATTTCCAGGTTGCTTATAAAGGGAAACATGTTAGAGTAACACAAATATCCAATAAGAAACTCTAAAGGCCAGGAAGGTAGAACATAATGTATTTCCAACTCTACAAAAATTTTCAACCTACTTTATTTTATCTGTCAAAATTATCCTTCAGGGTGCAAAGAGAAACAAAAGTTTTCTGAGCATAAGCTAAAGTTGTTCATGACCACTGAATCAGAATTTCAGATGATACTTACAGAATCTTACACATAGAAGAGGAAGATAAATACATTATTAGAGCATGGGCAAGAATCAATTCAGTTGGAACAACAGGTAAACAAATTAGAAGAATTAGGAAAGAATAAAGCATTATGAAAACAATAAAAATCCCAAGAACTAGTAAATACTTTCCAATAATAACCATAAATGTCCAATTAAAATCCTTAATTATCCAATTAAAAGACAAGAAATAGCTGAATAGATTTAAAAAATAAGACCCAACTCTTGACTGTCTGCAAGAAACCCATCTTGTGGAGTATTCCATGTATTGATTGAAAGTAAAAGAATAGAAAATAATGTTTCAAGCAAATGAAAACTCAAATCAAACAGAAATAGCTATACAAATAAATGATAAGAAATAGATAGGCCAACATCAGTCAGAAGAGGCAAAGAAAGTCATTGCATATTAACAAAGGGAACAGTTCACTACAGAGAACGTGATGATTGTAAGCATATCTATGTACAAAATTTCATAAGACAAACATAACTGGACCTGTAGAGAAAGATGCACTCTCATACAACAATAGTAGAAAATTTCAGTACCCACTTTCACCAGTGTATTGGTTCCTGGGACAGAAAAAAACAATGCTATCAGAGCTGATCTACATTATAGGTCTAAAGGGCTTGCTAGACATCTACAAAATATTCAATCCAATGAATGCAGAGTACACATTCTTCTTAGAAGTTCATGGAAATTCCACCACATAGATTAAATTGTAGAATATAAATAAGTTAGAACAAGTGCAAACAAGTTGAAATAACTTATTATCAGTGACTGATTTGATAATATTTGAATGAAATTAAAAATTGACAGCTATAGCAATTACAGAAACTACAAGAATAAATGGAGACTGAACAATATACTTTGAATGATGAATGAGTCATTGGAGAAATCAAGGGGAAGATGAAACATTGCTATAATTAAATGAAAACAAAAGCATAGCATACCTGAATGTTTAGAATACAATGAAGACAGTTCTAAGAAGAAATTTATAGGTATTTGTGGCTACACACCAAAAAAAAATCTGAGCAATCTCAAATAAATAACCTATTGATATATCTAGAGGTCCTAGAAAAAATGAAAACAAGCCAAAACCAAAACCAGTAAAGAAAAAAATATAAAACTTACCTTAGAAACTAATGGAATGGAAACTAAAAGAATAATGCAAAAGAACCGGTAAGCAAAGAGAAACCAAGGACAAACCCTTAGCTAAAGTCACCAAAAGAACAAAGACCCAAGTTAATAAGATTAGGGTGTAAAGGAGTTAAACAGACAGTGTGAACTGGAGCCAGTGGTTAAGAGCACTTGCTGGTTTTCTGGTGGGCCAGAGTTCAATTCCCTGCTCCAGCATGGTGCCTCACAACTGTCTATAACTCCAGTCCTAAGCTATCAGATGCCCTGTTCCAGCCTCCATAGATACCAGGCTTGTACGTGGAGCATAGACGTGCATTCGGGCAAACTTCCCATATACATAAGATAAAAGTTTAATGAAAAGATACCACTGAAACCCAGAAGTCTCATGGGGATTATTTTTAAATAATGTTCCAATCAATTGAAAAATCTAGATGAATTGAACAAATTTCTGGGTAAATATGATCCTCCAAGATCAAACCAAAATGACATATAACCCTATAGATAGGATCTAACAATGGGACTGAAGGAGTAAAGTCCTCTGTCAATGAGAAGCCCTGGACCAGACCCTTAGAAGTCAAGTGACACTAATGTTTTTCATGATATTTTATAAACTAGAAAGGAAAAGAATGCTGGAAGACTCATTATATGCAACAAATATTACTCTTCATACCAAAACTGGATAAGGGTGTAATTAAAAGGATGACATAGACCAGTATCCTTGATTAACATAGGTTACAAATATTCAATAAAATCCTCATTAGCCAAATTAAACAACACACTAAAAAGAACATAATCATTATGGAGTTGGTCTCATTCCAGAAGTGTAAGGATTGTTTAACATGTACGAATCAATAAATGTCACATGGCACATGAACAGAATGGGGTGATTGCATGATAATCTCAATAGATTTGTTTTAAAAAATACTTTGACAAAATTCAATATCCTTTCATCATGAAAGCTTAGAAAAAGCTAGAAATAGGAAGGTTATGCATCAGTTAAATAGGATAGATGTATAGTAAACCTTCTGCTGCATAGAGAAAGCTGAAACCATTCACATGAAGTCAAGAATAAAACCTTGTGTCGACTTTCACCACTCTTGTTTAATACAGTGTTTGTACTCTTAGCCAGAGCAATTAGGCATGGGAAGAGCATCTAAAGAGGTATAAATAGGAAAGGGGGTTTAAATTATCCCTGTTTGCAGCTGATACACTCCTGTACTAAAAGACTCGAAAGGACTTAGATCTGATAAACAATTTCAGCAAAGTATCAAGATATAAAATCATAAAAATCAGTAGCTTTTCTGTACACCATAACAGACTTTCTAAAAAAAAAAAAAGAACTAGGAATATAATTCTGTTCACAATAGCCTAAATCTATAATACCTAGGAATAAACCTAACCAAGGAGGTGAAAGACTTTTATAATGAAAAATATACACTAAGAAAGAAATCAAGGTCACTGGAGAGATGTTCCATTTTCATGGTTGGAAAAATCAATATTGTTAAAACGATCTTATTGTCGAAAGCAGTCTCTGAACTCAATTCAGCCTACAGCAACATTCCATTAACATTCTCCACAGAAGTCGAATGCAATCCAAGCCTGAAAGATAGAATCACTAAAGGAATCCTAAACAAAGAGTAATGTTAGGAGAATTATAATATCTGGTTTCTAACTACACTACAAAGCCATAATGAATAAAACAGCATGTTCACAGCTCAGAAATAGGCGTGTAGACAAATTGATAAGTAAAGGTCCCAGACATAAACCCATTAAGGTACAGTCCCTGGTTTCTAACAAATGCTCCAAAATTACACTGTAGAAAAGACTGCCTCTAATAACAGGGCTCGTAAAACTAAATATCCATATATTGGAGAATGAAACTAGATCTGTGTCTTACCCTGTACGAACTAACTCAATGTAAGGCTTGAAACCTGTAGTTGAAAACATAGGGAAACACTTAAAGATAGGGCTGGGGCTGTGACTCAGTGGGGCGTCTGAACTGACTCCAGGTCTCCTTCCCCAGTGCCACATTGACTTGGCGTGGACGTTCCTTTCTGTGAGTCTCAGTATTAGTTCAGGGAGTGTGAAGCTAGCCTGAGATAAATGAGACACTGTCTTGACAACAGTAGCTCAGGAAATAACAAGAACTGACAAACAGTATGTGTATCACATTTCTGCACAGAAAATACAACAGCTAGTACAGTAAAGAGACAGTTTGCAGAATGGGCTTTGTAGCTGTTCTTTTGATGAGGGATTAATATGCATAATGCATAAAGATTCTCAAAAATTAAATGCAAAAGAACAAATAATACAATTAATTAATGGGCAAATAAAGTAAACATATTCTCAAAATAAGAAGTACGAAAGACTGGCAAGTTGGCTTAGTGGGTAAAGGTGCTTGCTGCCAAGCCTGACGACCTGATGTTGATCCCCAGAATCTACACAGTAAGAGAGAATTGAATAGCAAAAGTTGTCTTCTGACCTCCACATGTGCACGTGGTACACACACACATACACACACACACACACACACACACTCAAATAGATATAATAAAAACTTTTAAAGTAAATGCAATAAAGTAATAATAAATACATAAAAATGTTTAGCATCCTCAGCTATCAGAGAAATGTAAATCAAAACTCCATCTGACCTTGAACAGAATTCCTGCCATGAATAAAATAAAAGCACAAGTGCTAGCGATAGTGCAGAGAAAAGCAACACATAAGCTGTTAGCAGAAATACAAGTTAGTACAATCACGGTGGAGACTGTATGAGAATTTCTCAAAGGCGCCCATATGATCCAGCTGTACGACTCCTGTGTATACTCCTGAGGGAATCAAAGGCAGCTCACAGTAGGCTGTATGTACATCTGTGTGTATTACAGCACTAGCTACGATAGGCAAGGACAGAGTCAGCACAGTGTTCACTTTTGAGTGAATGGATGGAGAAAATGTGGTATAAGACAGAATGTGGCTATAATACAAAATAACCAGGAGGCAGTGGCACATGTCTTTAATCCCAGCACTTGGGGAGTAGAGAAAAGTAGTTATCTGTGAGTCTGAGGCCAACTTGGTCTACAAAGTGAGGTCCAGGACAGCTAGAACTACACACACACAAAAAAACAGCATCTCAAAAAAAAAAAAAAAAAGAAGGGAGAAAGGAAGGAAAGGAAGATATCTATATCCTCCCTTTTTTTCAGAGTAGATTCAATAATTTACCCTTTATCCTAACATATATATATGTGTGTATATATATATATATACACACATATATATCCTTTTTTCTTTCAAAACAAGAACCTTGAATCTAATTTCCTTTGTTTAACTTTTTTCCTGACCATTACTAATAATAACTTGTAACCAATACACTAAACAAAGACAAACATCCATAATCCATTTTTTGGGAATGTGGGCATAGTTTTCTAAGCTACTTCCTGCCTACTAGAGACACTGATAATCTTATGGGGATCCAAAGAAAATTTAGGATTATGGTCAAGTCCTGACTAAGTATTCTGTGAGGCTAGATCATCTCAACCAGCAGTCTTGAAGCTGTTCTGTATGAAGAACTCAAGAAACTGCAACAGATGTGCTCTAAAGTGTTGGATCATCTGGGCCAACTGCTTCTATAAGAGATTTTTCAGGGGGGAGGTCTTTCTTGATCAAACCTTATTTTTCTTAACCAAGAATGAATCCCCAGACTCTCACTTCCTGTGGAAACAAAAGCAAAACCTCTTCTACAAATTAACATATATTTTGACTTAAAATTTAAAGTCAAGGCATTTTCAAAATATATAGGTTGGATTAATCTAACAGCATTTATAATCAAAAATCTTTTAGCAGTTCTTGCTCCTTCCTCAGCAGTCAAACAATTCAAAAAAAGCACAGTATTCAGATTATCTGTGTATTTTCCCTCTTTACATGACTTTTTTTTTAAAAAAAGACTATATTTCTTTTATTTTTTATTTAATTTTTTTTAAAGACAGGGTTCCTCTGTGTTCTTTGGCTGTCCTGAATCTCACTCTGTAGACCAGACTGGCCTGAAACTCACAGAAATCCACCTGCCTCTGCCTCCCAAGTACTGTGATTAAGGGTGTACACCCCCACCACCTGGCTACTCTCTTTTTTTTTTAAAGGACTTTCTCTATCCTTTTTCTTTTCCCTCCCAATCCTATATATATTTTTAAACACACTGTAAACCATTTAGAGATTTTTTTCATCTGAATTTGTATTTACTATATATCTCTTTTTCTGATCACATGAGTCTTTAATTTTCTAAGCAATATGACTAGGATTAAAGCCTCAATTTTGGCAACTGTATCCATCCCACTCCTTGACTTCCTGAGAGTTTAGCTTCATGATAAAAGTACTGGCAGGACCCACACTTTTTACCAAAACTCAGTGGTGTTTCTATGCCCATGTCACCCTAAGAAGTATGCTGCTGGGCTTCTCATAAACACCATGTAAGCGTTTGGTGACAGGGCCTCTTAAAAGATTTGCATGGTTTTTGTTGCTAACTCTGAGTCAGGAAGCCTATCTTAAAGCCTCTGCTTGCCTCTAACAGACAGAGCCCACCTGAGACAAAATGATGCTACCAAGAAGTTGTGTTTGACTCTGTTCTTTTGTCTATTTAGAATCCTTTTTTTTTTGTTTGTTTTGTTTTTGTTTTTGTTTTTCGAGACAGGGTTTCTTTGTGGTTTTTGGAGCCTGTCCTGGAACTAGCTCTTGTAGACCAGGCTGGTCTCGAACTCACAGAGATCCGCCTGCCTCTGCCTCCCAAGTGCTGGGATTAAAGGCATGCGCCACCACCGCCCGGCTTAGAATCCTTTTTTAAAAAACCATTCTCAGGCTTTATGCTGAAATTCCTGCCAAACATTTGACTGCAGTAGCCAGGTAGCCACATGGAAGCCACATACAGGCAGGGCTGACTGCAAGCTGCAGCAAAGACAGGTACTACAGGAGAGGAGCCTAAGCCAGAGCAGATGGGAGCTAGGATCATTAGTGCTTCTCCTGAACCCAGGTGAGTAGGTTTGGGTTCCAGTTCCTAGGCTGGGCTGATGGCTGAAAAGCTTTAGGCAAACGACATTTTGGTAAATTTGTGCCCCACATTGGGTGCCAATTGAAGCATGATTAATAGAAGCTCAGAGACTGATATTGGGGTTCAACCTGAAGATCCAAAAAGCAAAGTAGCCTGCCACTGGCTCTTATCTCAACTTCAGTCAGAAATAGAAATCTGGATTCCAAGAATCTCAGAATGAGACTCATCTGAGAGTTGTGTCCTCTAATCTTATATTCCTCTCTTGGGCTGGAATTAAAGGCATGCACTGCCTGGTTTCTATGTCAGCTAGTATGGCTACAGGGATTAAAGGTGTGTGTTACCACTGCCTGGTCTGTAAGGCTGACCAGTGGGGCTGTTTTACTCTTTGATCTTCAGGCAAGCTTTATTTATTAAAATACAAATGAAACGCCACTACAATTCATAATAGCCAGAACCTAGAAATTTAGCTTTAACTGAAAAGGGAGGTCCCCATCATGTCTGCTTCCATTCTGCCATTGTTCCTTCCTGGGGAGTCTCAAGTCTGTTTAGAGTTCCCAAATTTAGTTTCTCAGAGGCCAAGGTAGTCATACTTCTAAGACACTGGCAGAGCCCTTCTTGATGTTTAGCCTTTCTGGGTCTCTAGATTGTAGCATGATTACTCTTTACTTACAGCTGATATCTACTTATAAGTTCACTTTTTTCCTTTCTCTGGCCACGCTTTGCATCTTTTCACTGTGAGTAAGCAATCTTGACACCTGTCCACCGCAAGTCTTCTATTCCAAGAAAGCATTGGTCCTTACTCCCACCCAAGAGTTTCCTAAAGGAGGCTAAGGCTTCACGGCCAGCTTACCCACAGTCCCCTGGTGGAAGGGACCTTTTAGAGAATCCTTTGTTTCTGTGCCTCCCAAGGCCACCTTTTGCTCAGTTGCCCCTAGGGCCTATGGCTATTTGACTGTGCAGCAGAGAACTCTGATGAATTCTGCTTCCCTTCCACATGTATTCTTTTGGTCTCTTCATCTTTGCCTTTATACTATAATTGTTACATGTATTTTATCTGCACAATTATAAACTGCACAGAAAATGTATCATTTTAATTTTAAACTGTCATGTATATTTTCCAGAAATTAAGAGCAAAAATGTCTTTTCTGTTTACCCAGCTATTGCATTTGTGCTGTTCTTCGTCCTTCCTGTGGTCTGGGTTCCCATCTGGCATCGTTTCCCTTCAGTTCCAAGGCTCCTTTGCACTCTCTCTGCTGCTGTCTGCCACTGAGCCCCTCCATTGTCTTTCACCTGGAAACATCTCTGTTCTGTCCTAAGCATTTTAGGAGCTTCCTGGTTTGTAGGATTTTATGTCTGACAGGTTTTTGTCTGTTTTATTTGGTTGGTTGGTAAATTGGGTCAGCACTTTAAAGGTTGTTCCTGTGTCTTCTGGCTGTCAGGTTTCCTTAGGAGTTTGTTAGATAAAGATGTTATCTTTATATGTAACGTGTTGTTCTCTGGACTCTCAGATTTTCTCTTTATCATTGGTATTATGATATTGCTAAGGAGTTTGTTAGATAAAGATATTATCTTTATATGTATTATGTCACTTTTCTCTGGACTCTAAGATTTTCTCTTTATCTTTGGTATTATGATATTGCAAAGCATGTTCTTCACAATGATCCTGCTCAGGTTGACTGTGATTTATGAATGGGTAGATTTGATCTTTAGTTATTTGTGGGAAGATTTGCCATTCTTCTTACTTTCCCCTTGAATTCCAGGTCAGTTTATGATTGCTCTGATGGTCCCTTAGGCCACTCAGGTGGAAATTTCCTGTTGGCGGGGGGGGGGCTCGTTTGTTCCCGCTGCTCAGACCCCCCAAAATAATCACACAGAAACTGTATTATTTGCAATACTGTTTGGCCAATAGCTTAAGCATATTTTTAGGTAGCTCTTATATTCTAAACTAATGCATCTCCATTAATCTGTGTATCACCATGTGACTGTGGCTTACCAGGTAAAGTTCCATCCAGCATTTGTCTCTGGCGGGGCTACATGGCTTCTCCCTGACTTTGCCTACCCCCCCTCTATATATGTATGTATGTATGTATGTATGTATATATATGTGTGTATATGTATATATGTATATGTATATTTTTTCCAGCCTGGCTGTATTCTGCTAAGTCATTGGCCGAAAGCAGCATCTTCATTAACCAATGGCAATGAAACCTATTGGCAGCTCATCACCTCCCACACTGCTTTCCGCCTGCTCTTTATCCTTCCTCCCTCAGTTAGTGTCAGAGTCACTGACTCTCACAAGTGACATCAAGCAGAAAGGTCTTATTTTTTAACTTTTGATTTTGAGGGATTTTGAAGAGGTGGGGGTCCCCGAGATAGGCTGATCTGGAACATGCTGCATAGAACACACTAGCCTTGAACTTACAGGGATTCTCCTGCCTCTACCCCTGAATGTGGAGATTACAGATAAGAACCACTATGCCAGCTTAGGAAACTAAAGTGAAATTATCAATGCTACCTTAGAAACTACCAAAACAGATATACAAAAATTGGAAAACCTTGATCATTATATATTTATTTGTAATCAAAATATTTAAAATTATAATCTTTCCTATAAATAAAGTTTCATTGTCAAGTGAATTCAATGATTAATTTAATTGTTTAATAATGAAATAAGAGGAAACTCACATAAACCCTTGAGACTTTTGCACAAAGAGTGTTTAGGGCAAGAAGAACAGCATTAATATAAATATGACAGGGATGTTCCAAGAAAAGAAAATTGTTAGTAAGTATCTCTCATAAAGTCAGACATAGAAACCTTGAACTAAAACTTAACATGCAATTTAGAATTTAGAATTCTGTTACAAAATAAAGTGATTAAGAAAACAAAGTATGCACAAAGTATTTTACACCCAAATCTACAAAATATCCTTGAGCTAAGATGAGCTGACACATTATGGAGAGATACATCATGCTCATGGATTGAAATAGTCAGTACTATTGGGATGTCAGTTCTTTCATATTGGTTTATAACTTTAAACCAATCCCAACTGAAATCATCAACATTAGATGTTCTGATTAAAATTAAATAAAATTTTCTAATTAAAATTCATTTGTAACTATATTAAGACCTTCATTAGCCAAACTAAACTGAAAAGCCTACATTTTCAGGATTTATTTACATGGCCTAATTTTAACTCTTGCTATGTAGCGACAACAGTCAACGGCAAGTGGTGTTTGTCCAAGGACAGACGAGTCGATGAATGGACAAAGTAGGCAACAGGAACAGACCCATATTTGTATGACCAGTTGATTTAAAAGTCTTTAAACCATTCAGCAGAGAAGGAGTTGTGTTTTTAATAAATAGTGCTAGAATGTTAGGCCGTCTATATAATGAAAAATGAAATTTGATCTCCTAGCTGGAAATGAATATGAAAATTAGTTTGTGATAGCTAGATATAAATCTAAAAGCTAAACTATACTACGCCTAGGATAAATCATAAGAGACTATTTTTATCTAATAAGTAGTCAAAGATTTCTTAGGACACAGATAATGACTTTTAAAATTGATTGAAGTTGATTGCTTCATAAAAAGTAAGCACACCTGCTCACTGAAAGCATGTGAGGAAAGCAATGGCCAAGCAGAGAGAAAATTCTTTTTTTTTTTTTATTTATTTATTTTATTTTATTTTTATTTTTTTTGAAAATTCTTGAAGAATTCATCTAGCAAAGGATTTGTATCCATAATCTGGTGACTGCTACTGTGGTGGTTTGATGACTACGGTCCCCATAGACTCATATGTTTGAATGTCTAGTCCCTGGCTTGGGGACCGTGTAGGGAAGGGGCAAATGTGTCCTCGTTGGAGGAGGTATGTCACAGGGAGTGGGCTTTGGGGTTTCAAAATTCCAAGCCTGGCCCAGTCTCCGTCTCTTTGCCTCCTACTTGTGGATGAGGATGTAAAGCTCTCAGCTACTGCTCCAGCACCATGCCTGTCTGCTTCCCACCATGATGCTAGCAGGCTAATCCTCTGAGACCGTGAGCAAGCCCCTGATTAAATGCTTTCTTTGTAAGAGTTTCCTTGGTTATGCTTTCTCTTCACAACAGCAGAACAATAAATAGCTAAGACAGTTTCTATCTCTAAACAGCTCAGTTTTTGGGTGGTGGAAGCGTATGCCTTTAAAACTAACACTCAGGAGGCAGAGACAGGCAGTTCTCTGTGAGTTCAAGGCCAGCTTGGTCTAGGCAGAGAGTTCCAGGACAGCCAAGGCTACACAGAGAAATCCTGTCTCGAAAAACAAACATCACAAGACTTGAACGGGCAGTGCAGACAGAGCCAAAGTACCTCACAGATGCCCCGCTCACAGCTGCAAGGAAATGTGAATGCTTTAACAAGACATCACACATAGTAGGATCACAAGAACTAAAAATGTTGGCATGGGTTGGAACAAGTATACTTTTCTTATATTGCTGATAGAAATTCAAACATACCATCTGGGGAATCCTTCCAAAATACAAATTTGTATTACTTATAAAGTTAAACATTCACTTGCCATTCATCCAGTGATTCTAAATTTATCAAAAGATTTGTAAACTACCCCAAAAGACTTGTAGGATATGTTTATAACAACTAATTACATAGCCTAAAAACAGAAACAATCCAGATGTCCACTAACTGGAGAAGAGGTAAGCACATAGTGGTATGTTTTTATAATGGAATATAGTTTGTTATTAGAATACTACTCGACAAGAAAAATGAATTACCAATGGCTTGATGAACATTTAAAACTTTGAAATAATATGATAATCTGCAAATATATCAGTAAAGAATTTAACCAGGGGTGGAGAGACTGTCCAGTGTTTTGCCATGCAGAAATAAGGCCCTGAGTTCAGACCCCAAGTACATATGCAGAAAACCAAGTGTATGTGACCCATGCCTGTAATCCTAGCACTGAGAGGTGGAGACAGGAGAATTCCAGGAGTTGTTGGACCAATAATCTGGCCAGCTGGTGAGAGACCTTATCACAAAAAGTAAAGTGGGGCTGGAGAGATGACTTGGCAGTTACTAGCCCTGGCTGCTCTTCCAGAGGACCTGGGTTTGGTTCCCAGCACCAACATGTCTGTTTATAATTTCCTATAGCTCCAATTCTGGGGGGTCCAATACCCTCTTCTGGCTTCCTTGTGGTACACACATGCATTCAGACACCCGCGCATACACATAAAATAAAAATATTTAACAGGTAAGGTGAAGAGCAACAGAGAAAGACACTCAATGTCAACCACTGGCCTTCACAGACACAAACATGGGTACACAGCCTCATAACCCCCCCCCACATTGCACACATGCACACACACAATTAAAAACTTAAGATTTTAAAAATGAATTTTAAGTGTGTGGGGTGGGTATGGACAGTGAGTGCAGGCAGCCCTGGGGCTGGAGGTGCAGCCTCTGTAAGCCACCTGACCTGGGGGAGGTGAGCCGAACCCTTGCTGAACAAGATCGGCGTGCACCCTTAATTGCTGAGCCATCTCCCCAGCACCACGAAATTTTTGATTAAATTTCAACTAACATTTTAAGCAAAAGAAACGAGACACAAAGGTTCACACGTTGTACTCTTCTCTCATTTATATGACGTTTGAAGAGTCAAAACTAATTATGTCTAAAAATATCAGAACACTTGTGGCCCCAGAATAAAATAAGAGGAGGGAGAGGGAACACAAGGATCTTCGCAGGGTTTATTCTCAGGTTGGAGACTGAACCCAGGGCCTGTGTCCAGAGTGCTCCCCCAGGGAGCACCTCCTCACGCCCTGAGCTGCTGCGTCTCTTGACTGTGGTGTCGGTTACCTGGGTCTGTGTGTTTGTCAGAACTCCTCAGAGCGTAATTGTGATCCGTGTATTCTACTGTATATAAATTATATCCTCGCTGCAAAGAAAAGAAGGCTATTTACATCTTTCTCTAATTTGCAAGTTAAATTTTATTTTCATTAACTTCATTCAAGACCCAGATCCTCATGTGGGTAACCTTATAAAGAAAGTCTGTGTGTTTCCATGTTATTTCTCTCATTCCCGCTTTCCTTTCCTTTCCCTTCTGTCTTCTGAAAACCACATGAGCATGAGATAAGATGTGTGACCATTGTGAGCAAAACTATAGCAGAAAACTTGTCTCAGAATTTTGTCATTTGGACCTTGTGCGGGCCTATAATTTGAATGTGTGACTCTAGAAGTGGTTGCCATGGAGATAAACCACTTTACTTAAATAGCATGTATTTTACTCAAAATTCAGAGGAATGGTAACAGTTTCTAGTAATCACACTCTGGTATTAACTGGCAGGATGTGCCGAGAGCACACAGGCTTTGCATCCATTATCACCGGATAAGTTCATCAGGTTGACGTTACACCAGCGAGCAGTGAGATGCGTGTTTTCAGCCCGGTCTCTTGTTACATATCTTCCCTTGCACACACAGGCCCTTTTCATGATTAATAGGATGAACTACAGAAATCAGGCCAAGGGTGCTGAATTAGAAAAAGGCAAAACCCGAGAGGGGCATCTTGTAGGGTCATCTTTTCCATCTCTCTATATGCCGTCAGACCAGCTGCTCCCCACTGTCTCAGATGCTAAGAATCTATCACAGACAACCAGTTGCTGCTGGAGTGACCCTGGCATGACCACCCTGACCATGGCACACAGAACTGACATGTAGCACCACAGTGCTAGGTCTGCCCCTTCTGTGTGCCTTGCTTTAGCTTTGTTTTTCTTTTGTTATTATTCTTGCATGCATATGTGGGGTGTGTGTGTTTGTGTATGTGTGTGTGTATGTGTGTCCCCATATGTGTGAACACAAGTGCATTGGGGGTTCTGAAGTTAATATCAAATACCTTTCTTGGCCATGCTCAATTCTCTTGTTGAGCTCGAAACTTGCCAATCCTGGCTAATTTAGCTGACCAGCTTGCTCCAGGGATCCCCAGACTCTGCCTCCCAAGTACTGTGATATTATGGGCAGCTTTCCAACTGTGACATGGCTCATGGAGATATGAACACTGGTCCTCAAGCTGGCACAGCAATCTCCCTGGCCTAAGGCATTCCCCCTTTTTTCTTATATAGTCTTTCTGTATCTTTTAGACTGAAGAATTTCTAAAGAAATTCCTACCTGTAGTCATATTAGTAGCAGTTGGTAAAATGATTCTGGTCTCTTCCTTCTCTGCAGGCTGGTATGACTTCAGTGTGGTTTGTGTAAGGTTATGGGGTTTTCTCTGAATTCTGCAGATGCTTTCCAATGGCCACAGGCTCTCGGACATTGCTTTAACGTGCACTCTCTGCAGTCCACAATCAGCAGTGATTTCCTGGTCCTTCCCTGGGCTGACAAGATGGCCTCAGTCTCGTGATGGTCAGCTAGTGGCTTTCCCCTGGAATTGATAAGGCTTCCTCTCCCCTTTCTCTCCTGCTCTGAGAAAGCTTACAGGAGTGCCTGTCCTTCTGTTTGCATTTCATGACCTGTAAGATCTCATAGCCCTGGCAATTTCACTTTTCATTTCTCTGTCCTATTACTTAGAAAATTGTCAAATTGCATCAGTGACAACAGAGACCCCTGGGGGAATCCCAGCAGCCACAAGAGGAGAAAAGGTGAAGCCCCAGACTTAGATGGTCTATAACCTAACAACAAAAAAAAATCCTTGAAAAATCAAGATTGGTACAAATCTAGAAAAATCCTGGGAGCTGGAATTTGCCTCTGCCATTTACATTCCAAGGAGAGGAGAGGCTTGGTTCCCTGTGATGAGAATGTGCCCCAAAGGGCACAGCATGGTAGGTTTTGGCCTTGTGATAGTTCCAGCAGGGAAGCACAGGAGGCACTCAGACTCTAAAAACCCTAGGACTCTGCTTCCCAAACAGTTCCCCGCTACCCTTGATGCAACTGCAATGCGCCAAAGGAGGTGGTGGGAACTCAGGGCACCTCCTCCATAGGCACAACAGTGTCTCTAAGTGTGTTTGCATTGATGCTAACAGTGAGTGAAGGAACAGATACCATGATTTCAAACAAATTCTGAGACTTATTTAAAACATGGCTGTCAGGACGGGAGAGATAGCTCATCGGTTAAGAGACCTTGCTGCTCTTCTGTGGGACTTGAGTTAGGTTCCCGGCATGCATGTGGCTTGCAGAGCACCTATAACTCCAGCTGCGGAGGGCCCGATGCCCCCTTCCAGCTCCATGAATGCGCCCACACATGCAACATACACTTACACACATACACATAGATAAAACAAATCTTTATTTTTGCCTATACCAACTTTAATATGTATGAGTACAAAACTAACAGAGAAAATACACTCTCTGCTGAGGGGGAGAGTATCAGTTTGTACAACTGCCTCAGAATCGCACTTTTCAGTACCATTAGTAAGAGGGAAAGAGTGAGAAGAGCGGGCTATCTGCTGAGAAGGGACTGGCCTAGCCACGCAAGAGATTCTCTGCTCAACTGGAGAAAGAACAAGTAAGCCAGATGGATTCAGACAGAGTGATTTGCAAGCTAACCCTGGGCCCCACATCTTGGTGTGAAGGAATGTGTGCACTGCGCTACATTCTTGTGAGGGAATGTGTGCACCGCTCTACCATTTGTGTGAGGGAATGTGTGCACCGCTCTACCATTTATGTGAGGGAATGTGTGCACTGCGTTACCATTTGTGTGAGGGAATGTGTGCACCGCTCTACCATTTGTGTGAGGGAATGTGTGCACTGCGTTACCATTTGTGTGAGGGAATGTGTGCACTGTGCTACCATTTGTGTGAGGGAATGTGTGCACTGTGCTACCATTTGTGTGAGGGAATGTGTGCACCGTGCTACCATTTGTGTGAGGGAATGTGTGCAATGTGCTACCATTTGTGTGAGGGAATGTGTGCACCGCTCTACCATTTGTGTGAGGGAATGTGTGCACTGTGCTACCATTTGTGTGAGGGAATGTGTGCACTGCTCTACCATTTGTGTGAGGGAATGTGTGCACTGTGCTACCATTTGTGTGAGGGAATGTGTGCACTGCGTTACCATTTGTGTAAAAGGGTGAAAGAGCTGGGTATGAAATAGGCTGAGGCATGGGGAGTTTTGACCCACTCCCCATAGAAGTGACAACTGAAACTGGAATTCAGTTGTACAATTCGGAGAAGATGTACACTGTAAATGCACAGCATTGGTTGTGTTTCATGAAGCTGAGTTTGAGTTACCTGAGAGGCAAGGAAGTGATTTTTATTAAACCATGAGCATATACTTTTTAAAGACCACTAAAGTTGTAAATCAACTCATGTGGTTAAGGGGTGTAATTTTCCTCATCTTGCTACATAAGGAAACAGACATATCCTGCTTCTACATCAAAAGCAACTAGACATCTTGGCTGTTTCATTTCTCCTACCACATTTTTTTTTATATAAAATTCCAAAACTACGTTGAGATACTACCTTCAAAAAAAGTTCTAGAGCATATGGAATTGAATCTGAGAATGTGAAATAGTGTTTCCTCCTGGTGCCTGTGGCCTCTGAGTCAGATCCATTGAAAGTTGCAGGGGGGCAGTTAGGTGGCCAGCAGCTGTCTAACTAGGGTTTCTATTGCTGTGGAGAGACACCATGACCATGGCAACTCTTATAAAGGAAAACGTTTAATTGACATGGCGGCTTAGAGCTTTGGAGGTTCAGTCCACTATGGTCGTAGTGGGACATGGCAGCATGCAGGCAGATGAGGTGCTGGAGAAGGAGCTGAGAGTCCTGTATCTTGATGGCGGTAGGAAGTGGACTCAGCGCCCACTGAGCGAAGCTTGAGCAAAAGAGACCTCAACGCCCACCCCCAAAGTGAAACACTTCCTTCACAAGACCACACCTACTCCCCAAGGCCACACACTCTCTTTGGGGGGCATTTTCTTTCAAACAACCACAGCAGGTAAAGGCTCTTCCGGCCAAATATGATGACCCAAGTTTGATCTGTGGAACTCACATGGTGGAGGAGAGAACTGATTTCTACAAGTTGTCCTCTGACCTCCACATGCACCACAGCACATGTACACAACACACAATCACTTCATCAAACAACCAACAAGTAAATAATGTAAATTTAAAAAAAAAATCACAAAAGTGGGAGACCAAAGAATGGAAGCATTCAACCAGACACAAATGTCCGTGTTGTAGTTGACACATCGGAAAGCATTTCCTTAACGACTCAGTATCCATGTAGGAATGTCCAATGGACGAGGGCTGCATTTGGCTTCACCTTTAGCTAGTATATGTGTGTAAATTTAGTTAAATTTTATGAATTGAAGATCCAGAAGGATTTTATTCTCAGGAAAGCACGTGGTCCCCGGCCAGACCCCAGAGTGTCAGGGCGGTGTTTGTGCCCTGCTAATGGTGTGAGTTTTCAACAAGGTGCAGGAACTCCTGTAGCAAGTCGGAAAGATTTTTTAATTTTCTGGCTTGGAAAGAATTCAGTGGCAGTAAATTGCATATTTGAAGAGTAGAGGAAACGACCTTTTCCAACTCAAACTTCACATGATTCTTCCAAGGTACGGGACACTCTTAGAGTGTTCTCTGTTCAAGAGCCACTCCTGTAGAGTCAGAAAAGGGACATTCTGAGGAGGCCTTCTGCAGAGATGCTTGCAATCGACAACTCCCATACTCCTCTTTCTTGAAATGCAGGTACCAGAGTGTAGCTGTCTGGAAATTTTGCTGCAGCCCTAGGAAGTTGCATTCATCGGAAAAATGTATTAGTAGACATTTTCATAACCTAAAGGCAGGAAGATCAAGGAATCCCCAGCAATTGTCTAGTGCGTATGCGATCTTCCCCTCTTTGAAATCAGTGCTCTGCCATCGCACTGTAGCACGCGCGCCCTTTCCGCATCATTCTGCGCAGTGGAAGCTTGCTCTGACCTGTTTTGCAGGTCTCTGGGGACAGGCCCTGCTCTTTACAACTCTCTGCTCGCCTTCACTTAATTCAAACGATCACTCTTTAAATGAGCCTAAGGTCAGAGTGAGCCCCATCTCCCCGGGACTGCAGGATCTGGGCTGCTGCATTCTGTCCTGCGGAGTGGCGTGACCTGAGAGCACAGGTCACCTCTGACTGGTGCTTTCCTGCTGTAGCCCCACGCAGTCCTCTCGGCCACCCCCTCAGTTCATTCCTACCAACACCCCTTGAAGTGAGCTTCCAAATGTTGTTTTACCCATTTGACCAGTGAGGAGTTGAGACTCACAGAAACCTACAAAGCTGCCTGCTTGACTGGTAAAAGAAGCCTATCCCTGGGAAAAATGCAGGAAAGGGATTGACGGTGTGAGGGCAGGCTGAGTGCAGCAACTTTGTACCCCTGTTACGAAGAATAACCACGCTGTACATGTGTGCAAGTCTGAAGAAAGGGAACAGGACGGAGCCTTTGTGTCCAGGTGGACATTCACCTTTAGTGAATTTCCTATGTCAGAGCTATAAGCAACCCTTTGGTTTCATTACAATCTCTAAATGCCTTGGTTTTCTTGAAGGAGGTAAACGAGCCTTTGGGGCATGTAGTGGTAACTTTACAGACTGATGAGTGGTGCCCACGCTCTGGAGCATTCTGCGGCCTCACAGTCTCGCGGGATGCTGTTGCCTCCGGCTCCCTTCCGTTACTGTACATACTTTTTTACATCTGAATATTAATCTCGGCCTTTTCTTTCATTCATAGCCCACCACTGCTGCCAAGAAGCTAGATGTAGATGACGCTGACACGAGCTACTCAAACTCAACATCCAGCAAACTACTTTCTGCCGAACTCAAAGCAGAACCCGAGAAGAGCTCCGGGACTGCGAACCAGGCAGTGGCGGCTAAGGGCACCATGAAAACCTCTTCCTTTTTGCGAGGCAAGAAGAAACTCTAGGGTTCTGCCCAATGTTGCTCAACGCAAGACCAGACCACTCCTCCAGTACTGAAGGGAGGGGACAGGAGGGGACAGTGGACAGCATGGCACTGAGCTTTTAGCCTTTGGTTCTGCTTAGCCCTGCATGGGTTACACCACTTTAAAATTGAAGCTAGTTACTAAAGCATCATAACTGCATGGGGCACTGAAGGACAGCGTGGGTGTGCGTGGGGCAGGCTGCAGCTCTCGCCAGCTCCAGGGTTCCAGGGTTAAGGGACAAGTGCTCTCAGTGCAAGCCTGGGGCCATACTTGCTCAGTTCTACTCAAATTCTTATATTTAGGCACAATTATTTATAAGGGAAAACAAGAGGCCAGATACAGTGATGGAGGTTCTAATGATTGTGAGCACTCGGCACTAGGAGACGTCGTTAGATGATTACTAATAAAATGGCCACGGCCACAGGCGCTGTGGCAGAAGCGATGCAGTCCCTCGAGTGTCCTTGTGGTTCTAGTTGCTATAGATGGCTTAAGACAAGTTACTTTAAACATAGAAAAGTAGGACATTTTGTAACTGCTTGCATTGGCTCGCTGCTATTCTCCCATCATACAGATTAAATCAACAAGCCCCGATGTCTCCATGCATGTCATTTTAAGTTAAGGAGAGGTGACTTTAGCAAGTCTTCTGAATGCTTCCCAGACAGCTAATGCTGGCCTGTTGTCTCCTGAGACTGGACAGGAAACATGTCATGAGCTGGTGACGGAGGTTCTCTACCTCTGGGGTTAACAACTCTGCCCACTGCAGGGTAAGCAGGGTAAGCGGATGCTTCCCTCAACTCCCCACCCCCCCAAAAAAACGTTAAAAAGCAACTTGAATTTGTTTCATCTTTATAAAGTAATAACCCAGCTTCATCCCGTACTCCACAGGATTATCCGTTTATCCCCAAGAGAACCACACCCATAAACTGACTCAGAAGCTAAAAGAGGGATGCGCACCTCCTGTTACAAGTTCACAAGGTCCCACCGTGGTCAGTCAGGCCAGAGATCACACTGCCATGTCACCTTCATCTTAGCTCCTTTCTATTGCTGTGGAAAGATACCATTGCCAAGACAACATATGGTAGGAAGTGGGTTTGAAGCCTGTAGTTTCAGAGGGTTAGAACCCATGATAGCGAGCAAAGGCAGGGCGGCAAGAACAGCGGATAGCTGCATCTTGATCTACAAGCAGAAGGCAGAGAAAGAGACACTGGGAGAGGCACGAGACTTTTGAAACATCAAAGCCTGCCCCCATTGACCAAGTCCTCCAACAAGGCCATGCCTCCTGACCCTTGTCAATCAGTTCCACCAACAGGGACTGTGGGGGCTGTTCTCTTCAAGCCAGCACACTACAGCACTCTGCCTGTATTTTCTTAGTGCTTGCACAGCTCCCGTGAGGAAACCACCATTCAAACACACCCCATGTAAACTGGGTTTTATTTAAAATTGAAGTTGATGGCTAGGGAAATGACTCCTTCAGCAAGGTGCTTGTCACACAAACGTGGAGGCCTGAGCTCAGATTCGCTGTAGTCACCTTCAAAACAAAACAGGCACAGGTACACAAATCTGTCATGCCAGTGCTGGAGAGATGAGAGCGGGAGGGCTCCGGGCTCACTGGCCAGCCAGCCTAGTAGCCAGCGTGGTGAGAAGAGGCCACTGTGGGACCTTGTCTGGTACAGGGCTAGCAGGATGGCTCAGTTGGTAAAGGTGCTGCTGCCCAAATTGATAACCTGATTTCAAAATTCCACATGGCAAGAAGTCTGTCCTCTGATCCCCTCACCAATGTGTCATTGTATGCCCCCCACACACATATGCACACACATGCACGCATATACACACACACGTACACACACTAAATTAATTTCAAAAGCCAAACTGTAACCTGGCATGGTGGTGCATTTGGGAAGCAGAGGCAGGTGAATCTCTGTGAATTTGGGCCAGTCTGGTCTACATAGTGAGTTCTAGGACAGCCAGGGTTTTACGGAGAGACACCATCTCAAACAAACAAACAAAAACAGAAAAATAAAATGAAAACAAAACCAACAAACAAAACGAACAATTGAAAAGGACACCCAATGTCAACCTTGACTCAGCTTCTTCAAGCACTTTGCTTTGGCCGTTGTATTTGCAGTCAGTTCTCCAGGACCCCGTACACCATCTCCTGAGCTTGCAGTATCGGGTTTGGCGAGGTAGCCTTTGAGGAACAGGCCTTGTCCACCCTGGAGGACCCTGGCTTCACAGCTCAGGGGATGGCTCTTCCTGGGGAATTCTCTAGAAGTAGAGAGCAATGCTGCGCACCTCCCCCTGATGGAAAGAGCCAGGACTCTGGGGGTATCTGGAGGGCCATCTGTCAGTTGGTCTCCCTGTGAGAAAGAGCAAATTTGATTCTGCCCAGTGTGTTCGTATATTTTCCCATCACCCAGCAGGCAAGGCTGGTGGTGGTCTCCTTCCTGTCGTAACATACATTCTGTCAGCCCCCCAACAGCAGAAGCTAGCCTATCAAACACCTCCGTCTGACTCACACGGAACATGGAGAGAGAGGGTAGCGCATTCTTTTGAGAGAGTGTCCGCGTTGTATTTATTTATATATGTGTATGGAAGCCATGTAGACCAGGCCATCTGCATTCTTGGTTTCCAGTGATGGGCCTGTTGCACATCTGGGCGCCATGGCCTTTCTGTCTGCATTTGCCTCCGCGATTGTGGACAAGCAGTTCCTTCATGTCCTACGCATTTCCCGTAATCAGTAGGCCACCTCTCAGGATCAACATCAACCTCTTGGACACCTCCCGGGCACTGTGGCATGGAGAACTAAATTTGGCTGTCACCTGGAGGGGCACCCTCGGCCTAGGGACAGTACAGAATGTGCGTGATTTCCCAGAGAGCAGATACCGACCATCGCTCCCCCTAAAATGGCATCTCGGGGCAGAGATGAGCAGAGAGGAGTGCAGGCCTGGAGCTGGGGGCCATTGCAGCCCAGAGAGGAAGCTGCTGTCAGAGAAGGGGCTTAGGAAAGAAGGACACGGGAGAGTGGGTCGTCTGTGAAACCAGACGCCAGCATGTGACTGTGTCAAGCCCGGAAGCAGATGTCAGAGGTTGGAACACTGCTCAAGGACAGTGTGTCCTCTGGGCCAGGTGACATCAGATGAGCCCCCCTCCACAGCCTGTTCACAAGTAAAACCAGACAGGCCAAAGAGACAAAGAGCAGGCAAATAGAAGCTGAGAGAAACTGGGTTTTAAGAGCGAGTCACAAAATGGGCCTTGGTTTCTTATTGGAGATGTTAGGAGGGGGGCAGCGTATTAAAAAAAACCACTATGTGCTTATCATAGAAATACTTTGTTTAAATAATTCTATTTGACTCTAAAATGTAAGTTCCAGGTTGGACAGACCAAAGCCAGTCAGTCTTGAAAATGAAGCTTTTTAAATTCCGGCCCTGCTGCTGGAACAGACAATAAAGGCTTTGTTCAAACAGGTATTCCCAGCAGGAAGCCTGGCTTTGAAATTGGCCAGAGCAGTTGTCTTATAAAGGCTTCACTTGGCTGGAGGCCAAGAAGCTGTGGCCTCTGGGAAATGACCCTGGGCTGGTGGTGTGGGTTGAATAGGAAATATCCCACAAGTGACAAGTGTTTGAACCTTCCGGTCCTTGGCTGCCGGTGCTGTTTGTTGTAGCATCTTTAGGTTGTGAAGCCTTGCTGCAGGAAGTGGGTCACTCGGGGCAGATCTCTTCCTGTTCGACTGCAGAAGCAGGCTGTCAAGTCAGTCTCCCTTCCCTGCCATACGCCATCCCTTGCTCGGGTGGTTTGTCTTTTCTTGAGCTGTATGCCAGAAGCCAGAACGAGCCTCCTCTTTCCTTCTTTTTTTTTTTTTTTTTTTTTTTTTTTTTGGTTTTTCGAGACAGGGTTTCTCTGTGGTTTTGGAGCCTGTCCTGGAACTAGCTCTTGTAGCTGGTCTCGAACTCACAGAGATCCGCCTGCCTCTGCCTCCCGAGTGTCCTCTTTCCTTCTTATCAGGCATTTTGTCAGAGAAGAAGAAAGGTCACTGAACAGTTGTCCTCTGCCTGTCGTTCCAAAATGTCCTCCCTGCTTTGCTGTCTCCGCTGACTTTTAGGGACAGCAGTGTTGGGCTCCCCTGCCCCCTGAATTGTAGGAGTCAACAGATGGGTGATTGGCGATCCAGACATTGGTACCTCTCCTACCCCTGCCTATGTCCCTCCTGTGGGGCTTTGTCTGCGTCTCTTTTGATGGTCCAGGCCGCTCCTGGCACCCTCTTACAGGCGAGCTTCTGGTGGGTGCTCTCAGGGCGAGGCCAGTGCCGTGAACTGGGGATGCAGCTTCCCCAGTCCTTCACAAAGCAACTGCTCCCCCAGCATTCTTCCCATTCAAGTGCATGTCCACCTTCTGGGACCCAACACAAGCCACACTCTGCCCTTGTTCACCCTCAGTAGTCTTGACCTAGGGCAAGTTTATCCCTGGTTGCCAGGCTCCTACCAAATTACGGGAAAGTGGGAAGCACAAAGCCCAAATGAGTTCTTCCTGAAGACATGATGTACCTGGGTGGCCACAGGGGTTGGAGGAGGGACACAGGGGTGCTGGAGTCAGGCCAGTGAATCTGAGGTCTAAAATGGCCTAGATGCTAGATTCCATATTTATGTGCACATATACATATGTACTCATACAAATTTGCACACACACACACGCACGCACACGCCTTGTGGATGTGCACTGCCTTCAGAGAGACTCCAGGAGACCTGCAGTGAGATGGACTCCTGGGCTGGGCTTCACCAGCTCTCTCTTTCTCTGCGCACTAAAATCCCCTTACAAAAGCCTTTTCAACTAAAACACCACATTCAAAGGCCTCCCATAATTCAGATTTCCTCTTCAGAATCATATTTTCTGAGCGAGCCAGTTTTGAACTGATTTTGATTTCCGTGCTGCGTATTGTTACCACTTAATTCTCGTTGGTGAGCCAATTTTCTTTGGCTTTGTTCTTCAAACGAAAGCCACATTGAGTGGCTGTCTTGCGTTTGTGTGTGACTCGCTATGCCAGTTCTCCGCATTTCCCTAAGTCCTCCAGCGGCATAGGCAAGGTGGGTCCCCCCCACCTCTACCCCATGGTCAGCCTCACTTTAAACAGCAGCACAAAGCAGAAAGGGGGATACTAGGAGGATGAATAGCCCCCTTTCCCGGCACTGTACTGCCCAGAGCTATACCACACACGTAAGCCAGACCCCGGGGAAAGGGTGAAGTCTTCAGAGGTCCATCTGTCATCCTCCCCCAAACACAGTAGGTTCTGTCCTGGCCTGGAGGGTGACCTCAGGGGCAACCCAACCATCAGTGCAGACATCTCAGCTTGGGGTAGTTAATCATGCTAACTTGGGGAGGTGGCTAGGTGGTTAAGAGCCCACAGTTAAGGTGGGTCTTCACACACCTCAGTTAGCCTAATCTAGACAATCCTCACAGGTGTGCCCGGAGCTGTTACCCTAGTGATTCTAGATTCTGTCAAGTGGACAACCAATATTAACCCTCACACTTGCCTTCTGTCACCTGCACAAGGGGAGCTATGGCGGTATCTACTTCCTGGAATTGTTATGAGGGCCACATACCATGAGGACTAAATGAGTAGATCCTGAGGACTGGAGAGATGGCTCAGATACTAAAGCGTACATACTGGTCTTGCTCAGGCCCTGGATTTGATTCCCGACATCCATGTCCGGTGGCTCGCAATTGCTGTAACTGCAGCTTCAGCAGCCACCTGCATTCACAGACACAGGCACATAATATTTTTTAAATCTTTAACAAAAAAGAATTACTTAGGGGATTAGTAAACACGTTTCTGGGTATGTCTGGGGCCGTCTCCAGAGACAGTTCGCTCGCAAGTGCTCTGACCTAATGAGTGGATTAGTTCTCCTGTGGATTCGAACTTGGTCATTGAGGAGTGATGAAAGCTAGGAGATGGAGTTTAGGAAGAGGAGGTAGGCGCAGAGCACATCCGTGGCGGCTGTGTCTTTTTGTACACCCTTGTGCGCGTGTCCTCATATGGATCTTGCATTGGTTAATAGCCGTCATACTACTCTTCTGAAGTTAGCGGCCTGTTCTGTTCTGAAAGGCCCTCTCCAGAGTCAGCATGTAATAGCAGCGGTGGTAAGCCCCGAACCTGTCACTCCACGTGCGTTAGCTCTTAACTTTCAATGACCTGCGAAGCTTGCACAACTGTAATCTCCACAGAGGAACAATCAACACACAGGGAGAGTAAGAAATTTCTTTAAGACCACACACTTATGAAATGTTACCTACAGGGATGGTTCATAAACGCCTCTGCTCCCTGGCTCTCTGCTGTCCCCTTGGTCAGGGGCACTCATGGTGTCTGTACCTCATGGCCATTTATGGTACAAGATAGAGGTGTCTGCTGGAGGGGCAGCTGCAGCCGCGCATGGCAGTGCCTCCTGGTGCTGCCCATCCCTCTGCTGCGGTCCAGGTGAAGAAAGCCCCTTCTTACCAACTACCCTCCTTGCTAGTTTAGAACCTTGAGAGAAAAAGCCTCCCAGAGGCAAAGCTCCCGAATCACTGAAGTGAGTATTTTCTTCCAGCGGATGCTAGCCTCACTTCTTTTCCCCCAACAGTACAGAACTTCATTTGAGACCTTAAGCTCTCTGGCCACCTCGATTTCATGTCAGCTTTCTACTCACTGGCTCCTGACCAAGGACATTACTGAGCCCCCATTTCATGTTAAATCTTGTCAGGAGTGCCTTACCTACAGGACATACTAGTTGCTGGCAGGGTAGTGACGGAGTGGCCATTTTTTACATACTCCTAATGCAAGGTGACCAGGCTCTGTGGAAGTAACGTAAATGACAGATGATATTTACGAAGTCAAATTGAGTTGACAGGCAAGCACGGGGACCTGAGTTCAGATCCCCATTATCCATTTGAGAACTATGCATGATGTCATGCATCTGTAAACCCAGTTCTGGGCAGGCAAGACAAGGGGATCCCCGAAGCTTGCTAGCCAGCTAGTCCAGTCAATCAATGACCTCTGAGCTCAGTGAAGGATGCTGTTTCAAACAATCAGATTGAGAATGGTAAAAGAAAGACAGCTGAAGTCAACCCTTAGACATGAAGGTGCACACATGTGAACATATATAAACATGAAACATATATGAACATAAAATACGCACAAAAGCAAATCAAAAAATAGTAGACCGTATCTTTTTTTCCTAAACTCAAATTTGCAAACTGGGGCCTGTCTGAACGTTTGCTCCTGTCCTGTGAATTCCCACCTGTGGGACTTGCTTCCGGGGATGGGAGCTGCCTTTCTCCAGAGGCAGATGAATGCCACCCTGAAGTCACATAGGTCAGCAAGTCGTTCCTCTGCCGCCACCTGGCCTCCGACACGACAGTAATGGCAGCTCTCTCCTGCGCAGACACTCCTGCACTCTTGGACACTTCCTCGGACATTTTCCGACCTTTTCTAACGTGTCTGCCCACCATGTCTCTGTTGAGTGGCCCCTCGTACTCCCGTCAACATGCATCTGTGGCAGCCAGGCTCACCGAGAACTCATCCCTGAAGCGTGACTACTTTCCCATCTGTGCCCTTTGGCAGACTCCCTGTGACCACTAAAGGGCCTTTTCACAGTGCCGTGCCCGTGAGTGTTGCCCTGCCTGGTTCAATCTGAGTCACAGAGGCCTGAGATTACCCATGAAGACAGACTCGTTTTCCTTAAGTGTCTGTCTTGCTAATTATACGAGGGAATATCTGGAGAGAAGAAGGCATAGGCAGAATTAATAGACGGCCTGCCAGAGAACTCAATAGCAGGCCCGCTACTGCGAAGGGATGGTCGGAAACAGGAAAGGCGTGCAAGCTCCAACGGCACCTGTTCTGGGTCCTCAGCAGGACAAGCGGGGTGTCCTACATATGTGCATCCTCACCCATAGACACAGCGAGACACTTGATATCTGTGCCTGAATCTGGTGACTCTGAGCCCTCTCTCTTGTCACTAGTGGAGATCCTTGGTGCCACCCAAATAGTCCAGAGAGTCCCATATGACCGACCACACAGCCTTGTTCACCTGCGGTGCTGGGCTTTGCTTAGGCAGAGGCTCAGTGTGACCCTCTCAACAAAGTGTGGCTTCTGATGTCCTTGTCCCTTGTCCTTTCACTACCAGGGCTTCAGCTTTCTGTGCAGGCTCTGATGGGCCGTTAACCTTGAGGTTCAAAGCTGCCATATGTCCTAAGTGATGAGAGTCAGGCCCCATCCGACACGGCATGATGCAGCAGGCTGGAACCTCAGGTACTCTCTCATCCTCTGTGTGCCCCCAGCTTCCTGCCTTCTGCCTCCGGCTGGAGGGTCTAACATTTGCTCTCCACGATATACACATGTGAGCACGTGCTGGTTCAGCTGCCTGCTATCACCGCCATGAGGGACTTCCATGAATTCACATCTTCCCGGGACACAGCTTCTGGGGCTCCTCTGAGATTTCTGGTCCCAAGAACCCTACCCCACTGGGCCCCAGCTCAGAGTTTCACAAGCCTGCTCCATGGGGCCTTTCTGGAATATTCCATAGGTGTCTGGTTCAGGGCAGAAGGAAGCAAAACCGTATTTGCTCCTCTGGGAGCCCTGAAATTTTTAAGTGCCTCCGGTACAGGGTTTGTATTGGGGCTTGTGTTCCCCCACCCCTCCTAACTCTGACCCCTAAGCCCCAGGCCCACACATCTGCTTCTACTTCTCAGAACAAAGAATTTGCAGAGAAGTAAGCCGTGCACAATTTGCTGCTGGCAGTGGGTATGAGCTCCTTGGATCCCATTAAAGAATAGAAGCTTAAGCACATTATAAAGCAATTTTCTGTGAACTTGAAAATCATCTAGTAGTTCTATTATTTTTACCTTGATGATGTATTGTTAGTTCCTTAAGTAACACAAATTCAGAGTCTATCACGAATAATGAGTTTCTGTATAAGCAGTCGGGGAGGGAGTGGGGAGGAACGAACATCTCAGAGCCACCTTGGAAAGTGAAGACCTGCCTTCAGTACTTGCGGTTCCAGAAATACACCCTGGGACCCCTGTCATTGCATATCAGCATCGCTGCATGTTTCAGGGTTAACTGATAAGCAGCCAAAGGGATAATGATGGAGCTAAATTAATAGTAGTCTTTAATTCAAAGGCAGAATAGCAATAGCAGCCAATTAAAGCCATTGCCGCTCAGGATAGCAACCCTTTGCACCCACAAAGGGGCATGGGGAGTCCCACCATGGCCTAGTGCTTTCAGATGTCTTAGGAAGGCTTGGCACCGTAGTCTTCCATAAGCTCTGGGAGCACAGGCCATCCAGTCTGGTTTATATAGAGGGGATATTATTTGTCAAAACTCTTCCTAGAGGTCCACAGAAACCTAAAGCTAGATCTACCAACGACCCTGCTGTACCACAGTTGGGTATTTATTTGAAGATCTCCAGTCCATCGCATCACAGGGCTCCTTACACACCCGTGCTTACTGTAGCTCTATTGACAAGTGCTAAATTGTGGAGCCAACCCGGAGGTCCGTCAACAGAGGACGGGCAAAGACAGTGTGGTATATATGCACAATAGAAACTTCCAGCCATAAGGAAGAATGAAGCTGATTCATTTGCAGGAAAATGGCTGCAACCGGAGACCATCATATTAAGCTAATTAAGCCAGACTCAGAAAGACAAATATTGCATGTTTTCTCTCATTTGTGGATCCTAGATTTTATATAGATATGTAAAGCCATGCATGGGCATATGGCATGACAGAGAATGGAAAGTGTGTAGGGGAACAGAGGGGACTAACAGGAGGAGGGGGTTGAAGGAGAGGGTGGAGGCAGACATGGGGGATATGCTTAAAGCACATTGTAATCTTATATGAAAATGTCCTTATATCACCCAGTGTCTTCACACTAAAAAAACAGAACAATTAAAAATAAAAATAATAAACAACAAAAAACTTCTAAAAAGGAACCATGCTTCTTGCAAAATACCATATATGGGTCCCTAGACACAACAGGCTGGGAGGCTGTTGAGGGAGATGGGGGTGCAGTACTGGGGTAGGGGATAATGTGTCCTCTGCTGTGAGGCAGGGAGCAGACAGGAATTCCTTGCCTAGGAGACCTCTGCATAAAGATCTGATACGGGTCAGATGTTTGTGTTCCTACAAAGATCCTTGTTGTAGCCTCAACCCCAGTTGTGACTCTGCCTGGAAGCAGGGAAATTACAGAGACCATAAAGCTTAAGAGAGGTCATAAGTATGAAGGCCTGGCCCAGCAATTGTCATAAAAGGAGACGCTAGGGCCAGTGACATGGCTCAGCTAGTAAAGGCACAGGCCGATGACCCAAGTTCAATCCTCGGGATCTACACACTGGGAGGAAAGAGCCAACTCTTGCAAACCCCTGATCTTCACACTCACACTGTGGCATTTGTGCAGCACACACACACACACACACACACACACACACACACGCACGCACAAAGAAGAGGCCCTAGAGAGGACTTTCCTGGATGCTCGTAGGCTCCTCATGCAGGCCATAAGGTGGCTGCTAACCAGGAAGAGGCCCTGCAGAAACACAGCCTGTGGGTCCTCAGCCTTGGACTTCTAGAGCTGAGAGGAAATGGGTGCACATGGTTTGGCCATGAGTGTGGTATTCCATACTGATGCTGATGAAGGCAGCCTTCTGCGTCTAACCAGCCACCTCATAAAAGGCCCAGGTTCAAGGGGCTCGTGGAGAAAGCATGGATGGGCTGCAGGGAGGGGAGCTTAGCTTTGAGAGTTGGGCAGTTTAGGAAGGCCCCAGGGAGGTGAGGGGTGGGTGAGCCACATGGAGTGAAGCAGGAGAGAGGTCTGGAGAGCTATGGGCTGTCTGACAGTGGTGGTGCTCCAGCAAGGGCCCCAGTGGACAGCCAGAGTTGCTCAAAGGACTTTAGGTCATGAGAGCCTTTGCCAATTTTATAACTGGGTGTTGACAAGGAGACCCCCAAAGGGAGGAGCTAGGGAAGGCAGGCTAGTTATCATAGCCAAGAGCTGGGGAGTAAGTGATAAGGGTGGGGTGTTCACATCACAGAGAGCAGCCACAGACTCCTCTTCAGGAACCTGAACCCTGGAAGGTCACCATCAGTCATTCTCTTTGGGGCTTTCTCAGTTCTTTAGCCCTCAGCTTGGGTCTCAAATACCAGGATGGCTCCAATGAGAGGGTTTGTTTGTGACTGAGTCTGTCCCGGAGCCGCAGGACCAGGTGAGATGGCAGGGCCACACCTTGCTAAGTATGCACAGGCAGACAAACTCACTGCAAGACACTGTTAATATCTGGGTGACCTCAAAACACCCATCTCTTGTGTTTTTTTCCTTCTCAGTGAGTATGATTTTGTGTTCTGTCACTTTATAAATATATGTTAGTTACCTATAGTTTTACCAAACGGTGCGCAAAGGCCATTCTCCTGCATACACACAGGTTTCTTTCCCACTGTTCTGAGGCCGCCCTGACATTGGTGGCCATGACTTAACTGTGATAACCCACGCAGGCTCAGATCCTCTGCGTGTTGCTCCCATGGGTGAATAGCTCTTCCCCATCAGCTCGTGGGTGTGGCCTTGAAGGGCAAAGACTGTGCAACTTTCTCATCACCATCTGACTGTTCCACAGTTTGAGATGGGTGGGCCCCTCTCAATGTTCCTAAGACGGATGGGAAACCACTTGCAAGCAGGGAAGCAGCATCAGCTAGCCTGTAGCTCCTGGAGGGCAGGGCCAGGCTTCAGGACCAGAGGGGTTAATTAAAGATGGATTGAGAAATCTATAAACACCCGGAAATGACTGGCATGTGCTAATTTCTTCTTTAGTATTCACAATGGCATCCTGTTAATTAAGAAGAACCAGAGCCCAGGGGAGGCAGCGGGCCAGGCGTTCTGGCTCTGGCAGACCTGGCAAGCTGCCCATCCTCAGCTTTCTGGGGGCACCAGAGTACAGTGTGACCTTGATGGCCTAGGCTAGGGACATCCTGGGCCTCAGGGAGCCTCCCTGTCCAAGAACAGACAGTAGCTAAATATAGGCTTCCTTTCAGTGACTACTGGTGGGTACCAGCCCTCTAGGATGCTGCACACACGTGAGGCCTAGTGAGAACCTGGGACCACCTATTTCCCAAAGAGTACCTTCCACAGACTATTCAAGGGAAGGCGGACAACATTCCTCCCCCACAGTAGCTGGAGAAGTGGAGGCTGAGCTGAGGGCCCCCAAGTATGGCCACTTACTGGGTGTGGTGGGTAGGTGGGTGTGCCCTTTGCCTCCTGGTCCTAGGGAAGGATTGCAAGATGGAGCTACCTCCTCTAGATACTTCTCTGCCCTAGGCTTCTGCCCCAGGGTGCTCTGGACAGATGAGGAGACAGCCTGAGTGCTGGGGTGTGCAGGAGTGTGTATGTATGTGTGCCCTTTGTCTGAGTGAAGTGTGTTCACTGTCTTCACATGTGTCATGCACACCATTGTGTGTGTGCAAGTGCCTGCCTGCGAGCATGTGTGGATGTCAGTGCCCTTTCAAGGTGTGTGTTGATGGGCAAACCACTTCCATCTTTGTGGCAGATGTCCCTCATCTGTAAATTGGGAACGCCGATTGGAGCTGTTTCACGGCAGCGAAGATACACTTAGGGCCTCACCTGGCAAACAGAAGCACCTGCCGTTAGCAGTTCTTTAACAGTACCTCTGGCCTGGGCTTCTCTCCTCCTGCTTGACTCCACTTGCTTGGTAAAGCCACATTCACTCTCCAGGACCCGTCCGAAGATTGGGCAGCATCCAGCCCATGTCACGGCACACAGAGATCTCTTTAGAGCCCTAGGCTCCATGGCAGGACCTCAGAATGTAAAGAACCAGAGAGCAAACAAGAGTCCTGTAGTACAGAGGAACACATGGATGTTGGCTTGCACACACCTGTGCAACAGTGCACGTGGACAAGATGCACACCCAGGCATCATTCGCTTGCCAGAGGGCAGAAGCTTGATCTTCAGCATTTGCAGACACAGGACTTGAACAGACAGCTTTTATACACATGTTCTGCACGCTAACATAAGCCCTTCACTGTGAACAAGTAAGTATGAGAGGCATGATTTCTGTGCACATGCTATGAACATGGATGAGGCCCACAGCCTGGACAGACAGCACTTTGCTTATACATGTATACAGAACTTAAACTTTGGATACAAGGCCTACATGTGCGCAGTGGGCAGGCATACTTAGAATACATGTGTGTACACGGGTGACATGATCATCAATTATACTATAGGCAAACAGGATGGTGGTACGTGGTTGGTGCACATACCATACAGCCCTAATGCAAGGCTCCAGCTCTCGCCAACCACACACGCAGGCCCAGAACTGTCACCCTGGGGAAACTCACCCTGAGAAAGTCCCCTCTCTTTAACCTTCAGCGCTGAAGGCTGCAGTGGGCCCACAGATGGGGAATTAATTGGTATCATTAACATGTGGCAATGATAATGACTTCCATCGATCCCTGTGGCAGATGTATGGCTGGGGCTGGAAGCTCCAGATCTGGGTCCAGGTCTCCCTTGCTGCGTCCTGACCTTTGGTTCCTCTGCACACATCAGGGTGAGCGCTCTCTGCAGTCAGAGCACAGAGGGCAGATGTAAAGTCAGGGCAGTGAGCAACTTACCCCTAGTCCCTGGGCTGCCCTAGACGACAAACACACACACACACACACACACACGCACGCACGCACGCACGCATGCACGTGCCCATTTGACCCTTTTCTCCTCCTCCTCCTATTCTTTCTCCTCCTTCTTCCCCTTTCCCCTTCTTGCCTCCCCTTTCTTTCTCCTCTTCCTCCCCCCTCCCCATTCTGGTCTCCAGTCCACACCCTTTAACTTTCTGTGGACAAAATCACTCAATTCCTTCTTGCCTCCCAGACCCTAACCAACTCCTGGGCTCTGTCCTCTGCCTTCAACAGGCTGAGACCCCATGGTGGAGGGCCTGGCCTGCAGGGAGAGGGACAGAGGCAAAGGTGTCCTCAGAACACAGACAGACAGTGAGCCCCTGCTCCTTCCAAGTGCAGCTTCCTTGGCAAAGCCTGCTGGGCAGCGCCTCCTCTGCTGCCCGAATGCTGGCTCCTCCCAAGTCCCTTTGCTGGAAGCTAATGGCTTCATTCCCCACTATGTCATAAACTTCTGGATAGACTCTGTCTAGCTGACCATTACAGCTGCTACAGACCTAAGCTAGGACAAACAAGCGGCAGGTGCCTAGCAGACAATGTGTTAGTGAAGACAGGCTGAGACAGACAGACAGACAGACAGACAGACAGACAGACAGAGAGGAAGAACCCAGAGGAGGCAGGTCAAATGCCCGGCAGCTAGGGAATGACAAAGGGGCACAGGGACCACATGGGCTTTGGAATTCTGGGGTTTCTACCCCTCTTAAGGCCTTGGGGTTCTCCCTCCCTCTCTTGGAGCCAGGATCCCTCATTCTATTTGGTCTTCCCAGGAAGAGGCTAGCATAGCAATGTGGGTAGGCTGGGGAGGCTTGTTCACAAGATGGGATCTGAGCTCTGAGGGTCCAGCCAGTGGCACCCAGCTGGGCTCATCCCCAGCTGTCCCCTGAAGCCCCTGCCTGGGTCGGGCCTCTGGGGACGCCCCCAGACTGTCTGGATGCCCTGAATCTGTTACTGTCACCACAGTCCCAGGGCTTCTAATGCGCTGGTAATGAGCTGTCAGCCAATTATGAGAATTAACTAGGGAGCCCAGCCTAGGCCAAGGGCTGGGCTCAGCTGAGCCTTGCCTAGAAAACGTGCGTGATATCTGAGGGAAGGTGTGACCTGGCTTCTCTCTCCACGTCTGATTTGACCTCTGCCCACCCATGAGTTGGGGTACATATCTCCCTTGGAGAGAAATGAGAGCTTGACCGTGTGATTTAAGAACAAGGGAAGGTCCCATCTCATAGCTGGAGAGGCCCCGAGGGGGAGACAGTAGTTGAGGGCTGACTCTGTGTGACATGGTGCAACTCCCTCTGCATCTAGAGTCTGTCTTCCTATCTGTAAAATGGGTCTAGATGAAGAACGCGGAGGCTCTCCTTCCTATCTCAATAGAACCATATCTTCTCCTTTTACACAGGTGGCTATGGTGCCTCCAACTCTTTGAGGGTAGCAACTCACTTATGGTCCCATGAAATAACTAGAAAACTCAAGGAGGGAAATCTTCACCCAACAAAAATGAACACGTATGTTGAGAAAAGTTCAAGCAGTGTCATTCATGACAGAAACAAACTGGAAATGATGTCAACGTACCACACAAAGGGGTGAAGAAATTGTGGTAGCCTCATCTTCCTGCCTCGACCTCTTGAGTGCTGAGTTTATAGAAGCCCATCCCATGTCTGTCTTATCCTATGCTAGGAACTGAACTCAGGGCTTTGTGCCTGCTGGGCAAACACTCTGGCCACTGAGCTACCAGAATGGGGCATTATTGAACATGAGCAATGAGATAAAGCACACAGTTCCATGCTAGTTCTTCAGTCTGCAGGCTGCCACATAAATATCGGTTGCAGATTATGAGCTGTGACCAATTCTGCCGCATCTCTCAAAGTCCATGATGGGACACTGGGTATCCACCACTCACTTCATGCGCAGACTCCAAAGGCTGAGGCTGTGAAACTCATGTGATATTTTACAGAAGTGCTTAGGAGAAAGAGGGTTCAGCAGTGATTCAAGTGCGGTGAGGGAATGAAAGGCAATGACACTAGAATTGACAGGAGAGTCAAAGTTAATGAGATCATGGGGGAAATGGCAGGATGTTGCCACCCTTTGACTGGCGGTGTGTGAAGGAACTTCTGGCACACACAAGGAGTGTGGCTCCGACAAAAAGCTAAAGATATCTGAGGGAAGGTAACGTTTGACCTTCAGAAATACTTCAGAACATGGAAAATACATAGGGTGAAATGTTGGGAATGAGGGTGGACTGAGAAGGTGACTCAGTAAGGAGGTTGTCTTGGAAGCATGAGAACCTGAGTTTGTCCAGAAACCATGTAAAAAAAAACAAACGGGGCTGGAGAGATGGCTCAGAAGTTAAGAGCACTGGCTGCTCTTCCAGAGGTTCTGAGTTCGATTCCCAGCAACCACATGATGGCTCACAACCATCTGCAATGAGATCCGGTGCCCTCTTCTGGCCTTCAGACATATATACAAACAGAACACTGTATACACAATAAGTAAATAAATAAATTTAAAAACAAAAGCAAAAGAACGGTCAAACGACACTGGGTGTTAGGCTAGAGCGATTTCTCAGTGGTTAGAACACCCACTGCTTGCAACGTTCAGTTCCCAGCTCCACATGGCAGCTCATATCCGTCTGTAACCCCAGTTTCATGGTGTCCCGTAACTTCTGAACCCTGATGTATAGACATGCATGTAGGGAAAATACTCATACATATAAAAATAAATAAATTGTTTTTTTAAAGGCAGGGGCGGTTCTAATCCCAGAGCTGGAAAGACAGAGAAAAGTGACCCCCGATGCTCACTGACAAGTCTAATCAGTGAGCCATGGGACCCAGTGATAGATCGTGTCTTACAAAAACTAAAAACAAAAGGTCCAAAAAGTAAAAACCTAAGGCCAACAAGGTGGCTCTTGCTATCAGGCCTGATGCCCTGAGTTTGGTTCCCTGGAGTCCTAAGAGCCAACACTGGGCTGGGGAGATGACCTGGTGGTCAAGAGCACTTGCTGCTTTGCAGGGGACCTGGTCCCCAGGACTCAAGTCAAATGACTCCCAACTACATGTAACTTGTTCCGGGAATCCAATGCTCCCTTCTGGCCTCCATGAACACTAGGAAAACACATGCTATGCATCCATACATGGAAGAACTCACACATACATATTAAGTAAATAAATATTTTTTAAAAAGAGAACTGACTCGTGCAAGCTTTTCTCCGATTCACACAAATGCGCTACGTCAGTTTTACTCAGGCTCATGCACACTCACACAATTAGTAGATAAGTGTTTAAAAGTTATTAAAAAGAAAAAACAAAGCACCTGAGGAATGACATTTGAGGTTGACCTCTGGCCTCCACACATACACACACATACATGTGCACCTTCACACACAGGAACACACATGCACATACCCCCTCCCCCACAATGTTAGTAACATTCAAATTTCGGAAACAATATAATGGTTTGCCAAGGCATGCAAAACTCGCCCACACTGAAAGCTACACGCTTGCTATTCACGCTCCTCTTGGCAAGTCTTCTATGAGGAAATAAAACACTTTAATTCTTAATGTTTCTAATGCATGAAGTTGCAATGCACTAAATATATTAGTTGTGCAGTTTCAAAATGCCATGGTACATTTCTAAGCAACTATACATATTTCCCTGTTTTGACAAAAGCTTTTAAAGGTTGTAAAACTAATCCTATATCCCCCGCTGACATGAATGTTGCCCAGTGTGGCTTCAACCTCCGTGTCATTTCACAGTCCCCCACAGTATGCGCAGCCAGGACGGCTGGCACACAGTGGCAGAGACAGATGAAGCAGATACAGTTTGGAGAGAAAAATTCCAGGTGCCCAAATGTACACACTTATAAATTCAAAAGCAGACGACACCAATCTGTGGTGTGTAAGCCAGAATGCGGCTGGCTGGGGAAGGGTGGGGGGTGGGGGTTGGGGAGTGGGGACTAACAAGAAGGGGGTCAAGAGGCAGGCTACTGAAGTGCTGCTGTGTTCTAGACCTGATTTGAGTGGTGGCTGCCAGATCTGCAAAAATACATTGCTATGTCATGCACTTGAGGTGATTATACTTTACTGTATACAATATCTGTATCTTTAGATATGATTCTGAGGTAAAACACGTGTGTGTGCGTGCGCAAGCATGTGTGTGCATGTGTGCGTGCGTGTGTGCATGCATGTGTGTGTGTGCGCGCGTGTGCATGTGTGTATGTGTGTGCGCGCCCGTGTGTGCGTGTGTGATGCTGACAATGGCATCCAGGGTATCACGTGTTGTAGGTGAGGGCTCTACCACTGAGCGACAGCACTAGCCATTTTTTTTTCATTTTCTACGTATGGGTGTTTTACCTGCACATGAGTCTGTATGCCTCTTACGAGTGTAATGCCCATAAAGGCCAGCGAAGGGTATCCCATAATCTGAGGCTGAGATTACAGACAGTTGTGAGCTGCTATGTAGGTGCTGAGAATCAAACCCAGGTCCTCAGAGACAGCAGCCAGTGCTCTTCAGAGACACCTCTCCAGCCCCTGGTATTTTTTAAACTGAGAAAATTCTGAGAGTGCCTTGGGGGTTTGTATGGCCCCTCTGTTAGACATTAGCCAAAGTTGGTATTCTCTTTCTTCTAGACTTTTCCTTGCCTCATTCTTTTTTTTTTTGATTTTCGAGAAAGGGTTTCTCCATAGCTTTTTTTGGTTCCTGTCCTGGAACTAGCTCTTCTAGACCAGGCTGGCCTTGAACTCACAGAAATCCACCTGCCTCTGCCTCTGCCACCCGAGTGCTGGGATTAAAGGCGTGTGCCACCACCGCCCGGCTTCCTTGCCTCATTCTTGTCTCACTGACTGACCCTTTGACGCTCTCTGTAACTGCTTCTTCACCTTCTCTGCCTTCACTGGTCCCTGCTGACCTTGCGTTATCTGACGATACCTTGTTCTAGGGATCCAGCCCCGCTGCCTGCCTCTGTCTGCAGTGGTCAGTGGTTTGAAGGAAGGCAGGGTGGGGGGCAGGGTAGGGGAGAAGTGGGGAGAGGGAGAGAAGAGGGCAGGAGAAGGTAGGAAGGAGGGGTGACAACAAGAGAAAAGGAGGAAGGAGGGAGATGGGAGGGAGGGGAGGAAGGAGAGGAAGAAGCTCCAAGGTTGAAGGAGGCAGTTCAGGTTCAAAGCCGTGCGAGGCAGGAGCATCTCAGAGAGGATTTAGGTCCTTTCCCCACTCTAAGGAGTAGTACCCTTTTAAGGCCTTCCCAGCCACCCTGTGTCTCCCTGACGGAGTCTGGAACTCCACACTATTAGCCACAAATGGCATTTTGAAATGGCTTTTTTTTTCTTTTTGGGCGAACCCCAAAGACATTGCTAAGATTTACATTTTCAAATATATGCTGACCTTTTTTTCCTCTTTCTTTGAGTTCATTTGTCATCGGTGTATAATTGAATCAATATATTTCCCGATCAGCCCCAAGATTGAATAAGGTCACGGGGAGCCGTGTGTGGGCATTAGACGTCATTATTTCACTCCGAATGAGCGGCCATGGCACGGAGCAGTCCAGGCGCCAAATGAAATTCTATTAGATTCTATTACACTTTTACAATTATAGAGGCGTTCCAATATTACAAGGGGAAATGAAGTCATAATAAAAAAGCCCAGAGGTGTATTACAGAGAAATGGGCACACTATTTTTCTAGTTAAAAACTTGATGGAGGGAGCTTGGCTGGTTTCAGTGGCTGAGATGTGACCTTGTTCCTGAAGGCCCTCAGCAGCTCTGCTGCCTTCCCTGCTTGTGCCTCTGCTGCCCGAGGATCTACAGGGGGACCCGAGAAGCCAGCAACCTGCTCCACTCACACTGACGCAGCTCCAGGACTGTAGCACTCTCTGAACCGTTCTTGGGGACATCCCAGAATATATAGGTGCAGCGTGGTAGGTAGACATGGTGCCTGTGAGCAGGACACAGCCCATCAGTGTGAGGCGACACCTCAGTGGAGGTCTGACAGGGCCCAGGGGCCTGTGGAGAGGGACTGGCAGCAGGACCAAGGCAGATTGACTAGGCTCTGACAGCTAGGGAAGGTCTTGAGACATGAGAAAGGATCACGGGAGTGGGGGCAGAGCAAACAGTAGATGTTGAAGGAGGACCGTGGAGGACGAGCCCCTCTCACAGTCTAGCACGGAGCTGTGCAGAGTGACTTGGAACCTCTGAGGGCAACGGAGTCTCGCCTGGGACGGGTGTGTCTTAGTCCCTCTTCCAAACGCTGCAATAAAATACCCTGATAAAAGTCGTTTAAGGGGGAGAAGGTTTATCTGGGCTTCCAATTCTAGGGAGGTACAGTCCAACACGAAGGGACTGTGACAGCAGGAAGGAAGAGGTGCTGGCTAGTTTTATGTAACTTGACACATGCCAGAGTCCTGTGAGAAGAGAGAACATCAATCAAGGAAATGCCCTCTTAAGATGGACCTGTGAGCAAGCCTGGGGGTTGTTTTCTTAGTTAGGGGTTGATGTGGAAGGGACAAGTCCATTGCCGGTGGGGCGATGCCTGGGTAGGTGGTCTTAGGAGTGAATAAGAAAGCAAAATGAGCAAGCATTAAGCAGAACTCCACCCTGGTCTCTGCTTCAGTTCCTGCCTTGAGTTCCTGCCCTGATTTCTCTTCATGATGGACTGTGATCTGGACATTTAAGCTGAAATAAATCCTTTCCTCTCCAAGTTGCTTTTGGCTATGCTGTTTATTGCAGCAAAAGACATCCTGACCAAGACAGAGGCACTGTGGGTGGCAGGAGCAGAGGCTGCCAGCTACATGGCATCCACACTCAGGAAGCAGAGTGGGCAGGAAGTGAGGAGTTGTTATAAAGCCTCAAGGCCCACCCTAGCCACCCACTTCCTTTAGCAAGGCTCCACCTCTTAACGGTTCCACAACAGGTCCAAACAGCACCATCGACTGGAGAACAGCATTCAGACACTTGAGCCTCTAGGGGAATTTCACATTCAAACAACAGAAGACTTGGTGTGCGCTGAAGAGAAGCAGTCCACAGTGATGAAGGCCGAAGCCCAAGGAAAGAGGCTCAGGGGAGTCTCTGGGGTTAGGATAGAGGTCCGGCACCAGGGCAGGTTATCTGACAGAAGCCTGGAGTCCTCTGCTTCTGTTGGGTCCTGGGTAGGTACTGCTGGCTGCTGAATGGATCTTCTGGTGCCCCAGTGGCCTTAGGATGGATATGGTAATGTGTTGCATCTGTTTACTTCCCTTTCCCTTGGGAATGTAGTATGTTTTCCTTTCTATAGATGCCTCCCTGAGACTGCTGACCCCTGTGTATCCAATGAAACCCGAATCTGTATAGGGATTCTGCACATACAGTGAAGTCACTTGTCGGCCAGCCTTAAAATACAGAGGTCCTTGGCTTGAGCCATCAGGCGAGCCCCTAGAAGGCCAAAGCCTTTTCTCTGATTAGTGGCAGAAAAGAAGTCAGAACAATTTAAAGCACACTGGGTTTTTTGCACTGTAATTAGCTTAAAGACTGAGGGACCATGGAGGGAGGAATGAGGACATCTTCTGGAAGTTCAAAGCACCCCTGGATGATGGGTCAAGGGGACCTCAGTCTTGCAGGGGCATAGGTGCTTCTGCTGCCAAAGTAGCAGGAATGAACTTAGATGAGGAGTCCCGTTCCAATTAGACACAGCTGGAAGACACCTAACTCTAGCCTGGCAGAGAGCTATTGCTCCTAAAGACTTCATGAGCATATGGCCAGGGTTGTGAGCCGCGAAGCCAGTGACCATTTGTTAGGAAGGAATGGAAGGCTAATATGCACTGAGATTTCTTTTAGACAGAGGCAGTAACGGTGTGAGCTCTGGTCAAGGCATTGTATGGTTCTGCATAGCCTCTTGTGTTATATGATGGTCTGAGGACCTCATGCACTGGGAATAATGCCCCCTCCCCCCCGCCCAGACTGAAGGAGCAGCCTTGAACCAGAAAAGCTCTGCAGCCATAGCCAGCCAACCCGTGTCCTAAGGAGGACTTACCCGGTGATCTACAGATCTGGGAACAGAGTCAACGCTCTATCTCTCATCTGGGGATTCGAGGGTGGTTTGTCACACAGAAATGTTGCAGTAACTAGTAACTTTTCCAGATATCTTTATGTGAGCAGCAGCCGGGAGCCGACAGAGGCAGGGGGAGCTGCTGGAGACCCCACAGGTCCTGCTTGGAGTTCCTCAGCAAGATGAAGCCTGAGGGAGCCTGGGCCAGAGCATGAAGTTGTCACTGCCCTCACAACCTCTTGGGACATCTTGCGCCATCTCCTGAAGTCACAACCCCTCACAGGGATTCTTTCAAAGCACCTGGAGTTCTGTAGCCTCCGCCTTGCTCTGAGGACACATTTATCTCCCCCTGGGCAGTCTCTACTGCTCTAAAGCCCACCCTCACCCCAGGGCAGAGGTTTCTATTCCCCCCTGCAGCCCAGGCTGCTCCAATTCCACGCGGCCTCCAGCCCTGTCATTTGGGGCTCGCCCCTACGCACAGAGGAGTCAGGTTGTGTGCCCTCAAAAACTCTCCTGCTTAAAGTGGGTCTAATGACACGCGTCAAAAGTTCCTGCACTCAGGGGACAGAAGCAGGAGGACCTTGAGTTGCAGGCCTGCCTGGGCTGCATTGCAAGACTTGTATCAAAAAGTCAAAAGAAAAAAACAAAGGAAATGAGGGTAGAAAAAAACAAGAAAGAAAAGTAAAGTTAAAAAAAAATTTCCCCTTGCCAAAAAATTCCCCATCCTTGGAGGAGGTGAAGGAAGTGACACCTTGGGCCTGACCTCCCCAGAGAAATCATCACTCATAAAACTGCTCTTGGCCATATCCCCTACCACCTGGAGGCAAATGCCGGGTTAAGTGGCCCAGAGCTAGAGCAACTCCTCCGGCAAGCCACCCCTGAGCCAGTCAGGAAGAAAACCTGAATGAGGGAGGTGCCAGTCCTTCTGGGGTCCAAGGCTGTAACACCAGGCTTCAGAGGCTGACTGCCAAGCAGAGCCCGGCACTAGCATTCTGGCTGCAGATCCCAGGAACTGCACGCGGTTTCCCAGTGTGAGCTGCTTTTGCGTGTGGAGAACCAGCACCTGAGTCTCCTGCTCCACACCCGGTCCCCAAGCTTTCAGGAGCGTTGTATCTGCCCAAAGGTGACCCAGGAAGCAGGGACCACTCTAAGGCTGCACCGGAACAACTCCTGCAGTGTTCCAGAAAGGGATCCCCTCATTTTCTTCCCCCACTTCTCCTCTAGAGGGCTTTAAGGGTAGGAGGCCCGGGGGTGTTTGGCCTTCCCTGCAGGCAGCCCCTGCCCTCCCCGGGGCCTGAGCTCAGGCTCTGGCTGTGCAGAGGCTTGGAGCTCCAGGCTAATTGTGAATTAGGAGCCCAATTATGCCCTGCACAATTGGCTCTGCGCTACCTCCTCTTCCCGACAGACATGTATATTAATAGTTGGCACTTATTGAACCAAATATGAATATTCATCTTCATTTATATTTCAAGGCTTTTCCTCCTGGAGGCCCGCAGGGCTGCGACCAGCTCCAGCCCCATCACGGAGCTGACAGCTCACACTCCTGGGCCCTGACTCCTGGTTCGTGGGCGGCGGACTGGGCTCCCAGCTGTCCACAAACACTCATTAGGGGGGCCGGACCCAGCGAGCTGCGGAGAATGTGTAATCGCGCTGCGCGCTGCTAATTAGGGAACTGATGGGGCATTGAGGGCGAGAGGACGAATTCTTTAAACAGAGGACGGGAAACTTGAAGAGCTGTAATTACTTAGAGCAGAGTTCATCTCAGAACTTGGGAACCAATGAGTCTGATGACAGCCCTGCTGCGTGGAGGGCAGGGAGGAGGTTGAGCGCACGGGAGTAGTACCCATCCTCTAGGGGGCAGTGTGGAGCCACTTTTCTGTAGACCTGGTGCCACACAGGTGTTTGAGCCCCGCCCCTCCCAGGGGCAGTTTCCTCTGCCAACCCAGGCTCCTGCTCAGCTCCAAAGGGCTCCCCTAGCACAGTGGGTCAAGCCAGGCATTCCCACGATGACGCAAAAGAACACACAAGAACACTCCAACAGGGTGTCTCTGCAGTGTGTCACCTAAACCTTCTATCCATTCTCAGGGTGTACGGCTTTGCGCATAGCAATGTGCGTGATTTCATCTACCAACGTGCTGGCATGCTGCTGGCTACCCTGGGATGCTTGAAGCTGTGTCCTACAGGCTGAACAGGTCTCCCGGGGGAACTGTGGGTGCTACCACTCTCCGCTTGGGGCCTAACTTCCCAGCTCTCACGTGAGCCCCTCCAGCTCCTAAAACCGCCCGCACTCCTAACCATCTCGGGAAGACCTCCATTCTTCGAAGCTCACCATAGTTTCCCTCATCAGTGGGTGCGTTTGAGCCACTTCCTCCCCTCCTCTGGTTTGGTTGGTGGTGAGGACAGCGCTAGAGGACAATCATGGCGTTCCTCATCATCTCAACCAGGAACTGAGGATCCCAAGGGGAATCTGAGCTGCTTTTTCTCACTTCTGCCAAGAGCTATGCTGTCTAATCCATAGCCACTGACCCCACAGGGCTATTTACATGAACTAAATGAACTTGCAAGCTTGGTTTCTTATTCACACCAGCTGCAAATTTCGTGTTCAATAGTCACACAGAGAATATTAGCCTCTGAGGTTATCGACCGATCCCCACCGAGCTTGTGGGCCTCCAATGTCCAATAGAACTTTGATTCCAAACCTTTGAGGATCTTTTAGTTAGAACCCAGAGGACCTCTGAGCAATAACTTCGTGGTCGGGGTGGTGAGGGGTTGCTCTTGAAAGTCAATGTTTAGCATCACCCTCCTGCCTGCCTCCCAGTTGAACTTTTGAAGCTGTAATTAACAGGGACAGCCCTGTTCAGTCATTGGCACCAACGCCTCTTAGCAACATGGCCCCTGTGCTGCAAGAAGAGACAGAAACAAGCATTCAGCCTGGGCCTGGCTGGAAGCTCTATGCATGAAGCCTGTGGCTGGGCCTGCTAGATTAGGTTTCCCATCGTGAATGGAGGCTTCAGGTAGGGAGAGGCAGGTGCCCAACCGGAAGCTCACCTACCCCTTCCCTGCTGATCAGCCTTTCTTGGTGCCCCTCTAGGCTCCACCAAGCCCAGTTGCTGCTCTTGGGATGGGGCTCAAGCTCATGTCCCAGCAAGGTCAAAACCCATCTGGTTGCAAGGTGGTTCTGTGTTCACAGCATCCAGACTTCCTTGGTGTCCTGGGGCAGAATGCCAGGACAGAGGGCTGGAGTCACCTCCCCAGGGGCTCAGCTGGACTAGGGAAAATGTGGGTACCTGAGCGAGCATGTCTTGAATTTTCTGACATGTTCTAGACTGATGGGCTGCTGATAACCTGAGCTGTTAGCCCTAGAGATGAGCTTGTGGGTTGAGATCCAAACATCAGTTTTGAAAATGGTCCTAGGAGAATCCCATACAGGCTGCAAGGATAAAGAGGTACCTACCTTGAACCTCCAAACCTTCTCCAAGAAGGGGCTTCTCGACCCATAAAAAAAAAAAAAAAGAAAAAAGTAAGAATTTTTAACATGGGTTAACATGTAGAAAGAAATTCAGTTTTACTTCCAGGTTATTTGTAGGAATTTAATGATGAGGGGTTCAGATTCCAGGGGCCTTTCCTAGCATTGCTCTCCTAGCAACTGTGGGATTCATGGTGGTAGCCACAGATGAACTAGCCAGGACATTGTGGTTGGTTGTTATTTGATAGAGGGGAGGAGGGAGAAGGGGAGTGAGGGAGAAGGGGAGTGAGGGGGAACCTCCTTCAGTCAATGGTCTTTGAGGGGCTGGACCAGATGGGGCGTGGCTTTGGTTACCAAAAAGCCTGCAGGACCGCCCACTTAGTCTCTTCCCACCCTCCACACCTAGATGTTGGACCCCGTTCCTGTTTCCTCATTGTGATACATGAGTTTCCCTTCTAATAAAGCAAAACCTTAGTATACCCTATTCGGAGCTAGCGTGGGATTATTTGAGTCGTGTTCCGCCCCACGTGGGGCCGAGTCCAGGCTTACCAGGAAGCCCCCTGCCGTGCCCCTCTCCCCATCTGTTCCACTTCAGGGGAGTAGTGAAATCTTGATTCAAGTGTGTAGACGTCGTTGAGATTGTCCCGTTCTAACCCACCCCGTTCATTGGCTTCAGGTACTAGGAAAAAAACGTTACCCAGCTAGGAACAGAACAGTCTCAAGTGCTTATCCTAAGACTGGAAGCCAAGAGTGCTGGGAAGAAAACATGCCTTTTTCTTTCTCAAGATGTCACATATCCGCTGACCACTGTCCCCCACCCCCCCCAGCTCCTCCCAATCGTGGCTTTGCTTTTAGAGCTTGCTGATCAGAACCTACAATGCTATGTGGGCTACAGGCACGTAATTGGGCATCTTACCAAGCAAGGACCCACTCAGAACCGGGTTGCTAGCTCTCCTCCGCCTACTGCTTTTGGTTCCGCGTTGCTGGGCAAAGTGTACCTGGAACCTCTCCTGGGGTCCTCGTTTTTAACCAGACCCTCTGGAGGTGAAGAGACTGCAGTTAAGCATGGGGGGGGGTGATGGGCACCAACGAGGATCTTTAGCACACACCGCTTCATGTTCCTGTGCTCTGGAAACCGGTCTGGAAGGACACATTGGACATGCACAGGGCTATTAATAAAACAGAGCCCTGATTTCCATCCTTCTAGTGCACCCTCTGGAGACCATGGGAAGTGGGTGGGGGGCAGGATGCTGGCATTCCTGGGTCCCTAGCAGAAATAATCTCTAACAGCCCCCAAACCTCACCCTCAACCTAGAATGGTTATTAACATATTAATTAATATTTAAAAACTCATTATGCCTTGATGATGGCTTCCTTAATCTGCTTTTATATTAATCGCAGCCACCAAGGAGCAATAACCATACTTACGTGGCAAAATGGAGTCATTCTACTTAATTACCAAGGAGGTTTTACAGGCAGTCTTCAAAGCTCGCAAACAATCGAAAGTATGATGGGATGTCTCCCGTTTAGAGCCTCTGCTAAACTGGATGCTCCGAGAGTGGGAAGTTTTATCCTGTATTGAGATGAAGTCTCCCTACCCACACCCCTGTTCCTCCAGCCTAGAGCTCCTCGTTCCCTTAGCTATTGGCCAGGGGAAGTGGCCTGAATCCCTGAATCCCAAATTGCACCTTGGCCTGCTACCCCTGGACCTGAAACTCTGGAACTGTCCTGGCAGCCTTAGTCTTCCAGGAGGGATGGGCCTGTAGCCTGTTCAGTTACCTGAGGGCTAATCCTGCCAGCGCCGAGCCCCTCCCCTGCCTGTTACCTGCCATGATAGGCTTCCCTTACCATGTTTTCTTCAAACAATACCTAGCTCTAAAGGGGGCTTATACAGCCTCTGTCCACCATCTCTGCCCACTGCGCTGGGCTCCTTGATAGAAGCAGAGGTAACTCAAGTTCAGTCTATTGGGACTGCTTGTGATGTCACACAAGCCTTCCTGTCCTGACAGTCTCCATCCTTGGTCCCTTGGAGGATTTAGGACTTTTGTCACATCTAGAGGGCCAGACTGTACAGTGTGGTGGTCCTGGTGGGCCTTTGCCTCACCTGCCTCCTGCAGCCCCATTGATACTGGCACTCATAGTGGCATCAGGGTCTCAGGGGAGTCAGGAGCATATGCTGAGGCCAGGGCCCAGTGGATCTAGAATGTCATCTGTCCAGAAGGCCAGCAAAGAGTGCCTGTAAATATCTAGAAAAGTTTTCTACTCCCCGCCCTCCCTTCTGAGCCTGGCCACAAAGAAGGCCTTGGGGCCGAAACAGAGTCAAATGGTGTCCAGAGATGAGATCAGTTCCCTGCGCCTTAGAAATTATGGTGAAGTGACAGGCCGGGAAATTGGTGACTCCCTCCCAGGGTGCTGATAAACAGGCAGATCATTCATCACCCATGCAGGGATGGCCAGCTCCATTCAGAACAGCGGCAGCCCTAATGGGACCACACGACCATCAGCATGGGACGCAAAGAGCTGTCAACTGCCAGGTAGTGCCGGGAAGCCTGCCCCTGGACAGCTGGTAATTGCGTACTAGAATCAGGACCCAGGTCTCCAGGTGCATGTGATAGTTAATCTTCATTGATTTAGAATCACTATAGAAATACACCTCTGGGCATATCTGTTTGGGTGTTTTCAGGAAGATTTAACTGCGGTGGGAAAACTGGATGCCCCTGAATGTGGGCCAAATAAGACTTAATAACGATAAAGAGAGGGACGGATGAGATGGTTCATCGGGGTAGGGAAGAAGATACCTTGTCCTGGGGATTATGTGAATATTGGGGTGTAGGGCACCTCTTGGGGGGCATTTGCTTAATTACCTACCTGGATAAAGGAAGCAGATCATATCCACAGTGACCTCCTCCCTCCCTGCAGTGCTCCGGTGGAACACCCCAGACAGGGGTTTAGCAATGGTGGAAGAAGGGTCAAGGCAATGAAAATATAGCATTCTCACAGTTGACTGCGTTCCCAGGCTTTGAAGAGGCCCTGGGGCCAGCGATGGTGAATTGGCGGGGGGGGGGGGGGGGGGGGCGCAGATAAGGCACTAGAGGCTACAGACCAGATATTAGTGTGGCTTGGGTTGTTATATCACTGTGTTTGTTTGTTTTTATTTGTTTGGGGCATGCCTGGTCTAGAACGCAGAACCTCATACACACTAGTGTCCTCTTCCTTAAAGCTGCATCCCAGCCCTGCTTGTTGGTGTTGGTTATGACTCCTCTTTTCTACTTAGCATCCAGCAAGACTGAACTTCCTATTCCACAGTAGGGCCCCATGATAAGCCCTGGCCAAGGCACTATGAGTAGCGTACCATGGGCCACTTCCAGGTGGAGTATTTCATCTTGGACCCGAGGTCCTCCATATTTCATATTTTCTACCTTACCTCTACCATAGCCAACCACCAATGTGTCAGATCTGGCTTCATCAGCCAGTCCCGAGGTAAAGACAATTAATGTGGCTGGCCCAAAGTGGACTCATGCTGATTCATAACACAAGCAAAAATTAATTTTTTGATAATACACCAAAATGTTTGTCATCACAGCATGACATAGCTTATATGTAGCTGTCACCAACTTCACAACCAGAGGTGTGGGCAGGGTTTTGAGGCTCAGCACTTCTGCGGGCACTAATTGCTGGACCAGCTACCTGGGCAATGCAAATGAAGTCCAAAGGGTAGTGTGCAAGCCTGAGACCTTTCCTTTATGCCATGGGGATCACAAATCGCCCCTGCAGGTGGCTGCCTTCTTGGAAAGAAGAAGTAAGACAAAATAAAACAGAGGACTGTAGAGATAACTCAGCTGGCAAAGTATTTTCTTTGTACCAAAACACCAAAGTATTTTCTTTACAAGCACAAAGACATGAGTTAAAACCCAAGAATCCATGAATAAAAAGAAGAAAAATAGCTTGGAGTTCTGGCACATGATTTTATTCTCCAGTGTTAGGCAGGCTATGCAGACTCCTGGGGCTCACAGGCCAAGCCTAGACTAGTTAGGAAGTTTTATCCCAGTGAGAGATCTTCCCTCAAACAAAAAAATGGATAATGTTGTCCTTTAGTTTTCACATGTACACACACATATGTGCACAAATATCTGCATATATACATATACTTGCACAAACATGAACACACACACAAAGGAACAGTCCTCAAGGAAAGACTGAATTCTGAAAGACAGTATTTATGCACAAAATTGTAAGTTAATCTGAAAGATATTTTTGTACTAGGGAAGGTTGCATGCACCCACTTAACTGGGAAGTATTTTCCCTAGTCTTTCTAAGGTGCTTGTATACAGGAGTCCAAGATCAAGATAAGATGAATTGTAGAAGTGAAAGTCCCACAGTTTTGCAAAACTGTGTGACTAGATCTTGCAACGCTGAGCCTGCTGAACTCAGGTGTGACTAGATCTTGCAACGCTGAGCCTGCTGAACTCAGGTGTGACTAGATCTTGCAATGCTGAGCCTGTTGAACTCAGGTGTGACTAGATCTTGCAATGCTGTGCCTGATGAGCTCGGGTGTGACTAGGTCTTGCAATGCTGAGTCTGCTGAACTCAGGTGTGACTATTTCTTGCAATGCTGGTCTGATGAACTCAGGTGTGACTAGATCTTGCAATGCTGGCCTGATGAACTCAGGTGTGACTATTTCTTGCAATGCTGTGCCTGATGAGCTCGGGTGGGTCTGACTCCTGTCTGTTCCCGACTGCCCCTTCCTAGCTCCCGACAGCTCGTATTCAGCCACGTGCTGGGTCCATGGAGTACAGGGACAGGGAATCTTGTGCCTGGCTGAGAGATGTGACAGAAGATGAGAAAGGCAGGAGGAACCCTTTCATGAGGGCTGCCAAGTTCTGCGGTCTAGAATTAGTGACTGGGGAGAAACAATAGGGTCACAGAGCAGTGGGGCCACGCAGACACTCGGGTAACACAGGGTCACAGAGAGTGTTGAGCCACACAGAGACTCATGGGACACAGGGTCACAGAGCAGTGGGGCCACGCAGAGACTCAGGGGACACAGGGTTACAGAGCAGTGGGGTCACGCAGAGACTCGGGGACACAGGGTTACAGAGCAGTGGGGCCATGCAGAGACTCAGGGGACACAGGGTCATAGAGCAAGTGGGGCCATGCAGAGACTCACGTGACACAGGGTCACAGAGTAGTGGGGTCACACAGAGACTCAGGGGACACAGGGTCACAGAGGAGTGGGGCCATGCAGAGACTCAGGGGACACAGGGTCACAGAGCAGTGGGACCACGCAGAGACTCGGGGACACAGAGTCACAGAGCAGTGGGGCCATACAGAGACTCAGAGGACACAGGGTCACAGAGCAGTGGGGCCACGCAGAGACTCAGGGGACACAGGGTCACAGAGCAAGTGGGGCCACACAGAGATTCAGGGGACACAGGGTCACAGAGGAGTGGGGCCACGCAGAGACTCGGGGACACAGGGTCACAGAGCAGGTGGGGCCATGCAGAGACTCAGGGGACACAGGGTCACAGAGCGAGTGGGGCCGTGCAGAGACTCACGTGACACAGGGTCACAGAGTAGTGGGGTCACACAGAGACTCTGGGGACACAAGGTCACAGAGCGAGTAGGGTCAGGCAGAGACTCGGGTGACACAGAGCCTTTCTGCTTGGCCCATCCTCCTTTCTCTTGGCATCCACCTCAGAATATCATGCCTTTATTTGTCACCATGTCCCATATCAGAAGTCCAGGTGAATCTTGACTTCTCTAGAACCAGGAACTAGAATTTCCAGGGTCATCCCTTTTCACCATATCAAGTTCCCAAGAAGCTAAAAGCACCAGCGGTGTTTCTTTTCTCCCGGTTTAACTTCCCACCACAGCAAGGCCCCCATGGACTCACCATGTCCTGAGTAGAAGGGCCACATGTTCTCTGTAGCACTAGGCTGTCCCTTCCTTTGGTTCCCAGCTCCCTACTGTTCCCAATCCTAGAGAGCGACGTGTGGGATCGGTCCCACACACAACTGTTGTCGCCATCTGTGAAAACAGTCCAGGAACGAGATGTCTCACCTGCACTTAGATGCCACCTGTTTTCTGCCAGGATGAAACCCATTCCAGCTCTCACAGAGGATCTCTGCAAGCGAAGCTGACAGCTTCCTCAAACTGAAGAGCAGAAACGAGCACAGGAGTCACCAACCCCACAGAAGCTGTAATCAACGGTTACCTCATCCATCCAGCTCCCAACAACATCCCTTTCCACCCCGGAGTCACTTCCCTGGGACAGGTCTCCAGGACTTTCCCTACCCATCATCATTGTCCTGTGGGTGTCCCTGCCTCCAGGCTCTCTCCTGTCTCCTCTGCAGAAAGAGCCCTGTATGTCCTGAAGCCCATGTCCTCCCACTTCCCATGAGCCTCCCTGTGTGGAGAACCCTGGAGGAGCCAGATCTCCTCAGTCTAGCCCTCAAGGCCCTGTTGACTCTCGGCCCTATCCTGCTGTGGTACCATGAGCTACAGCCCTTGAACTTCCTCTCGGCCTCTGCTCTTGAAGTGAGTGCAGAGTAGATTTTCCTGGCTGCCTCCCATGGGCTGTTGACCCAGAGAAGTCCACGATAATGTCTTTTCAGCAGTTTTTCTCCATCAGAGGCTTTGGCACAAATGTTCAGCACATATTTGTCTAAGGAAGCAAGAGAGAGGAAAGTAAAACAGCCTCTCCCCTGGGTCAGGCCCTAGGCACATTGTCTTCCATTTACAGAAGGTTGCCTGGCCTTTAACAGTGCTAACGTAGATACAGCAGTGTCTAGCCCGCTATTAGACACGAGTTCTGAGTGATGCTAACCCTGGCTGATGGAGGTCGCCAACGGTGGGATGCTAAACTGTGGATGGTAGAGATGCCAGGCTTCCCAGCCTGTTGTATCAGGAGTATCCACAGATACTGGGGACTCTGCTCCAGGAGCCAACCCCATGTGACCTCCTGCATCAGATAGAAAACCCTACTTCTCCTGTTTAGGCACCTCTACCCAGCTGAGGAACTTCTGTCACCAGCCCCACAGAAGAAAACCCCATCTCAGCTCTACTCAGACTTAATCTGCTCCCCAAACATTGCAGATGTCTATACTGGAAGCAGTGTGGCCTGAGAAGCTTGGCCTTACAGGAGATACTGTGGAGATGCCTACCATCCTGGGCTCTGACTTCATTCTTTTCTAGGGTTGAGCATGGTACGGTACAGGGTGGTGTGGAGAAGGGGAGAGGCTTGAAGAGGAACAGTTACTCTGGAGGCAGTCTCTGGATGGACCTTTCTACTTGTAATGTGATGTGGGAGTGTCTTCTATCTATCTGTTGCTTTCATTGGTTAATTAATAAAGAAAACTGCTTGCCCTGATAGGGCAGAATTTAGACAGGTGGAGTAGACCGAACAGAATGCTGCGAAGAAGGGAAGTGAGGCAGTTGCCATGATTCTCCGACCCGAGGTGGACATAGACTAGAATCTTTCCCGGTAAGCCACTACCTCATGGTGCTACACAGATTAATAAATATGGGTTAAAGCAAGATGTAAGAATTAGCTAATAAGAGACTGAAACTAATGGGCCAAGCAGTGTTTAAATGAATACAGTTTGTGTGTTGTTATTTTGGGGCATAAGCTAGCCAGGCGGCCGGGAACCAGGCGGCAGGAACACAGCCCGCTGCTCCTTCTACAGTAATGATTTGGAAGCTGTCCATCTGTCCATCTGAAGGAGGTCTTGCCAAGTAGCAACAAGGCAGCTCTAGAGGCCTGCAAGAACTCTGAGATCCCAGGGGATGTGGGGAGGGTAGAGGAGGTGCCTGGGGAGGACCTTGCCTTGTAGGATGCTTCTAGTGAGGCAGCACAGCCTTGGAAATAGGATGCTACAATCTCCATGCTTCCAGGGTCATCAGTCAACCTTGGCAACTGATCTCACCGAGACAAAGTTTCCTTTCCATACCATAGAAAGAAACAAGGCCACACATATATCAACATCCAAACTTATGGATAGGAAATAGCGCCCTCACATCTGCAAAGGATGTGCTCTAAGACCCCCAGCAGATTCCTGATACCGTGCACAGTACTGAGCCTACATATATGTACAAATTTCCATGCATCCCACAGTACGGCTGCACAGAGTTACTCTGTCATTCCATGTTTGGTGTCCTGGTGTCTCCTTTGCATCACTACTCCTGTGCTTTGGGCCACTGTTTGGTAAATTGGGGTCATCTCACCACAGGCGTTTTGATAGCAGACAATCTGTTAACCAATACAGCCAGTAAATGGCTGATGGGCAGGCAGGAAGTGTGCACCATGTAGATACATTGGGCAAAGAGATGATTCGTGTTCTAGTTGGGACAGCAGAATGTTACGGATGGGTAATCTTCCTCATTGACTCCTTGACAGGGTTAGAATCACTGTGGAAGTGTGCGCGTTTGGAGGTGGGGGCGGGGTGCTTCCAGAAAGGTTTAAGTGAGGAAGGAGGATCCACCTTGAATGTAACAATGTAGCAGCACTGCACCCTGGGTTGGAGTCCTGGAAGGAACGGAAAGTGAAAAGCGTGCTGGGCACCAACATCCACGCACACTTGCCACACTCCCTTCCTGACTGTGTGTGTGACGTGAACGCCGCTACACGTCTCGTGCGCCTGCTGCTGTAGATAAAGTGGCACTAGTTGTCATGCCTTCTCTGTCATGATGGACAGCACCTCTGAACCATGAGCCAAACAGGGGGGAAAAACATTCCTTGATTAAGTTGCTCTTGCCAGGAATACTGTCACAGCCACAGAAAAAGTAACTAATAGAGTACGTGATGTCATCGTGCTATTTCAACAGCACACAGTTTAAAAACCTATGAGAATTGAGGCTGGAGAAATGGCACAGCGGTTAAGATCAGTGACTGTTCTCTCAGAGGACCAGGGTTCGGTTCCCAGCAGCCACACATTGTTAGGTGGCTCACAACCCTCTGTAGCTCTAGTTCCAAAGGATCTTCTGCCCTCTTCTACCTGCCATGGGCATTGCATGGCTGTGGTGCGCAGAACGCATGCAAGCAAAACAGCCAAACACAGAAAAGTTTTTGAAAACCTAAAAAAAAAAAATCTAAAAATTGTATTTCTAGAGCATTCTATCTAATATTTTCTGACCATGGGTAAGAGAGACCATGGGAAGGGAAACCATGAATAAAGGAGAGATTAGTGCTGTGGTTAAGGTCTGGAGTAGGCTTTCTGGGTTGGAGGATCATCTCTGTTCCTTAGAAGCTGTGTGCCCTGGATGGGCTGTGTGGCCTTTCTGCACTTGTCTTGTAAAGTCGGGGCAATGTGGCCACTGCATCAGACAGCTGTAAGGGGAGGGGAGCTGGAGGTACAAAGCCTTTCCGGCGGCGCTGGATGATATTAAGTGCCGCAGAAATGAGTCCTTTTATTTTACCATGATTGCCCAGACTCTCTAAAGAAGAAAGGGGATTGGAATAGGGTGCATGGAAGAAGGAACCATGCACTGGGGCTTTGAAGGATTAATACAATTCCCCGTGGAGGGGAGAGAGAGAAGGATATTCAAAGCGGGAGACACAGCTCGAGTGGGAAATTAGGCTGTCCTTTGGGGGAAGGAGGAGGGGGTGAGGTGCCAGGCACCAGCGAGAAAGGGAGTACAGTGTGAGATGAGACCAACCTGAGGTGCTGCCCTTGTGGGGTAGCTAAGAAGCTTCCAGAAGGCTGATACCAGGGTCAAGATGTGGTCAGAAGTGAGTGTGTGGAGGCAAAAGTGGGTGGGGAGTTTTCCAGTGGGGAGGAGGAGCAGACACGTAGAAGCTAGTTGTGAGGCCAGTCTTAGGATTAGGGACAGCAGGGGTGTCCAGGTATGAGAAATGAGTGCAGTCTCCTCACTATAACAAGGACATCTTCTGGGTGCCCAGGCCTGGCCCATCTTTCTCTCTCCTCTTGATCAAGTGGAATTCTCCTAAGTCTGAGAGTGTGGCCTCCACCTGCTGTGCCCCGACGCTCTTCCCTTTCTATTCTGGGGATGCAGAGTGAGAATCTGTTTCTGGATTCTGTCTCTGGTTTTGGCCAGTCCCCTGGAGGCCTGTGACCCTAAGTTCAGTCTTTTCCCAATAACCTTCTTAGGTCTTGGGCCAATGAATACACATGCAGCAGCCCCACAGGGAAGTGCCAGAGGCAGCTCTTGCCCAGCTCCTGTCCCATGGTGCTCCCCTGGACACACACCTTGTTTTCTTAATCCCCCAACCACTTGCTCTTCTCCCCAAATGCCGGCTGTTCTTCTGCCCTTTAGACAAAACAGAAAAAGTTGGATTAGCTTGGCTATGGTTTTTCTTCTTCCGTGATGGACTGGGACTCACATTAGGCAGTGTTCTACCACTGAGGCAACCTCCAGTTCCTTGAAAGTCAGATTTGCAAAGTAACTCTAGTAATATTTATCAAGCACTTATAGCACACTGGGCCCATTATATCTAATAGGAGAAAGGGTTACTGTGTGACCTTAAGCGAGTCACTTAATCTCTCTGTGTCTTGTCCTCAGTTTTTAAACGAGGACCGAAGAATTCATATCTACCTCACAGCCTTTTAGAGCAGATTAAATGAGTAGCATAAAGGTTTCTAACATCGCACTTGGCATCTAGCAAATAATAAAACAATCATGCTTCCATTAGCACAACTTAACAAATTATTGTTCATTCCGTTTTCCAGGCATGGGAATGGCCTCTGTCTGGGAGGCAATGTGGGCTTGGGAAGTCACATTGTTGATTAAAACAAGAGAAGGCAGTAGCTGGGTCTCACTTCAGAATCCACTTTCCCAGTCCCTGCTAAACTGCTTCCCCGATGGCCCCTTCTGGATACCGTCCCCCAGAATCTGGTGTCCTCTGAGAGAAATAGCTCCCATTCTTTCAACGGTTGGCCACTGATGAGACACTGGCTGTCTCAGCTGGTTTTCCTCTCCTGTAGCTCAGGGGAAGCCAGAGCCATTGGCCACTAAAGGAAGCCATCAGGTTGGTATATGACAGCAGATCTCTAGGGAGTTAATATGAGAACCCAAGGCAGGACCAATGACAGTTGCCGAGGGACACTGGAAGGGCATGGGACAGGCTCCCTTAGCTGTCCGGAGGTTTCCTGGGATGGCTGGGGGTAGTGAAATGACCCAGATTTAGGGTCACAACAGACACCATGGGGTCCAAGTTCTCCAAAGTAGCCTTCAAGATCCAAGGGGTCCACGTCTTAGAACTTTCTAAAGGACCATTGATGGTGGTGAGGGGACGCCTGAAAGAGAGGTCCTCCACGCTTGACCTGAGGCAAGACAGACTGGGAGCCTTGTTTTCCCAACTATAAAATGGGCCACGTAGCTCACCCGGGCCGGCTTCCGGCTCCGAGGGAAGGAAGCAAACTGGTGTTGGGAGGCAGCCAGGCCTGGGCACAAGAGTCCTAGGAATTAGAGTCCCAGCTTCCCGCTCTGCTTGACCTTTGACTTGCTCTGAAGTTGGAGACTTTGGTTTTTCCAGTTGGAGAAGGGAGGATGAGCGGTCACAGGTGAGGGGCTTTGCTAGCACCTATATTCCCTGAAGGAAGGACCCTTGCTGAGGGGCATCTGGCTTGTCCAGAGTTGGCTCTCAAGTTTATTTGTGGCAAGGAGGGCTGCACCCTGTCATCTCAGGGAAGGTCCTGTGACTCTGGCGCCTCTCTGCATCAGAACAAGGTGCCTAGCACCATAGAGACAGCTTAAGCTAAGCATACATTTAGGGACCTTGGAGTGTTCCCGAGCAGAGAAGGAAGATAATCCTGACTGGAATCCCTTCTCCTCTTCTCACTTTCTCTCCTACGGCTTTTATAAATAACTTGAAAGGAAGCAACCAGAGACCATTAGGGTCCTCAGCCATTGGAGGTGCTCATTTGCATATGGAAACACCCTTCGTTCCTTAGAGCTGATCTCCTCAATGCTCTCTGCTGTTCCGGTGTCTGCCACAGGAAGCACCAAGAAAGTCCAGACTGAGCCGGTGAGAGCAGCGAGGAGGACTAAGCAGATGCAAGGATAGGCAAAGAGGGGAGGGGACCCGGTGGAGAAATCTTCCTCCCGAAGCAGGACAATCTGGACCCATTAAGTTCCCGCCCCTTGGTCTTGCAGCGCCTCCTGAAGAGAAACCTTGGCTGGCCATTGGCTGTTCCCACCCAAGCAACCCTCAAGACTTCGACGGTCACCAGATGGTGGCGCGCGGGCCATCCCGGTCCACTGCGCGCCGCCCGCCGCCCTCAGAGCGCACATCTTTCTAATGGGATAAGGCGTCACACAGGTCAGGGAACAATTTATTATTCTGCTAGCTGGAGCCAAGTTTCTCTTTGAAAAATGGTTACTCCCGGAGTCGGCAATTACTTCAAAATAAATTTACCAAAGACAAAATTGTGCCTCTTGGGTCAGTAAACGACTTGCCTGTTTGGGGCTGAGCAGACAAGGTGTTTATTAAGGACCGCCTTCGTTTCCTGTGCAGGTTTTTCAGTTTGAATAATTGTCCAATTAAATATAATTTGGAAGTCGGTGCTAACCCAGTGGCTAGATTGCAAGAGGAAGAATCACTCGGAGGCGTGCATTAATAAATCCCGCGGAGCCCCATCGCTCCCCAAACCCCTCCTTTGGTTTAATTTTGAGATTTTTTTTTTTTTTTTGTCTTCCCGCAGCCTATAGTTTTCCGTTTGGAAATGAGCTTCTTTTCCCTTAAGGATTCCTAGGCCTTGCTTCCATCTGTCTGTCTTCTCTCCAGCAAACATCTGTACCAGGGTTTCCACAAGGCTTTCTCCAACTGGGACATCACACTGATACTGGGACTAACAGCCGGTTCTTTTATGGGCAGCACGCTCATCTTTTCTTTGCCCAACCTTTCAGTTAACAAACACCTAGAAGCACTTTTTTTTCCTCAAAGCCAGGTCTTGGGGTGAACCAGGAGAAAAATCAGATATAGTCCTGTTCCTCAAAGATGATTCAGCCCCGGGGGAGGGCATATAAGCCGGCCACCAACTGTCAATCCCAGCCCTTCATTGTTGCACATTGGGGAAACTGAGGTGGTGCAGGTAGAAAGAGAGTCATCGAGGCAGTGGTCCTCAACCTTCCTAATGCTGCAAGCCTTTAATACAATTCTTGTGTTGTGGTGACCCCCAACCATAAAATTACTCGTTGCTACTTAATAACTGCAATTTTGCTACTGTCATGAATTGTAATGTAAATATCTGATATACAAGGTATCTGATATACAAACCCCCAAAGGGGTCGTGACCCATAGGCTGAGAAACATTGATGTAGGGAGTAATTGGGGAGCAAGACCTGTTATACATTATTCCCCACCCCCAGGGGCATACACTAAGGGCTCTGTTCAAGATGCTCCATCCTCTTGGGCATGGGCTGTGGAGGGCAGCAGAGGGATCTGAGCATTTAGGTGATGCTGTCCTGGCCAGTCAGTTGGGTGCCATGGGGTGAAACAACATCACAGTGGGCATCTCCCTGTTACACAGTGATGAGTGGCATTGTCCTAGACATAGAAGACATCTGTCCTAGGTAGGAAATAGTGACAGTCAATATCTAGGCCAAGCCTTAGACCTAGGGAAGGACCTGGACCCACTCTCTAGAAGCCGAGTCCAGTCTGGACACTCTTTGGCACTCTGTCTGGAAGCTGATTCATGAATCAAAGAGTGACCCTGTGTCCCTGTACTGGCCTGTTATAGTCACTCATCCATTAAACAATTATCTCTGGAGCCCCACTTCTACTAAACACTGTTCTAAGTTCTGATGACGACAAAGGGCCACAAAGCCTTGCTGATGTAAAGGGTGTGTGTGTGTGTTTTCTGCATTTCTTGAGACAGGGTCTCACTCTCTAGTTCAGTCTGGCCTGGAACTCAATTATGTATTTCAGCTGGCCTTTAGCTCAAGGCAATCCTCCTGCCTCAGCCTCCCAAGTCCTGGAATTATAGAGATAAGCCATCACACTCAGACAATATGGAGGGTTTTTTTTTAGTGAGAAAAACAACACAAGCAAGAAGACATAGTATGACCATTGTGATTCATGCTATTTAGATACACAGAGCGTGTCCTGTCTTAGGGAACGTAGTGGATGTGGGAAGATTTTAAGTGGGGTAGCTGGTGTTACTGTCACCAAGAAGTTGGCATTTGAGAGGAGTCTTGAAGTCGGTTAGGGAATGAACCCAGGGACCATGCTGGGCAGTGGGGGCGGGGGCAGGGTGCTTTCTGGATGTGAAAACAGATTTCTGTTAGGAGCGTGCAAGTGTGTATGTGTATGTGCCAGCATGCATGCCTGTGTGTGTGTGTGTGTGTATGTGTGTGTGTATATTATTCAAAAGGGCTTGGAAGAGCAAGCAAAACTTTAGGTGGGGTGAGTCTCAGATGAGATGCAGTAGACACAGGAAGTTAATGAGAACAGGCCCAGCGTAAGGACAACATCGTGGTTCCTTTCTAGGCTCTCTGCTGCCTCAAGTCCCTACAGCTCTGTGGCCTCAAAGCTTCTCGACAGGCCCACAGTGACCTCCCCTGGCTCCTCCGAGAAAAGTGCTGGCTCCCAGGCAGCGTGGAGGAGTCCTGTGGGAAGGAGGACGGAGCAGGTGGTGAGGAGGCAGGGACCCAGGAGGTTGGGCCCCTCTGGCTGTTCTTCCCCCATTCTTTCTCACCCTCACAGGAAAGGAAGGAAAAGCACTTGTCCGCCCATATTCACAGCCATGGAGGTGATCCAGGTTGAAAGAAAATCAATAAGATGTGTCCATTTATGTGGTACAAAGGAAGAGAGGTCTGCAGACAGAAATAGGCCAGGATTCACACGCGGGCGACTTAATAAGACTTTCCCCCAGTTTGAAGAGGACGGTAATTTAGATTTGCCTTTGAACGTCTCCTTTCTGTGCCTCAATAACTCTCTGGATCAACCTGCTTAGGAAGCAAGGGAAGAGAGATTGGCCGCCTTCTTAGAAGACAAGCCCGTTCGGGAAGGCCGCTAGCTCGGAGAAGTTCAAACACTGGCCTTGAGAAAAGATCAAAGTGCCGCGTCAGCATATCCTCGGCCCATTGATCACGATTGAGGCCTGGGCCTGGTGCATTTGGGCTGAAGCGGGACAATGAGAACAAGGGCCAGACTGCCAGGAGGCCTCCTCTGAGCATCTGCGGAGCCGGAGACGCTCATTACTGGTAGCGCTGCTTAGTGACCAGGTAGGGGCAACAGGCAACTAGGCCCTGCGTGCAGAGTCTGGGCCTTCCTCGGGCTGTGGCCCACAGGACCCAGGCTGGCTCTCCTGCATTAGTAGAACCAGTTCATTTCCCTAATAAGAATTTCTGCAGAGTATGTCTAGGGTGCCTGCAGAAAATGGTAGGTTGAGTTTTGCTCACAGGATTCACTGAGAACATAGCCAGCAACCCAATAGATGGAGCCTGGCCTAGCCAGACTTTGGGTAAAACTGGGCCACTCACTTGGTGTGCCTAAGGGACTCTTTCTGCTGGCCTGTCCACCCTGTCAGGAAATGCTAGAGTCCCAGGGCAGCTTCAGAAAGCTTGGTGGCCCCTAGTGCAGAAAAAGTCATCTCGGGCAGAGACTGAATCCAATTATCTCCGTGTCATCTTTCCATGAGAGGCAAGTATCTGCCCTTGTTAGCCAGACATCGCGGTACACACCTGATATCCCAGCATTTAGCAAGTGGATCAGGAGTTCAAGATCATCCTCAGACACACAGTGAGTTTGAGGCCATCCTGATCTACATGAGACCCTGTTTTTAAAAAGTCCACATATAAAAGAATACCCTGTCCTTAGTAGCTGCTTTTCCAATCAGAGCCCTCTCAATACTGGCATTGTGCCACCTTACCAAGGGCCTAAAAGCAATGGAGCCACCGAAAATGAACTAGAGCCTTTGAAACTGCGAGACTTTAAATTTTCTTTCAGGTGATTGTCATAGTGACAAAAATCTAACACAAATTATATGTTAAAATGATATGGCTTTGAGTTTTAAAATCTAGTAATAATAATGGGCTAAATAAGTAATCAAAACTGATCTGATCTTTTTTAATTTGACGATGGCTCATAGTATGTCTTGTTTGGACAACTCTGGCTCTATGGTCTCTGAACATAAATGTTCTAGGCATTCTTGATTTCTGTGGTGGGTAGGAAAGTACTTTGGCTAGGATAAGTTGCACAGGGATGATCCAGGCAGTTAAGAGAGAACATCCCTACCTGAGGAATGATTAATAACCTTTTGGAAATATCCTTCAGATTTTTCTAGTGCCAGGAGCCAATGGCCATTGTAATGGACGAGGAGCCACTTTCAAAGTATTTCTCTCATCGGGGACAGAGGACGCATGGATGAGAAGCAGGAAGCTCCAGGTGCTTCTGTCTTCCATCTCTGCGCTGTATGTGATGGCCAACAAGGCACTGGTTACTCTTCTGGTCTGTGATAAAACACCATGATCAAAAACAACTGTCAAGCAGGGAGAGCTCATAATGGTGGTGGCAAGAGCAGGAAACTCCACGCATAGGAAGCTGAGAAAAGGAAGAGGAAGCAGAGCGAGGTTATAAACCTTCTGGGCTCACTCCCAGTGACACACTTCCTCCAGCATGGCTGCATCTCCCCCAAACAGCGTCGCCAGCTGGGGACCAAGTTTTGAAATACATGAGCTTGTGGAAATACCTTTCATTTAAACCACCTACATAGTAGAAGGGGTAACCAGGGCCAACTGGGCTCCAGAAAAGGCCCGGCAACCCGTCCTGGGGCTAAAGAATGGACACCTGGGTTGTCTGAGCTGAGATAGGTACCCTCAGTCCACCTGTCCTCTGCACCTGCATTGGCTTGTTAGCTGGGATGGTCCTTCTGCTCACTTAGCAACACCTGCCTGAAGCTGTAAGAGCCAGTTCCTTGACATCTCCTCAGAAATCACCCTGTCCTGAAGCATGACACCAGGCAACCCCAGCCAGAGCCAACAGAGGAGCTAGGGGAGCTGGCGCAGGGGCAGGATGAAGCCCTGTTTCATCTGAACAACTTCAGGAAGGAAGAGGCTAGGAGCATGAGGGAGGGAGGATCAGCCTTCTAGAGTCCAGGAGCTCCTGATGACTGGGGTCTTCACTGGAAGCTGTGGCCGGGAAGAGCAGTGTCCCACGAGAGATGAAAGTTCCAGGTGGTTCTGCTGAGAGGATTGGGAAATGGATTGTAGGGCAGGTTGGGGTGAAATAGTTCAGCTAAGGGCCAGGGGCAGGCTGACAGTTAATAGAGTCTCAATGGGTAATAGACGAGAATCGTCAGGACTCAGAAGGAGGAGTAAGACTCCTAAATCTGTCCCCAGATAAAGCCCTGCCATGGGAATGTGCCTCATACCCTGCCACTCAGCTCTCCCAGGACACCTGTCAACATCCCTTCACTGCTCCAAGCCTTGTGAGCAGGGTACGCCATTGTGGCCTTCAGCAAACCACCCTGAGGGTGAATGCCAGGCTTTCACTGAAGCCTGGGGCCCCCTCTAAGCCTTGGCCTTCTCATCTGTGCCATCCTTTGGGGGCCCTGGCCTTTGCCTATCCATCCGGGAGGGCCTGGGCAGTGGTGCAGCCTATGCCCCTTGATGGGCATCTCAGCCTACAGGGCCTGACCCCACAGCTCCTGACTTGCTTGTGAGCTGGGGTGGGAGATGAAAGCTGCTCCTCCTCACATCCCTTCACAGCCTCCAGGCCAAGTCTCTTCACCTCTCCCCTTCTCCTCTGCAGCACTGTAAGAATTATTATTTTTTAAATCCTCATTGGAATGCTAATTTTGATTTTGAGTGACTGTCATGGGTTCTTTGAAGTTTTTCAGACAAAATAAGTATCTCCTTAACAGAGAGGATTAGTGCCTGCTTGTTTAGAACCCTCTGACTGAGAGTGACAAGCAATTTCAAAATCTATGGCGTTTAGGGAGGCTGCAGGAAGAGGGGCTGCCTACCTCCCTGTGGTCAGCTTTCCGTAAATGGCTTAATGGGGTTAGAGTTTAACCCCTCACACAGGGCTCAGCGCCCTCAGCCTGAAAGCCAATGAGCGGTGAGGCAGAGCTTGCTATTTAAATCCAGCAGGACTTGGTTAGAACTCTTTTATTCTCTTAAGTTTAAAGAAAACAAACCCATTTCCCTTGCAGGATTTAGGAACTACTTCAGCCGTCCGCCCCTGTAGCCTCTGCCTCAAAACGTAGGCTTCCCTCCACAGGTAATTCATAGCCCAGGCTCAGCCCAGACTGGGATGCTCCTGGCTTTATGATTCCGCTCAATTCAGGAGTGCTAATGGGGCAATTTGTAAAGAAGGAAATATAATGAGTTATCCCAAAGCCCAGCAAGGACTCGACAAACCGGGCACTTCCCATCCATCAAGCATCCTAGCGTGGTCGAAGACCAGCAGGGCCAGAAATCTTGTGAGGCCACTGGGAATGCAGCCTTTGCTTGGCCGGGATGTGCATTCACATTAACGGCTGCAGCCATCCCCTCTGCTTGTTTCCCGAAGTCCTGTAGCCCCGGAGGACCAGAACCCCTGGGGACAAAGTATATGGAAGCAAAGAGGTTTATTTGCTAGAGTAAAATGATTGAGGAAGACATCTTGAAAAAAAAAGCATTAGCATAGAATGTGAGGCTCATGGAAGGCTCTGTGTGTGTGTGTGTGTGTGTGTGTGTGTGTGTGTGTGCATTGTGATATGTCCCAGGGCCCTCACTGCCAGCGACACAGGATGGAGCTACTTGGACTGTGTTGACTAGTCCTTAGGCCTAAGGTTGTGGACAATGTTGGGCAATCAGATTCATCCAGAGACATCTTGAAGTGAAACTCCATCTAACCTGGTCCTGGGATGAGACCACGAGACCTTCTGCAATGAGCAAGGGATGTGCCAAGTCTACTCTGGGGGACAACAGTGTGTGGACTTGAATGTGAGGCCCACAGACTGACAAGTCCCTCCCATGTGAGGCTCAGAAAGGGGGGAATGAATTGCCCAAGGACAGTTAAGGCAATAACAACTTGTTACATTGTGTATACATTATACTCTAGGCCCCAGGATGGTTGAGGCGGGGAGTCAACAAAAGGCAGGAGAAACGGAAAGGTTTAGAGGCCTCATCAAACAAGTTTAGGTGCCAGGCCCCTCAGTTCAGCAGCTCAGTTTGCCCATTCTTCACGATGGGCTCCCTAGATTGGGTCTTCTCTCTTGTGCTAGCTCTGGCCTGGGAGCCTCAAGCATAGAGATCTGGACCTGTCTGAGGACTGCTGGCTCACACACAGGTGTCTCTAGGCTGAGAAGATACCTTTTCTTCTATTGTTCGGGCTCTCTCCTGGACCCTGGGAATCTCGCCAAGTCCCTGAATGTCCTTTTACCAAAACTGCAGGTTAATAGGAAGGTCCTGAGACCAGTGTGCGGACAGGCGGAGGTCTAGCCTCTGTGGGGACTGCTGGATCTCAGGCACAGTGTGGCTTGTGTTCCAGATTGGTCCACATGCCCCACCCACTGGGTCCTGTCTTCTTTCCTTCTGACTTTATAGACAAGTTGGGAATCTGCCTCCCCGCAAATCCAGGGCAGTCACCGTGGAGCCCCGGAACGGGCAAGTTCCTCTGAGAGGGCCAGTCTTCTCTCTTGCGTGAATAAATAGCTACCACAGCCGGAACTTCCTGTGCCCCGGCGATGACCCTGCATGCTGCACTTGATCGTCTCATTCATCCTCTCAACACTACTGCTCTGGGGTGCTTCTGCTCTCTTCCACGTTTTCAACAAGGAAAGGGGGGCACAGACAAGTTATACAGCTTGCTTAGAGTCACCCCTCGCACCCCGCCCCGGCTCAAGCCCCACTGACCTGACCTGAATTGGGAAGACAGGGACATTCTGCCCCCACCAGGTCAGGTGGCAGAAAGGCAGGGTCCTGACCTGGGAACTTCTGCGAAGAGCCTGCTGAGACTTGGGACAGACGCCGAGTCTTCCTAGAATGAGTGAGGGACAGGAAGAAGACAGTGGTACAGTGCATTGACTTCAATTTGGAGGAAGACCCCAAAGGGCATTGAGTCAACCTAATCCATGCTTCCATGTGCCAACTACAGGGTCCTATGGCCCACCCATGAAATTTCCCACGAGTCTCCTGGCAGCCTCACTGTGGATGGAGACTCAGCAAGACTAACAAATTTATCCAAGGTCACACAGCTACCAAGAGATTTGGCTCAGTTTTAAGCTAACAAGGTCTAGTTCCACAGCTGGGTGCATGTGACCAGGTGTAAGAGAGGGGCATATGGAGATGGGAAAAGAGGAGGAGGGATGGTTAGAACTGCCGGGGCAGGCCAGGGAAGGCATGTATGGCCCCTGTCACCCAGAACTAGTACACCAGAAACTGACACCAGCTAGCAGGAGAGTCTCAAGAAAAGAAGCCTGTCCTACCATGGAGTAGAGGAGTCAGGGGACTGCGGGGATTGACCTCAGTCCCTGGGTTGTTACATCTATCTTCCTCTAGGGCAACGAAGAGTGGAACCTTGCTGCTCCCGACAAGGGCGAACGGGCATAGGCTAAGCTCTTCTTCACATCCTTCAAAGAGGCATCCCAACCCTCAGGGGCTCCAACACTGCTTCATCCCCCCTCTCCGCACCTCTGTATCCCACCCTGGGGACCCCGGTGTCCCACGCGGTCACCACTCCAGGCTCCCCAGCATCCAGTGCCCTGGGAACGGAAGGGTTACCGCAGATGCCGCAGAGTGGAGGCTGCTGCTCCCCGGCGTTAAGCAGCTTTAGTGTCTCCTACCCCAGCCCTGATTTAAAATTCATAAATGCTAATCCTTCATAATTTACGGTTTAAAAGCAGCCCCACTCACAGGCCCCGTGGCTACAGCTCTGTCAGAGTAATTATGCCGCCAAGCTGAAATTGGACTACTAACTGAGATATTAAACAGGGGGGGAAATCCTCGCGCTGGCAGCCGACCCAATTATTCCAAATAAGCAAACAGATTAGTGAGTAATTTTCCAGTTAAATTTGGTGATTGGTGCCAGAATTGTATGTTAAATATTCAGAAGTAAATAGATTAAAGATGAAATGTGCCCCCCTCCTTTTTTTTCTGGGCTTAATTTACTGTGTATATTAAAACTTTTTCATGAGGAGGAAAAAAAAGTAAAAAAAAAATGATAATTAAAAAATCCAAATAAACCCCTCCGGGCGTCCCAGTGAAGCTTGTCAAAGGCCAGAATGGGGCCCTCCAGCTTCTTCTACTTCCCATGCCTCTTGGGGAGAGTGGAGCCCAACTCCAATCCTCCCAGGGGACACCTGAGTGGGACATGAAATCTGGGTGGGCTGAGAACCCCCAGCACCCACATGTTGGGTTGTATTTCTTTACAAAGAAAAATTCTAAATCTATTAGTGATAAAATCAGGCAGATGCGGAGAGGCAGACAGGGGTGCAGGCACAGAGCCAGGTCTGACACGCAGGTCCCAGTGTTCAGGTCAGGACTGGTACCCCACACACTGTGCTTTCCTGGTCTGGCTGTGCTGCTGGACTCCTGTGAATCTCTGCCGTAGCATATGTGCACACATATTCAAGACTGTGAGTCATTGTCCCAATAAGCAAAAGTAGAACCAAAGGCCCAGAGATGCCTCCGGACTGTCCCCAGGCACCCAGCACTGTAGAGTCGGAAATGAAAACCCAACAATGGCTTGCCTGTTCAGCCTGTGCTCTCTGCTGCCTCCTAGAGGTTACAGGCATCTGTCGCAGGTTCATCTCTGGCAAGAGGGCAGAGACAACCCAGCACAGAGGCAAATGCAGACACAGACGCCGCCCTGTGCCCTGTCAGAAGTGGGCTGGTGCAAGAGGGTCTGCAGGTGGTGAGGGGTCAAATAAAGTTCACAGGCTTTCAGAAGGCAGCTGGCCAGAGCCTTCAGTCTGGCTCCTGTTCTGCTCTCCCATCCCTTAACATGCCAATTCCAGGCCTGGCAATAATCTCAAGCACAGCCTCCTCCCAGGACAAACTCCTAGCTCTCTCTCTCTCAGAGATCCCCTTCCTGGAGTTTTCAAATCCTTCCCATGTAACGGAAGATGGGAAGCTCAGAACACATTATCAATCCAATCCAGAGGCTTTCTCCATTCGTTTCTGGCTGAGGTATCTCCGTGGACCAAATGATGCTAGGAGCATCCCCAACTGGAGTCCATCCCTGCGAAGGCAACTCTGAGGGGAAGGGGTAACTGGAGTTGTTCCCCCCAGTGTGGGAGGGCTAGCCCAAGCCACAGGTTGGTTCCCCATGTAAACACAAGCCACATGGACAGGCCTTAAAGCTTGTCGGCCAAGCAGAGGAAGATAGACAGGGAAACAACAAGGACATTAAAGGGACCTGCCAGGCTCAGTTCCTCCAACTGTTAGGTTACATGTTCACAAACAGGAACCTCTTACAAAACATGCCTTCTACATACACAAACACGGAGTGTCCTAAGCAGCATTAACCATCCTGCCCTTGGAAGGTTGCTACTCCCATGTAGATGTTTTTGTGAATTCTCAGAAACAGTGATCTGGAGGGATGGTTTGGTAGGTAAGTGGCATGAGGACCTGAGTTAAGATCCCAGCACTCACGTAAAATGAGTAAAATGACCGTGGGCACCTGTAACTCCGGCCCATAGGAGGGCAGAAGTAGGAAAATCCCTGGGGCTTGCTCCCTGCTAGCCTTTCTCCAAGTTCAGTGAGAGACCCTGTCTTAAAGAAGTAAGGTGGAGAGGCGGGCGGTGGTGGCGCACGTCTTTAATCCCAGCACTCGGGAGGCAGAGGCAGGCGGATCTCTGGGAGTTCGAGCCCAGCCTGGTCTACAAGAGCTAGTTCCGGGACAGGCACCAAAACTACAGAGAAACCCTGCCTCGAAAAACCAAAAAAAAAAAAAAAAGAAGAAGAAGAAGTAAGGTGGAGAAAGACAGAGTGGGCCCCTGATGTCCTCCTCCAACCTCCAAATGAGTTCACACACCACAGAGACACATACAGAAACATGTGACACCAAAGCTCGGGTTACCTGCTTCATTTGCCTCTTCCTTGTCCCCCAGAAGATCTGAGTCACCTCTGGGAGAACCCATAGAATAATTTCCACCAGAGGGCAGGCAACAGAAGCTAATCTTCTAGCTTGGGCTTCCTGGAGTTGCCCTCTTTGGGCCCCTTCTTTGTGGGTATAGTACAGTTGATTTGAAGCCACAGCCACTCAGAGCTGAGGACAGACTGAGGACAGACAGAGTATGTACAGACTGGAGGGCGGCCCCAGCTGGAGGTGTGCCTCTTTCTCAGGACATTTACAACCAGTTTCTCTGAGAGGTCCCAAGAAGGACCCACTGGCTGGAGTTTAAAGGACGCCTGGGGCCTGGCCCGGAGTCCCTACTTTCTTGGTCCCTGTTCTCTGCAGATAAAGACTTTCCCTGGACTCTTACAGGGTCACAGCAACAAAATCCTTCCCTCCCAGGCTCTCAGGGGAGATGATGGAGATGCTGGATCTCTAAGTTCACACCCTGCACTCTGAGCAGGGTTTGGGGACCCAAGGTATGGAGATGTCTTAGCCTTTTGTCTCTTCCTTACGTAGAAACAAAAATGACAAATGCACGACACAGTGAACGCATCTACTGAGCCCCTGCCTTACCCTGGGAAATGGCAGCTCCCTCGGCCCTCCCAGGGTTGAGCACTAGAGAAAAGTTTGCACACTCTCCCTGTGCCTGGTCTGGCTGAGCCCGGGTGTCTTCCCTGGTAACCAGCCCCTTCCATTCCCACCTTCCCATTGATCAGCTCTGAATTTGGTAGCTGAATTTATCCCTTAACTAACTTCCAGGGGTCTCCTTTTTCTTTCTGCTTTCTACTTAAGACTTCCCAAAGGGACCAAACTTTTTTCCTGTGATTCTCATGGTACAAATAAAAATAACAACCTTGTGTGGTGGTACATGCCGGCCATCTCAGCATCCAAAAAGCCAGTCTGGGATACATGGCAAGATTGTACACACACACACACACACACACACACACACACACACACACGTGCACACGTGCACACTTTGGGGAATAGGGAATATTATTTTAAGGTGTGCCTTTTGTTTATGCTGCATTTGTTTAACTCTGTGAAACTGTGATTCTTTGCCTGCCTAAAACACCTAGTGGTCTAGTAAAGAGCTGAACGGCCAATGGTAAGGCAGGAGCAAGGATAGCAGGGCTGGTGGACAGAGAGGATAAATAGGAGGAGAAAAGGGGAAGGAGGAGGACATCAGGGGCCAGCCAAGCATCCAGGAGTAAGAGCGAAAGTAAGATATACAGAAGTAAGAAAGGGAAAAAGCCCAGGGACAAAAGGTAGATGGAATAATTTAAGTTAGGAAAACTGGCAAGAAACAAGCCACTAAGGCCAGGCATTCATAACTAAAAACAAGCCTCCATGTGTGATTTATTTGGGAGCTGGATGGTGGACCCCCCCAAAAGACCAAAAGAGTGAAGAGTTAAAAAAAAAAAAACAAAAAACACCCACCACCACCACACACACACTTAAATCCTGGAGCTGAAAATGTGGTTCAATAGTGGTGTGCTTGAGCCGGGCGGTGGTGGCGCACGCCTTTAATCCCAGCACTCAGGAGGCAGAGGCAGGTGGATCTCTGTGAGTTCGAGACCAGCCTGGTCTTCAAAGGGAGTTCCAGGACAGGCTCCAAAGCTACAGAGAAACCCTGTCTCGAAAAAAAACAAAAAACAAAAAAAACAAAAACAAAAACAAAAAACAAAACAAAAAAAAATAGTGGTGTGCTTGTTTACCATGCTGAGGCCCCAGATTCCAGCTCCAGCTTCATTCAGACAAATACATAAACAAACAAACAAATATCAACCGAATGCATCAGAACACAAAGGCTGAACAGAGCAAGTAGATACAGGACCAACTGATTTCTTTGCTCAGGTACCTAAGCCCTTTACCGGCAAGCTGTATGGTAAGGCCTCTGTGTGTGGGTGGTGTGAACCTTTGTAGCCATAGGGAACATTCTCTGAGTAGAGCCCTTTGCTAGAACATACACATATGTACAGACCCATACAGAGGAAGTCATGATCAAATGCATACGTACACATACACACATGCACACACTTATAGGTATGCATACACGTGCACACCACATAGCAGGCAATGCCTTGTATGTCAAGGTCTTGGGAACTGGGCCTCTCTAGGCAGTGGTACACTACTTAACCGACTCTCTAGAGGAAACTGTCCTTGGTGTTATATCCCCATTGCAACTTATTTTAAGACTCTAACATTTGAAGACCAGAATTCCTGAATATTTTCTAGCTGACCTCAGTGGGCTGCTGTCTTCAGGACCCTGTGTATTCCTGTTCCAAGGCCCCCATTGTAGGAATGACCTGGCTGAGGAGATCCGGTGAAAGAGGGTAGGTCTTGGCTTCGTGGTGGAGAAGGAGAGCCACTGAGCTCCCAGGAAGCAACAGGAGGATCCTACAAGCCCTGAGAGGTTGCAAAGAACCCTGTCAGGTCAGTGAAGTAGAGTGGGCATTAGGCTGTCAAATTACATCACCACCGTTTCTCCAGAATATTCTAGTCCCTATCGCCAGAGGTTTAACCAGAGCAGAGGTCAACTGGGACCCTTAAAAGGGGTTCACACCACCGTCATCTCTTACTCTCTCCTCAGGGGTTCACACTACCATCTCTTACTCTCTCCTCATGGGTTCACACCACCGTCGTCTCTTACTCTCTCCTCAGGGGTTCACACCACCATCTCTTACTCTCTCCTCAGGGGTTCACACCACTATCTCTTACTCTCTCCTCAGGGGTTCACACCACCATCTCTTACCCTCTCCTTAGGGGCTCACACCACTGCCTCTTACTGTATCCTCAGGGGTTCACACCACTGCCTCTTACTCTCTCCTCAGGGGTTCACATCACTGTCTCTTATTTTCCTTGCAAAAGTCTGTACTCATACTTTTCCCAAACAATACCACATTGCAATAAAGGGCTTAGATTGTTCTTGCTCTGCCTTCTGAGCAAGAAGACTACATAACCCTGGCTGTCCTGGAACTCACTCTATAGACCAGGTTGGCCTTGTACTCAGAGATCCGCCTGCTTCTGCCTCTGAGGGCTGAGATTAAGGGTATTTACCATCTCAAAGAATACCTAGTTCTTACTGGTGAAGTCTTAACGTCTTAAGTCTGGCCTCTTGGGACACTTGGGACTGTCACTCTTAGCATGTGCTTGTTTGCTTGTCTGGCCCCTTCCTCTGTTTCCTGGCTCTTGTTTATACCCCTAACTGGGCTGGAAGAAGAGGCGTGGACATCCTCAGGCTGTAGCAGCTTCCCTAGCTGCTTGCTTCTCAGAAGTGACTTTTCTAGCACAATCACAAAGACTGGCTCTACCTTTCACCACTCAGAGAAAGTCCTCAACAATGAGCCCACAAGAGGACAGCTGGAGAAAAAGACCAGTAAGCACAAAGGTGTGTGCATGTGAAGAAAACATCATTTCTTTGAAGACAGGGTAGGTCTCACTTCATAGACCAGGCAGAGATCCACCTGCTGAGCCCTTCTGAGTGCTGGGTTTAAAAGCGTTCACCAGCAAGCTCAGCAGAAAAAAAGAAAAAGAAAAAAGAAAGCAAAGCCAAACATCCTATAGTCATGAGCCTGGTTCTTCCTTTTACCAGTTCTACGACTTGAGATTTGTTCTTAGCGTTGTTGGCTCTCAGTTTCCTGTCTATAAAGTGGGTATTTAGGAACAGGACCAGGGCTGGGAAGATGACTCAGTGGTTAAGAGTGCTTGCTCCTCTTCCAGAGAACCTGAGATCAGCTCCCAGCACCCACGTCAGTTGGCTTACAGCCAACGTAACTCCAGGAGATCTGACATCTCTGGTTTCTGAGGGCAGCTCCACACTGATGTGCACGCACACCATGAGAGGGACACTGAGACAGAGACAGAGAATAAATTTTTGAAAAGAATAGGATCTACCTTGTAATTGTGATAAAATGAAATGAATTGACATATATTTATACATGTATATACCAATACATAAAACATATACATACTTATATTACTAAGAAGGACTGGGCACCAAGAATGATAAAACACTAGCTGTCAATACAATCCTCTTTATGCAAACTAGTCCAGAGCCTTCTTCCTCCAGCCCTATGAATACTGTGCTAGCTAGTTTTTTGTTTGCTTGTTTTGTTAATCTGAAACAAGTTAGAATCATCTGGGAAAGGGAACTTCAACCGAGAACATGCTTCCATTCAATTGCTTGTGGGCAAGTCTATATGTCATTTTTTTTTTTTTTTTTTTTTTTTTTTTTTAGTTTTTTCGAGACAGGGTTTCTCTGTGGTTTTGGAGCCTGTCCTGGAACTAGCTCTTGTAGACCAGGCTGGTCTCGAACTCCCAGAGATCCACCCGCCTCTGCCTCCCGAGTGCTGGGATTAAAGGCGTGCGCCACCACCGCCCGGCTATATGTCATTTTCTTGATTGATGTGGGAGGGCCCATTTCACTGTGGGTGATGTTCCCTGGGCAGGTGGTCCTTGTTGGTATAAGAAAGTGAGCCAAGCAAGACATGGGGAAAAGCCAGTAAGCAGCCTGATTCCATGGTGTCTGCTTCAGTTCCTGCCTCCAGATTCATGCCTTGAGTTCCTGTCCTGACTTCCTTTTGTGATGGACTGTTCCTGGGACATATAAGCCAATCAGACCATTTCCCCTTCAAGGTGCTTTTGGTGTGAATATCTTATCTCAGTAACTAGAGAGCAAACTATTACACATAGCAAAATTCCAGAGGCTCGAGTCCCTTATGTGAAATAGTACAGTGTTTCCAAATATCCCCATACACATCACCGCAAATCCTTTAAATAATCTCTACACTACTTATGACACATGAGCCAATGTAGATGCTAGGTAAATAGTTGTTCTGTATTGTTTAGGGAGCAATGCAAGGAAATTAAGATTGTGTTTGCTCAGCGCAGATGTAGCTGGTTTGTGTTTTTTTTCCCCACACACAAGTATTTTCCATTCATCTTTGGTTGAATCTACAGATTTGGACCTCATAGATACAGAAGCCTGCCTATATAATTATCATTATTCAATGACCCAATCAATGTCAGACATTGTATGAAACAATTTGGGGGATTAATTTAATCCTTGTAGCAATACCATGTAGTTAGAGCTCTGGCCGAGCCCCTTCCACAGACAATCTGAAGACCAGAAAGGCTAAATGACTTGTCTAAGTTCCCACAGGGGTGCACAGCAGGGCCGAACCTCCCATTATTTCAGGATACACTTGAGTTATGAGGATGACACAATAGCCATTTATTTTATTTTGAAGACTGAGTCTTAGGTATCCCACACTGGACTTGAACCTATGTAGCCAAGAATGACCTTGAACTTCTGATTCTCCTGCCTCCAGACATTGGGGGCTGAGTCTAGGGCTTCATGTGCATTAGGTAAGTATCCTATCAACTGAGCAGCAGCATCAGCTCTGTTAATAGCCTTCTTAATGGGCAAATCCATAGAAACTGAGCTGACAGAGGTTCACAGCATCTGCAAGAAACAGCCGTGATTGGCTACACAGCAAAGTGTGGGGCCAGACGGATGCTGGGACAGCCCGGACAGAGTCTGCCTAATTTTGAAACCCCATGTACTGGACCTCACCCATGAAAACTGAAAAGGTCCTTTGGTAGATGTTTGGCACCGGAGCCCATCTCTGCCAGCAGTGACTCCCTTCAGTTACAGCTGGAAGATCCAAGCATGAAGTCCTAGAGAAGTCCTGGATTCACTGACCTTCAGTTACAGCTGGAAGATCCAAGCATGAAGTCCTAGAGGAGTCCTGGATCCACTGAACTTCAGTCTACATGGGAAGGCCGAGGAGGCAAGACTCTGATGTCAGCAGCAACAGTGGGACTGATGAGCCCATCAGCAAGACGTAAAGATGAGCAAGCATCACCGCTTTTACCGAGGACCTAGGGCTGGATCTGAGCCTCTGCTGGGAGTGCTGCCCACTCTAGGGGTGGATAGTCTCTCTTCAGTCAATTCTTCCTTGGAAGGTCCTCCCAGATCTCTATGGCAGAGTGTCTCAAAGCTGGTTTTAGATCCAATCAAGTCGACAATCAAGATTACCCATCGCAACCTGAGAGCTGCAGGGTAAGACTCTGGGCAGAAAGTTCCAGAGCGAAGGAGCATCAGTTCTTCACCAGCTGCTACCTCCCCAATGCCAAAGGTTGGGAATTCACTCTCTAAAGCCAGCAAGGGCCAGAGGGCACCTCTTGGCCTGGCTGCTACCGGCCTTTGGTTTTGATAAATCACTTAGAGATGTAACAACACTGGGCAGCTTCAGGATTCAATGTTCAGTCAGAACTTTGCAGGCTGCTGTGTTCCCGATTGGAACCCTTGGTCCATTTTGTAATTTTTAAGAAAGACTATCACATGTATACCAAACATCATTTAAAATGCACACCCGTATGTCACAGCCACAAGTGAACACACACATGCATTCACTAGACATGCCACACACATGTGCTGTCTGTGTCACACACCATGTAAATGCACTCATGAGACACAGAGGTGGTGCAAGGGACAGGGAGGCTCTCAACACAATCACATAGAGTGACTCCCTGCCCCTTTGGAGTCCAGTTCTCCACCACCACCACCCGCGTTATTCTCGCTTTAGCCTTCTCCGTGTGGGATTTTATGAGTCCTAATCCCACTTCTCCGTCTCCCTCTTTCCAGGTCTGTCTCATCCAAGCCTGATCTCCCCTCCTCATGCCTATAACTCCACCCTGACTTCACGCAAGGCATCTTCACCCTGCTTGGCCGTCAACCAATTCTGACCACTGCCAGGGTCTTGCTCTGAACCGGCTTAGGTCTGTTTCCCCACAGGTCTTGGAGGTGAACAGGCTTTAGGGGATCACGATAGAAGGGAATTCCGTGTACACAGTCTTTCTCCATCACGTTTCCTCGGCTGTCTCAAGTTGCTTTGGAAAAGAAACAGGATAAAAATTAAAATAAATAAATAGCTATATATACTCAAGTCTCCTCAACCATTTGAAACCCCCGCCCCCCCCCACACACACGTGACTCTTCCCTGTGCCTAAGCAGAATTTGCCCTTCTTCTCTTGTGCCCAGGTGCTAGGCTCTCAGGGAGCCTCATGGCCACTGTGGTTGACCAGGGTACAAGTGCAGAGCTTGCGGGGGCTTGAAGCAGATAGGTCTTCCACTCACTGTGCCTGTCCAGAGGCTTCTGTCCTTCTCTCTGGACGGGGGTCAGAAGACTGAAGGCAAGGCCTCTCCCTATGTTCCCCTTGGAGCCTTGAGGAGTGGCCCTGCAAAGCAAGCAGGGGGCACCAGGCTCAGAGGGTCCTCCAGGCCAAGGCATGGAGTCTGCAAAGTCACCCACCCACCACTCTTAGAGCAACCAAGCACTGGAAAATCAATGCCACTTCCTACTTCCTGTACTCTAGGAACTACTTTACTAGGGCTTGGAACTCCTCTCTGCTTCTGGAGACCACAAAACCATGGGCCAAGGCAACGGGTTCTGCTCTAGCTTGTGTGGGCTGGGAGTCTCAGTCACCCCGTGGCCAAAGCTTTCCTTGCAGGACCCTTCTGATGCTCTTATCTAAAGCCTACTTCCTCTCCTGTCATAAATAAGTTGCACCTTTTGGCTTTCTGGTCATCATTCTCCAAAGCTGACTTCCTGGTCTCTAAGCTTCCTGGAAGAGCACAGAGCAGTGAGGACACTAGGGGCAGGAGCCCTGACAGCTGTGGCCTGGGGTGTGGTATATATCTAGAAAGGAAACAGAAGCTCTGTAGACGTCCACCTGCAGGGCTCAGAAAACACAGCACTGGGTCATTTCTCTGAGTCCATGGACAACCCTTGTCCTGGCTAGTTTTTCGTCAACTTGACACAAGCTGAAGTCATCTGAGAGGTGGGAACCTCAATTAAGAAAATGCCTCCTTAAGATTGCGCTGTAGACAAGCCTGTAGGGCATCTTCTTAATTAGTCATTGACCCTGAGCGGGCCAAGTCTCTTGTGGGTGGGGCCACCCCTGGGCTGGCCATTCTGGATTCTATCAGAAAGCAAGCTGAGTAAGCCGTTGAAAGCAAGCCAGTAAGCAGCACCCCTCCATGGCCTGGGCATCAGCTCCTGCCTCCAGGTTCCTACCCTGCTTGAGTCCCTGCTTGATTTCCCCTGATGATCAGCAGCGAGGTGGACTTCCCTCCCCAAGTTGCTTTTATCACAGCAACAGTAACCCTAACGAGGACAGCCCTGTTGCTAGAACCTCAAACGTGTTAGCGTACACCATCCCGTAACCTTGACCAGCACGTGGAGATTAAGTCCTGTCCCAAGTGCTCTCTCTGAGAAACCATATGGTCTTCCTTTTCGATCTGAATCCTTCAGGGAACTCCCACGGTAGCTAGTCTACATCCTCGGGCCTAGGAGCCCACTAAGCTTCTGTGAAGACAGGAGAGCCCACCTGTGATGCCTCCTACGCCTTAGGATGGATCTCAAGCGCACCTGTGTCACCTTGCGCTCTCAACCCGTCTCCCGGCATCCATTTTTCCGCCCTTCCCACCCACCCTGGCTCTCCACGAGGGTGGGTTCTGCTGCCCCGGAGCACACCAGCTTCTGCAACAATGATTAATCGGCCCTAGCGGTTTAAGAATGCTTATTTGCACACAGTTATGAAGTGTCACGATACGTCTCCAATGCAAGCGGGTTCCATTAGAAGCGGAACGGCAGAGCGGGAAGCGCGGGCAATATTTCCTTAAAAGTTCATCGTAGGCAATGGGGTAGTGTGCGAAGCTAAACAAATCCAGGCAATAATGGAAATGTAGCATGAAATTACTTCTGTAAACAACAACCATTCATTATTTGAACATTTTTCATAAGCCAGCAGGCAGGGAGAGGGGTGGTAGTGGGAGGGGAGGGGGCTGCCGAGGCCAGGACCAGGCACCCACCAGAGTCTTCAGGCTGAGCTTTCTAGGGGCTTCGGTGCCCATCCATCTTCAGAAAATGCCCAGGCCCTGTTCCGTCCTGCCCAGTCTGCCATCAGGTTCCCTTTCTTCATTACGCAGGATCCACACAGGCAGTGGGAATGCATGATTTAAGGAGGAAAGAGAGACCCACTACTTAATGTTGATTTGGCGGAGTGTATAACCCCGGAGAGAAATGTAAATAGCAGCTCGCAATAACATGACAGCCCACTAATCATATTTACAAACGATATTAAATCTGTCCGCACGCAGGCCTGCCTGCGGATTGGCCCGGCCATAATTGTCATTGTAACCAGTGCCGGCTTATGGGAGGATTTAACTGCAGTGATATAAGGTGAGTCGCGGGCTTATTATGACTTTATTATTACTCGGTTTATGTTTATTAAAACAATTTGTCATGCAGAGCAGGAATGGAGGAATGGGGGGCATTAAATCGTGCCGTACTCAACCTGGAGAGATGGCTCCTGGGATGAATGGCAGCAGGCCCAGTCCTCTACTTGGTCCTGTCTGGTGCTGGGATCTGTCAGCACAGGCTGCCCAGAATCCTGGCCTGGCGTGGAAGGTCATGCCAACCAGAACCTCAGTACGCAGCAACTCAGCTCAGAGAGTCTTACTTGTTTTGCCTTTCAAGAAGATGACCTGAGATAACTATAGGAAGGCTGAGACCCTGACTCATTGTGAGGTGTTTTTAGAACTGGCCATCAGGGACACACTAGGGCCTCCCCTATGTGGCCAGGAAAAGGGGCCGACTGGGAGGGTTCCACCAAGGTTGCTGATAGAGGCTTAGCACAAAGGGTCTTGGAAGAAGTTTAATAAAAACCATTTCATTTTCTCTAGGGGTCCTTATTGGTTATTATCAAATTTATTTCACCCCCAATCTTTGTTCTTTGGCAAGGCAGTGGAAAGGGATCCGGTAGGTTTAAGAGGAAGAGGTTCTCAGGCCCAGTAAATAATACTCCCTTTGCCCCAATCCAATTACCCAAGGCAGAGAGGTGGTGGGAAGCGGGAGGTGTAGGAAGTAACTCCCCACACAACCAAGTCTGAAGCCTCTGGTGCAGACATAAAGGTCACAGATTGGTGCTGGGTCTAAAAGAGCATGCATGATGGGATGGAGGGCCAGGGCACCAACCCTGGGTCCTCAGAACTGGGTCTGGGACTGCCACAAAAGTATCGGGGAGTCACTCATGTGTCAGAGTGTCCTAGAGCAGAACATAATTAATGAAGACAGTCAGAAACCAGATAGCTGCTGCTTGGGTGCAAACCACTGCCCTTCTTTCAGGATCCCATTTGCCCTTATATTATCTCCTTGTATGTTAAACGTAGAAAAAGATGCCTCTTCCTGTCCACAGGGCCTGTGATTGGCAAGGGGGACCAGGTCCTGATTGCTGCCCTCATTTACTGCCTTGGTCTTTGGGAAGTAAACAACCTGTACACCATACAGGAGGCCATACCCCCTGCCAGTAGCCTCACGGCCTGAAATGCCATTATTTCAGTGATACACTGGCTGAACAAAGTCTCCAAAGCCATTAATGTCCTGAGCAATGAAGTAGGAAGTCTCCAGAGAGGATGGTGGGAGGGTGAGAAAAGATGATCTCCTATCACCAGCCAATAGAATGCATTTGTCAGGTCTCAGGCCTCATGGTGCGTGAGCGCAGGAACAGACAGCGTGGCTCCCGTCTGGGTTCTTGAGCGTTGCTGATGATGGAGCACGGCGCTGGGTGCTCTCAGCCAGAGGTACCTGAGGACATGGTGCCAGCTTCAGCTTCCTCTGTGCCCTGGCAAGGGGACCTGGCTCTAAGCGGCTGCTTTGGGTGTATGCCATGTCTTTGGGAAGGCCCATACATGTCCACATTCCTGCCAAGGTGAAGGCACTAACACTGGCCATCAGTCCTGGAGGGGACCTCCCCACTCGGAACTCAGCTATTACTCTGAGCACTCTGGAAGAGGGGCTGCTATCCCCTGCTCACATGTCGCCTGTGAGCAGTGCTTTCTCTGCTGTTGGAAACCTTTCTTGGGATACCCCTACCTTCAGGGCGGGGCTCGGAGAACAAGGCTTGTCCCTTGTATTCCATCCTTCCCGTTGCTCTCTGGAAGACGTCTGGGCTGCTCCCTGCATTAGGCCCACTTTGATTGGTGGAGAGGTCTGGATTCTCTGGGACTCTACAGAGTGTGGGTTCTTCCCAATGGACAGTACCCAAAATTTCCCTCCCTTATGAATGTAGCTCAGAGGAAGGTAGCATTGGGTCCCCAGTCCAAGGCCTGGCTCTAGACAGCTGAGAAGATGCCAGCTATTTGTGGGCCCAGGTCTCTAAGCCTGTGGATGCCTCTGGGCCTTGGGTTCCCTTTGTCTCACTTAAGAAAGGAGTCACCAAGCAGTGACTCACAGGAGAAACAATAAGCCTTTATTGCGACTGCCCTTCTCCTCAACTGTTCAACCTGCTGGCCGGCAGGAGAGCCATGCTGGCAAATTAAAAGTCTCTAAACTTTCTTTATGTCTCCTTGGATACTTGGGGAGCTTTAATGTAGGACTGACTAGCCTAGCTTAGTGACACACCACATTGGGGCTGGGGCCAAAGTCACAGAACAGGGAGGATCTGGGTTAGACACAATGAGGTTGGCATGGATCTGGTTGGGGGCTGCTGTGGCTGGTTCTGGGGCCCCTGGGGGTCTTCGAATGACTTCTGAGGCACTTGGTTCTGTGGGATTTTGGAACTCTGCTCACTAACAGCTTGTACACCTAGGTGGCAGGCATGCGTCCTCTCTGGCCCCAGCCCTGCAGAGTCCTGATGGACACGTCCTGAGAAGATGGTGGCAGGAAGATACGGTCCTGCCAAGATAAAGCTCGTCTGCTCACAACCTCCCCTAGACCCTTCTTTAGCACCTGAGCTCTCTCTGCATACTGGCAGGCAGTGAGTGGGCAAAGGCAGGGAGACTGGACTTGTCCAGGTAACACCTGGCCCCTCAACTTCATTAGCTGCCCCTCTCTTCACTTCAGGAAGCCTTCCCTGCTGGGCCACCAGGTGCCACCTCATGGGCACTCCACATGAAAAATTGTTAGGCTTTGCAGACTGGAGATGCCTTTTCAGAAGGTGACTGGTGGTGGTGAGGACTTAGGCCCTGAGGGGAGCTGGGGGCTGGAGGCCCTGTAGACCATAAGCTGCTATAGTTACAGGGCGAACACTGGATGGAATACACCGTCAGGATATGCAGCCTGAGCACTCCACAGAATGGAAACTGCCCTACTAGCCTCGGTGCTCTCCTTGGCTCCTCTTAAAGGTCTGCCTTCAGAAACCGGCAATGTAGCAAGCATCTCTTCTCCCCAGTGCATGTTCAAGGGACCCCGTGGTTCTGAAAAGCAAAACCAAAGAACCCAGTTACATTGTTTTACCACCCCAGTTATCATAACCCTTTGGGTGTCTCACTCATAGCTGTGCTTCCCTAGGGCGTGGTGGCCTCTGTCTTCCTTGGAAGTGGGCCCAGGTAGGGAGATGAGAATGAGCCAGGTCTGGGCCCCTACAAGGTTCTAGGGTATGAGGTTTAGATGGAATCAGAGGGGAGTGTGTTGTCCTTGACCGATCAGAGTGGGATTGGAAGGGCTAAGTTGCTAGAATGAAGGTCCAAGATTGAGATGCTTGCTGGACCCTGCCCTGGAGTCTAGGTCGGAGGTAGTGGGAAGTAGATCTGGAGCCTGCCCTCTGAAATACCCTGTCTGGGGCTACTATCTGCCTGAACTCCCAAGCTCCTCCTGGGGGAAGAGCTCCTTCCCTTCATCACTCTATCTGATTGTCTGCTAGGTTAGGTTTTGGCAATTTCTTGCTCCGTTTCTTTAATCCCTGATTCTTTTCAAGCGCAGAAGGCAGAGGAGAAAGTAGAAGGCCCGAGGTGGGAGGTTGGGCATAGAGGTGGGGGGAGGTATTTAAAAAATAGGAAGAAAACAGTCTAGCTTAAAGCACCAAAGTTTGATGTGCTATGAGGACAGCAAGGGCTCTAAGGAATGCAGATGGGAGCTATGCAACCATGACCAGGGCAGCATCCACCTCCCCTCCCTGAGATTTCTGACATCAGTGCAAATGGACTACATATCTATGAGAATGGGCAGCAGCCATTGCTATGAGCCAAGACAAAGTTCTGGGGGTGAATCGCAGTCAGAGTAAAAGCCGGAGTCATGGGGAGGAGATATTTAGGATTCCCTCAGTGTAACAAGTTTCCAGATGCAAGCTGAGGCAGGGGAGAACATGCCAGACATAGAGTAAGGCAAGGGTGGAGGAGAAAGGCCTCAAAATGGCACCCTCCCCCTGGCATCTTGACTATGAAAGGGAAGAGGCAAGTGGCACAGGAAGCCAGTGGGCCTTCCTGGCATCCTGCCTTCCTGTTCGTGAGGATGAAGCAGTGTGGGAGGGATGGTGGCACTCGGGACAGTGCGGGAGAATGGAGCTCTAGTGAAGTCTGTGGCTTCTTAGAGGAAATATCTACAGTGAAGCTCAAATCATGGCAGTAATTAGGCCACTTTTTGCAAAAGTCCAAATTAAATGGAAAATTTGGTGCTAATGAAAATGTTCCATTTTCCCCTTTTATTAAATCTTACTCTGTGCCTTCCGAGAGTTTGGGAATAGCTAACTCCTGACGGCTTTCTCACAGCCAGTTCATATCCTCTGATTGTAGAGTTGCTGAGACAGAACGCACGCTCAGGGCCTCCAGTTACTAGCTCAATTGAAAAATGTCCTTCATAAGGCCAGCTGCATTAACCCACCCCAGCCACCCACTGTTTCCCCCACATCTCATCTCTTCCGGCCTTTCTAGATCGACACCATCCTCTGCGCGGGCCCCTGGGAGTCCAGACTCTGGTGGAAGGAAAGGCAGGCGCCCTATGAGGGTGGGTTTCTGATCTACCCCTTCTTCAAAGAACCCAAACTCTTCTAGGTCAGCTGCTGTCTCCTGGTGACAGACTTGGGAAGACTGAAACCTCACACTTGAACAACACCCTAATGAGTGAAGGACCTTATGTAGCTAACAGACTCATTGTGGCCATCTGGAGTTTGGTTCATTGTCTATAAATTGAGGCGGTTTCTACCTGTCTCCCAGAGTGTTAGGCACGTGAAGAGACTGTATTGCAGATGCCTACTGCAATGACCTGGTGGATCTCTCATTAAAGTGTGGGTTCTGACACTCCAGCCTCCCAGGATGTTCTCTGGAAATCTGGATGAAAATAGCTCAGAAAATTCTACCACGCCCGTGTAGATGTCAGGGGAGGAGCCACCTAGTTGTCCTGGCCAATAGGTTGCCTGGCTTTAGAAGCCTAAAATATTTGAAATGAGTGGATCATGGTGTGTGTGTGTGCGCGCGCGCGCGCATATGCGTGTATGTGTAGAAGTCATTCCATATATGCCGACAAAACAATAGAAATAGATGCAGAGACAGTGCTATTGTTTGGAAGTGATGCCAAAGGTCTATGTGTTAAACTGGCCATCAGTCTCTGGCACTACTGATAATTGGTAAAACCTTTAAGAGGAAGGGCATAATGGAAGGAAGTCAGGTCACTGGAAGTGTGCCCTTAAGGTTAATTTTTGCATCTTTGTACCCCTCATTTCCTAGCTCAACCCTAACCTCCTTCCGTGAGTCTGACAAGACCATGGTAATAAGGTCCCACAATACCTACAGTTTGATACATATCATATGTAACACCTGTCTTTTAATTCAACCCTCAATTATGTATCCATAAAGATTCGATAGTAACCTAGTGTATATGTAAGGCTAGATGTCTGAGATTCTGGGAGGATAGTACTTTCTAATTTTGATATGACTGTGTTAACTTTGTTAATTTCTGTGTGTTAGGTACACATTGCTCTGCATCTGTGGGCTCTGCATTCACCGATTCAGCCATACTTTAATTACTATTTTTATTTTGTGATTATCAATGCTGAGAAATTCCACTTTGCTCAAATGCATGCTACAAAATGGCAGGAAATATGTTTCCAATCATTTTAGGAATTGTTGGGAATTCTAATCTCAAGTTAAAAATAATTTTAACATTTTTTAAAAAGTGAAATTCAAGCCAGCAACTCAAATGGCAATTTTAAAAAAAATCAAACATTCTAACACAATACAATCCAAAAATATACGAATTTAGTACTTATGACTGGGGAACCATGGTGGGAAACCAAGGTTTTGTTTTCAGCGATCAAACCATCGTGTTTCTTTAAGAGCAGAAAACTTTATATGCACAGTAAGAGCTCAGTTCATAACATACAAGAGACTTGCATCTGCACTGAGGTGCAGTATTCATTGGTATGTGTGGTGTGATGGTATGTGTGTGCAAAGAACTCGTGTGTGTGTTCAGAACCAAGGCTGTGGTGAAGTTGCCAGAAACAACATAGGTGAGGACTCCCAGAAATCCTTTGGGTCCATTATGTGATTATTTTTCTATCAAATTTTGGTCATTCTGCATTCAAATACCTTTTGCTGTTTCTAATTTTTTTTTGTGTGATTCCATGGAATCTCAAGTCAGTAACAAAAGCTAGGCCCCAAACAATGCAATATAAAAATTATTTACATAGCATTTATACTGCATTGGGTAGTAGGCATGATCTAAATGTGATTTAAAAGATACGCTAAGATGCGCACGAGCTATACGCAAATGCATGCTAACCCATTTTAAACAAGGGATTGGAGTGTATGAGGACGGTTCTGGAATCAGTGCCTCTGAGATGTCAAGAGATTATCATATATGCTTTTGTTCGCGTTGCATGCTTTACTACAACAAGGAAAGAAAGTACAGCTAAGAAAAGAGAAGGTTTTTAATCTAATTTTTGCATTGTTTTATAATTTTATTACATCAGAGTCACAGGATGTGTCGTTAATTACAGAAAAATGTTAGTATCTGTTCAGACTTCCTTTGTGAGCCAATACATAGCTCACTTAGAGATGTCCCACATGTACTTACAAGGAAAGGGTAGAGACTCACATGTGCAGGTTAAACTCATGGTGATTGTGTGGTTCTATCAGTTATACTCAACTCCATGGATTTGTTAATTTCTTGTTTGCTTCCTTCACTCCTAAAAGAGGGGTGTTATCTCACCTTCCAGTTTTTCCTGCAGTGCCTGACATTTTCTTTGTGTTTTCTTCAGTGTATTCTGTTTTTTCCCCCTTGAAACCCTGTCTTTCTTAAAGCTGTGTATCCAGAGCCTGCAGGTTCAGTATAACTGTGGGTTGCTATAGAGTTGTGCATCTGGTCAATAGTCACTTTCTTTAAATACTGATTTTTTTAACTTAAAAATCTCCTTTGCCTGCTATTTAATATTACTATGTCTCATTTCTTTGGGTGAGTACTTACATTTTTCTATCCTTTAATCTTCACGCTTTCTGTATAATTACATTTTAGTTATTATGCCTCTTATAAAAAAAGTTATAACTGGGTTTTTTAAATCATGTCTGAGAATGTTTCAGAATGAGGAGCTTTAATCTATTTAAATTTATGGGAAGACTGATAAACCTTGACTTTTTATACAGTATCTTAAAAATTTACCACTTATTTTTCTTGGCCACATCTCTTTTTCTGCATTCAGCTAGGTTTATTGAGTTCTTTTTATTACTCTTTTATTCTTTTTACTGGTTTAGATGTCATATGTTTCGTTAAACATCTGAGTGTGATCAATATTTTTACCTACCTTCTAACACACAAATATTTAAGTGTTTTGTTTTGTTTTACCTCCAGCGTCTCCTACCTTTTCGTCGTGGTTATGAAAATTTTTACTTCTGTGCTTTTCTAGCTCTTTTGCAAGCATAGTTTTGAATTTTTGAATCAGTGATTATTTTGATTAACTAGACTTGCTTTCTAATTTATTAGTTTATTATCCTTTCCTTTCAGCTTCAATTTCCTTCTTATTAGTTTAATCTACCCTTAGCTCTTAGCTCAGGAAGAGCCTTGAGTGGTAAACAAATCCTCTGAATTTTGGAGATATGTTTGTTTGGTCTTTACTCTGAAGGAATTACCAGTTGTCCATTGTTTTCCTTTGGTGCTCTGTGAATAATCTTCCATTGTCTTCTGGAATCAATTTTCCTACTGAAAAGTCTGCTGTTAGTTTTGTTGTCTTTTTTTTTTAAGTCATTCTCTTTTCTAGCTGCCTTTCTCTTTGATGTTCTGAAGTTTCCTCATAGGTGTAGATTTATTTACCTGCCTCAACATTGATGAATTTGAGGATTTTGTTTTCTTTACTGCTGGAAAATTCCTAGCTATATTCTATTCCTTTCTCATTTTTCCTCCTCTTTGCTTCCCACACCACTTCAGGACTATTTGAACCATCTTATTTCTAATGATTCTCTTTCCGGTGTCGTGTTTCCTTGTGTGGTTTGTGACATAGTGTGGAACTCACTTTTAGCAGGACTGAATGAAACACTCCTTTTAGAAGTTAATGGCTGCTGTGGCTGTGTCCCCTGGACCATTCTTACTCCCCCATCTTATGAATTCTGTATCACACATAGAATTAGATTTCAAGGCTACTTCAGCCCCTTCCCTTTAGGTTTTGTGGACTCGTCTTCACTCCATTCAGCGCCCCAAGCATATGATATACTTTGCTGAGCTCTCTGAACTTATAAATTTCACTTTTCTGTTCAGTTCTCATGCAGATAGCAGCCTTCAGTGCTCCACGTCATATCCAAGTGGTTTAGTTATAGCTCTTTGTGTACAGGCAAAGAGCTGAGTCTCCTGTTCCTCCGTGACCTTAAAGACCCAGCCACCAGCTCCTGGGACCCGTGTGTGTATTTGAACTCCCTCCCTCCTTCACCACAGCCACCTCCACCCAGCAGTATATGCTCTCTGCTTACAGTGCCAGGGTTTCCTCTTCTCTTTTTTGCTTTTCTTCAGGGAAGTGTCGTCTTGAACATTCCCATCCACTTCAACAGCTTTTTTTTTTCAAAAACAAAGAAATTAGTTTCTTTAAAATTAGTTGGATTTTTAAAAGTGTGTGAAGTATAAGTTCTATTGCAACTTTCATAAGCAATCCCTCGTTGTGCTTAGCATGTTTAAGCAGCTTCCGTGGTCCTCCGTGGTTGCCACGTCCCATTTGCTCTCCTTTCATGGTCACCTTTACTCTTCTCTGAAGAGGACCCTCACTGTATTGAAGCGCAATGGAGTCCCATCAGCGTAGCCTTTGCGAGTCTGTACAGGACTTCGCTGTTGCCGCCACTATAGATAATAAACTACCAGACATACAACTCGAGATCAGTTCTTTTTCCTCAATACTCGATATTATTTCAAATTATTTTGGCATCAGTTGTTGAAAAGGATTTTGTTATCAGTATAGCTTGCATTTTCGCTGAGCTATGTCTCTTCTTTCTAATAGCTTTTGGAATAATCTTTTCAAACGATCTTGATGTTCTGAAGTGATGTGATCCTGTTTCTAGAGGAGAATTCTGTTTTTATTTCTAAGCAGACACGTTTTCACATAAGAAAACTCAGACCTTCCATTTTAACATTTCCTTTGCAAATAATTCTTGACTGTAGTTCGTTATGGGTTCTTCCATTCTCATTTTATTCTATTCACCCTGCCCCCACCCCAAATCTAAGAGCTCAAACCTTGTGTATGTTAGGCAACTGCTCTAACCACTGCACTATATCCCCAGACATTTCAACTGACTTTTACTTTGACACTAGAATTCATAAGTTTCTCCAGGACACTTTAGATTTGCTCTATATCCTGGAAAACCTTTAATGCGGAGTCTTCTGCCCCGGCTTCCCACACAGCTGGGTTATAGGCCTCCACTCGCTCTTAGGTAACTTTTATTAGGTGCATTCTATAGTTCATCAGAGCTACCTGTATATGTCTCAGTTGTTTACATATATGTGATACATGGTCTCTGTGTGTAATATTATATAAACATATTACACCCACATTTCTCCTTGATATGCAACTTAATGAATTTCTCTAAAAGTGGTGGAACAGCTGCATTTCTCTAAGCATGCTCAGAGTGCCCAGTCTGGAGATTGCTTCTTCTACTGAGCATTTGAGCTCAATGGCTATTATCTTTTTTTGCATATTTTTAAGTTGACTTTTTTTTTTTTAAATCTGCTTCTTGTTTATGCCTTTTTTATTTTGTAATCTTTAAAATTTCCTTTTGAGGAAATATTATTCGCCTTATGTCTTTAACATTGTAAACATACCTAAAATATCTGTCCAACTTGCCTGTCAAAGTATTTGTATTTAGAGTGGGTTGGTTTTGAGTGCTTTTTCTTTGTAAGACTCTCTTGCAAATATTTATTTGCAAACATGTTGTCAAGAGGGTTTATTCCTCCCTTCCCTTTTCTATCCTTCTTTGTTTCTTCCTCCTCTCCTGCTCTCTCCCCTCTGTTTTCTGCCATGTCTGTGTAGCCCAGCCTGTGTGTATTGGTTACTTTTTTATTGCCATGATCAAATACCATGACCAAAAGTAACTGAAGGGGAAAAAGTTTATCTTGGCTCACAGAGGACAGGAATCCACAATGGCAGGGAACGAATGCCATGCAGGTAGGAACAGAAAGATCACACCTCATTCACACACAGGAAGCAGAGAGAGAGAGAGCACAGGAAGTAGGGCCAGACTATAACCCTTTAACATCCACCCCCACTGACACACTTCCTCCAACACGGCTGCATCTCCTAAAGGTTCCGTAACCTCCCCAAACTGCGGCCATCTGGAAACCAAGTGTTTAAATCTTGAACCTGTGGGGTTATTTCTCACTCAAACCACACCACCATGTCACCGTAAGTCATAGTCCCTTCCTGTGGTCATGGCAGAATGTGCTACCACAAGTCACAGAGACAGGAGGCATGAAGTAGCAAGGCACCCCTCCCAGCCTTCAGATACTTGTCAGTCCCTTTAAATGCCTATGCTGAACTGTCAGCTGCACTGTTTAGCCACACCCAGAACCGTATAAAACTACCGTTTTAGGTTTCTATTCTGCTCCTTGTTCGTGGAGAGGTTAATTTTACTGTTGAAACTGCCTATGGACATTTGAGTTTCTCTTGATACACTGTTGCTCACCATTCCTCACACAGAAATAGTGTAGGCAATGAGAACGCACAGCCAACACTTCTAGAACTGACAGTGCCCCCTCCTCTACCCTGAAGTCCTGGCTGAGGGTGTGAGGGGCCCCACAGGGTAATCCCCAGCTCACTTACAGCATGTACATGCCCTGCAGTGAAGGTGCAGCCTGGGCGGCCAGGCTCAGAGCCACCTTACAGCAACAGGGGGAGTTCCAGAGTAAAGCAGGAACAGTGTACCCTAGAAAGGAGGGGGGAGGATCACATACCAAGCTGAACACCGAAGTGGCTGCCACAGCCCCAAGGGGAGCCAAGAGTCCTATGATCTCTAGCACCTGGGAGACATTCCTACCACCGTGTTTCCATTTCCATGGTGTCCAGCAGGGTGCTGGGTGCAAAGAGCCCTGCTGAATCAATTCGGAAACACATATTTTTTATGTGTGTGCATGTTCCTATGGAAATGCATGTGGAGGTCAAAGGTCAGTCTCTGGTGTCACTTCCAAGGCACCATCTGCTAGTGCTGACCTGGGCATCACCAAGCAGTCTAGGCTAGCTGGCCAGTGAGCCCTATCATCTGCCTGTCTCCACCTCTGTAGCACTAATTACCACACTTCGCTTTTAAAATGTGGGTTCTGGGGGTTGAACTTGGGTCTTTGTGTTTATATGGAAAGCACTTTCCTGACTGAGCCATTTCCCAGCCCCAGACATAGGACAAACTATCAGGGCCCCAAACAAGACAGCCAACCTGGCATACTCCCTTCCCCCATGCTCTACCCCAAAGATGACAGCCAGCAGGACAGCGCAAGGCAGTGGACTTGGCCAGATGGTTTCCAAGACTGAGCTATCTCATCACTGGCCTCCTAGCTCCGGATCCAAGGCTGTGGGAAGGAGGCCTTTGCGTCCAGAGTGAGGCAGTGAAGAGCCTGGCACTGAGATGCAGGCTTGGGTGCTAGCTCGTCTTTATGATAGAGACGGGCTTTTGCGAAGCTTCAGTTTGAACAACTGTCTTAGGATCGTGGGAGGCCGTGCAAGGTGGTAGGGTCACAGGGGAGAAGACATGCAGCCCGTGGGACCTTGACTCACTGAGGCTCTCGGTGAGGTAGAGACTGATGGTTTCCCAGCAGGGCTCTTGGGCCAGCTTCTACTTTGTCTCCCTAGCCTTTGTTTGGAGACCCACTCAGAGCTGTCACTGCCACGGTTCCCATTGAATGGCATCTTTCATTTCATTTAGAGCTTGATTTGTTTACAAACTAATAAATATGATTTATAAAATGTGCCCATGGTTTGCTAATTACTGCACATATGGCGTTTTCATTTTGTAAAAATGGCATTTGCATTCTTTGTAGATTATGACTTTTGTCCTCAGTGCTAATTAGTCTGATCAGGAAGATAACTTCGCTGTCGCCAGACCGAGAGGCCGAAGGCTGGGGCACCGGGGATACAGAGGCTGCGCGGGGAGTACAATCGGCCTTTCAGGCAGGAGTCATGAAGGCCCAGGATTTTGTGGAGGACCTGGGAATGTCAAGCAGCCCGTTCTGTGTCCTTCCCCAAATCTAATTAAGCACAGTTCATTAGCACAAATTTCTTAATCAGCCCTAATCTTCCCATTGACTGCACAGTTTCTGGATTGTTACAGAGCTGGGTCAACCTGTGGGGACCAAGAGGCTGTAGGAATTTTGGGAGAGGAGAGACAGGAAGAGGCCTGAGCTCTTCCCAGTGAGCTGGTGAGGACACCCAGTGCCAGGCTTGTCCACAAACTAAAGCAAAGGGAGTCATCAGGCCTAGGAGCCAGCTCACGAATCTCAGAGGGACAGTCCTTCAGGTCTAACCCACCATCTACCATTGGCCCAAGGTCGGTCCTGGAGTTTAGTATGTAGTAGTAGAAGTTACTTTTCTCGTTGCTGTGCCCAAATACCTGACTGAAGCCACTTAGAGGGAGAAGGACATGTTTTGGCTCAGGGTTTTAGAAGAGATACCGTCCATTATGGTAGGACCATGAAGATGCTGGTCACACTGAGCCCTCAGTGAGAAAGTAGACAGAGATGGTTGCTGGTCTTTACCCCTCTTCTTTGCATTCCGTCTGAGATCCCAGCCTGGGCTCCTACATTCAGACTGAGTCCTCCCATCCCCAGAGGTATGACACCTAGGTCAAATCCGGTCAAACTGACAATGACATCAACTGACGAAGAGGTGACATTCCTAGCCGCGGTGAAGGCGTGTAACAAGGAGTTCCAACACTTTGAGCGCGGGTCTCAGAAGAACCACCTGACTTTAAATTGACCAAACTTCAGAACAAAAGCCCCCATGTCTGAGAACAAAGGCCTGCCTGGTCTTCTGCATCTTCTGGGATGTGGGACGCCTGGAGTTCTTGTAAAATTAAAAGGAAGGGAAGACAGCCCCAGTGGTGGCCACTGTTAAGTCTTTTGTCAAACTTGGTGAAATGGCTTGTGTTAGGCAAATAAGAAACCATGACTTTGCTTGCCACACAGAGCAATTTGTATCTGCTTTATTATGCCTAAGGGACATGGCAGCCCTGAAGCACTTGGGATTAGGTATGGCCAAATGTGCCTTGCAGTTGAATTTTAAGTAGCATCTTGATGTGTATGTTCCATGGTGAAATTTCAAGGAGAATGGAGCAGAATCAGGACCTATGAGCTTGAAACATGGCCAACCAAATGTTTTCTACTGATTTCGAGACCACATAGCAGAGGCAGGCTTTGGCCCCAAAACGATGGGTTGAAAGAACTTGGTCCCCCATTGTTAGACATTCTTCCTCCCCTCTCTTTCTCTCATCTTCCTCCCCTCTTCCCTCGCCTCTTCCTTCCTTTCATGGCTGGCTCCTTTCTACATGCCAAGTCTCAGGGCACCTAATCTCTAGCTGCAGGGGTGACATATCTGTGTTCCCATGGCTTCCTGAACCTTTTCTGTCATAACACTTAACACGCTGGATTGCAATGGCGATTTTTCTGCCTGTCTTCTCCGGCCCATGACCCAGCTAAAGGCAGAGCTGTGACTGCCTGGAGTTCTGACTGGTGTAACTGCATCTTCTGAATAGAAGAAGGGGTGGATGTGTGGAAGGGCAGATCTCTGAGGGGCCTCCAAACAATCTCCTCCTCCTTCCCCCCAGGGCTTCAAAAACATCAGTTAGAGGATTGATGGTGGGACAGTTGGATCTTCAACATCTCCAAAGGCCATGTGTGAAAGGTGTGGTCACCAGCCTGTGGCACCACTGGGAGGAATTAGAACCTTTGAAAGATGGAGCCTCGTGGGAGGAAGTTGTGCCCTTGAAGGGGAGATTGACACTCTGTCCAATCCATACTTCTCTCTCCTCCCTCCCCCCCATCTTCCTCTCCCCCCTCTCCCGCTCTCCCCCTCTCCCCCTCTCCCTCTTTCCCCTCTTTTCTCCCCCTCCCCCTCCCTCTCCCTCTCTCTCCCTCTCCACGAGTTGAGAGCTTTGACCCACTACACAATCTCATAATGATGTTCGGCTTCACCCAGCCCCCAACCCACAGAGCCGACCAACCACTGGCTGGAAATGAAAATCAAAGGGCAGCTTCAGCTTGCCTTGTCCTGGGTGTTGACACAGCAAAGGGAAGCTAACTAGCACAGACCAGGTGGAACCAGGGCCTCAGCATTCCCTTGGGTCCTGCTTCTGTCACTTTAAGCACACTGCAGCAGGAGGTACTAAGTTCCCAGGATCCCCTGGGCCTAGGCTGGCCTGCCTCGTGGAGTCAGGAAACAGCTTCGGCAATTCTAGAGGAGGGTCCTGACCTTGGAAGGTGAAGATCTCAAATCCAGTCCTGATTGACCCCAGAATGGGTCAGTTCCGTGTCTGAGCTTGGATTTTCTTCTTTAAACAATAGGGATCAAACAGTGGGATCAAACAATAGGGATCAAACAGTGTATAAGAAGAAGCTTTCTTCTTATACAATATTATAGCAGCATTATTTGTAATAGCCAGAACCTGGAAACAACCTAGATGCCCTTCAATGGAAGAATGGATGAAGAAAGTGTGGACTATATACATATTAGGGTACTACTCAGAGGTAAAAAACAATGATTTCTTGAATTTTGCGTGCAAATGGATGGAAATAGAAAACACTATCCTGAGTGAGGTAACCCAGACCCAAAAAGATGATCATGGGATGTACTCACTCATAATTGGTTTTTAGCCATAAATAAAGGACATTGAGCCTATAATTCGTGATCCTAGAGAAGCTAAATAAGAAGGTGAACCCAAAGAGAAACATATAGTTATCCTCCTGGATATTGGAAGTAGACGAGATTCCTGAGCAAAAATTGGGAACTGGGGGATGGGGTGGGATGGGGGAAAGGGGAGATGGGGAGAGAAAAGTGAGAAGAGAAGGATGGGGAGAGCTTGGGGGAGTGGGATGGTTGGGATAATGGAAGGCTGGATATGGGAGCAGGGAAGTATATATCTTAATTAAGGGAGCCATTTTAGGGTTGGCAAGAGCCTTGACTCTAGAGGGGGTTCCCAGGGGTCCAGAGAGATGTCCCCAACTAGGTCCTTGGGCAGCTGAGGAGAGAGAGCCTGAAATGGCCCGATCCTATAGCCATACTGATGAATATCTTGCATATCACCATAGAACCTTCATCTGGTGATGGATGGAGATAGAGACAGAGACCCACATTGGAGCAATGGACTGAGCTCCCAAGGTCCAAATGAGGAACAGAAGGAGGGAGAACATGAGCAAGGAAGTCAAGACCACGAGGGGGGCACCCACACACTGAGATGTTGGTCTGATCTATTGGGAGCTCACCAAGGCCAGCTGGACTGGGACTGAAAAAGCATGGCATAAAACTGGACTCTCTGAATATGGTGGACAATGAGGGCTGCTGAGAAGCCAAGGACAATGGCACTGGGTTTTGAGCCTACTGCACGTACTGGCTTTGTGGGAGCCTAGCCTGTTTGGATGCTCACCTTCCTAGACCTGAATAGAGGGGGGAGGACCTTGGACTTCCCACAGGGCAGAGAACCCTTACTGCTCTTTGGATTGGAGAGGGAGGTGGAGGGGAGTGGGGTGTGGAGAGTGGGGGGAGGGGGAGGAAAAAGGGAGGCGGGGAGGAGGTGGAAATTTTTAATAAAAAAAAAAAGAAAGTAAACTTAGGCAGCATGGGACTGGTTAGTGAGCAGGGTGTGTGTGTGTGTGTGTGTGCGTGCATGCGCACACAGATATGTGTATATGTGCTTGTCTATGTGTATGCATGTATATGCATGCATGCACATCTATGTGTGTACATGTGTGTATATGTAAATATACAGATACGCACATGTGTGTATTTATTATATATGTGAAAGGGTATACAAGTATGTGTATGTACATACATAGGTGTGTACATATACGTATGCATGTGTATGTACATGTTGCATACATATTTATATGTGCATGATGTGTCTCTGTGGATGTGTGTACATGGGTATATATGTTGTATATGTGTATGTGTGTATATGTGTTTACATGTGTATACATATGTATATGTATGTTTGTGTATCTGCATATTCATGTGCATGTATATATGTATAATTGAATATATGTCTGTATATATGCATGTATACATATTGTGTGTATGCATATGTGTGTGTATTTGTGCATGTGTATATGTATAACTGTATACATGTGTGTGTACTCATCTCTGAGTATGCAGGAAAGGAACAAATGTCTAGGAGCCTAGGCAAGGTGTCAGTTTTCCCAGCTGTCAGGTCAGGTGTGTCCTCAACACTCTGAAGGGTGGGCCTGACGACCCGCTCCATCTTCCAGAGTCTGACTTGAGGGAGGGACCATAAGAGGATTGCTGTGGCCGTCCATTTGAATTTCATAACCCTCATCTCAGCTCAGGGATATGATTCTTTCTTTTTCTTCAAAAAACCTAATGCATTCTGCTTTAAAATTGTTTTGAAGTAATAAAACGATTTTCACAGGCATCAGGCGAGTCTCTGCATAGACTTCATTGGTGCCAAAAGCCAGAGAGTGGGATTTCCCTCCCCTAATGGCACCTTTGAAGTGAGACAAAGCAGAATCCCGCAGCAATCCTTTCAAGAGACCTGCAGAGGTCTGGAGAGAGAACCTCCAAACCCTTCTCATGGCTCAGAAGTCTCGTTTTGGCTAGATGCACCCCACAGCTTCACAAATTTCCTTCTGACCCACTGGGTAACCCGAGCCTCAGATGGTAATGGTGACCAGAGTCGCGGCTCACCCCCACGTGGGGACCAGCCTGGTTGAGGCATACACCCCTGCCCGGTCCAGAGAGCAGAAAGAAAGCAGCTTCCAGGAGACCCACTTTCCTGTGCCCTTCCCAGCTCCTAGAATCTTCCCAGAGACACTAAATATTCATCTCCAATAGTGTGGAACATGTTGTTCTTGAGTCCACACCAGCCTTCTCTTTAGGTCGTGCTGGATGAGGGAGGGGACAGCACACACTTTTGCGCAAGCTCCTATTTATTGCCTATGTGATATGCTCTGCATAAGACATCACTTACATGCATGGGTGCCACATAGCGCCCCCCCCCATGCAGGCGTACACATGCAGATTGCACACACAGCCTAACCACTGTATGTCCATATGTTCTCATAAAGGTAAATAAATCTCTTACAATATACTTGTTTGACAGTATATTAAAAAAAAAAAAAAAAGTCTTGCTTTGCAGCCCCTGGAGAAGGCAACGTGATGCGCCCAACAGTGGGTGAAGAGGGAGTGGAAGGTGATAGGCCTTATTTCCGGAGCTGAGACACACAGCTCCAAGGTGACCTCTCCTGGCACCTCACCTGTGGGACATGGGGCACATGTCACTGTGGGGGTTGGCCGAAGCTTGGGCCTTTGAAACAGAAAGACTCGCTGTGGTTTGCAGGCTGGATGTCCCAGCGGAGCTGTGTATTAAAGGTCTGGTCCCCAGATGGTGCTATTGGGAAGTGCTGGAGTTATGGAGAGGCAGGGCTGGTGGGGGTATTTAGGTCAGTGGAGGCACGCCCCCAAAAGGAATGTGAGCCCTCTCCTGTTCCTCTTTTTCCTTCCTCAGTCCCACAGGGGGCAGTTCTGGTCTCTGATACGTTCTCAACATAGGCGCTGGCTCATCAGAAGCCCACCTGTCAATCATGGACTGGAATAGGGAAACTGTGAGCCAAAGCAAACCTCTTCTTTCTATAAGTTGATGAGCTTAGGTATTTTGTCGTTATAACGAGAAGCTGACTAACACAGACTGCCTCCCCAGAGAAGTCCTGAGAGAGTGTGTCTTAGATCACTTCCCAAGCCTTAGGGACAGCTATGCGGCACAGAAAGAACTGGGCCCGGGCTGTTTTAGGGTATCTGCCCTTGCAAATGACTTATCAGCTTCTCCCTCTCTGAGACAGGGAGTGGCATGCCTGTCTGCTTCCAAGGATGGTGAGAATCAATGGGAGTGACAGTGGTTCTAGGCTGCAAAGCCCTGCGTAACTCAAGGGTTTATCGCTGTGCTCCCTGCCTCCAAAGCCGGCCTTCCTGGAGGACACAATGCAGGGCTTTCAAACATGGTGCACAGTCCCCAAAGTGTGCCCTCCCCCTCTCTAGTATTTCTGCCGTGGGTTGTCAAAAATGGTAATCTTCTCTCAGGCCTGAAATTATGAGCCTGCTTTATTGGTCAAAGGCCATAATAATTTGAGCTCTTATTTTATAAACTCATTTCTGCACAGTGATATCCTGATAGGAGCAGGAATAATAAATCACAAACATGTCCCCCAAGATTGCATTGTAAATGTCAAACTAGACAGGAAATTGTAATTAAAGAAAGGAAATTGCTACAAAGAAGCACTTGATTTTAAAATGAGCCAAGCATAGAATTTTCTAAGCATTTAATTATAGTCCAATTTCAACTGACTTGGCTTTTGCAGTCATATTTCTTATTATAACTCTTCCACATAATAACCAAACCTCCGTGCTCACACGGGTCCGGCCTGTCAGAGGGTAGGGACACCACATAAGTACAGGGATTAGGAACTTTATAGGGATGATAATCACAGTAGAGTCTGGGGTGATGGACACAGGGTGCCAGGTTTTAAATTAACCACGGTCTGATTTCCAGCAGGTGGGGAACACCTTATACCTCTGTGGAAGCAGATTTGTCTTGACTTCAGCTCAGGGAGAGATTTGTTTTGCCCAGGTCCTTGCCTCTGTCAGGAGGGGCTGAGTCAGGCTTCTTGCTTTGCTCCTCACCCACATGACATCTACAGAAAGGACCCAGCTGATCCTCACTTGCCAGCCACACCCTCCCCACAGGAGCTTCCTCTGGGCACTGTAGAAGCTCTGCACCTGGCCCCCAGCTGTCAGAAAGTTAGTTCCAGCACGATGCTCTGCTCTGTCCAGCAGCTCTGCAGGAAGGAAACAGTGGTCGAGTGTGTATCCAGCTCAGTGCCCGATGGGCTGAGTTCGGGTCTTGTCTCACCACTGACCACAGAGAGTCACTGTATAACCTTAGGAGTCCCCATTTGTTAATGCACGCAGTGGGGAACTGATAATCCTGCACCTGGTGCCTGGCTAGCATTCATAAAAGACGTTGTCACCATTGTTATAATTGCCTGAGTGTGTTCTGCCTGAAGAGAAAGATGGCAGAACTTATGGACTCTTGGTCATGTAGGTGGCCCAGTGAGATGAGGTTGGACCAGTTGGAGATGCCAGAGGTCTAAGGAGCAGAGAAGATGGCCAGGCACACTTTGTTACTAGCCCACATGACCAAGAATGAGTAGACCTCATCAAGAAGTTTTTGTTGGCCCAAGAATGAGGCCCACCAGGCATTCTTATCTTTCCTTCAAACACAGAAGGCCCAGAAAGTGGGTTGACTGGCTGTGGGCAGAGAGGTGGCTAAACTCTGTCACTAGTGGGGAAGGGATGAGAGAATTCTGATACTGTCTTTACAGAGTCACCTGGATAGAACCTCAGCCCTGTCTAAATCCTTGTCTTCATTTTGAACTGTATAATCACTGTATGATTCTACTAACACTGACCATAACTGAATGCCCCCCCCCCTTTCAACTGGGCAGCGTACAAGCTCCACAAGTAAAGGCAATGAACCCAGATCTAAACTGATAGCAGGGGTCAAACTGGTAAGGGTGCAGAACCATTTGAAGATGAGAACTTGAAGAGCTCATGGTCCCAGGAGTGGAGGTAGAAACCAAAGGAACAAAGGCCCTTGCAAAAATATGTCTGGATACTCTACCTGCAGACATTTGCTGTAGGGAACTTGTCTCTTAAGTCTGTGTCCCCCGAAGAACAAACAAACATTCATTCATTCATTATTCATCATTCAGAAAGTGATAACTGTGACAACCGTGTACCAGGCAGTATGATTACCTCAGAGACCAGAGCAGACAGACACCCTGGCCTTCCTGAAGCTTCCATCTCTCCAGGAAGGGAAAAATAAATACTACAAATAAATTATGTGCAAGAAAACAAAGTGTGTGCCTACATACAATTAAACAAGCCAACTAAATAATATGTCAGAAGATGTAAGTGCAGCCACAGGAGGGAGGAGAGAGGAAGCTAAGGATAGGAATCTCAATTTTAAACAGAGCGGTCAGGAACCTTGTGGCGGCCAATCCTGGCACACCCAGGAAGAGGAAACATCAACTGAAGAACTTCTTCCAATAGACTGGTTCTTGGGCGAGTCTGTGGTGCATTTTCTTGGTTGCTAATTGATGTCTGAGGGTCCAGCCCACTGTGGGTGGTGCAATCCCTAGGTAGGTGGTCCTAGGCTGTATAAGAAAGATAGCTGAGCAAGCCAGTAAACAGCACTCCTCCACAGTTCTGCTCCAGTTCCTGCCTCCAGGTTCCTGCCTTGAGCTCTTAGCCTGGCTTCCCTTCATAAGGGACAATAACCTGTAAGATGAAATGAACCCTTTCCTCCCTAAGTTGCTTTGGGTCATGGTGTTTATCACAGCAGCAGGAACAAAACAAGAACCAAACTCCTGGGGAGCACAGTATTTAGTACAAGATGTAAAAGGGTAAAAGAGACCAGCAAACAGACTTTCTGGAGAAGAACTTTCTGGGCAGAAGAAAGAAAGTTACAAAGGCCTTGAGGTCAGCCCTATTCAAAGAAGAGTCATCAAGGCCCTGTGGAGTGAGATGGGGCAGGCAGTAGAAAGTAGGTAGAGCAATAATGGAGATAAGATTGTCTGGCCTTGGTTGGAAAGGCTCATACACTCTGAACCTTTCCAACTATGTGACTGAGGAAAAACTGAATGGGACTAAGGTGGCAGTGAACTGATTTGAATCCTGGATCAGCCACCTAGTAGCTGTGTGACTTCAGAAACTATCTTAGCTACTTTGAGCTTCAGAGTTGGGATATACCCTAGAGCTTCTAAAGATTTGTAACAAGGGTTAAAATAGTAAACAAAACCCCAGGTGGCAGGTACCGTGTCAACATTTGCCACCACTATTCTAGAAGGGGGGGGAAGAAAGGTCAATGTCTAGTTACATGTTCTTCCAGTCTGGCTCGAGGATAGGGCAGAGGAACAAGAGAGGTCTGTGCAGTGTTCAGGGCAGAGTTGGAAGTAGCCTAAATTGACAGTGAGGAGGAGAGAAGGGATAGAGATCTGAAAGGGTGAGTGCAATGCATGAGGTGGGGTTGGCAACAGTCATGTGTGGGAGTCAGGGACAGGCAGAGAATCAGTTTGGGCAACTGCACCTCATCTACATGATTCTGCAGTGTCTTTCTCAACACTGTTTCTACCAAGGTCTCAGCACATTATTTCACACTAGTGATTTTTTTGGAGGGAGCAGGTGTGCTTTGCCCAGCTCAGAGTGAGCTCTGATAGGGTGCTGAAAGACTCTGACTCCTAGTTGCCATCTAGAAACCAAGTCCCTTCCTATTCCTGATCTCTAGTGAGCCATCTCTCATGAGCCCACTACAGTCCTTTGTTTCATTGTTGTGAGATATTTGCACACTGTGTGAAGATATATCGCTGTGATTGGTTTAATACAGAACTGAATGACCAATAGCTAAGCAAGAGGTGTAGGTGGGACTTCCACAGAGAGAGGAAATAGGAGAAAAACTCTAGGTATGAGAGAGAGAGATGGGGTGACACAGAGGAAGCTGGATGGTCAGTATGCAACAGAATGTAGGTTAATAGAAATGGGTTAATTTATTATAAGAGCTAGATACGGACAAGCCTAAGCTATAGGCCAAACTTTTATGATTCATAAGAAGTCTTCATGTTGTTATTTGGGGCTAGTGGCAGAAAAGAAAGTCTGTCTATATATGGCACCCAACATGGGGCCACATATAACCACACATGCCTAAAAAAGCTTTAAAGGAAAGTTCTGAACAAGCAGCTTCCTGGTGACCATGGTCTCTCTGTCTCTTCAGTAGGCTTGACTACAGAGGCACAGCTCTTCTAAGAGGGTAAAAATATCCACTTTCAGTGTACACACACTCTCAGAGCTGGGGCGGGTAAGTGCAGCTCCTGGGTCAGTACTCATAGGCATGAGGCTAGGCTCTCACAGAACTGAGGGGAGCAGAGACAGTTGCCAGTGTTCTAAGGGCTAAGTGGAGTCACACAACAGTAGCCTGCCAGCTTAAGATTTGGCTCATGCAGTTAGAGGAGGCTGCAGACATGCAGAGGGTCAGATCCAGATCAAGAAAACCTCTGAATAGATACAATATACTTAAAAGTGTGCTTAGTTGTTTAAGAAAGAAAAGAAAGTTGCTATAGACAGTCATAGAAAAAATAAATAGTTTAAAAGTAATAAAGTATTTAAAGAAAGTAAAGTAATATAAAAATAAGCCATGTAAGGATAGGAAATACATATGGCATCTGGATCTTATATGGTGTATTGTGAACTTTGAATTTTTGAATCCTGATGAGTGAATGGCAGCTGCCAAGAGACACTGAATTTGGAAGGGATTGCTGAATTAAAACTAGCCTATATATTTTAGAAATATCTTGACTTCAAAATGGGAAATGGGTTGTGTTAGGGGAGAGGTTATGTCTTTGCTTCTATAGGAAACAAAAACTTAATGTTCTTTTCCAAATTAATGAAGATCAGATTTTATTGGGGGAGACCTCCTGAAAATCTTAGCTGCAGACATAAAAAAGAAACCAAGAAAGACTAACTACAGGACAAGTGACATATATGTTGATCAAGGTTTCTGTCCTGCCCAGTTCTGCAGCCATTCAGTCCCAAAGAAACACACAGAGGCCTACATTAATTATAAAACTAGTTGGCTTATTAGCTCAGGCTTCATATTAACTAACACTTACATTAACCCATAATTCTTGTCTGTGTTAAGTACCTTTTATCAAGTGGCTTGGTACCTTTTATCAATGAGACATTCTCATCTTACATCCTCTGCATCTGGGTGATGACTGCAGACTGAGCCTTTTCTCTTCCCAGAATTCTCCTGTTCTGGTCACTCTACCTATACTTCCTGCCTGGCTACTGGCCAATCAACATTTTATTAAACTAATACAAGTGACAAAACAAGGTACAAGATTATTGTCCCACAGCACATATATGGTGGTCCCTCTATATGGGAACAAGTCTGAGACTAGATAAGACATGAGAAATCTTGTTGACTACAAAGTCCTCATGACTTACATGCCATCTTTTTATATGGATGGATAAAGATTTATATTACAGTTTGGTTATGCAGTCCAAACAGTCTTATAATGTTGACAAATGCCTTGTACCTGCTTATAGAACAACAACAACAACAACAAAAAATCTTCCTTAGCTGACTTGTGCTCACTTCACATCCCATACTTGTGTTAGTGCAAGTATATGTGTTACCTTTAAAAGTTTGTGTGTTTTCAGGAAAAAATAGATACCAATGAAGACAAGTAACCCAGGTGAATGCCTCTGTTGCAGCTTCCTCAAAACTCTTCCTCAAAACTTCCTCAAAACAACTTCAAAACTGCTAGATGAGATGGTCCAGCCCCACAGACTATCCAGCCAAGACTTCAAATAAACTCAATACTTTCCCATCACATAAGGACTAAATAGAAAATAATACAGCTAGTTTTCCCAGAACTTGACCACTATCTCAATTTTCTCAGGGTCCCCTAAAGGGGCCATCACCCCCAGACAACAGAAAGCAGTCTAGAGAACATGATGTCCTCATTCCCAAGAGGTGTGATGTGTGGTTTTGGTCATTTGGTGGATTATGGATGTTTGTCATCATTTAGGGTGGGTTGGCTATAAGATGTTATTGGTAATGGTCAGAAAAAATTAAACAAAGGGGGTTAGATTCAGGGATCTCTTTCTGAAAGGAAAAATGGTGGATATAGTATTGAAGTGTTAGGATAAAAGGATAGATTACTGAATCTACTTTTAAACTAAAAAACAACTATTAGTCTTAAATATTTTATATTGGTATGGATTTTTATATTTTGATACAAATTTAAGGTTATTTTTATTATGTTGTATATATGTTACTATTCTTGTTTAAGATATTATACCTATATTGCTCATTTAAAAATGAAATACAAATTTCTAGTCCTTGAAAATTACTGTTGCAAACTATTTAGAATAATTAATAAATATAGATTAGTAGTTATTCATCTATAACAATCAAATTTATAGTCATGTTAGGTATGTTTCTAAAGCCAAATAGATTATATTTTAAATAAATAGGTGGTCTTCAAACACTTCAAAGACCTACAGAATATAACATTTAAAATGTTTTAATAGCATAAGGTTTTTCATGACAGTGAGACATGCCTACTCCTGGCAGCACCAATTTACTTCAAAAAAGAATGAAGGGCACTGAAGAACCTCTATATGGAGTCTGCTTTCAATGTGCCAAAGCCAACCATTTAGACAAGAAACTGTCCTTGCCTTGACTGCTGACAGTATACTGTCGAAATTGGATGAGCACAACTCAAAGAAGGCTACTGCCAAACTTTGCCAAGACAAGGTAGGATAGTTCTTCAAAATTCCTGTTTCACAAAAATGTTTGTCAGATATCTAGGCCTGTATGCTGAAGATGGATGCCCCTATGTTGCAGGTGAACCTTGGTTGACTGTCCAGGAATCCAGCCATTTCTGTCATTTCTATGGTTTGGGAAGTTATTGTTCTATATCTTTTGTTTACTCAGGTACTATTATATCCTTCTCACATCTGGGGTTAAACATTAGAGAGTTGTAGTTTTATAGTTTTTCTTGTGCCCAAATTCAAAAAAGAAACTTATATAAGAGATATAAAGTTTATAAGGTTGAGAAACATAAAACCTTAACTTGTTTCTCTAAGAAAATCTTTTAAGGTCTAAAAAGATAATTTTAAGGATGGTAATACAAGTTATGACAGAAAACTTTGTACTCATCAAGATAAGATCAATAAGAGAGTAATTTCTTCAAATTTGACAAATAAAGTGATCTGGACATTGTGAATGTAATTCCTACCTGATAATTGTTTCTATTGTCTATAGTTTTACTGTACCAGAGTTAAAGCCTTTCTTTTTTATTTGGAAAAAAAGTGAGAAATGTTGTAGGATATTTGCATACTGTGTAAAGATATATTGCTGTGATTGGTTTAATAAAGAACTGAAATAGCTAGACGGGAGGTGTAGGCGGGACTTCCAGGCAGAGAGAGAGGAAGGGGGAGGAGGAATCTAGGCGTGCAAGAGAGATGCAAGGAGACATGGAGGAAGCAGGATGGGCAGATGGGACAGAACACAGATTAATAGAAATGGGTTAATTAAGTTATAAGAGCTAGTCAGGAACAAGCCTAAACTATAGGACTGTCACGGCTCTACCTCGTCCCACAAGGATGACACGCGACACACCGGAGCTCTTCCTGCTCCAGTTTTATTCAGGACTTTATTCACAGCTTCCTTCTCTTTCCCTTTCTCACTCACTCACTCACACTCTCTCCCTCTCTCTCTTTTCCTCTCTCTCAGGGTAAACCTCTCCCAGCCCTTAAGTAGACATGGGCAACCAACCCCGGATTGCCAGGTGGGCACTGCCCCTAGGTCCATGCATATGCAAGCAGCTGAAAATCATTGCGTGATCACAGCATAAGTCAGGCCTAGTTGATATTAGAGCTGATTATCACAGAGAGCACTCGCTTTTGGGATCGCGGAGGGCGGAAGCCAGCACCATCAGGTGTGGCTCCACGCAGCTCTCTACATAGGACGAACTTTCCTAATTTATAAAAAGTCTCTATGTCATTATTTGTGGTGGAAAAGAAAGTCCCTTTGCACTCTATCCCTAAGGTTCTGCTTCTGTCTGCTGGCTTTCCCTCTGATGCCTTGCAGTCCTCCCCTGGTGTTGCAGGTTGGTACTCCAGGCTTCCATCTGCCAGTGACTCAGGGTCACTGAACAGTTTAAGTCCTATATCAGGGCCTGTCTCAGAACAATGCTCTCTGACTGGCCAGTACCTCCCTGTGTATAAGTGACTCTACTGACTGTGAGGGGTACACACCCCCAACACCTCTACCCATGACCAAAGAATCCCTTTGCAAAGGTGGATGGTGAACTTTGGATGTCAACTTCAATCCTACTTTGGGACACAAGTTGCCCTTCTTCCCTGATGAGAGTGGACCCTCCGGGGACCATCTTGGGCTCTTTTTCCAACAGGTTAGAAGACCATATCTTCATGTAGTAGCTACTTTTTTCACTGCAGCAACAAAATACCTGACAAAAGCAGCCTGAAGAAGAAGGAAGAGTTTGCTTTGGTTCACAGGTTCAAGGACACAGTCCTCCTTGGTGGAGAAGGCAAGATGACCAAACAGGAGAGAAAGAATTGGTCAAAAGGTATCCACAGCCAGGAAGCACAGAAGTGAATGCTGATGCCCAATTTCTGTCTCCCTTTTATTCAGTCTGGGACCCCAGCCCCTTGGACGGTGCTATGCTTCGGTGGGTCTTCCCGTAACTTAATCTAGGAACGCTCGCACCGCATGTTTGTCTCCAGGATGGTTCTAGATCCTGTCACATCGACAGTCGATGTAAGTACCACTTCCAGTTTCTCATTCTGACTGCCGAGCTTCCTGCCACTCTTCTGCTGCAAGGAGACCGTAGGGAAGCCATGCCAACTCTCCTCTCTGCCCCGGCCTCAGAGCTTCCCACATCTGTCACTCCTGTAGTCTAGCCAGCTCCTGCACTGCTCTTCCTGGGAGCAAGCCTCCCTGGCCTACCCCCATCTCTCCCTCCTCTCCCATTTGCTCCTGCACCCCTCCAGTCATCCAGAGGTGACTTCTACACCTCAGCCTGAGGCTCCAGGCCTTGGTTCTACATGGCTCCTCCAGCTTCTAGAGTCCTGCTTTCCCTTTTCTGTGTCTTACTGTAGGATATTGCTCCATGAAGGTGTGAGGTGAGTGCTTGATTATACACACTTCACGGAGGAAGACAGAACCATAGGCCTCAAGTTCAGACTCATGCCAACCTGGGGCTTCAACCCTGAAAGGGCCTTGGTGGTGGCAACCCTGAGCTGGACTTAAAGGACACTGAGGGGGCCTTTTTGGTGAACAAACCTGGCCTTGAGCAAGAAGGCCTGGCTACATCTAAAGGGAAGGTACTACCCATTAAAGTCCATTAACTTTAACACCGAAATCAATGTTGCAGCCACCAGAAGTAATTAGCTTAATTCACATTTCAGATCAGAACTTGTTTTTCTCTTTTAACGAAGTTTAATTACATTGAAAAATGACAGTTTCTTCTTCCCTCTCTGTATAGGTTCCCCCGATGCTCCCTGCACGTTCATTAAAAAGAGGACTGGGGTGAGGTTAGTTCTTATTTTCCCCGTTGCCATTAAAGCAAAAGGATAGCTTTGGCTATTTGGAGCTAATAAATCCAAAAGTTCAAGGTTTGTTTGAAATATTTCCTTCTTCATTTCAGAGCAAAGCCTGTGGCTTCAGAGCTGAGGGGATCCTGTGGGGAACCTGAGGCAGACAACGGCCCTCCGAGATCATTGGCCCATTTTATTCAATAGGCAAACTGAGGACTGGCTGTAGCAGGAGACCCTCTCAAGATCCTCTTGTCCTGTTAATGCTCTGTAGCTGGTCCTGCCATCTAGCAGGGGCTATCATGAGTGACACTTAAGCGAGTTAGAGGGATCCAGAAAGGCTAGCTCGGAGTGGCAGCAGAAGGAGCCAGAACCCATCTAGAAAGACTTAAGATTTGGCAGGTGAAAGAGAAGGTTCCATTCAAGGGACTGGGGGAGGTGGCAGCAAAGTCCAGAAACTTAGCTATAAGAGACTCTGGGATGCCATCTTGGGTCAATGACACCCACACAGGCTCTCTCTCACATGTCATGAAATCCAGGGTGCCACAAGTCACCTAGCTGCAACTCTCCAAGGGTCCTCTGTGATAAAGAATTGGGGCTCACAGTAAGTTAAAGATGGCAGTCAGGAAGCTACCCTTGCCCCATCTCATCCCATCCTGCCAGCATCTCCTCCAACAGCGCTCCAGCCTCTACAGAAGCACCTGACCACCCTCATTCCCAGCGTCCCTGGAATCAGGTGTCTGTGGCCTCAGCCCTAACAGATGCAGGAACCTCCCCCAGCCATGACTTGGTCCCATGTGTTTGTTTAAGAGGCTGCCATGGTGCTAATTGTTGTGTTTACTCCTGCTCTCCAGACGAACACTGTTCTGTAGGCATTTCCTCCAATGGCTCTTGGTGTCTGGTCTTGCTTGATTTGGGGGCTGGGGAGGGTGAGAGTGGGGAGCTGGGGAAAGCATCCTTCTGACCTATATTTCTCAGCACTGTTCTGGGGCCCCTGGACTTGATTGTCCCATCTCTTTCCTGGGCTCTGGTGCTGATCTGGGGAGTTCAGGTTTACAGCTGGGGGGGGGGGTGGCTGGGCAGCGTTTCTCTCCACGGAATCATGCTTCTGTTTTCCCAGCAGCCTGCGTGGCCAGCAAAGCAAGCATGAGCTCATTGGTTGTGCAGTCTGGCCTGCCCTGTTCTCTAAGTAAAGGAGCAACCTAGATGAGAATGCTGTGCTTCGCTGGATCTCAGAAGATGAGGCAATAAACGGGAGCCATCCCAGCCTTCAGGGATCCCCAAGAGGGCTGCTCAGCCAGGCGGGGGCTCCCACCTCAAGCTGCTCCATTGTGTGGGCTTGCAGAGTGGGTGTGGGGAGGGTGACTGGTCCAGCTTGCTGGGGTCTTCTCATCACAGCCCCTTGCTGAAAGGCACAGCCCCCCTCCCCTGGGCCCCAGCAGCCAGGCCAGGGTCAATGGGATTAAAGGCTCAATTCACGCCAGTCAGTTCTCTGGTAACACGATTTCATTAGAGGCAGGCAGGGAGGAGAATGGACGGAAACAGCTGGTGTATAAATTATAAAGTCTACTTTGTACTGACTGAGCACACCTTTCCCCAGCCACATGACTAATTAATGTGGCAGGGAGTGGACTTGAAGTCAAATTGCCTTTCCCCTGCTCTCCTGGGGCTTGGTTAACAACAGGTCCCTGCAAAGCTGGGAGAAGGGAAGATTATGCAAAGCTATCATCATATGAAAATAGCGTATTAACATACTGCCTGTGAGCTGTGTCCAATCAGTTCCCTCCCAGTGGCCTGTGTAGGAAACAATTAGAATAGCATTTCTACCACGCTTCTTTAATACATTTTGGCATTAATATAATCAAGGAGTGGGGGCCCAGACATCTTGCAAGCGAGGGTTTCTGTAACACCCTGGGATGTTGGAGGGGCTGGGAGAGAGCTTGACTGGAGAGCTTGAGGGCTCCTCTGGACCAGAACCTCCGGAGCAGGGCCCTGGAAAGACTCTTGAACTCTGCCAGCTGCCTACAACCTTGGTCTGTCTGGAAAGAGAGCTTTCTTCCCTTGGAGCAAGGGCCACAGCTCCCCAGGCCCCTCTGCCAGTCCCAGCAAGAGCTCCAGGGTCAAGGGGATCCTTCAAAATGCAAGCATGTCTTTTAATCCCCACTTAGATCCTTCCCGTCGATTTCCTATCTCACTGCTCACAAAGTACATGCTCCTCACTGAGGCCGTGGTCTAACCCTGTCTGCCTCTCCTGCCTTCTAGCGGGGCTCTCCTCACTGCTCTGTGTGCCCTCAGCTACTCCACCGCTCCATGTGCCCTCAGCTACTCCATCTTCTTTCAGTTCTTCACAAACACCTGAGATCCAACCTGCCTCAGGGCCTTTGCACACGCTCTTGTCCCATTTGCTTGGACTGCCCGTTCCCAGCCTTGTTTGTTTGCTGCTTCTCTTTACAGAATGTGAGCTTTTAGAGAGGACAAGGGACTTGTCTGCTTGGCCATCACTCTGGTCCAAGTACTGCAGTAGCTACTGGCACATAGTAGGTGCTTAGGACAAGAGACTTGTCTGTTTGGTCATCACTCTGGTCCAAGCACTGCAGTAGCTACTGGCACATAGTAGGTGCTTAGGTTCCTTAATGGATAAGTGAAGGAATGAGTAAGCCTTGTCCTCACATCCAGGGGATGCGGAGGATCAGGAAGTCCTGGTGGGGGTCTTACCTTCGCTCTTACCTCCCTTCATGGTCCTTCTCACCCCATCTTGACCTTTTTCTTCGCCAAGCCTTCATTCAGCACCTGCTCATCTTGAAGAGCGAGGAGAAACAGGAGATACGTGTGATTTCTGCCCTGAGGAGCTCAAAGCCTAATCGGGAGACAAGTCTAAATATGAGAAAAGATCAACTGCTTGAGCCAGGACTTGAACACATAAGTTCAGGGGATAAAAGGCAAGTCCAGGGCCTCTGGCAGATCTCAAGTTTTCTCATCTGTAAAGCCCAACACAGTCAAATCATCATGTCAAATCGTGTCCATTGCAGCGATGGGCTGAGTGCTGGAGTAGGACAAAGTCTTGCCTAGGGTCAAGGGTGAGCCCACAACAAAACCAGGGTCCAACCCATTGGCCACGTGTTTTAGTGAGATGATGAACTTCCGTTCCCTTCTGCCACCTGCCTCTTGGACAGAGCCAGTTTCTCTGTGGACCCAGCTCAGCCTTGGCATTGACCTGGCAGTCCAGGTAAAGAGCCCTGATGTGTGTGTGTGTGTGTGTGTGTGTGTGTGTGTGTGCCTGTGTGTGTCTTTGTGTATAACATCCCTTAGGTCCCATCCACTCTGCTATTTTGAGACAGTGCCTCTCCCGTGCCTAGGTCTTACCAAGGAGGCTAAGCTGACAGTGAGGCCCCAAGATCCACCGTCTGCTAGGATTCTGGACTAAGCACATAGTATTGCAGCGGGTTTTGTTTCCTTGTTTTTCGAGACAGGGTTTCTATGTATAACAGTTCTAACTATCCTGGAACTCGCTCTTGTAGACCAGGCTGGCCTCGAACTCACAGAGATCTGCCTGTCTCTGCCTCCTGAGTGCTGGGATTAAAGGTGTGTGCCACCACTGCCCGGCTTCACTGGCTTTTTACATGGGCTGGCTGTTGAAGTTAGGTCCTCGTAAGGCAAGAGCTTTATCAACTGAGCTATCTCCAAAGGCCAAGAGCCCATTCCTCAAGAATGCTTTTCCTTCCTTCCCCGCACAGTAAAAGAGTTCTGTGTGGCATTCTCTCCCAGCCTCTTGCACCTGGCCAGAACCATCTAGGAGTGACTGATTACTGCTTCCCAGGTTTTGTGTGTGAGCAGAGACAACCTCTTGGCCTTCCCTCCCTAACTTACTCTGACACCTAAGGAGCTCGCCCCACTAATCCCCAATCTCTACAGTTAGTGTTACCAGCTGCATGACCTGCACACCACACGCCAAGTACAAGCCCAGGGGTGGGAGACATAGAAGAAAAAAATGATGGTTTTTCCCACTGAGAGACACACACCTCTGCCGCTGTGCTGCAGAAAATATTCAGGGGGCAGTAAGTACAGTGAACACAAAGTCAGCAGGGGAAGGGCACGGGGTGGGCATGAGGAGAGGCAGGGAACATGGCTTGAATGAGGAGACACATGACGAAGCCCGTGTGAAGTGCTGTATATATATGTGGAGACATGGGCGACAGGATCAGAACACTGCAGCTTTGAGCTGGGAGGGTACTTGGTACGGCGAGCATAGGGGAAGCCTATGTGTGGCATGGAGTGGAGCTACAGACCATGTGAGACCCTGGAAAGGGCTCCATGTTTCATTCTAAGACACTAAGCTGTTAAGGAACGATGTGAACTGACAGTTATATTTAAAATAATTACGCTGACTGCTA